>NC_059504.1:32080219-32765219 GCF_914767665.1 Harmonia axyridis
AGGATCTACCGGCATAGTGACGGGGTCCAAGGGGCGGAGCCCCTTCGGCGAGCAGAGCGAGTCTAAGTATATATAAAACCGCTTGCACATATACGTCAAACTTTAAACGTAAAATCACAGCCCAAACGGGACCATCTAGAGCAAAAATGACAAGAATAAGACCCCCCTCAAAATCGTCTGGAGATCCCGGGAAAAATCCCAAACCTTCGATTCTCCCCGCGGTTTTCGAGTATACGGGGTGTTTCGGATCATTTTGACATTTCAAGTCCCATATTTCTGTGGTATCTGTGGACAATTTGGCTGTCAGTGTCATGTTAATAATAAATATTCCATTTCGATATATGAAAGTTCTTGAAAAAGTTTGCAGTTTCCAAAATTGTTATTCAATATTTAAATAAATGCCGACAGATAAAATGCAAAGTCTTCGGCGAATCGAAAATTCGATAGATATTTGTCAAAATTTGGAAATGAACATTTATATCATCGAATGCATTTTCCTCAATTCAGGTTTGTTTTAAGTGTTTGTATCATTCAATTGGATATGAATGTTACTTCATTTCAGGAATTTTTCGTTTATTTTCCACAAACTATAAAACTACATTCTCTTTCGTGAGAATTTGAATCTATTGCGACAGAAGATGGAATTACAAAACAGAACAGAAGCTTCATCTGATCATGTATTAAACAGATAGAAAAACTCCTTATAGATAATTCACAATTGGCTTTATTACTGGAAAAAGAGCCAAGTTAGTCAGATGACATTCAAAAATTTCCATGTGTTTTTGGAATATCTAAAATATACACTTTTACGACAGAAGAGTGCAAAAATATAAATGATTAATCCGTTTTTGAAGAATTTGAGTGCAGTGCTGTTGAATTTATAATGAATAAGTCAAATCGTTGTGAAATCTTCCATACGAATAATTTCAACTATATATTATCTATTATATTATTTGCCGCTCAACTGAAACATGTATTAATAAACCTTGGAAATTAGAGACTCAAACTTTTTACCTGATTTCTCAAAAAGGTTCCACCAAGATATTAAAATTTCTTATGAGGTAACATAAGCCATGGGTATTTGAAAGGCAAGTCTATTCATTCTGTCTCTTTTTAGTTTGTTTATTAAAGCTATACTAGGATATACATATAAAAAATCAGTTGAAATACTAGTCAAAATGTTACGACAGAAATAAAATTTAAAGGATCATTCAGTATATGAAGAATTTCAACATGGCAGTTACTTTTGAAATTGGTATCAATTTTCCAGCAATTCAATGTAGGTATAAAATACTTTAAAAAGTAACTATTCATCAAAACTTTCCATTTCATGAATGAATGATTGAACTTGTATAAACATGTAGATACCTATTTCACTAAAGTTTTCAATCGTTATAGGAATAGTTGCTCTATGGCCACTTCGAAAATGCTATCCAACTGATATATTCATTGCTTTTGATTTTGGTAAAAATTAAATTATTAATTGATTCAGATCCAAAGTTAACATTTGAAAAAAATCAAGTCAATGTAATTATCGAACCCACTAACATGGGTCAATAGTATTGGCTGATACAATTTTAGTACCGAGGCAGTCATTTCAAATACTGAACACATCTTCTGACTGAAGTAAAACTTGAACAATGATCTTTTTTTACTTGCATCTTGAAATGAATTTTGCACTTTTTCAGTGTTCAATAATGAGATAATTATTAAATTGACTCAAGAGATTAACAGTATGCTTTATCAGGATTAGTTAATACTGCTGAAGACGTTAATAAACCTATTAATTTCTTATATGGTTCATCATTACAACTCTCTTTTGTTGAATCAAATTTCAATTAAGTTTTCAAAGGAGTTTTCATATGTTTACAATTAGACATGTTGAATTATTGCAATACATATTTGAAGAATATAAACAATTACTATACTACCTTTTTCATAATTTCTAGTGATATTCATCCCTAAACATTTTTAGCTTTCCGTAAATTCTTTATGATAAAATTATCACTTAAATTTTCTATCAGATATATTCATTCAGAATTAACATTTGTTAAAACAAAAAAGTCATCCACGTACAATGCAACAACAGTTAGCAAGTTATTTTTTGATTTTATGTAAATACAATGCTCAATTATTGATATTTTTTAACTGATATCTGTCAAAATTTCATTTACTATATATATTGCCCTGTTCAATTTACTTCTGAGTGAAACCCAGAGCTACAAGCTTGCTCTATAACGTAACGAACCATCACGATTAAGCTTTAATTCAGCTGTCCTCCACTGAATCAGAATTATCTAGTGAAATTTCTATATCATCCCTTATCTATGATAACTATATCTTGACTGGTATTAATGAAATTGTTACCTGTATCCCTTTGATCATTCACCAGAACCCACAAAAATCATTTTTGTCCATATACCTTCAAGAAATATGCAACAGAAGAGTATGCAAAATTCATCGATACAATTTTCAGATTCTAAAAACGCCTTAGTTCTTCAGGAATGTCCAATTGGTCTTTCAATATTATAAATTATGGAAAATAACCTACTATTAACCAAATTTTTAGATTTCAAAAGGTGTCCTTCCTTGTATTCTAAATATATACACCCTATATAATTGTTGATCGAATATTGTATTTCTTAATAAATTATGAAATAGAAGAATAATTTGCTGCTCAACTGAAAAAAGTATTGATGAACCTTGGAAATGATTTCTCAAAGATGTTACTGATATTATTATGATTGCTTGTAAGGCAACATTAGCCATGGGTTTTTGAAAGGTAGATCTATTCATTCTGCCCCTTTTCAATTTATTATAGCTATACTGAATATTCCTAAAACAAAATTTCACTATAGGTCTTTTCATAGATCTTATTGAATGATTATGTAAATTCAATATTTGTCAAAACTGAAAATAAACATTGAATGCAGTTTCTTTTTCAGGTAGTGTTTCTATTGACTGATAATAACTCTCACATTTTGATTATGCATTTTTCCCAAATTTTTTAAAGAAGAAAGAAATTGCCATTTCTAGAGAAATGAGAATTTCAGATTTCAAAATGTCTAATTACTGCTTCAAATATATATACACCCTATATAATTGTTGATCAAATATTGTGTATTTCTTTACAAATTAGTTAATAATTTGAAGCTTTAATCTCAATTTTCAGACTTGAATTGGTCCAACATCTCTAGATACTTCTAATTGATATTCGACAAATAAATATCCTGTATAATTATCCATCCAAACGAATATAATCCATCTTCTGAAAAGAAAAACAATGTTTACTATATAGAATTAATTTAAATAATGATTCAAAAGTGATGAAATTTTGCAGACTTACTTATTTTGGGTCTTAGATCACGAATCCGCTATCAGAAATTCCTTAATCCAGCTAGTTTTTTTTTTAATTGTGAAATTGGCCTAATGAAGGTGAGGTTATCCACATTAATAGCTAGTTTTCTTGTATTTTATTAACTGATTCTCGTTAGAAATGATTAATTAATCACATTTCAAGCTTTCCCTGAAATAAAAATGTTTTTTTTTCGTCAAAATCGATGGTTTTATCGATTGTTTATATATGGCGGCGGCCATCATGTTTAATACGTAACGTCTGTCTGAGATGCCTATGCATCTTACGTCTGTCAGATGCTAAATAATCTGCAACGTTGCCTGTATGCCAGATCTTCTTGATGGGATCGGTTTTTTACTTGGTGGAAATTCATGTTAATAGATTGTTTGAGATTATGACGTATTATAAAACTGTATGGAAACTCATAATTTTCGCACAGCTATTCGAGCAGAAAATTCGGCAAGTTTATTTTCGAAATGAATAAATGGTAGTTCATATGGTGTTATTCTGGTTTTTTCGATATTGGCATCGGATTCAGTTTAGTCCTCCTGAACATATACAGGGACATTGATGTTGACGAGGACGCTGTGATTACAAGGTTTTCAAAGGGTTCACAGACCAAATTAGATTTTGTGTTATACTTGCCAATTGTCTTTTTTTTCATATGAAACAATAGATTTACTATTTTTTTTTTTTAATTTCTACCTGAATGGCTAAAACCGTGATAAGTAAATAATTATATTATAATATAACAAATACATAAGCGTACAAATTTTTTTACCGAAATTTGAGGCTTTATTGTAAAACACTGGTTATACATTTATGATTCGAAATATTGCCCATCGCTGGTCACTATACTTTCTCACATCTTTCGGGCAGCGTACGAATTGAAAAAACTGGTCATCTTTTGACGCGATCCACGAATCGATCCAAGTTTTTAATTCTTCATAAGATAGGAACTGCTGGTCAGCCAGGCTTTGTGCTATTGATCGAAACAAGTGATAGTCCGAGGAAGCAACGTCTGGAGAATACGTCGGGTGGGGTAGGAATTCCCATTTCAACTTTTTCAAGTATATCTTGACTTTCGCAACATGGAGTCGAGCATTGTCATGCAGTAAAATCCATTCATCTACTCTCTCGTCGTATTGCGGCGGTTTGTCTCTCAATGCTCAATGATTGCGTTCGATAACGATCGCCTGTGATCGTTTCAGTCGGTTTTAACAACTCATAATACCCTACGCCGAGCTGGTACCACCAAATACTGAGCATGACCTTAGAACCGAGAATATTCGGTTTAGCCGTCGACGTGGAAGCATGGCCGGGATATCCACATGATTTTATGTGCTTGGGATTATCGTAATGAACCCGTTTTTCGTCTCCAGTCCCAACCGATGCAGAAATTCCTTCCGTCTTTGCCTCGAAAGCAGCTGTTCACAAACAAACAAACTCCGTTCAAACACCTCCCGGCTTCAACTCGTACGGCACCCACTTTTCTTGTTTCTGAATCATTCCTATGACTTTCAGGCGTTTTGAAATGGCTTGTAGTCCTAATGATCCTGTCAATTATTGTTGCGTTTGAAATGAGTCTTGATCAAGTATTGCCTCCAATTCTGCATCTTCAAAAACCTTCTCTCTTCCACCGCGATGCTGGTCTTCGACATCAAAATCACCATTCTTGAAGCGTTGAAACCACTCTCGGCACGTTCTTTCACTAATAGCGGCCTCACCATAGGTATTTGAGAGCATTCGATGAGCCTCAGCCGCAGATTTATTCATATTTCAGTAGAAAATTAAAACCTCCCTCAAATGACGAGAATTTGACTCGTAAGCTGACATGGTTAATCGTGAATAACTTTATGATGCAGACACACATCGACTAACATGTCGATGGCGTTATGTTCACAAATAACTAAACTTATTGTATGACATCTACGATATATTTATTTCGACTATCACTTACCGTTACAGCCAGCTATTGCAAAACGGCAGGAGCAAAGTTGTACGCCTAAATCTAAAATTTCGGAATATGACATTGTTCAGCTAAAATATTTTCGAAGTTCAGGCGCTTCCGGTTTTATAAAAATTAAAAAAATTTTTTTCAAAACAAACTTTTTTTTCATTTTATGTCTCAGATATTATCGAGATTTCCATTCTCAATTACTCTTTGCTAAAATTATTGTGTTAGTCCTCATAGTTTTCAAAATATCAAGGAAAAACCGTAAAAAAGAGAGAATTTCCTTAGTCACAATTACCTGAATTATTTTTACTGTGAATATCCTATGCCTATTTCAATTCACTTTCTCAAACTAAAATGATGTTGGAAAATCGTGCATATCTTGAATTTGAGAAATATCATCACAGGGTGCCAAAAATTGTGAACAAAATTTGATCATAACTTTCGATTTTCAAATCAGAACCCTATTTTTTTGTGATTTCGCTGGATTCTACGGTAAAAAATAAGGGTAGTGTCCAAACGTGATTATGCTCTCAAATTCAATAATTCAAGAGTTATTTGAGATTTTATGAATTTATGTTATACGTAGGGTCAATTTTATTCGATCTGTTTCCAGACAGACTAGCAATAATACTCTATGACCATAGAAATTTAAATATCTAATTACTTTACATGTAACAGGTATTTTCATTATCAAAGCTTCACTAATTTGATTTCACGAATTGAATTTCCGATATTCAAATGACAAAATTCTGGATATACTTTTCTCTAATTATGTGGCAAATCAGTTCTTTCCGGCACATTTTGTGGAACAAAATAGACTGGAACGGATTTATCTATTATTTGTCAAATTTGTGATACAGAAAACTGTTCTACCAACCAACATTTTTCAATGCAAAAATCACTAATAGATATTTATGGAAATTTCCGTCAATTTCAATAAAAAGGCAGTGAATTCGGGAACATAATGTTTAAAACTCGTACAGAAGGCTCATTCTACCACTCGGTCATTTTGAACTCTTAGGAGAATATCAATAAGTTCTGCACTTGTATTATAAATATCTAATTCCATATTCACGATGAATGCATTAGAATTATTGGTAGAACTCATCAAATTTTAAATCAGAAATTTCCTTATCTTCTTGAAAGGATGTTGCATACTTCATGAATATCCATTATACTGGATGGAGTACCTACCTAGAAGAAAAAAACCTCTACCTACCAAATGAAATAAAATCATGCAGGACTTCTGTGTGCCAATTCTATTCATATGAAAAAGCGGTGGAATACATTTTATGAATTCAGGAAAAAATCAGCGTGGTGATGAAAAGGGAGTAACAGAAAGTTTGAAACAATTCTGTTGCATTCACCGTGGATATGGAATAGATCCAGAATTTCATTATTTGAATAACGGGGATTCATATCGTCAAATTATAATCTACTTTATTCAATAATGAGTACACCTGTCACTTTGAAATAATTGAATATTTGAAACGCACTCTAGAAACAGATTGAATGAAATTGACCCTACGTATAACATAAATTCATAAAATCTGGAATAACTCTTGAATTATTGAATTTGAGAGCATAATCATGTTTGAACACTACCCTTATTTTTACCGTAGAATTCAACGAAATCACAAAAACATAGGGTTCTGATTTGAAAATCGAAAGTTATGATCAAATTTTGTTCACAATTTTTGGCACAATATTTGAAACACCCTGTGATGATAGTTTTCAAATTCAAGATATGCACGATATTCCAACATCATTTTAGTTTGTGAAAATGAATTGAGTATACGCATAGGATATTCAAAGTGAAAATAATTCTCGTGATAGTGACTATGGAAATTCTCTCTTTTTTACGTTTTTTTCTTAATATTTTGAAAACTATGAGAACTAACGCAATAATTTTAGCAGAGAGTATTTGAGAATGGAAATCTTGATAATATCTGAAACATAAAATGAAAAAAAATATTTTTTTCGAAGAATTTTTTTTTAATTCTTGTATAACCGGAAGTGCCAGAACTTCTAAAATATTTTAGCTGAATAGGGCATCATGAACAATGTCATATTCTGAATTTTCAGATTTCAAATCGGCCCTGTTCTCCAGAAACGTCTAATAGGCCTTCGAACTTGAAACACCCTGTATAAATATTCATATAAATATCTAAATATAAATATTTTTGAGAGGTTAAGCTCGATATCGGTGTAATCTGGGATTTGGTACCATAGCAAAACTCGAAACCCTTAACGGCGAACCCCCTCAAACTTAAGGCTAGGACCGCCCTTGATTTGTCGTCATGGAAAGTTATTTGCATCAAATATTTTCATGTGAGCAAGGGCGAAATGGTATGTTCTAGGAAAGAAGTCATATAGAATTCTACCCTAGAATCAGCATAGGATACCGAGTGAATCGTCTAAAATCAGCTAACGATACAAGGTTTCCGAAAAAAATCTTTTATTTTCTAGAGGGATACCCAGTGAAGGATCTACCGGCATAGTGACGGGGTCCAAGGGGCGGAGCCCCTTCGGCGAGCAGAGCGAGTCGAAACAATATAATCAATTTGGAATTCAATTCATTCTTGGATTGGAGTGAAAGTTGTGCTACTATGAAACAGTATTGAACATATAAAAAAACTCTTTTTAGATAATTCACAATTGGCTTTATTACTGGAAAAAAGAGCCAAGTTAGTCAGATGACATTCAAAAATTTCCATTTGTTTTTTGAATATCTAAAATATACACTTTTACGACAGAAGAGTGCCAAAATATAAGTGACCAATCCGTTTTTGAAGAAAATTTGAGTGCAGTGCTGTTGAATTCATAATGAATAAGTCAAATCGTTGTAAAATCTTTCATACGAATAATTTCAACTATACAGGGTGTTTCCTAAACATGCGGCAAAAATTCAGGGGGTTGTTCGTTGGACTATTCTAAGAATATTTTGTCCTTTGATGATTTTTGAAAAACCTATTTGTTTCGAAGATATAGGGGAAACAAAATTTCAGATAATAACATTTTATTATGAAAAATTACATAAAAATTCAACTCAACCTACAAAATTTAATGAATTTCCATCAGCAAGTCCATAAATGAAATGCATGTCAGTCATCTCGGTGTTTGTATAGCGATTCATAATAGTCAAAGATAAAATGTTAATTGCTAATACATCACAAAACGAATTCAAATGGAAACCGTGTTTAATCTGTATTCCTTTACCATCTGCACTTATCAATTTTTAGTCAAAAAACTGGCCGTTTTTAGTAATTGGAATGTTGTTAAACAAATTTAAAAATAAATTGTACCTACTTAGTAAACACAGTGCGGTACGCATTTTTATTTAAACTATTATTAATTTTGAAAATATGAAAAATGTTGTTCGCCCTGTATCTTCGAAACGAAGAGGTTTTTCAAAAATCATCCAAGGACAAAACATGCTTAAAATAGTCCAAGGAACAACCCCCTGAATTTTTGCCGCATGTTTAGGAAACACCCTGTATATACCCTGTTATTATCTGTTTTATTATTTGGCGCTCAACTGAAACATGTACACTGATCAACAATTGCTAGGGATCACTTATGAACTTCTCTCCATTTGTATTTTTTTCAAGTTATCTCGTGAATATCTATACATTATATGTTCTCTAAGGAAAAAGTAAGATGTTTTGAGTTGATTATATCAAAGTCTTCCTCACTTCATCGGCTCTTGTTCACAAAATCGATTATTATCTGTAAGCTGTTACAGGTGGAGTGAAAAGCAATGTGGTATTTGTTATTAAATCTGTTTTTTTCTCTCGTTCAAACACATAAGGTGACAATAATTGAAGAAATGAGAACAATATCAGCTTATCAGTCATGCCGAGTAGACGTTTGGCTCCTGTGCAACTGGACCAAATCATATGGTGGATACAGGAAGGTTTGTCCCAGCTAGAAGTGTCCCGGCGGTTGAATGTTTCGCAAAGTGTCGTGAGTCGGGCTTGGAATAGGTTAATCCAAAACGACTCAGTAGCTTATGTTCATGGGAGAGGTCGGCAGCGCAGTACAACAGCTGCCCAAGATCGTCTTTTGATCCTCAATGCTAGGAGAAATCCCACTTACCCGGCGTCGCGGCTCAATCGATCACTGAGATTTGCAACAGGAGTTCTAATTTTGAACCAGACTGTAAGACGACGACTACATGTTCGTGGTTTTAGAGCACGTAGGAGGGTACAACATCCCCGTTTGAATAGGGAACACCGGGTTCATCGACGGCAATGGGCTGAGGAGCACCGCAATTGGACACTTGAAGATTGGAGCCGATGTTTATTTACGGATGAGTCTAGATTTCGTTTGGTCAACTCCGATGGACGTATTCTTGCTTGGAGGGAAAGAGGTCGAAGGTATGCAGAACAGTTTATGGTACCCACAACAGCTTTTGGCGGAGGTTCTATATGTGTATGGGGAGGCATTTGTTTGAACCAACGCACAGAGTTGGTTGTTCTGCAGAACACCACCATGACCAGCCAGAGATATCACGATGTGATTATTGAACCCATAATTGTTCCGTTTGCGGCTGCCGTGGGCGACAATTTCATTTTAATTGACGATGCCCGTCCACACCGTAGTCGTCTGGTTAATGAAGAGCTAGAAACTCATGCTATTGATAGGATGGACTGGCCAGCTCGCTCTCCAGACATGAATTGCATCGAACATGTCTGGTCTGAGATGTCTAGACAATTGTCAACCTTAGAACAACCGAGCAATAACCTGGAGGACCTTTTTAACGCTTTACGGGATATTTGGACGAATTTGTCCCAAAATTTTATAAATCGTTTGATCGAAAGTATGCCTCGTAGGGTAGAATGCTTGAGACGAGTTCGTGGGGGACCAACTAGGTACTAGCTTAACCGAAACTTCAGCCTTCTTGTGGTTTCATCATAAAATTTTTATGTTATTCAAACACAGAATTTTGAGTGTTCCTAATGAAGTCTTTTTTTCTCTTCAGCTTTCCATTTTTTCATTCTTTTCTCAAGTGAACCATATTATCAACTGAAAATACTCTGATATCTAATTAAATTCATAATCTTGGAGTGAATATTTCAGAAATAAATTTAGAACAAGTAAGTGATCCCTATCAATTGTTGAGCAGTTTATTAATGAACTTTGGAAATTAGAGACTCTCAAACTTATAACCTGATTTCTCAAAAAGGTTTCACCTAGATATGATATTACACTTGCTTATGAGGTAATATAAGCCATGGGTATTTGAAAAGCAAGTCTATTCATTCTGTCTCTTTTTAGTTTGTTTATTATAGCTATACTGAACATTTCTAAAAATAAAATTCACTTTAGATGAGAATTAATTAAATTCGGACTTATGCATCATATTATATATGACTATGAATTTGAGAAAGACATATTCTTTCAAATTCCATTATTAGTCTTTTGAATAGTACTTTGAAGATATTGATTTCAATAATGTCTGGAATATATTCACTGGTCTTCCTTCTGTTGAAGTTTGGCGATTAAATTTTTTTCAAATGAATATATATTCTCCATTTGTTTGTGAAACAATCAAATTATTCATCGATGGCCAGGATATACATATAAAAATTCAGTTGAAATACTAGTCAAAATGTTACGACAGAAATAAATTTTAAAATCATTCAGTATATGGAGAATTTTAACGTGGCAGTTACTTTTGAAATTGGTATCAAGTTTCCATCAATTCAATTTAGTTATAAAATACTTTAAAAACTAACTATTTATTAAAACTTTCCATGTCACGAATGAATGATTAAACTCGTATAAAAATGTAGATACCTATTTGTTCACTAAAGTTTCCAATCTTTCAATCGTTATAGGAATAGGTGCTCTATGGCCAGTTCAAAAATGCTATTCTACGGATTTATTCATTGCTTTTAATTTTGGTAAAAATTAAATTATTCATTGATTCAGATCCAAAGTTAACATTTGAATAAATTAAGTCAGTGTAGTTATCGAACCCACTAATATTGGTCAATTGTATTGGCCGATACAATTTTAGTACCGAGGCAGTCATTTCTAATAGTAAACTCAGGTCCTTCTGACTGAAGTAAAAATTGAACAATGATCTTTTTTTGCTTGTATCAATTGTTCAACATGTCGTCGAGTAAGAAGGCTGTTTCATGCGAGTTTCTGAAAATTGATATTACTGAATGTGGTAATTGCAAACGTATAATTATAAAAAATATAGTGAAGTTGTGGTTGTGCAAATAAAATAGAAAAGTGTGGTGATGAGGATTTCATAAACTCTAACGATGAAAATTCTTATGATGTTTCTCCGCTGCCAAATACATAGTGTTAAAACTATATCAAATGAATCATCTCATAAAGAACTCCCACTCAAAATAATCTTCGAATTGAAAGCAAAAAATTCCATTCTAGTAGAAAATAATTCATTATTGAAATATAAGATTTCTACACTCGAATCGGAAGTCATCATTAAAAATACGCAGATTAGCGATCTGAATAAGAAATTAAAACTAAGCACAGATGTCAACATGAGGATGGCAGAACATGATTTAGTTAGTTATTCTTCAAGAATAAAGGATGCCGTAACTGACGATCATGCTCGCTCAAGAATTACCCTAGTTCCTACAATGATGGTTCCGTCAGCGGGGACTTCTGCCGCTCCGACGAAGCGGATGAACAGTAATCCAAGAAAAGAAAACCAAGTTGTATTATCCAAGCCATCAAATCTGCATAATGCTGCTAATGAGTCTATTCCCAACATTAATGTAAAGAAAATTCCACCAAATAAACCTAGTAAGGAAACTGAATGGAATGTTGTTTCCCACAAAAGAGCTGCTTCAAAACATAATAAAGCACTAGTTATTGGAACAAATGTAGACAGTTCAAATGTCGAAGGAGTAGAAAAATACAACTATGTGTCTAACTTAAAACCGGATACTATAGTCGAAAACCTGCAACTTTTTCTAAAAAAAAAAATTCTCAACAGTCAAGTATGAAAAATTAACTTCAAAGTATCCTGAAGGCTATTCCTCATTTAAAGTGCTTATTTCGAGTTCTGAAAATGAGAAAGCTCTCGACGGATCAAATTGGCCAAATAAGGCAAGTATTCATCGGTTTTTTCAACCAAAGAAAGTGAATCGTCCAGCAGATTAGACATAGCCAAACATAGAAATTTGAGACTTGTACAGGGTGGGCAAATTTCGATGTTTTAGCACTACAACTTTTAAACCAGAGGTGATAGACAAAATCTGATGCCCACTTCTCGATCTCTTTTTCTGAGAAACTATCAAGGGTAGTATTCATTTTCGGCCACCTTCTTTTGTTTTTGAGTTATAAGTGAAAATTGGAAAAATGGCGATATCGAAAAACATTCATATCTTCGTTGATGATAGAGCTCTGAAATGAAAACATTATAGAGGCACTTTTTTACGAGAATCCAGTGGCGTACTCGTCTTTTCAAAAGGGTTTTTAATTACGAAGCTATGACTTAAAGTTATGTTTTTTTAAATGGGAACACTATATTTCTGTGACATTTTTTGAAAGCTTAATTTTTCCTGATTTCAAAAATATATAACATCGTATAGTTTGTATCAATATAAATAATGGAAAATGGTCGAAAACTTTTCTCACCTAAGTGTCTCAATATTTCTATGGTTTCAAATGTTGATGAGCACAGAAAAATTTAGCATTCTATCATTGCCACAGTCTCCTTCTATTAGTTTCTTCATTTCTATGCTTTTTACTCAATTTCTCACAGAATAATGGACTGCTATCATAGAGATTCGAGCTTTGACTGTCAAATCATCAGTTTATATCATTTGAAATCAAATCAGCGCTACGAGTATCATTGTTTCGAAATACTGGTATATTTTTCTATTCCAAAATGAATTATGGAAATAACGAAAAGTTCAATATGCTCGAATGTTACATTAGGTGCAATTATAATGAGGATGCAGCATCACAAGACTATTTGAATAGTTTTCCAGAAAGAAGTCAACCGCACAAGTCAATATTTGAACGACTCAAAAACAATTTGATTGAACATGGAAGTTTCACAAAAAAAAGACCAAAGAAGTATAATATACATGACGAAGAAAATAGTGTTTTAAGTGTAATCGGTACTGTATCCGCAAATCCTAATATTTCGAGTCGTCAAATAGAAGAAGAAACTGGTATAGCTAGAAAGCGAGCTCTGGATATTTAAAAAAAAATAAATTTCGACCCTATAGGAAACAACCTTCTCTACGGCCTAGGGATCCTGCCTGCCGATTAGAATATTGCCATTGGTAAAAACCAGAAGAAGACCCGTCGTTTTTTGAAAAAATTATAAGGTCGGATGGAGTGCACATAAGTAGCGCTGGGATATTCAACAGGCTCAATGAACATTACTGGTCAGACATTAATTCGCACATTACTTTAGATGTTCCTCATCAGGGTAGATTTGGATTTAATGTTTGGTGTGCTATTTTAAAAAATCGTGTGTTGACCTATTGCATTTACGATGGAAATTTAAATGGTCAACACTATAAAGAAATAATTGATCAGTACATTGTTGATGGATATTTGGACAATTTACCTCTTATCGAAAGAGGAAATATTTTTTTTCAACAAGATGGTGCCCCACCTCACAACAATAGAAATATAGGTGAAATATTAACAAACAACTTCGGAAATAAATGGATAGAAAACAAAGGGCCCATAAGATGGCCGGCTCGTTCACCTGATTTGTCACAATTAGATTTTTTTTCTGGGGGACATATTAAGGACAAACTTTATAAAAATAGATACGAAAACATGGATGAACTAAAAGAAAATTTCCTAGTTTGCTTGAACACAGTTTCAAATATTTATCTATTTAATTCGGTGCGCAGTATCGAGAAGAGGTGTCGACTGTGCATTGCTGCGGATGGTCAACGATTTGAACATCTTCTCTAAAAATTTTATACTCGTTCAAAGTTATGTCTGCTCAATTGTTATCACTATTAGGTTAAATATAATTTCTTGTTTGTTTCTTTCCTAATTAAATTGTTGATTTTAATCATATATGCCTTTATCTCATATGCTATTTGAAATTGATTGTGCGTATTCATTCTAGAGACCTATAGAAATAATTTATCAATGCATTCATCTCATTACAACTATCTCGATTGAAACAGTCGATGATGTGGATCTTTTCATTATTTCCGAAATCATTTTGGAATGAAAAATTTATGAAATATATCTAAATCCGAATTTTGTCGAAATTAGTAAAAATCATATAAAAAATCAGATTGACGGAAGGATACAGCTCTTGTTATAAGAAGCTATATTTTTCTGTGCTCATCAACATTTGAAACCATAGAAATATTGAGACACTTACGGTGAGAAAAGTTTTTGACTATTTTTCATTATTTATATTGATACAAAATATACGATGTTATATATTTTTGAAATCAGAAAAAATTAAGCTTTCAAAAAATGTCACAGAAATATAGTGTTCTCATTTAAAAAAACATAACTTTAGGTCGTAGCTTCGTAATTAAAAACTCTTTTGAAGAGACGAGCACGCCACTGGATTCTACGTGAAAAAGTGCCTGTATAATGTTTTCATTTCAGAGCTCTATCATCGATATCAACGGAGATATAAATGTTTTTCGATATCGCCATTTTTCCAATTTTCGCTTATAACTCGTAAACAAAAGAAGGTGGCCAAAAATGAATACTACCCTTGATAGTTTCTCAGAAAAAGAGATCGAGAAGTGGGTATCAGATTTTGTCTATCACCTCTGGTTTAAAAGTTGTAGTGCTAAAACATCGAAATTTGCCCACCCTGTACAGTTGAACGTCCAATGCATATCAAACAAATTGGACATCATCTAGTTGTTCCTGGCAGAAAATAATCCTGACTTTGTCAGTGTTAGAACATGGGTGCAGTTCTGAAAGTGTAAAAACGATGACAATGCCTGGATACTTTCAAGCTGATTCTTATTGCCGTCCAAATCGAGCTCATGGAGGAGTACGTTAAATCTGGATTACAGGTGAAAAAGTTGTGTGTTTCGAAGTTTTCTTCTGAATTGGAATGTGAAATGTGTGGAATCATGCTAGTGGCAGGTAACTTCAAGTTAGGTATTATAAGTGTTTACTGACCTTGTTCTGGTGATTTTGTTCATTTTCTGGAGAGATTAACATGTGCACTGATTCATTGTTTCTCTTTGGTCGATATCATTTTTGTATGCGGTGATTTCAATGTAGATTTTTTGACAATCGACACAAAAAATTGTAAACTATTGATCGTCTTGTTGGAGTGCTTCAATTTGAATATAGCAACTAAGAACCCAACAAGAATATTTACAAACGTAACTGGCCATGTATCAATTTCAAAGGTTGATTATATATTAACAAATGCTAACCTGTCTGATTGTACGGCTGAGGTTTTTGAAGCACATATTAGTGATCTTCTTCTTCTTCCGGTCCCATATACAACTTGTACGTTGGGGTCAATGTCCCATCTCTTCAATTAATGGCTGCCAAAGTTAGCATGTTGTTCTCCGCCATTCGAAATAACGTCTCTGCATCCTGCACTCCACACCAATCTCTAATATTTCGCAGCCAAGAGTGTTGTTTTCTTCCGGGGCCTCTCCTTCCCTCTATTTTACCCTGGATTATAAGTTTAGGGATAGAGTATCGGTCTCCTCGTAGAATATGTCCCAAGTAAGACACCTTTTTCTGCCTTACGATGTTCAGCAGTTGTCTTTCCACTCCGGCTCGTCTCAATACCTCCAGATTTGTCAGATGGTCAGTCCAAGGTATTCTTAACAATCTGCGCAACGTCCACATCTCAAATGCTTCTATGCGGTTAAGGGATTTGACTTTCAGAGACCATGTTTCTGACCCATATAGGAGCACTGGCCACACGTAGCAATGAACAACTCGCAGACGTAGTTCAAGTGGTAGCGTTCTCTGAAGCAGGAGATTCTTAAGTCTTGAAAAAGTTTCCTTTGCCATCCCAATCCTCAGCTTGACCTCCTCATCGCAGTCCCACTTTTCGTTAACCACGGCGCCCAAGTATTTAAATCGAACTACTCGTTCGATATCTTCGCCATTTAATGATAGAGTAGCGTCTTTTATATCTTTTCGGCTGACAATCATCATTTTCGTTTTCTTGATATTAATGTTCAAACCAAATGCAGTGCCTACCTCGTTAAGCTTGTTGAGTAGAATCTGCAGATCTTCTATGCTATTTGCTAGAATGGCGGTGTCGTCAGCGTATCGGATATTGGTAATAAGTTTTCCGTTGATCTTTATACCTCTTGTTTCATCTTCTAATGCCAGTTGAAAAATCTTTTCTACATAAATATTGAACAAGATTGGAGACAAGATACATCCCTGTCTGACACCCTTAAGGATGTTGAAGGGTTCCGTTGACAGTGTGTTGTTAATTTTAATTTCAGCCGTTTGGTTCCAGTACAGCTGTCTAATTATTTGGATATTCTTTTCCTCGACACCAATCTCACCTAGTCTCCGCAGTAACAGGTCATGTTTTACATTGTCAAATGCGCGTTGGTAATCGATGAAGCAGACAAACACACTCTGCTGTTGGTCGTAGCATTTCTGTATGAGAAGTTTCATCGAGAACAGTGCTTCTCTCGTTCCCAATCCTCTCACAAATCCAAATTGTGTTTCCCCGCTCATTTCCTCGCATTTACTGTATATTCTGGCGTGTATTATGCGCAGGAATACTTTTAGTGCATGACTCAACAGGCTAATAAGCCTAAAATCTTCACATTGCTTAGGGTTATTCTTCTTTGGAATAGCGACGAAGGTTTATTTCAGCCAATCAGTTGGAATATGTCCTGATTCGTAGATTTTGTTAAATAGGTACGTAAGCTGTTTTGTATTGACTTGCTTCAGAACTTCCGCATAGACGTTGTCGTGTCCTGGGCACCTATTGTTTTTCATTGTGTTTAAGGCTTTCCTCACCTCAGCTTCAAGTATTTCCGGCCCGTCTAGTTGGTGTGTTATTGTTGTTAAATTATCCCTATTGTCGTCAAACAGAGCTGAGGCGTATTTCTTCCATGTTTCTGTCAGTTCTCCTTCCTCTAGAATTAGTTTTCCGTGTTCGTTATGGAGGGCTGACAGCGGAGTCTTCCTTCTTGTTCCTGTGATTTGTCTTAATTTCTTGTGGAAGTTGAAACTATCATGAAGTATATGCAGGTTCTCTGCCTCTTCGCATTCTTTGGCGATCCATAGTTCTTTCGCCTCTTTAATTTTCTGTCTTATAATGCGATTAATTTCTTTATAACGGTCTTGATGGTTCTTGGCAAGGCGTCGGTTTTCCATTAGGCTCAGAATCTCCTCTGTCATCCACGGTTTGTGTTTTGTCGTCTCCTCATAACCTATTATGGATTCAGTGGCTGCTTCAATGTTTGCTCTTAATTTTGTCCAGATGTCGTTGGGGTTCTCTTCTGTTGTGGGGTCAGATATCAGACACAATCTGTTGAGCTCCTGTTTCAAATTTTCACGTATGTTAGGCTCATGCGTTTTTCCTATATCAGGTTTTCTCTTTTTTGTTGGTTTTTTCAGCAGTTTGCATCGCAAGCTGATATTTGCGACAAGTGGGTTGTGGTCCGATCCGATATCTGCGCCTGGATATGTTACTACGTGAGTTATGCTGTTCTGAAATCTCTGATTAACCAGGAAAGAGATAGAAAAATAGCTTTTGAAAACACAAAAAAATCACATGAATATAATAAGAAAATATTCGACTCACACAGGAAGGAATATGAATTCAAAGAGGGAGACATAGTCTACGTAGAAAATGGAAATCGATTGAATAGGAAGAAATTGGACGAATTGAGAATTGGCCCATTTGAAATTCTGAAGAAGATTTCCGGTTCAATCTATGAAGTGGATACTGGACACAGAAAGGCAGAATCAAATTTTTATCATATAACGAAATTATCTCCAGTATTTGTCAGTGAATGATCTATTATGCACATTATCAATTGTAAATTTTCTCTCTTTGAGGAGGGGAGATGTAAAGTGATCATCGAGTCATATCTCTGGACTTTCTCGCTGATCTGAATGTCATTGATAAGCCTCTATCAACTGCTAACAATCAACTAGTCAGGGATATGAGTGGGCAAAATCTTGATGAGTTTACTTTTCGGATATCCATGAATGATTTCTATAAAATATATGAACGCACACATGTTGATGAATGTTTCAAAGCTTTTGTCGGTATTATTCAGAATACTTTTGATACATGTTGTCCATTAATAAGAAGGACTAAACAAATTCATGATCGCAAAAAATGGATTACTCCGGAAATCATCTCTGCTAAACGAGAGTTGAAGGATATCTATTGGTTGCATACGAATATTAGAAATCAATCTACTTATAATTTGTATAGAAACGCCAAATATTCTTATAAGTCCCTCATAAAGAATTCAAAGCTCAAATATCATAGTGACATAATTGAAAAATCAGATAATAAGAATAAAACTTTGTGGGCGATGGTGAATACGTTGACTGGCCGAAAGACTGACCAGAAAGAATCTATAGTTCTTATTGTTGACAATGTTCCGCATAGTGAAGCCGATGAACTAGCTGAAATTTTTGCGGAACATTTCTCCACAGTAACTGAGGCCACTCTCAGAAATTATTATAGAAATTCACTATGTCATGTACCACGTCTTGTATTTTGAATTTCAACTTCTTCTTTTATCCTGTAAGGAATCATGAGGTGGTTGATGTAATTAATTCTCTAAAAAACAAAAAATTTAGGTACTGATTCAATTTCCGCCAGAATTAATCAATAAGCACGGGCGTATTTCCTTCCCTTCTCAAAAAGGCAATTGTTATACCAATTTAAAAAAAAAATGATGTTCACGATATTGAGAATTATAGGCCCATCTCCATTCTGAGTGTATTCTCTAAGGTTTTCGAGAGAATTGTATTTGATAGAATGATGAAATATCTTGATGAATTCAATATACTAGATAGCGCTCAACACGGTTTCAGAACTGGCCGGTCAACTCAGACGGCAGCGATTCATTTTATTGAGTTTGTTTATGAATATCTCGACACTGGCTTATTTGTCGCTGGTATATTTTTTGACTTGTCTCGAGCTTTCGATAGTCTGCCTTTTGGATTCATTATTGACAAATGTTATAATCTTGTTTTCAGAGGAATATTTTTAGACTGGCTCGGCACTTATCTGCAGGGTAGATCTATGCGTGTGAGGATTCAGGACCGTTTGTCTGGCGAGCATGAGTTAGGTATGGGTGTGCCTCAGGGATCTGTTCTGGGGCCATTGCTTTTTTTACTATTTGTCAATGACCTACCAGTGAATTTAAGAGAAATGGTAATTAACTTGTGTACCTATCAGGGCTTACAGTCATCAGTGGATGGAATCAAATTGGCTTTATTTGCTGATGACACCTCAGTAGCCATCTCAGCCCCAACATTTCTGGAGCTGCATAGGTTGTGCGAGCTTTTACTGAATTGCTTTGTAATGTGGTGTACCAATAATTTGATGGTCAATGTTGACAAAACTGTAATTATTCATTTTTCGATCGGAGAAAGTGATCGTAGCTTGGTCATTCGTCATCCAGATAATTCCATAACAGCAAAAAATTGCACCAAGTTTCTGGGCATCCATATTGACGAAAATTTGGGGTGGGGTTTGCACGTTGATGTTTTGTGCAAACAACTTAATAGTTCATTTTATGCAATTTGTAGGGTCTGAGATTCAGTACCTCTGGGGTCAATGCTTAATATATATTATAGCCAGGTCTATTCCCACTTGTCCTACAATATTCTTTTGTGAGGGAGCTCTTCTGGAGCCAGTAGAGTTTTTATATTACAGAAGAGAATCTTGCGCATGATCTTCAGGGTGGGTCCACGTACTTCTTGCAAGAGTTTGTTTTCGGAAAATGACATTCTCACATTGCCTTCTATTTTCATTCTCAAATGTCTTATCTATACTAAGGAGAACGAAAACAAAATAAAAAAACTATCTAGTTTTCATGGTTATAATACAAGAAATGAGGGAACATTATTTATACCTAAGCATAAAACTAGTAAATTTGAAAAATCTCTATTATATCAATGTATAAAATTGTATAACGATGTGCCAGATTATATAAAATCTCTTAATGTAAATAAGTTTAAGAAAATTGTTAAAGCATTGATGTTGAAAAAATGTTATTATTGTGTAAATGATTATCTTTGTGACTCATTTGAAACTGGTTAATTATGTTTTTCACTGACTTGTCCTATGCACTTGTTTGTTTTACAGGATTAATAAATTATTACTATTACTATTATCCTAAAATGAGTTTTGCATTTTTACAGTGTTCAACAATGAAATAATTATTATATTGGCTCAAGAGATTAACAGAGTATGCTATATCAGGACTAGTTAATACTAATAAAGACGTTAATAAACCTATTAATTTCTTATATGGTTAACCATTACAACTCTCTTTTGTTGAATCAAATTTGAATTTAGTTTTCAAAGGAGTTTTCATATGTTCACAATCAGACATGTTGAATTATTGCAATACATATTTGAAGAATATAAACAATGATTATACTACCTTTTTCATATTTTCTAGTGATATTTATTTCTGAACATTTTTTAGCTTTCCCTCAATTCTTTATGATGAAATTATCACTTGAATTTTTCATCAGATATATTCATTCAGAATTAACATTAGTTAAAACAAAAAAAGTCATCCACGTACAATGCAACAAAAGTTAGCAATTTTTTTTTGATTTTATGTAAATACAATGCCCAATTGTTGATCTTTTGTAACTAATATCTGTCAAAATTTTATTTACTATATAGGACTTAAATTTCCCTGTTCAATTCACTTCTGAGTAAAACCCAGAGCTACAAGCTTGCTCTATAACGTAGCGAAACATCAAGCTTTTTCTTAAACACCCAGTTATAGTCCAATATACACTGGCACCTTCAGGAAGTTCTGTAATTTCCCAAGCATTATTCCTGATGAACGAATCATATTCTTCCTCCATTGCTGCCTTCAATTGTTCATGTCCTATCTAGATAAGGCTTAGTCAACAGTAATTAGATCTTCAATGTATCTTCTATCTTCTCAATTTTCTGAAACATATATGTACGTTATGTGATCTTGAACTGTCTTTGTCTTTGATCCTCATTTCGATCTTCTCAATTCCTGATTAGTACTGATATTTGGACATCTGATATATAGCAATTATTAATTGTATATTGTATTCCTTTATAAATTATGAAGATACCTTCTATTCGATAGGGGGCTCTCTCTAGAAATCACTATTCGGTATTCTAAATCTATGCAATCTATATCATTGCGAATTATATATTGTATTATTTCATGAATTATGAAGAATAACCTACTATCAACCAAATTTTTAGATTTCAAAAGGTGTTCTTCCTTGTATTCTAAATATTTACACCCTATATAATTGTTGATCATATATTGTATTCCTTAATAAATTATGGAATAGAAAAATATAATGTTGCTCAACTGAAAAAAGTATTGGTGAACCTTGGAAATGAGGGACTTCTTATAACCTGATTTCTCAAAGATGTTACACCTAGATATGATATTACGATTGCTTGTGAGGCAACATAAGCCATGGGTTTTTGAAAGGTAGATCTATTCATTCTGCCACTTTTCAGTTTATTATAGCTATACTGAATATTTCTAAAACAAAAATTTCACTGTAGGTCTTTTCATCAGTGACGGCTCGTCAGGGTCGGCAGGGTCGGCCGGGCCGACCCAAAAATTATCGGGAAATAGAAAATAATTCTAGATATTCAATTCATTCAAACTCAATCGGAGTTATCGATTTCGATATCCAAATTCCCTCGGTAATGAATATTTCCACTCAGAACAGAAAAATATAGCTCATACCGGCTAATATTTTCTTTCGGACCCACCTAATATTCGATTTCCAAAGCATCCAGCGTTGTTATTCCCTTTCATAAATTGTAACAAACCACAATCGTAAATGGTTACTTTTCGTAACATCACCCCAAACAGGTTATTCCAGAATTGTACGTAACACCGTAACATTAGGTCTGAAATGTAACACAAATGTTACAATTATACAATTGCAACCCCTGGAATGTCACTGAAAGCATCTCATCACGTTAGGTCGGCCAAGAGCCGATGGCGGAACCAGCGCTACCGAGAGCGCTACGTAAAGGAAAAGATACTACGACATACGCCCAGAATACGACCACTCAATAGAACGGCACAACAACTCGATGTAAGGTCGCTTCCCAATACACAGGGTCGGCTGGCCGGTTATCGTATTGCAGAGCGTCAAGCAGCAACTTTTCACAGTTTATTTCAAATATTTGATAATTAAATGAATGGTTAATTTATGTATTTATTTATATTTTTATTAAATTATGAGACATTATGTCTCAATCAGAAAAGAACTCATTTATGCCGTTCGATAGTAGCTATTGATTTTCAGATCATGAAAATATAATTAATATATTCAAATGAATGGTTAATTATGGGATATTACGTCTCAATCAGAAAAGAACTTATTTATGCCGTTCGATAGTAGTTAGGTATTGATTTTCTGATCATGAAAATATAATTAATATATTCCTAATTTCGAAAACATCCTGATTTCAAAAGTTCTGTAATTTCGAGGGAGAAAATTCGCGAGGAAATAAATAATTCTGCGTGCTTTTCTTGGGAAATAGACGAAACAACGGATGTTAAATGTTTTTGTCAGATGTCAGTAATTTTCCGCTTCGTTCGAGAAGGTAAAATATCCGAACGATTTTGGGGTTTTTTCGATGTTAGTAAAGGTCGAACCGCGAATGATATTTTCAATACCTTGTTGGACAATTTTAAAGATTTCAATTTAGCGACTAAATTAGTAGGTCAAACATATGACGGGGCAGCAGTGATGGCGGGGGAAATTAATGGGTTACAAGCGCGAATAAAAACAATTGCTCCTCAAGCACTATTCACGCACTGTTATGCACATAAATTGAATTTAGTGTTACAAGATTCGACCAAGAAAATCAATGAGTGTAGCGTGTTTTTTTCGAATCTTTCAGGATTTTCGTCGTTTTTCACTAAATCAAGTAAACGCACTAATATTCTAGACGAAATTTGCAAAAAAATATTACCCTCTAGCTCGGAAACTCATTGGAATTTCAAATCTCGCACTGTAAAAACAATATTCGATAAGAGAGAAGAATTAATTGAAGTTTTTGATCATATCAGCGACAATTTAGATGAATGGGATGATATTACAATACGTGAAGCTACCGGTCTGAGGAAAATGTTGAATGATTTCGAATTTTTGTTCATTCTCCACTCTTTTAATTTGATTTTACATACACAGATCCCGTTTTTTCTATAATCCAGCATAAGTTATCAGATATAACTTATTGCAACGCCAGAATCACTTCTTTATTATCGACTCTGAAAAAATTTCGCACAGAAGATGAGTATTTCATTCGCTTATATTCAGAAGTAGAAAAACTCCCAGAAGTAATGCCACCGAGTGCTAGACGTCGAAAACGTAAAATAGATTCCGAAATTCAGCTCACGGATAATTCCTCAATGAAACGGCTTTTTTGTGAAATTCTGGATTTAATTATAACTCAAATTGAAATAAGGTTTGAAGACATTTCATTACTTCATTTTTTGGAACTAATGAATTTTAATAAATTTGATATATACGTTCGTAATTTTCCGGAGTGTGGCCGACCCACATCTCGAGGGCACGAGCCGTCACTGCTTTTCATAGATCTTATCGAATAATTATGTAAATTGAATATTTGTCGAATTTCAAAATAAACATTGAATGCAGTTTATTTATTTCGGGTTGTATTGCTATTGATTCAATTGAATAAATGTAACTTCATTTCAGGGCTTACAAGTAAATATCGAAAGGAATGATAGCCATTAAAACATATCTATTATTCAATATGAATTTACTTACAAGAATATCAATATTTCCATGGGCAAGACATAAATTGACAAATTTTCTTTCATAGTTGGAATTCAGAGAAAAATGTGATATTAATTGTGTATTGTAACTTTCAAATAAACAAAAAAAAGAAATCATTAAAGGATTACAGCTTGACTAACAAACAGAAACTTTTTTGGAAATTTTTCTCACCCACTCATTAATTAAATTTGGATTTATGCATCATACATGACTATATAATGGAGAAATGTGCTGATTTGAATTCTGAATATTGGGATTGTATTATTATTTATTCAATATTCTCTGAAAAATTTTTACGAACCTATAAGCATGAATGACCTTGAAAGACTGATAATAACGTTCACATTTTGATTATGCATTTTTCCCAAATTTTTCGAAGAAGAAAGAAATTGCCATTTCTAGAGAAATGAGAATTTAAGATTTCAAAATGTCTCATTTCTCCAAAAATTAGTAATTACTACTTCAAATATATACACCTTGTATAATTGTTTATCAAATATTGTATTTCTTCACAAATTAGTTTATAATTTGAGGTTTTAATCTCAATTTTTAGACTTGAATTGGTCCAACATTTCTAGATACTTCTAATTGATATTCGACAAATAAATATCCTGTATAATAATCCATCCAAACGAAAATAATCCATTTTCTGAAAAGAAAAACAGGTAATAGTATGGAAGAGGAAGAACTGAGCTTGTGAACTGATAGAAGCTAACGAAAAAAATATGTACTTACTATTTTTGAATTCCAGATTAAGAAAATGTTATCCACATTCCTATAATTCTATTTGTTTTCGAGAAAAAAATTCACAAAATTTGCACCTTGTAGGTGGGAATATCTATTAAAATAGACCTTCTCCTGGGGTTTTTTTCATTCGTTCTCGTTCAATAAGACACATATTCAATATTTCAAGTATTTTTTTTCTGCAAAAATTGCTTTATTTCATAAAAAACAATGAAAATCGACAATGTTTACCGCTCGAATTTAATCCAAAGTCAAATGCTATCAGCTGTTTGAATAGCGGCGTTGCAACGTATATCCTTCTTATTCTTTAACCAACGAGTAGTTCGAATTTCAAAATGTTCATTTGTAACCATAATGAAATTACCTGTGTATTTTAAGAATTGTAGAGTATAACATGCCTTATATTTGTTCAATCAGGATTTTATGGTACATACAAGCACATCATTGTTCTCAGACCTAAATGTATTGAAATAAGGAAATCATTGGGTTGAATTTAAATAATAAGCTAGTTATAAATATTTTTAGAAATATTTAAAAATTATCAAATTGATAGGTGAGTTGAATTGAATCCAGATAATCAATCTATACTTAGATCGATGGTCATTTGTTTGTTTATAGGAAATAAAGAACTGTTACTACTAATATCTATAATTATTTGTTGATCAAATCAAATACCCAATACATCAGAATATCTATAATTATCTCAAGTTTAATGAGTCTTCTTGATGAAGGATATTTAATATATATCAAAAAATTTGACAACTTTGTGTCTAATTCTTCACAATAAAATATTTGTATCGTATATTTAGTTTATTTTTGTCTTGGAATATATTCCAATTCTATAAATAACAACTTTAATAATCAACTAAAAGAAAATTCAAAACGACCAAAACCGCACAAACTGAGTAAACGGTCAACAAATTGAATAACTAAATTAACATAAAAAAAGTAAATTAATTTTTTTCGAACTATAATTATTATACAAACCCTTCAAACGAACCTGAACTGAAAATGCATTCGATGATATCAATGTTCATTTCCAAATTTTCGATTCGCCGAAGACTTTGCATTTTATCTGTCGGCATTTATTTAAATATTGAATAAAAATTTTGGAAACTGCAAACTTTTTCAAGAACTTTCATATATCGAAATGTTATTAACATGACACTGACAGCCAAATTGTCCACAGATACCACAGAAATATGGGACTTGAAATGTCAAAATGATCCGAAACACCCCGTATACTCGAAAACCGCGGGGAGAATCGAAGGTTTGGGATTTTTCCCGGGATCTCCAGACGATTTTGAGGGGGGTCTTATTCTTGTCATTTTTGCTCTAGATGGTCCCGTTTGGGCTGTGATTTTACGTTTAAAGTTTGACGTATATGTGCAAGCGGTTTTATATATACTTAGATTCATTCATTCATGTACTCTTCTGGCTCTATGGGTGATTCATGTTAATTTAAAGTTTATAATTTACGAATATCGGTATTCCTTTTGATGATCAGATGAATCTTCTGTTCTCTTTTGTAGTTCCATCTGCTGTCGCAATAGATTCAAATTCTCACGAATGAGAATGTAGTTTTATAATTTGTGGAAAATAAACGAAAAATTCCTGAAATAAAGTAACATTCATCCAATTGAATCAATAATACAAGCCCTTCAAACAAACCTGAAATGAGGAAAATGCATTCAATGATATCAATATGTTCATTTCCAAATTTTGACAAATATCTATCGAATTTTTGATTCGCCGAAGACTTTGCATTTAATATGTTGGCATTTATTTGAATATTAAATCACAATTTTCGAAACTGCAAACTTTCTGAAGAACTTTAAAGAAAGTATATTGAAATGTAATATTTATTATTACATTAAAACATGACACTGACAGTCGAATTGTCCACAGATACCACAGAAATATGGGACTTGAAATGTCAAAATAATCCGAATAACCCCGTATACTCGAAAACCGCGAGGAGAATCGAAGGTTTGGGAATTTTCCCGGGATCTCGGGACGATTTCGAGGGGGGTCTTATTCTTTTCATTTTTGCTCTAGATGGTACCGTTTGGGCTGTGATTTCTCGTTTAAAATTCGCCGAAACAATATTGGGTGGTTAGTATAATTTTTTTTCTAGAGGTATGTTGAGCCAAATAAAACATATATTCGCCTCAGGTGGGATACATTGTTTCAGAAGGTTAGAGTAATGTGATGTATCAATTTATGTCGTATTCTAATATTAGTATTTTGTGAAGTAGTACTGCCTAGGTATTTGCTTTTTTCAAGTTTTTCGGCAGTAAGAATTTTATAGTATCGTTTTTCATTTTGTCCTGAATTAGTTCAATGTTTCCTGTTTTATGCATTTCTTCGATTGGTGTATACCTCGATTCATTTGAAATGATTCCGAGGAGTTTGTTTTCTAACACTTCTAATGTTCTTAAATTTGACAATGAAGTTTTGCTCCATATTGGATCTGCATACAGGAATACCGAAGAGATGCATTGTTTGTATATTCGAATTTTTGATTTTTTGCTGAGTTTACTTCCCTTAGACGAAAGTGGGTACCGACTGCGAAGTAGTAGGTAGCACTTCTCTCTAATGTTGTTTATGTAGTCATTGAAATTTAATTTTCTGTCTAGGGTGAGACCTAAATATTTGACCGTGGTTTGTTTGTTAATTATTTGTCTGTTGAATGTTAGATGATTTGGATTTGGTGCAAGTTTATTTTTATGCGTGAAGTGGATTAGGGTAGTTTTACTCGTATTAAGTTTAATTGTTCATTTCTGATAATATTTTTCTAACTCGTTCAAATGATTTTGAATGTATTTATTCACTTGATTAGAATTTGATGATTCGGCTACTATTGAATTGTCATCGGCAAAAATTTTCAGTTTTTTAATATTTGTCTTTGGAATGTCATTAATAAAATAATTGAATAATGATGGGGATAGTAGGCCCCCTTGTGGTACCACTGCTCTTAATGCTAGTTTAGTTGAAAGCAGTTTTTCTACTCTTACCTGGAAAGTTCGATTTGTGAGGTATGAGTGAATGATTTTAATTAGATGTGGAGGAAAGTTGATTTTTATGAGTTTGTAGATCAGATCTTCGTGCCAGACGGTGTCGAAAGCTTTTTCTATTTCTAAATTAAGCATGGCTGTGATTTTATTGTAGTTAAAATTTTTTGTTATTTGGTCAGTAATTGTAGCTAGTTGAAGTGTGATGCTGTGCGATTCTCTAAATCCGAATTGTTCATTTATTATTTCGTTTTTGATGTTTTCGTGGTCTTTGATTATGTATAGGATTATTTTTTCTAAAACTTTCTACATCGTTGGGAGGAGACTGATTGGTATATAGTTGGATGCTATTTTGGGATCTTTTTTCTGTTTCGGGAATGATAGCACTATGGCATTTTTCCAGCTTTCAGGGAAGTAGCATAGTTTCAAGCAACTATTAAAGATATAAAGTAGTTGAATTATGGCTTTCCTAGGAAGATTTTTTAATGTGCGATTGTAGATTTTGTCGTCGCCTGGGGTCTTTTTGTTTTTAAGTAATTTGATTATTAGTCTTATCTCCTCAGGGGAAGTAAATATTTCTGGTGGAATAGCGAAAAATTAGTTGTTGAATTGGTTTATTGTTTCTTTGACTGTATTTTCGGTTTGGCAGTCGGACATGTCGCAAGTAGAGTTATGATTTTTTTGGTATGTTTCTGTCAGATATTTAGCTTCACACTCATCATCGAAAATCAATCCTTGAGGGCCGAGTAGTGTGGCGATTCCAAAAGAATTTTGTTTTAGTGAGCACACTATTCGCCAAATTTGGTCAGAGTTCGTTAGTTTTTTCGTAAATTTTTCCCATTTGTGTGTTTTTAAAGAGCTTATTGAGCCTCTAACAAGATTTATTGTATCCTTATATTATGCATTGAGGCCAGCTGTGTAATTACGTTGTAGTCTTTTTCTTGGTTTGTTTTTAATTTCAATGAGTTCCTGAATTGAGGGGGGAATTTCTAAGTGATGATTGAACGAATGGGTTATTTTTTTGATTGGTTGAAAAAGACAATTTTTCATTGAGTTGGTAAAACATTGAAGGCATTTGTCTATGTCTTCCGTTGAATTGAGTTCTCTTTTGATAGTTATATTTTGATCTTTTAAGTTTTTGAGAAATCTCCAGTTAGTATGGTAAGAGGCTGTTGGTTTTGGCAGTGCTAAGGAATTAATTGGCGGAATTGTTGCCCATACCAGGAAATGGTCTGAATCTAGTGCCTGGATCGTGTACGGTTGGGATAATAATAATAATAATAATGTTAATAACCTTTTTTGATCCAATAAGACATACAAATATGTATAAGATAAGTCAAACTGAAAAAAATTAAGAAAAATCAATCCTAATACTATAACTAAGTAAGAAATATGTTTTTATCAGCTAGATATTCACTAATGGAATAAAAGCATTTTCAAGCAATACACATTTTACCAATTTCTTGAACTTTAATACACTCAACAGTTTAATAGAAACAGGTAAATGGTTGTACAAAATAATGGCCTGGTAAGTGGGAGAACATTCAAATTTAGTTGTTGCATGAGCCTGATAATTTAACCATTAATTGTTCATGTTCCTTCACATGAATTGAACATCTGTAGATATATAAACTAGGAAAAGTAAAAAGTTTATATCTTCCAAAAAAAAGGCTTATATGAATCACGTGAATTCAAGTTGAAAATTAAACGTAATATCCTCTTTTGAGCCACAAACACTCTATCGGAATCAATCGAATTTCCCCACAACATGACATTTTAATCAAGAAAGCAATAAACCAAACTAGAATAAATACTTGAAATGGACTCTATGGATAACGAGTCTTTAATCCTGCTGACTCGACTTGGTGATCCCATCTCAGAGAACAGTCCAAGTGTATTTCCAAAAACTTAACAGTATCTCTGGAAGTTACTTGCTCACCCAAACGATCCGTATAAGAGTTGCGAATGCAAAAGTATGAACATTTTGTCTTGTTAATATTTGAAATCAAACCATTGGAGTGACACCACTCCACAAGCTTGCAAATAATTTTATTACATATTGCCGTGAGTTCATCAGGACTCTGTGCTGAGACCGCCCGCGACGTGTCATCAGCAAATATAGACAGGATACCTGGATCAATATAATCCGGTAGATCGTTTATAAACAAAAAAAATAGGAGCGGTCCCAGCACAGAGACCTGAGAAACTCCTAAATTGATTTTACATGTAGGCGACGAAGCAGCACCCACTCTAACAGTCATATTACGATTAGTGATGAAACTAGTCACCCACTCAAGAAATATGCCACGAAAACCTACATTATATAGCTTACTCTCTATGAACTCACTTGAGAGAACTTCGAAAACACTTGACAAATCAAAAAAGAAGCCTGCAACGAAAAGCCCCCCGACTAATTTTTTATAAATGAAGTTGACAAATGAAAAAGCAGCTGTTTGAGCTGTTTTCTCTGAAGCCATGTTGGCTGCCTGTTACTATTTTAAAACAAGACAAAAAAGAAATCATCCGGCCATACACAATTTTTTCAAATACTTTGGAAATACTAGGAAATTTCCCCCTATCAACCGAAACATGGAAGAGATGGGCGAAATGATCAGCAGTAAAACCTCCAATACTTCTCATCACATTAACGGATATATTATCTATACCCGAATTTTGATTTAAGCGAGCATTTTTGCGGATCCGCGGGATTGGCATTTTTTATCCGCGGATTTACAGGATTGATATTTTGGTGGAGGATTGGATTCCCTACTAGTACCAGACGTGACACAATTAAAACATTAATTCGACACAGCTGTTCTCACCAATCAGTGGAGAACAATCAGAAAACATTATACAGGGTGTCCCGGGAAGAATGTGACAAACGAATACCATAAATTAAGGTCATCATGGAGGACCCGTATCAAGATGTTTCAATCGCCTGAGTGCCTTCGTTGGGGATATACAGGGTGATGTTCATCTTATGAGTGAAATTTTACAGTTCGATAATTCATTAACTAATCGACTGAATAATTTCAAATTTTGAAGTTTTGTCACCCTTTCCTATCGCCTTCCTTCAATATTTCTGAATTCGATTAAATCAGATCCGGACTAGGAAAATTTCAGACTTTTCCTATTCTCGTGAATATTGGATCACCCTGTACGTGAACATTATGATTTTTTTCCGTTTTCGTAATCACAAAAAATCAATACATTATAAAAATTCTAAATCTCTGCTTGGCACGGTCATACAGGGTGATCAATAAACATTCCCTTATGAGTGAAATTTTTTCAGTTCAATAACTCTTCAACAAATCCACCGAATAATTTCAATTTTTGAAGTTTTGTCGCCCTTTACTATCACCTTCCTCCAATTTTTCTGAAATCGAATAAATCAGAACCGGACTAACAAAATTTTAGACTTTTTCTCTTTTCGTGAATATTGGATCACTCTGTACGTCAATATCATATTTTTTTCTTTTTCGTAACCACAACGAATCAATTCAAATTCAACATTCTAAAACTCAGCTTGCCACCGTCATACAGGCTGACCAATAAACATTTCCCCATGAAAGAAGTACAACCGATTCAACCGAATAAGATAGCGAAATCTGTGAAACAACTATATCATATCAACGTGCCCTAAGATTTTTTAAAATGGAGGAATATCATTTTGAACAATATCTGCTGAACTAAAAATATTTTATTTTTGATTCATTGTTTTCAAGATCAAATATTTTCAATTTATTTGCTGTTTTTGTTCTATTCTTTATCCAGTTTGTTAATTAAAAGTTTTTTTTAATAATTCGAGGAAAATTTAGGTGAGACATTCGTGAAGGCGGAGACAACTTCAATTTTCGGAATAATTCTACCGATAAATTCAAGATATCTTGAACTATGAAATTTTTTTCATGAAGAAATGTTTATTGATTACCCTGAATGATGGCGCCAAGCAGAGATTTAAAATTTTTATTATGAATTAATTCTTTGTGGTTACGAAAACGAAAAAGAATCATGATATCAACATGAAGGGTGATTCAATATTCAAGAAAATAGAAAAGGTCTTAAATTTTCCTGGTCCGGATCTGATTTACTCGATTTCAGAAATATTGAAGGAAGGCGATAGAAAAGGGCGACAAAACTTGAAAAATTTAAATTATTCGTTGGATTTCTTGAAGAGTTATTGAACTAAAAAATTTTCACTAATAGTGGAATGTTTATTAATCACCCTGTATGACCGTGCCAAGCAGAGATATAGAATTTTTATAATGAATTGATTCTTTGTGGTTCCGAAAACGGAAAAAATCATAATGTTCACGTACAGGGTGATCCAATATTCACGAAAATAGGAAAAGTCTGAAATTTTCCTAGTCCGGATCTGATTTACTCGAATTCAGAAATATTGAAGGAAGGCGATAGGAAAGGGTGACAAAACTTCAAAATTTGAAATTATTCGGTCGATTAGTGAAAGAGTTATTGAACTGTGAAATTTCACTGATAAGATGAACATCACCCTGTATATCCCAAACGAAGGCACTCAGGCGATTGAAACATCTCCTTATGGGTCCTCCATGATGACTTTAATTCATGGTATTCGTTTGTCGCATTCTTTGCGGGACACCCTGTATTTATACCTCGGTTATGTATTTTATTAATTTAAGAATATTCGATATAACTTCAAGAAAGTGGAAGTAGATTGACTTCAAGCGTTTTCGGAAAGATTCGTTTTTTCTCATTAAATATTTCTGATTTACATTCGAACACTCTTGGAAATTCACTCGAATCAATTAGTATACTGAAAGTCCTGAGTGGTGGGGGTAAAACCTTATTTTGATAACTTTCCACTGTGATTTCCATAAAATCTCTCCTCTGGCAGAGTTCTGAAAAATAGAATTATCAATAAGTCACCTATTCATATACACAAGTTTGAAAAACTTTTATGTCAAATTCGTTGGTTCAGTATCAAAATATAAATCAAATTCTAAATAATATTTCAAGGAACTACCTTGCGTAAATCCTAGGAAGAATAATTTTTGTTGAGAAAACTGGGACACCCAAGGCAAAGAGTAATTTCTTATATTTTCCAACAGATCTGTAACCAGTCCTATTGCTGTATTTTCTGCAATTCTATCATCAATAAATGAATCGATTATTTGGACCTGAAAAAATTAATCGTGTTGAAAATCATACTATTTCATGAAAAATGTGTATTGAATAATCTCAACTGTTATTTTGAATGAATGAAAATTTGCTAGAATGTCTGTTATTCTCGAATATCGAGTAGAAATGATCTCAAACGATTGTAATTGAATCCTTTATGAAAAATCTGAGGTAAAACCGATTCTGTCTTTACATGCAATAACTTACAAAAAGAACAAGCTACAGTCTCGAAACTTTTTGAGTAACTTGATAATATGAAATCCTCGCGCTATTTCGACGATAAAGCCGTCTGAAGTTTTATTTCCTCAGTGATCAGAATGCAACCAATTCTATGAATTGAAATTTGGAAATCACTTGCACCACAATGAATCAATTAAATGGGCAGAATAAGTATGAATCAATCCGCTAGTGAATCAAGAATACTCATTAGATAAAAGTTGAAATATTAGAAAATATTTTTCAGATGTCCATGGAATTTTAGGTTTATACAGGGTGGCCATTTGAAAACGAAACAGACGAGATTACAGACGAAATAAAGTTTTTCGATAGAAATGCTCGGACAGGTCGATTTCTGTTTCGAGGGGGACAACTTAAGATGTAGGTAACGGACGCATAGCGCTTCAACCCTTGCTACTACAACACTCACCCCCAAATTTTGAATAGGGAAGATGGGGTGAGTGATACCTCATTTGAAAGGTAATTTTATACTGATTTCAGCACAGTAATTGTTTTTTCATTTTATGCATTAGTTCTCGAAATATTCTTAACTAAGTATTTGAAAATGAAGTGGTGTTTTCATGGCACTTGTAGTGTTTTGTGAAAAATCGACATTTTGAGCTTCAAAACAACCATGACTGTGGCTTCCTTCCTAACTAACTAACGCATTAATATTTCGAGAACTAACGCATAAAATGAAAAAACAATTACTGTGCTGAAATCAGTATAAAAATACCTTTAAATTGAGGTATCACTCACCCCATCTCCCCTATTCAAAAATTGGGGGGGGGGGGTTGTAGCAGCAAGGGTTGAAGCGCTATGCGTCCGTAACCTACATCTTAAGTTGTCCCCCTCGAAACAGAAATCGACCTATCCGAGCATTTCTATCGAAAAACTTTATTTCGTCTGTAATCTCGTCTGTTTCGTTTTCAAATGGCCACCCTGTATGTATTAGGGTGATAAGTCAGATGACTTGTCTCGAATTTCATTTCGGTAATCTTTATAGGACAAATCTAATCGATTGAACTCCGAATCAAATATAAATTTGTCTCTGTGAATAATAATAAAGTGAGAAAATATCGATATCTTACATCTTATCGCGTGAATATTATCGCAGACGGTTATCTTTGAATATCGCTCTGAATAATAGTTCGAGTTTATGTTGATTACTTGGAAATTCGGGATTGAAAATCGGTACTGAGTGAATTTAAGGACTTTTCTAATGTATGAGGAACGGAATTAGAAATATTAGAAATGAATCAATTATAATTCCGGGAAAATTTGACGGTGAATAGCGAGAATATCTCGGAACTGTTGAGTTTTTTTTGCCGTCATCCTTTGTTATCGCAAAGCAGATGATGCATAGACATTAATGGGTAAAGAGTTCCATATACTGACAAAGTTTTCATTCCGAACTTCTTCGGATGGTGGTTTAGGGAGATCTTGGAAATATATTTTCCTCAAACAGGCACATACTGGTAGAGTATGAAATACACCTATGAATGCTGTAAGAAAAAAGAGAACAGTCACACTGTATGTATGAGATGTTTTGGTTATTTTCATCTGAGCTGTCTGGAAAGAAAGAAATCAGCTAAAGTAGTGGATGGAGGAAGTTGCTTATGTTCTATAGAATGCCAGAGAAGTTATAAACGTGAGGAAGAAGAGAAAGTTTTACAAGTGATGAAACTGAAGGAGTATACCCAGAAAATTAAGAACTTAGAGGAGAACATTTTTCACATTGAAGAGGAGAACGAGATAAAGGTGAAAGAGTTGTCAGACCAAATAGATAAAATGAGTCAGTAGGGTATTGAACGGGAAAACCAAATAAGAACTCTTAGAAGGAATAGTGAAACTTTCGAAAAAAAAGTTTTTCTATCGGAGAGTGAATATGAGGCGAAGATAAAGGCATTAGAGAAGAGTGAGAAAGAACTGCACGAAAAATTGCAGGCTTCTGAGAATATGGTCGCTAGTATACTGGAGGATTTGAATGCCAGCAGGGAGATTGAAAAGGAACTAAGGGATGAGGTGAACAAATTGAAAGTTACAAATCAGACCCTTGTCAGTAAAATAAGGGATCTTGATGAAGAAAATCAAAGGAATAGAGAAGATGTACAGGCCAAATCAGAGGAGATTGAAAAACTAAATGAAGACTTGAAACAATTGATGAAAGGAGAACAAAATTTTGAGAAGGCTTCAACCCCCATAAAAAAGAAAGAGAAGAACAGGGACAATATATATGTGAAGCAGGAATTTCGGATGAGAATTTGCTGAAACTGGAAAGAAGATTATATCGGAGATTACTTTTACAGTTACGAGAGAATTTATTACCTGAAATAGAAGGTAAGAGGACAAAACCAAAGGATGGAGACGACTGCAAAAAGGCACACTCCAAAGATAAAGATGATGGTGAAAAAACACAACCCAAACAGAAAGATGAGAACAAAACAGCTCCAACTAAAAACTACGCTGATGCGATCAAAAAATCTGAGACTTCCAGGAATGTTAACAACAAACAGGGATATATAACACCACCAATAGTTATAAATGAAGAACAGACCGTTTTATCTGAAAAGGAAGATCACCTGAGGAAGAATAAGGTTAGAGAAGATGTTTGGACAACAGTGGGAAATCGAAGGAAGAGGTCACGAAATAGGAGTGCAATAGAGGGAAATAGGGACATTGTTAATCTGCCACCAGATGGAGTTTTCACCATTGCTGAAAAGGAAGCCTGGCTTTAGTGGGCAGAGTGAGCTTAAAGGCAACGGAAGATAACATCAAAAACTTCCTTGTCCAAAAATTTCCAAACAGGGAGTTCACAGTTAATATGTTGCCCAAAAGTGAGAATGCTGGCAGTACCGCTTTCATGGTTTCAACCGACATCTCGTTGATCAATGAATTACAGAAACCAGAAATATGGCTTCAGGGAGTTCTCGTCAGAAGATATCAGTTTTTTCGGCAGAGAATATCTAACTAGTATAGCTAGACAACCAGAGAAGAAAAGAGAAGAATACCCCGAAAATGAAATTACAGTAGTCCATCAGAAGTTACAATCGATAGGAAATTGTGTAGATGAATTGAACGAGTTCCTACAGGCCCAAAACAAGTGTACATTCCTATGCGTCACAGAACACTGGAAAACCGCAAGTCAACTTCCGATCTATAAAATTGAACACTACAACCTGGCTGCAAGTTTCTGCAGAACCTTAGAGAACAAACATTGGGGGAGTGCCATTGTTGTGTACTTGGTAATAAAAGGACGTAAATTTCCTTTTAGGTTTTATTACTAATACGATTATCTCGAATATACAATTATAATAATTGAACATATGCTTTCATTTGTAGTGGTAGCTTCATACTGAGTTTTCGTACTTCTTCGAGTCGGTCGGTCACCTGAATTTCCCTCTCTCCGTTATCGGCGCGTATATTCAAAATATGAACTTATAAAATAATATCTACATAACACCTTCCTCTCTTAGAAAAAAAAATTCTTCAATAAGTATAGTTAAAATGAAATAAAATATGAATTGTTAATATAAAAATATTACAATAAAAATAAACTTATTTATTTCTTCAAGTAATGTATGAACTTTAAATTTAATTGCTCAATTTTACTTTTCTGTTTGATCTTCTTGGAGCTGAACCCACAGTGTCTGGCTTCATTGTTGGTGTTTTACTTCTTTTCTTATAAGAAATTCCTCCTACAACCGGATCCTCCACAGCCGTTTCCACCTCCGAAGAAGATTCCATCAATTGACAAAATTTTTGGTCAATCAAAATACCTTTTTCAAACTTGTCTTTTTCAGTTTTATTGAAAATTTTAATTATTTGGTTAATATGACGTTTCCAAACAATTGTATCATCAATCTGTACCAAGTAATGAAGTTTGCCAATTTTTTTTATTATCTGACCCTTTTTCCATTTAGGTTTACCATAATAATTCCGACATTGTACCTGATCGCCAATATTCAATATTCTCACATTTATTTTATCGTCATTCCACGATTTTTTTTCTTTGGCTTCAATTGGAAAAATTAGATCCAACCGAGATCTTATTTGTCTTTGAAACATTAATTCGCTAGGTGATTTACCTGTGGTGCAATGCGGTGTGATTCGATAGTGTAATAATAATTTTTGTAATTCTAAATTAATAGTATCTTTTGATGCTTTCAAACCCATCAAATTCTTTTTTAATACCTGCACAAACCTCTCGGCTTGTCCATTTGTCGATGGATGGAATGGTGCCGTTGTTTTAAAACTTATACCGTTAAATTTTAAAAAATTTTGAAATAAATGTGATGTAAATTGGGTACCATTATCCGTCACTAAAAGTTCAGGTAATCCAAAAGTGGCAAAAATTTCGCGACATTCTTTTATTGTATTTTCAGACGTAATATTTTTAACAATTTTAACGAAAGGAAATTTTGAAAATGAATCGATTAAAATGAAGAAATAATGATTAAGAAAAGGTCCTGCAAAATCGGCATGAATTCTTTCAAATGGTCTCTGAGTGGGTTCCCAAATATGCGTTTCTGCTTTCGTTGGTGCATTTCTGACTATTTGACAAGTACTACAATTGTGAATTAGATTTTCAATGTCGCAGTCAATGTTCGGCCACCAATAACTACGCGCTAGAGCCTTGGTTTTCACAATGCCAAAATGTCCTGCGTGTAATTCTTCTAACATTTTCCCTCTAAGTGAACTTGGGATGACTACTCTATGTCCGCGAATTATAATGTTATTTTTTTGACTAAATTCTTTCTGATCTAAATTGAAACAATCACTATCAATAAGCTTTTCATTCGACTTTAATTTGGATAATAGTTTAGAAAGCTGCGTATCTTTACTCGTCTCCTCTGAAATAATTGTTGATGAGACAGGTAACGAATTAACTAAATCAACCTGAAAAAGATCCACAACATCCTCCTTAGTTAAATCATTTACATCCTCTACTGGTAAACGCGATAATCCGTCCACATTAGCATGTAATTTCGTATTCTTATACATTATTTTATAGTCATAACCTTGCAGAAATAAGGCGTAATGCTGCATTCTCATTGCACTAAATTGCGGTAGCCCTTTTGTAGGAGAAAATATTTGCGTTAAGGGTCTATGGTCTGTGTATAATTCGAATTTATGTCCATACAAGTATTGATGAAATTTTTTGATTGCGTAAATTATGCTATATGCCTCTTTATCTATCTGAGAATATTTTTTTTGTGTGTCACTCAATATCTTTGAAGCGTATTGAATAACTCGTTCCGAACCGTCCGGATATCGATGAGCCAATATTGCACCTACCCCGTAGGAACTTGCATCACTCGCTACAATAAGAGGTAAATGAGGATCGAAATGTACAAGAAAACTATCATCGATTAAAGCATTTTTGGCTTTCTTGAAAGAATTTTCACATTCTTGTGACCAAGTAAATTTTGTATCTTTGCGTAACAATTTATAAAGTGGAAATAATAATGAGCTTAGATTTGGAATGAATCTACCGTAATAATTAATCATTCCTATGAATGATCGGAGTTCGGTTGTAGTTTTAGGGTGTGGCATATTTGTAATTGCTTCGATTTTCTTGGGTTCCTTGTGCTTACCGTTCGCATCTAATATATATCCGCAATAATTTATTTGTTTTTGAAAAAACTCACACTTTTCCTTATTAATTTTAATATTCAAGTCATGTAATCGTTTTAAAACTTCTTCTAGTCTTTCCAAATGTTCCTTATCGTTTCTACCCGTAATTTTGATATCATCTAAGAATACCGTAACACCAGGAATTCCCTTCAAAATGTTTTCAATTTCTCTCTGGAAAATAGCTGGTGCTGATGCAATACCATACATTAACCGTTTACATCTATAGAGACCTTTATGAGTATTAAGTGTTAGTAAATCTCTATGTTCTGGTACTACTTCTAACTGTAGATATGCTGAACGTAGATCAATTTTAGAAAAGGATGTGCCACCTGCCATTGACGCAAATAATTCATCGATAGTTGGCAGAGGATGATCATCAATAATTAAATTCGGGTTTAATGTAGTTTTGTAATCGCCACAAATTCTAACTGTATTATTTTTTTTTATTACTGGTACTATGGGTGAAGCCCATTCTGATGAATTAGTTTTTTCTATTATACCATTTCTTTCAAGGTTATCTAACTCAATTTCTTTTAAATTTAAAAGTTTGAATGGTACTGGTCGTGATTTATAGAATACTGGCTTGGCATTAGGTTTTAAAGATAATTTTGCTTGTATTCCTTCAATTTTGCCAAACCCCGGAGTTGTTATATTCGCGTATTTTTGTAAGAGACTCTTAATTGCTAAATCACGTGCATTTTCTTCCGTAACTTTATTGATAAAATTAAAATTGAACTTGATTTCACGTATCCATTCCCTACCAAGTAGTGGAATACTATTAATATCTGTCAAGTAAATGTCTAAGTTATATTGGACATTGTTGTAAGTAATATTTACTTTACTAGAACCGATTACTGAAAGTGAATTTTTGCAATAAGTAATTAACTGTAAATTAGATTTGATGACACGATTGTAAGGAAACAGATTTTTAAATTCTTTATACCCCATTAGAGTCACAGCAGCACCGCTGTCAATTTCAAAAAGTATTGGTTTACCTTCTAGTATCAATGTAGTAGTGAATTTTTTTCGTAAATCTTCACCTTTGTTTGTGATGGTTAAGATTTCGGCAACCTGTTCGGAAGAAACGGCTGTGTAATTCACCGATTGAGACCTGAAACAAACTTTTTTGAGATGCCCTTTTCCTCCACAACCAGAACACTGTGTGTTCCTATCCAAGGTACATTTATTAGCAAAGTGATTTCCACCACACCTAAAACATTTAATATTATTATTATTGATGAATCTACTAGAATTGAATTTATTATTTTTGCTCATATTATCTTTAATGAAATTATTTGTATTGAAATTATTTTTAGAAAAAGACTTCCTTTTATCTTGTTGGTTTTTATTGAATTTTTTTCCGTTCATCTGCTGCACTTGGTTCACTCCTGAGTAGCTGGCCTCGTTCAGTTGGTTGACATCTTTTTCCGTCAATTCTATACCAATCGCCATCTTGACTGCTTCTTCGAATTTTAGGTTGTCTTGCTCCAATAGTCTTGATTGAATTCGTTTACTTCTCAATCCAAAAACGAATTGATTCCGCAGTGCTGTATTCAAATATCCACCAAAATTGCAAGTTACTGCCAGTTTTTGTAAATCTGCTACAAATTCTTGAATTTTCTCTCCATCTTGCTGTTTTCTTTGATGGAATCTGTAGTTCTCTGCTATTTCATGTGCTGCAGGAGCGTAGTATGTTTGTAAAATGTTTTTCAGCTCATCGTATGATTTCACATATGGGTCGTAAGGTGATATTTTGTTGCAAAGAATATCGAATGCTCTTGCACCAATATAATGTAAGAAATATATGGCGTATTGTTCTTTCTTTATATTAAATAATTTGAACGAACCTTCTAATCGTTGTACCCATCTAGTCCAGTTCAAAGTAGTATCATAGGGCTCAATATTGAACGTAGTTTGAAAAACTACATCTGGTGCACTCATACTTCGAGTTTCAACCATAGCTTCCTGCGTAGATTCGTTTATCAGAAAATATAAAATATCTTCTGCTCTTCTTTAAATCCTCGTCGCCAGTTGTTGTGTACTTGGTAATAAAAGGACGTAAATTTCCTTTTAGGTTTTATTACTAATACGATTATCTCGAATATACAATTATAATAATTGAACATATGCTTTCATTTGTAGTGGTAGCTTCATACTGAGTTTTCGTACTTCTTCGAGTCGGTCCGTCACCTGAATTTCCCTCTCTCCGTTATCGGCGCGTATATTCAAAATATGAACTTATAAAATAATATCTACATAACACCAGAGATGGTTTATTAGGGAAAGTGAGGAAAGAAACAACGGAGAACTCAGTAGAAAACCACATTGAGATTTCAGCTTGCGAATTTGAGATCAACAAGACAAAGATCATTGTATCAGCAGTATACAGACCCCCAAATGGAGATTTCGGAAATTTCTACGAAGACTAGAAAAACTGGTAGCACTCTTCAAAAATGAGGCTAATACAACGGTGATAATAGCGGGTGACTTCAACATAAACTTTGTCAGCAAGGATAGCATTGAAAGATTACAAATGTGCTCAATGCTCAATTCCTATAGTGTCTACCATACAATTAGCGAAAACACTCGCATAACTGAAACAGCAGCATCTTGTGTGGACAATGTTCTAGTTAACAGGTGTGGTATTTCTGGGGAAATCCTTCATTCACTGATTTCTGACCATACCGCACAAAAACTTACAGTTACTATTGGCAAGACAGAGACCAAAAAGTAATGAGGAGAATTTTCAATCAAGAAAACATCGATACTTTTCTAAACGCCTTAGGAAGTTTAGAATGGATGGAAATTCGCGAAATAGATGAAAGAGACGTTAATGGACAATGGGAATGGTTTATGAAGTTGTATCTGGCATGTTTCAATGGATGTTTCCCACTCAAGAAGATCACACTAGGAAGTAGGCAAAGGAGAAGAATAGATCCAGAGTTGGCAGAGTGCAAAAACAGACTGGATATTCTCTAGACAGTAAGTAGTGTTAATGGAATGTAAAGGAATACTTATCGAGAGACCAAGAGGGAGTACAAGAGGAAGCTGAAAGAAAGCAGGTCCAAACGATACCAAAAAAGATAAGTCGAATCAGATAACAAACAGAGAATCACATGGAATATAGTAAAGGATATCAGAGGGACAGTAAACACGAGAGATAAACAAGTTGATGGAGATCCCAAGATTGTGGCTGGCCTTTTTAATGATTTTTTAATAACTTCAATCAGAGACCTGGTATCAACAATGAAGCCACAACTCTATACAAGTTAAATCAAGAGGAACAGTATATCCATATTCCTACACCCTGCAACTGCGGAGGAGGTGATGAAGGTCGTTAAGAACCTAAAAAACAAGATGAGTGCAAGTAGTAATGAGGTCCCAACAAGGATAATGAAATTGAGTATAGCAAGAATAGTGGACATTGTAACATATATTCTGAATAATTCCTTGAAATGTGGACTTTTCCCGGATGGTTTGAAGTTGGCCAAAATAAGACCAGTTTATAAAAAGGGTGATCAAGAAAAACTGGAAAACTATAGACCGATCAGTATGTTGTCTTGCTTCTCAAAGATCTTTGAATCTGTTATGTGTAACCGCAAAATAGATTTTTTTTACTACATCCAACCTATTGAGTAAAACACAGCATGGCTACCAGAAAGGAAAATCGTGCCAGACTGCAATATTCCAATTCACACAGAACATCACTGAGGCACTGGAAAGAAGTGAAGTTGCTATGGCTCTGTTTTTTGACTTGACAAAAGCGTTTGACTGCTTGAATCATTTCATATTATTCGATAAACTTGAGAGATACGGCATTAGAGGTCCTGCTCTAGCATGGTTTGAATCATATCTGTCGGATAGGATACAATTTGTACAGGTGGATAATGAAGGTGAGACAGGTTTATCAGAAATCAGGACTATTTATAATGGCGTAGGACAAGGTGGAGTGGCTGGACCCTTGCTACTCATTGATTATCTGAACGACAATGCTGAAATTTCGGAGGAAAATGATTGTTTTAGTCTTACTAACTACTCAGATGATACGAATATCCTTATCAGACAAAAACTCTTTCCAGACCTACTAAATTCAGCTGGCAACATACTGAAACAAATGAAAGAATGGTTTAGTTCAAACAAACTATTCCTCAATGACGAGAAGACAAATGCGATGACAATAAGAACAAATCGCCCTGGTTATGCGCTACCTACGGAAATCGTAGTGAACAAGGAGAAAATGAAGTTAACAAACAGCACTAAATTCTTGGGTATGACTCTTGATTGCTGTCTGAGCTGGAACTGCCACGTCGAGGGGACTATTGATAAATTGAATAGGGTAAGCTACTGCATACGTATCCCGAGGAGATATGTAGATGACACAACGATTAAAATGATATACCATGCGAACTTCGAGTCAGTTTTCCGCTATGGGATAGTTTTTTATGGAAATAGCAGATACATCAAACAAATCCTTGTCGTGCAAAAACGGGTCATTAGAATCATGGCAGGAATAGGATACAGAGAGTCATGCAGAGGGCATTTTAGAAGAGCAAAAATCCTGACCCTGAGTGAAGTGTACATCCAGGAATGCCTACTGTTCTTCTATAAAAATAGGGAACTGTTTACGGAGTATGAACCCCAAAATGTTTATGGAACTAGAGCAAACAACTATTCATATCCAATCCATCACCTAAAGATAACGAAAAAGACTGCCCTGTATAGCTGTTTGAAGTTGTTCAACAGATTGCCTGATAGAACAAAAATAGCTGGTCCTATTAAAAGGTTTAAAAGAGAAGTCCATAAGTTGCTGATGGACCTAGAACCATATTCAGTGGAAGAGTATTTGTTGGTGGGACTGGCAAAGCACTCACCGATTCTTGATTTCTGACATCAATTTTGTTTAATAATTTGCTTATTTATGTACTCAGGTTATTCTTCAAAATAAAGATTATTTTTATTATATCCGCCACATCACGATTATATTATGTCTGAATCTTGAGGTAGTTGATGAAATAAGTTATCTGAAATTTTGGTTATGAGTTCTTGTGTTTGATGAGACCACAGCGAAACTTTTGTGAGATGTTGTATTTGATCGACCCTTTTTTGACTGAGTACATAAAAAGCAGGACGAACAATCAAATGGTGTGGAATTTATAGCATGAAAACATCGAGGAAAAATAGATGGCAAAATAGATATTATGATTTTTGTCAATTTCTTAATACGTTTAATACTAATAATTCTTAGTTACAACTGAATTGAATAAGATAAACATTCTTAGAATTTGTCTCAGAACTGAAATCATCTGAAAAAATTAGAATGTGTGAGTGAAATAGATATTGTGATCGGGTACTCGATTAAAAAACTCATTGAAAATATAATTATATAAAAACTCAAAATATCACATAACTGCAAGTCTACAAACAAGGTTTGAAATATTAGTTATAAATTCTTCCATACTATGTTCTTGTTTGAAAGGAATCAATCATAGGGAAAATAATATATTATTATTTATTAATCTTAGGCTATCGATTTCGGAACATTCCTATTCCATCTTCAGGCCAGCTGAAAGTACACAATTTTATATTTTAACCTGCTATGATTTACTTATGTATTCGAAATGGAATATTTAGGGTTAGGTTAAGAGTATGCAACTTACTTTCGTATAGAAGTCAAAATGGATGAAAAAATGCTTCATTAAATATTATTACTCTAGTTTCATCAACAGAATTGTATTATTTTATTTCATTTTTTTTATTTCTTTTAGCAACGTGGTGTCAGTTTGGAATATACAGTGATCATAGAAATAACGTTGACGTAATATGTTCTGTTCCCGATGTCAATTTCGTTTTGTCATTTTATTGGTGGGAAATTAAAATTTGAATTTTCTGTTATTATTATCTATCTATAAGCTTAATAAGGTTTCTTCCGTTAAAGTCGATGTTATCATTTAATATCAATGGGTTATCTTTATTTTTCAGGATTTCGATTTGTTCAAGTATAGTTAGTTTAAAATAATTATTCTCTCTGTGTAGTATTCTCAGATTATCGTATTTGATTTCGTATTTGGAATTTTCTAGATGTAAACCTAAGGCCTATATACCTATATAAAATGATGGACAATTTGTGCATGTTATCTCGTATAATCCACTTTGTTGTTCTAGTTTTAATCTTGTTCTGTTGTTAACTAATATATTTTCTAATGTTCTGTGTCTTCTATTAGTAAGTATATAATTATATTTTTTTAACGTTGTGTCTATTCTTTCGTGAAAGTCCTTATAATAAGGTATGGATATGAAAAATTTTCTTGTATTTATGTGAGGATATATTCTATTGATAATCTTTTTTCTCTTTATTGAGGTTAGAATTTCGTTCATGAACTGTATTGTGTATTGGTTATTTATTCCTATTTGATATATAATGTTGATTTCTTTTTTGTAGTTTTCTTATGTCAGTGGTATATTTAACAATCTGTGAAATAGAAATCTGAAAGCTGCCCTCTTCATTTGGGGTGCATGGTATGAGCCATTAGGAATTATTGAATCTGTTTGTGTTGGTTTTCTGTATATATCAAAAGAGAAAATATTATTATCATACAGTGTAATTTTTGAGTCAACGAAATTTATAGAATTAGATATGGATTTCTCTAAGGTGAAATTTATTTTGAATTTAGAGTTAATTTGTTGGAAAAATGTTTCAAGTTCTATGTCGGTTCCTGACCATATACAAAAAATGTCGTCAACATATCTTTTCCAGATGACGATGTGTTCACTGAGTGGTATGAGCATTATTTGTTTCTCTATGTGGTCTACATATATGTTCGCTTTTAATCCGCTTAATGGCGAACCCATTGGTAATCCGTCTTCCATGTAATAAATATCTCCGTCAAATGTGAAAAAGTTTTGTTCGGATATTATACGGCAAAGTTTCATTATATTCTCCATATCCGTGTCATCTAAATTTAAATTATTTTCTGTGTTATAATGTTCTAATTGTTCTTTAAGCAAAGTGAGAGTTTCTTCAATGGGAACATTAGTATAAAGGTTGACTATGTCGAATGATAAAATCTTATATGTCTTATCAGGTTCTAGACTAAGCGATTGTAAGTTTCTTACTAGTTCTATCGAATTTTGAACAGTGAAATCTGATTTATATTTAAGTTTTTTGTTGAAAAAGTTGTTAATGAATCTTGAGATCTTGTGGTTTGGGGATGATATTGCCGATGTTATTGGTCTAATGCTTTTATCTGGCTTATGAATTTTGATCGTACTATACATTTTTGGGATTTGTGGGTTTTTTTCTTTCAAGGTGTTAATTGTTTCATTGAATTTCTGTAATGTTGGAAGAGTTGTCTTTAGTGTATTGTTAACTTTATTTGTATATTTTTATGAAGTATTATTTTTACACTTTTTTATATTATTATTTCTGAAGGATTTCAATGATTTTTTGACATATGCTGTCTTTTCTAACATTACAAGTCCCGCATTTTTGTCTGCTTTCGTTAATATAAGGTTGTTATCAGTCAAACTTTTTTGTATTGATTTTATAGTTTTTTGAATATGTTCATTATTTTTAATTTGTGTTTGGTTGCATATTCTTACCTTTGTGTTTTTATAGATTTTCAAATGATCTGCTATATCTTCTGCAATTCTAAGATATTCCGGGTTGTTTTTTACTATTTATTCTAACTACGAATCAGACAGAAAAAGGAGAGCAAAACTCTGGAAACTGATAGCAGACAAGAACATACATTCAAGGTCAAGATTCTAGGACGTAACAAGAACGCCAACACCGAACAACCACAAATTTCATACAAGGTTTACTAATATGTCAGAGGTTGATTTTAATGACGATTTTAAGACGAGTTGGGAATTTTAAACCTAGGACACAAATTCGCACCAATCCCTAAAACTATGGATGTTTATAGGACGTCGGTTGATATAGAGATACAAGTAAAAAAAAAACCGGAATACATTAGAATTGCAGAAGATATAGCAGATGATTTGAAAATCTATAAGAACACAAAGGTAAGAATAAACAACTAAACTTAAGATTCCAAGATTGTGCAGTTGAGTCAGTTGAAAACCTGTAATTTTTAGGAGTGAATATAGATCGTAACCTCAACTGGAGTAGTCACGTTGAGAAGATTTCACCAATGATTGCAAGCTACGGCTATGCATTGCGGACTATACGGATGATAGGGCTGGATGCTGCTCTGACTGCCTATCATGCCTACGTTCATTCTAGTTCAAGATATGGAATCATCTTCTGGGGAAGATCTACACAAGCGGAGCGAGTTTTTCTTTTACAAAAAAGATGCCTAAGAATCATCTTTGGCATGAATCAATATGAAACCTGCAGGAACATATTCAAGAATTTCAACATCTTAACACTGTACGGTCTATATATATATATATGAGTCAGTGATGTTAATAGTAAATAACTATAATGATTTTAAAGATCTTCATTTCCAACATTCCTATAATACAAGAGGAAAAAATATTCTTCAAGAGGATAAGCCCAATTATTCATATTTACAGAAAAATGTAACTTAAAGCTTGATGACATTGTGGAATAAGTTGCCAGAAAAATTTGAGTCATTACCGAATAAGGTGCAAAAACAAAAACTTAAATCTTTCCCTATTGATAAAAGTTATTATAATATAGGTAAGTTCTTACAGGAGGGTGCTTTTGAGAAAATGTAGTTCAAATTTTATAGTTCTTTCTTTATGTTTGTATGTATTTTGATTGAATCTACACCTGTATGGTATTTTGATTTAATGAATCCGACTTTGGCCTATACGCGTAGGATTTCTCCTCGCCGTCGGCTTCTCACTCCTCGGGCAGAGCTCGGTCGTTTCCGGTCCTTGTAGTCCCCCTGGTCCTCTTACACGCGATCCTTGGACCTGTCCTTCGCTTCCTAGGAATTTTCTCACCGTCCTTGCAGTACCTAAAAGAACAGCTTTTTGCACTATATTACATATATACTCACTAAGTCCTAGTTGCTTGATATTTCTCTTGAGATTTTTGGGTACTATTCCTGTTTTTGAGATTATAATTGGAATAGTTCTCGTTGATATCATTCCCCACTGGCGCTTTATCTGAAATTCGAGGTCCCTATATTTTGAATTTTTTCGACCTCTTTTTGACGCATGTTGTTGGTATTGGGTATTGCTACGTCGATGAGTATTGCTTCCTTTTGATGTTTATCAACTAGCAATATATCTGGTCTGTTGTGAGGGACTGTTTTATCAGTCAAAACTGCGCGATCCCAGTACAGTTTATAGCGTTCGTTTTCCAGGATGGTTTCCGGTCGGTATTTGTAGAATGGCACTTTTTCAGAATGAACTAGTGTTGATTTAGTTGCCATTTCTTGGTGTAGTATATTTCCTACTGCATCGTGTCTCTCTTTATATTCCTTTCCTGCAAACATTTGACATCCTCCCGTTGGATTGTCTCATTCGTTGGTCACCCATAACGGCATCGATCGTCAGTAATAGTTCGATCCTTTATGATATGCTTGCGGTTATTTCTTGTTGAGATCACTTGATCTTGGATGGCTAAAAGAAATCCTTCCGTTTCTGAATACATCGCACCTGATGTGAGCCAATAGTTCGACGCTTCAATGTCGACATGATCCTGGTTCACCCCGTTGAAATGTCGTCCATGTAGGGGCTTTTCTCTCCATCTTTGCAGTTTTTCTTGGATTGTCTGGTGGTTGTATGACAATTGCTCCTTGTGCAGTTGTAAAGGTAATGATTCGTCTGCTTCACACAGTACTTTGTAGATCTTTGACGTGCCTGATTTGTCTTTGATGTATGTTCGTAGGCATTCAATTTGACCATGGGCAAGTTCCATGATGTCTAGCAGACCTCTGCCTCCTTTATTCCTCGGCAGTGTCGTCCTCTCAATGCTACTTTTCGGATGGTGCTTTTCGTTTCGTTGTTAGTGAGGTCTCTATTCTGTAGCCTCAGTTGGACTTCATTTTTTATGGTGTCTCTCATCGGGTACAAGTTTATTTCTCAATATGACCCGGTATTGGTCGGCTACTCTTTGCTCAGAAACTTGGAGTTCGGGATAGTTTCTGTGGAATTCTGGAAATAATTTTTGCCGATAGCCTATTTTATCTGCTTCCATATTAGTCACTTCATAATATATGCGCATGATCGTTTCATTTATCGAACTTGTCCATTTCATGCGTCTTCTTGGTAGACCTGCTTGGGCGAGTGCTGGTTGGGGATCCTGCGCAGCATCTTCAGCGGTCGGAGAAACTTGTGTTATTCTTCTCCTAGAATGTTGAGATTGTGGAGGCGTAGCATTTTGTACGACAGACGCCCGTCTCCTTAGCACTCTGTCACCGACGTCCCGCACGAACCTCAGCAGCGGCTCTATATTCCTATTCCTCAAATTCACCATCATTCATGGGTTCCCCCGTGTCGTGGGGAAGACGGCCTTTGATCGCTTTTTACGATTCGCAGAGCTACGGTGGGAGAATTCTTGAGCTGCTTTCCACACGGCTTCGTCCGTTACCCTGGACAGGGACCCTTCGACAGGTTTCAGCTTCCCGGGTCAGGGAGCTCCTGGAATCTGAGGTGGGCAGGAGTCGATTCAACTCTCCTGGTAGGTGAATCGCTAGGGATTTACCTACCGCTACCCGCTTCTTCAGAAATAATAATATAAAAAATTGTAAAAATAATCCTTTAAAAAATATACAAATAAAGTTAACAATACACTGAAGACAACTCTTTTAACATTACAGAAATTCAATGAAAAATTAACAACTTGAAAAAAAAAACCCACAAATCCCAAAAATGTATAGTACGTTCAAACTTCATAAGCCAGATAAAAGCATTAGACCAATAACGTCGGCAATATCATCCCCAAACCACAAGATCTCAAGATTCATTAACAACTTTTTCAACAAAAAATTTAAATATAAATCAGATTTTACTGTTAAAAATTTTATAGAACTAGTAAGAAATTTACAATCGCTTAGTCTAGAACCTGATAAGACATATAAGATTTTATCATAAATGGAATTAATACCATTACAATCTGAGTAGATATTTAAATTTGTTTCATTTGTTTAAATATCTACTCAGATTTTAATGGTATTAATTTCATTTATTGCAACATCATTTAATTGATTAATATGAGTCAAATTAAATGTTTATGCATTACAGATGATTCCCCCACTATAAAACGCCTTATCATTCCTCATTGTGTGACGTCACTCGTCCTCTGTTGTCGTTCCTCTCTGTGGCTCTTGTCTTTGTGTTTTTCTATGTTTTTAACCTTTGAAATTATTCGTTCATATGTCTTTCAAGATTTGACTAGTTTGATTCTGTTGTTAAGATTAAGTAAAATATAGTTATTCCTGCCAAATTACATATTACATATTATGAACATTGTGATAATTTTAACTTTTAAGACTCACATTGATGTAAGTTATGCTGTGTTAATTTCTGTGTGTTTTTTACAACTTTATGTAATTTTCAGTAGCCCTGAAGAAGGATAAGTTATTGTCCGAAAGCTTGGCTGAAGCAATAAAGCGATAAAATTGTTCAAGTTTATACTAATGTTCCCATTGAAGAAACTCTCACTTTGCTTAAAGAACAATTAGAACATAATAATACAGAAAATAATTTGAATTCAGATGACACGGATATGAAGAATATAATGAAACTTTGCCGTATAATATCCGAACAAAACTTTTTCACATTTGACGGAGATATTTATTACATGGAAGACGGATTACCAATGGGTTCGCCATCTAGCGGATTAAAAGCGAACATATATGTAGACCACATAGAGAAATAAATAATGCTCCTACCACTCAGTGAGCACATAGTCATCTGGAAAAGATATGTTGACGACATTTTTTGTATATGGTCAGGAACAGACATAGAACTTGAAACATTTTTCCAACAAATTAACTCTAAATTCAAAATAAATTTCACCTTAGAGAATTCCATATCTAATTCAATAAATTTCCTTGACTTAAAAATTACATTGGATGATAATAATATTTTCTCTTTTGATATATACAGAAAACGAACACAAACAGATTCAATAATTGCTAATGGTTCATACCATGCACCCCAAATGAACAGGGCAGCTTTCAGATTTCTATTTCACAGATTGTTAAATATACCACTGACACAAGAAAACTACAAAAAAGAATTCAACATTATACAGGGTCTTTCACGAGGAACCTCACCCATATTAATACCGGAAACTACTGAACGTATTTTCATGAAATTCAGCACTTATAAGTATTACACGATGCTGATGAAATCTAAAATATTTTCAAGGCATGAGCACCTCCGGTTTTTCTGGAAATTACGTCAACTTCCGTTTTTTGAATTAGAACACCATTTTTTTATTGCAAAAATAGATTCCTTAGAAAATTTCAAGTTATTTTGATGTAACATTTTTCAGTTTTGGTTGGAAAATTCTCTCTGAGCGGGAAAATTCGGAAAAAAAATCGAAAATAGAGCTCCGCTGAAACAAGAATAACTTCGAGGTTTTTGGATGGAAAATTTTCATTTTTGGGATTTTTCAAGATGTAAGATTGATGTATCCTCTTTAAGAATCGAAATCGCGATTCATGATACAGGAGGTGAAAAAATCGCTTTCAAAGTTAGGGATGAGAAAATCGTGAAAAATCAATTTTTTCGGGGACCGTCTGGGAAGTGCTCACTTCCCGGACGCTTCTTCTCTGAGAAAGTAGCATTTCCCCGCCTAGTCCGGAAAGTACGTACTTCCCGGACTAGGCCGGAAAAGAATCATAGAATCCATAGCAACCGAGATAACGGCTGACAGTTCATATGAAATTAGTTGTCAAAAATTTGCATGTTTTTTGATCGCAATCGTAATAAAATATGAAAAGCAGCAGCGATAGTGTTATTTTACATGGTTGCCGAAAAAATATTGTACGCAACACGCCCGAAAATGGTTTTTTTGGACTCACAGACTTCTAGGTCTCGCTTACGCTTGTCCTGGAATTTTGTCTATTCGTTTAAAAAACCCTATTTTCCGGACTTGTTACGTAAATTACTATCTTCAAATTAAAACCCCATTTTTTTTATGGCAGATATTGAATCTACGTTAAAAAATAATGTGAGTGTATGCATCACACCCTTGCCCTAAAGTGGATATTTTCTGAGTTATTCACAAAAAACTGTTTTTCGTCTTGAATTTTCAGCTATTTCTTTTCCCTTCACGCCAAAAAGATGAAATTTTCAGGAACTGTTACTTAAACCATGTTTTAGATTTTACTACCCTAATATGCAAGAGAAAAAGTTACAGGTTGTTCCTAAATAGATGGCGAATTTTGATTCGAATTTGTATGGGAAACCTCTTTATTTCAACTAATCGGCCATCGGTTTTCTCTCCAGTGATGAATAAATAATTCCTTATGAACCATATGCAAAAACTTATCATGTTTTACATTCTTTTTTTTAATGATAGATATCATTAATTACATCTGCCAAATTCCTCTTTATTCAGTAGCATTTTGTGTTTACTATTAATTTGGTGATAATTCGTATTAAGTTATAAAATCGATCACTATGCCTAATTTTACCAATGGAGATGATTTAAATCTCATTCTACTTCATGGAGAATGTAATAAAGTTGTAGATATAACGATTCGACTGTTCATTTAGAAGGTTCCTGACCGACCCAGACCAACGGGAGATACCATTAACAGAACCATGACAAACTTGAGAAAACTATACACAGAGAAAAAAGTGTAGTAGAAGATGAGAACAACGAAATTACAGTTCTTGCATATTTTCGTGTGAATCCTCAAAATTCTCTCAAAGATGCCGAGATTGATCTGGGATTATCTCAATCGAGTGTTTGGAGAATATTAAAAAAAACATAAAATGCATCCATATAAATTCAATAGGGTACAGCATTTGAAGGAAACTGATTTCGTCAGGAGAACAGAGTTTTGCGAAGCTATGATGATTCGATTTCAAGAGAATGAAAACTTTTTGGACTGTATAATTGGACAGATGAATCTAAATTCACAAATAATGGTTCTTTCAATAGGCATAACAGTCATTATTGGGATGAAGAGAACAACCACCACTTCAGACAATGGAACTTTCAAGAGACCTGGAGTTTCAATGTTTTTTGCGCCATCAAAAATAATGCAATTCTCGATGTTCACATTTATGATGGGACTTTAACTGGTAAGATAGAACACTACACATGTTTGCATTATTTAAAGAATGTTCTCCCTTAGGAGATAGATATTCTGACATATTGACTCAAATAATTGAGCCGCTAGTACAGAACCATAATGACTTATGGTATCAACAAGATGGCGCGCCTCCACACAATTCACTCAATGTGTCAAATATCCTCTACAGGCTATTTGAAGATCGATGGTTGGCGAACAATGGTCCACATCTTTGGCCACCACGTTCTCCCGATTTAACTCCTTTAGACTATTATGTTTGGGGTAGGATAAAAAATATTGTCTGCTCAACTCCCCTGACTGATAAAGAGGACTGCATAGAACGAATCAGAAATGCGTTCAGGTTTGTTTAGATTTTTAGATTCATAGTTTTGAAACTCAATTTGGTTTTTAAACACTTTTGCAGATCTCTTCCTCCCGATAATAAGAAGAGCAACGCACGAAGCATGCCTGAGACGTATAAATAAATGTCTAGAAATTAACGGTCAAAACTTTGAGCATCTTCTCTAGTTATAACTGAGAGAGTTTGCCATGGCTCTCCTAATAGTAACTTGAAGTCGGTTTCAAGAAGGAGTGAAAAATCTACAGCATGATTCAAATAACAGTTCCTGAAAATTTCATCTTTTTGGCGTGAAGGGAAAAGAAATAGCTGAAAATTCAAGACGAAAAACAGTTTTTTGTGAATAACTCAGAAAATATCCATTTTAGGGCAAGGGTGTGATCCATACACTCACATTATTTTTTCAACGTAGATTCAATATCTGCCATAAAAAAGTGGGGTCCTAATTTGAAAAAATTGATTTTTCACGATTTTGTCACCCCTTACTTTGAAAGCGATTTTTTCACCCCCTGTATCATGAATCGCGATTTTGATTTTCAAAGTGGATACATCAATCTTACATCTTGAAAAATCCCAAAAATGAAAATTTCCCATCCAAAAACCTCGAAGTTATTCCTGTTTCAGCGGAGCTCTATTTTCGATTTTTTTTTCGAATTTTCCCGCTCAGAGAGATTTTTCCAACCAAAACTGAAAAATGTTACATCAAAATAACTTGAAATTTTCTAAGGAATCTATTTCTGCAATAAAAAAATGGTGTTCTAATTTGAAAAACGGAAGTTGACGTAATTTCCGGAAAAACCGGAGGTGCTCATGCCTTGAGAATATTTTAGATTTCATCAGCATCGTGAAATACTTATAAGTGCTGAATTTCATGAAAATACGTTCAGTAGTTTCCCGTATAAATATGGGTGAGGTTCCTCGTGAAAGACCCTGTATTTCAAATAGGAATAAATAACCAATACACAATACAGTTCATGAACGAAATTCTAACCTTGATAAAGAGAAAAAAGAATATCAATCGAATATATCCTCACATAAATACAAGAAAATTTTTCATACCCATACTTTATTATAAGGACTTTCACGAAAGAATAGACACAACGTTAAGAAAATACAATTATATACTTACTAATAGAAGACACAGAACATTTGAAAATATATTAGTTAACAACGGAACAAGATTAAAACTAGAACATTAAAGTGGAATATACGAGATAACATGCACAAATTGTCCATCATTTTATATAGGTATGACTACACGTAGTATAGAAAAAAGATTTACAGAGCATAAAAGAAATAGACCTCATTCGGAATTGGGTTTACATCTAGAAAATTCCAAACATGAAATCAGATACGATAATCTGAGAATACTACACAGAGAGAATAATTATTTTAAACTAACTATACTTGAACAAATCGAAATCCTGAAAAATAAAAATAGGTAAATCATTGATATTAAATGATAACATCGACTTTAACGGAAGAAACCTTATTAAGCTTATAGATAGATAATAATAACAGAAAATTCAAATTTTAATTTCCCACCAATAAAATGACAAAACGAAATTGACATCGAGAACAGAACATATTACGTCAACGTTATTTCTATGATCACTGTATATTCCAAACTAACACCACGTGGCTGAAAGAAATAAGAAGAATAAAATAAAATAATACAATTCTGTTGATGAAACTCAATAAAACTAGAGTAATTATATTTAATGAAACATTTTTTCATTCATTTTGACTTCTATACGACAGTAAGTTGCATACTCTTAACCTAACCCTAAATATTCCATTTCGAATACATAAGTTAATCATAGTAGGTTAAAATATTATAGAATTGTGTACATTCTGCTGGCCTGAAGATTAATAAATAATAATATAATATAGTGTGTTTCCCTATGATTGATTCCTTTCAGGGTTTGAAAATAACAAAACAAAAATAAAATGAATAATTTTCAGTCTCAATGAAATATTTTGATTAGCAATCTATTATTGCTGGAATTCTATATATACTAGGATTTATATTCTAACTCAATCATCATTCTGGAAATTTGATGAAAGCTTGGAAATGAATTCCATACATTTATGTTTTCTGGGAGGCTTCTTATTCCTTACATGATTCTCAAAGTGTTTGAAGTACTAAATTCTTCTCCTCTCTTGGCTATATATGGCGTTTCTGTTTTACTTCATCACTTTAAGTGACCACGTCAGTTGAAGAACCTTGAAATATAAGTATCAAATATAAGATTTTTCTTGAAACTTTCTGGGCTTTCACTGCCATTATCTCAAACAGAACCTACAAAAAATTTAATATTCCTGCCTGCTTCAGAAGTTATACAGAGTGAGCAAATTTCGATGTTTAAGCACTACAACTTTTAAACTAGAGGACACAGACAAAATCTGATACCCATTCTCGGTCTCTTTCTCTAAGAAAATAACAAGAGTAGTATTCATTTTTGGCCACCTTCTTTTGTTCTTTAGTTATAAGTGAAAATTGGAAAAATACTTATGGTAGAGCTCATAATTTAAAACATTATGGAGGCACTTTTTTACGTAGAATACAGTAGCGTGCTTGTTTTCTCAAAAGGGTCATCAATTACGAAGCTACGACCCAAAGTTAAATAGTGAGACTCTTAGGTAAAAAAATGTTTTTGACCATTTTCTGTTATTTATTTTGATACCAACCATACAATGTTATATATTTTTGAAATCAGAAAAAATTAAGCTTTCTGAAAATGACACAGAAATTCAGTGTTCCCATTTGAATAAACATAACCTTGGGTCATAGCGTCGTAATTAAAAACCCTTTTGAAAATACGAGCACGCCACTGGATTATTTTTCATTACAATCAAGTTTTGAAATCATAATACAAACATTTTTTTTTCAGATGTAAATTTTAAAAATTTCTATGCTAAATAATGATTTTTTTCCGTCTGAAAAATATAGAACACTAAATATTAGTTATTCATCAAACTTCAGAAATCATCGAAAGTTTTACTTTCACATGGTAAATATCATATTATAATCTGTGGACTTCAGATAATGTGAATTGTCGGTGGGCACCAAGATCTATGAATTTAACATCGTTAGATTTGTCCCTTTGATCACATGAAGAGTAGCATTCATCAGTTGAAAAATGTTGAAAAGAAAATACCCGGCAATAATAAATTCAGAGAACTTGGTGGCCACCAAATTTATATGAAGTTCACAGATTATAATGGGTAGGCTTTAGGATGATTTGCTATGTGAAACTGAATTTCTTGACTTTTTATATAGTTCGATGAGCAATTTATTCATCATCTTAACAATATGGAAAGGAAATAAAAAGCAATTTTATTTTTCATAGAAATTTTGATGATATACTTTTGAAAATCACAAGATTGTATCAAAACTATAATAACTAATTCCAATAAAAAAAGGATTACACCAATAGATTATACTGAAAAAAGCGCCTGTAGAATGGTTTTGTTTCATTAGAATAAAACCTATGATGAGAAAGTTATGGAAAATATTCTTCATACTCCATTTTCAACTATCTTCTAGTAGCTTGAAAACAGATAAACAGAAAGGCAGATCAAGAAACATATGGATGGGCGGACATACAGAAGTACGAAAAGACAATCAGACATACGGATGGAATGACATACATACAGACAAATAGGCATACTGACGGAAGGACAGACAAAGAATTTGACCAATGATTTTTTATCCGGGAGTCGAAACTCTATTGTTTGAGATTATTTTCGGCTTATTATGTGAAAACGAAAACTGTCCTCGTAAAAAGAGCGAGCAAGAACTATTTTTCTCATCTTTAACATTCTGTGTGATTCGAATGAGAAATGCATGTATGGGGTCCTAGGAAAAAATTGAAATATTCTTGGCTAGGAATAACTTTTAATATATTCACACTATCTCCCAATCTGTAATGATGACTCATCGGAGCACATTGCTTATTTTAATGAACCTCTCTTTCAATGTCGATACCTGCAGAACAGATTTCAGTTGATTCATAATTTGTATCACTAAAATTAGTGAGACAATGATAAGTTATTGCTTCAAATATTATCATGAACTAATGGAATTGTCTCATGGAGTAATCAGAATCTATTTTATAAAAGAATGTAATAATAATAATACCCATACCTGTCGCAATTTTTACTATGCAGTTGCTGCGCGCGGACATTGTTCCTTCACTTCTCAACACAACTTATACCAATTAAACGATGCTACAATAACACGAAAATTTCGCACCCTTTTTATATCGAATGAACAAGATCGAACCCGACATGCGAGAACGCCCCACTCTGTATATAATTGTTATGGTCAATCAACGTCTTCAGTCCCCTCAATGTGGTAGGCCGAAAATGAAAGGCAACTATTTCTATATAAGATATTTCATCCTTTCTGTATATGTTACTGAAAGTAACACTTGGCTACTTATACAAGCCCAGTAAATACGGCCGTCGTCATGAGAAAAACTCATTTGGAATTTTCTGTACGCAGCTCGTAAATCATATATTTCAGCTATTTACATTATATGTAGGTGATGTATGTAAGGAAGGAAAGCGACTTCATGATTTGATTCTTGTATGAACATCAGGAGGAGTATCAACTGTATATGAAAATAAAGAGATTAATCTATCTATTTCACAACAACAAACAACATCTACGCTCTGTTCCATCAAAATTGTAAAAGAATGAAAAAGTGTTGGTCATTCGAAAAAATGCTTTCACGCAGGCGGCATCAGAGGTTAGACTTCCTTCAAGCGTTAAGACTGCACTCCTAACGCTTGAACAACAACAACAATTGTTCAGGGCATTCAGAAATTATCGACAAACCTCCAGCTAAAAATTTTAATCGTATTTTTGACTCGACGTGGAAAAGGACAATCTTCCATTCCATTTTTCAACATATCAATAAAAATTTGGAAGTACCAGTTTAACCTCCGTTGCCGCCTGCGTGAAAGACTTCTTTCGAATGACGAAACAATTTTTCATTCTCTTACGATTTTGTTCGAACAAAGCGTAGATGTTTTTCGTTGTGATGATCTCGAAATACAGTTTATACAGAATGGAAATGTTCTCCTAACCTCTTTCTTCAATAGTTGTTTTCCTGAACAATATATTTGAAGAATTAAACTTTTTTATGGTTTTCCATTTAGTTTTGATGGCAAAATATCTCTTGCAGAATTTCTATATTGTCAATACTTTTCTATTGTCACTAGATCCCACCAGTTCTCATTTCATATCAATGAGTTAGTGCACCATAGAATGAAATATTCTAAGATTTCGTTTATCTGTATTGAAAGCGGTAAGATACACTTGTAAGCTTCGATTTATTTCAAAAAAAGTATCTACTCTACTCTACTCTTTCGATATTCTTTTCCAAAGTCTAATTACATATCTGAAATATCATTTTCCCAAAAATTATTTCGAACATTATGTAGAGTAATATTATTCGATGTTTATTCAGAGCAGTTACAAATATCAAAAACCATAAACTCGCCAACACACTATTTGGGCTGTCCGGAATGTATCTTGGAAATGAGGCTGATTTCGAAAAATAATTGAACTACTACTAATTTTCATACAAGAATCAAATCATGGAGTCGTTTTCTTTCCTTACATATATCACCTGCATATAATGCAGATAGATTAAATATATGATTTTCGAGCTGGTTACAGAAAATTAGAAATGAGCATTTCTCATGACGGCGGCCGTTTTTACCGGGCTTGTAAAAGTAGCCAGGTGTTAGTTTTAGGTTTATATACAGATAAGATAAAATATCTAATATTGAAATCGTTGCCCTTCATCTGCGGTCAACCACATTGAGGGAATGGAGACGTTGATTGACCATAACAATTATATACAGAGTGGAGCGTTCTCGCATTTCGGGTCCGATCTTGTTTATTCGATATACAAAAGAGCTCGAAGTTTTCGTTTTATTGTGGTATCGTTTAATTGGTATGAGTTGTGTTAAGAAGTGAAGGAACTATGTCCTATGCAGCAACTGCTTAGTCAAAATTGCCACAGGTATGAGTATTATTATTTTTCTATTTTTAAATAGAATAGATTCTGATTACTCCATGAGACAATTTCTTTAGTTCATGATATTGTTCGAAGCAATAATTCATTATTGCCTCACTTATTTTAGTGATACAAATTATGAAACAACTGAAAATCTGTTCTGTAGGTATCGACGTTGAAAGAGAGGTTCATTTGAGTAAGCAATGTGCACTGATTAGGCAACATTACAGATAGGAAGATAATGTAAGTGTATCGGAAGTTATTCCTAACCAAGAAAATTTTCATTTTTTCTTAGAACCTCATACATGCATTCCTAATTCGAATCACACAGAAAGTTAAAGTTGAGAAAAATAGTTCTTGCCCGCTCGTTTTTCGAGGAAAGTTTTCGTTTTCGAATATTAAGCCGAAAATTATCTCAAACGATAGAGTTGCGAATTCCTGATGAAAATCATAGGTCAAATTCATTGTCTGTCCTTCCGTCCGTATGCCTGATTGTCTGTATGACATTCCATCCGTATGTCTGATTCTCTTTGCGTACGTCTGTCTGTCCGTCCATTCATCTGTTTCTTGGTATGCCTTTCTGTATATCTGTTTTCAAGCTACAAAAAGAAAGTTGAAAATGGAATATAAAAATAACAAAAACATTCTGCAGGCGCCTTTTTCAGTAGAATCTAATGATGTTATCATTTTTTATTGCTGTTAGTTATTATAGATGTGATACAATCTTGTGGTTTTTGAATGTAAATCGAAAAAATTCCTATGAGAAATGAAATCGCTCTTTATTTCCTTTTCATAATGATAACATGGTATAATAATTGCTCATCAAACTATATAAATAGTCAAAATATTCAGTTCCACATAGCAAATCCCGCTTAAGCCTATCCATTATAATCTGTGAACTTCAGATATATTCGGTGTCCACCAAGTTCTCTCAATTTAACAGTGCCGGATATATTATTTCGAAATTTTTCAACTGATGAATGATACTCTTTGAATTTGGAAGGAACAAATCTAACGATGATAAGTCCACAGATTTTAATAAGATATTTGCCATGTGAAAGTGAAACTTTCGATGATTCATTGAGTCCGATGAATAATTTATATTTAGTGTTATATATGTTTCAGAAAGAAAAAATATCGTTATTTTTCATAAAAATTTTTATGATTTACATCTAACAAAATACATGTTTGTGTTATGACCGAGGTTATGACTTCAAATATTTATTGCAATGAAAAACGAATGATTATTTTGAACAGTTCAATAATTATCTGAGGCAAAATTTGATTCGCACCTCAAAAACAGAGTGTACACCTTCTGAATAGGCAGGAATATTAAATGTTTTATATATGTTCTGTTTCAGATAATGGCCATGAAAAGCTCAGAAAGTTTCAAGAATATTGTTATATTTGATACTTATATTTCAAGGCTGTTCAACTGACGTGGTCACTCAAAGAAGTAAAACGCCATATATGGTCAGGAGAGGAGAAGCAGTTAGTACTAATACTCTTCAAGAATCATGTAAGGAATAAGAATCCTCCCAGAAAATATGAATGTATGGAATTAATTTCCAAGCATTCATCAAGTTTCCAGAATGATGACCGAGTTTGAATAAAAATCCTGGTATATAAAGGATACCAGCAAAAATAGAGTGTAATTGAAAATATTTGATTGAGACTGAAAAGTATTCATTCAATTTTTGTTTTGTTATTTTTAAACCTCATTTGCAGACTTGCAGTTATGTGTTATTTTGAGTTTTTATTAAAATTATATTTTCAATGAGTTTTTCAATCAGGTACGCGCTCAATATCTATTTCACTCACACATTCTTATTTTTTCAGATGATTTCAGTTCTGAGACAAATTCTGAAAATATTTATTTTATTCAACTAGTTGTAACTAAAAATGAGATTATTCCAGTTATCGATATAACATTCATATCAAAGAATTTATTCTAGTTTCGATATTCCTATAAATTTCACAAAAAAAATTTCAATAATTCCTCATAAAACTATACCAATCTATTGTATTCTTACTCCTAATTGATTGAATTCAAACCGTTCTTTTAATGATTGGCCATCATTTTCAACATAGTTTTGATTGTGAAGAATGATTCTTATTCAGTTCATTTATATATTTTTTCCATTGTTTATATATGTCACTGACAAAACAATATAAAATAAAGTTATATCATAGGTAGTCATAAATCATTAAACTTGATTCTATACTCATCATGGCTGCGCCCGACAGAATCGATTTTGAACGACAATTACTCATCAATTATTCAAATTCAATTGCTTGATAATATTTTTTTTTCCAAAATCCGAACATCAAAATCATCGCATGCAGCTCTCTTGTAATAAGCAACAAAAAGATGCTGCACTACACAATAACTCAAGTTCTATACAGGGTGATTCCAAATTAGACTTGAACCTTGGAGAATAAGTTGACTCATTTGCGGTCGTTTGAGTCATATTTATTGATAACCCTAAATCCACAGTTTCCGTGTAATTTGAGTTCTTTTGATTCTTGAAAGATTTTCTACCTTAGTTCATTTTTCGTCTTCATTTTCCACGTTGATCCCAATTCGATAATTATTTCGCTTTGAAGTTATCTGAACAGTATATGTTTGGCATGCCACTTTAGATTTGTCAGAAAAATTTTTGAATCTGGCCAATTTACTTCTTTTTTTCTCAAGAGAAAGTTCCGCATTCACTTGTTCCGTGCAATCATAGGCAGAAAAATTATGAAGAATAAATAAGAAAATATTGGGAATATTGGACACAATTTTATTCTATTGTTTAATTTGTAACATCGCCGACGTTTCGAAACAGTACGTTTCATTTTCAAGGCTAAAAAATAAATAAATATATAAGGCCTACAATATGACATAACATGATAACACATTACCTAGTTACGACAAACAATATTGTACGTTTATTAAAATCATTAAGACAATCTTCAAGGAATCGAAATTCTTTTACACCGCAGATAATCAACATCAACATCCATTAAGTTATTTCCAATACGACAATGACATAAACATACGATTACGATAAAATATTAAATGGACTTAACACTATTGACGTGGCCAGCACTCATCTTCTAATTATATTGTTATAAATCGTGCTTAGGTGTTGTACATCTTCTCTATGATTAACTGTGTTATTTACTTTTATATTAATCATTTGGCTTATATTTCTTTTATAACCAATCTCTTCCCTATCAAGAATATGTACATTATCAAAATCAAATTTATGGCCCGTAGTCATTTGATGTAAAGTTAAAGCTGTTTTATTAAAATTTATAACACTCTTACTATCATATTTATGTTGTTTAATTCTATCTCGTGAATATTGTTTTGTTTGGCCAATATAACACTCGTTACAGTCAGCGCAGGTTATCTTATATACTAATCCCGATTCTAAGCTATGAGGAGTTTTATATTTTAAATAGGTGAATTTTTTTTTTTGTGGTGAGTAAATTATAGAAAGCACACTTGACATTTAATTCCCTCAACACTAAATTTACTTTATGAGAAAGGCCAGGTAAGTACGGAAACTTGAAGTACGAAGTAACAACTGCGTTGGAAGGAACATCATATTTTCTTATTTATTAAATAACAATGTAATAATTTCTCAAATTATGAAGAATTTTCGGAAACAGATATGAAACTTCTTTTCTCAAAGTTTCGTTGATTGATAAGCGTGAAATCATTTTTCAATAGAATGAGTGTTCCGCATACTGTAGGCTCAACGTTAGTATATTTTTGAATGAATTGCTTCCTTATAGAAGGATACATATGACAGAACCTGTTCCGTGCCCAGTGAGAAGTACAGCTCCATCAACTTTGGAATCATAGTTCATACGTTTCATTTAAGTTGATACGAAAATTTGTACCACTTATAAAATTTTTCATGTACCTCTGTTCCCTTAAGCAGAATTCCTAGCCCATTCGTGGTGATGACTAGAGGAAGTATGGTTATGTGGGTAAGTCTATACAGTTCTTTTAATTCAAATGCCAGATCGTGATATTTAATTATCTTTTCAGTGTACGCTTTTTCAGCGTTTTCGTCGGCCGGTACGGTGATGTCAACTATAGTGGCTCGGTTTTCATCTTTTCAAGGATGACAATATCAGGCCGGTTGTGCGCGATTGGCCTGTCAGTTATCAGTGGATGGTCCCAATACACCTTCACAGCATCATTCGTTTTGGTAAGTATTCATGTATTTTTCTTTCTGTTTTTAATAATCCATATTTCAGGGCGATGGCTTGGTGGAATACTTTCGCCATGGCATTGTGCCGATCAGTGTATTCCCTGGGAGCGAGCGCGGGGCAAGATGATGTGACATGCTGAATTGTTTCTGGTGCCCGAGAGCATTTACAGCATTTATCACTAGGAAGATTTCCTCCCGTTATGTTTTTCTGATACGCTCTTGTAGGGACCACCTGATCCTGGATCACTGCCAGTCTACCTTCCGTTTCTGGAAAAAAGTATCCAGCTTTGAGGTATGAGAGCGATTTTTCTGCATCTATATCTCTATTTTTTAGGACCGTTGGATATCTTCCGTGAAGTGCCCTGCCATGCCAATCTTCGCATAGTTCCTCGATGGTTGGAGGTTCAGCCGGATGATGTTCAGAAGCCAGGTTCAGCGCCGTAATGCCTTGATCTTCCCTGGAGAGAGCTTTATAGAAAGGTAAGTGTTTTGATTTAAAGTACTCTCTCATATCCTTGACTGTATTGTGGTGTATGGTTTCGATATTTTGCATACCTCTACCCCCTTTATTCCTCGGTATGTATAGCCTATTTACTGAGGCATGAGGATGGAGCATTCCATGCCTTGTGAGGAGCCCTCGCACTTGAATGTCCAGTGCTCTGAGATCTGTTGTTGTCCATTTCACAATTCCAAAAAAATAAGACAGGGATGGTATTGCCCAGGTGCTTATTGCCGTGTTCATAGCTTTGGCATTCAATTTGGCCTGTAGTACTTGTTTAAACCTGTTGAAAAATTTATGTTTGAATGCTTCCCTGGCTTCAGTTGTTCTAATTTCCATTCCCTGTTGGATACCTAGATATTTATATGTGTCCGGTTGTAGAATTTTGATGGACAAGTCATCTTGTATCCTCATCATGTCTTCCCCGGATATTTTTCCCCTTTTTACATGTATAGCAGCACATATTTTTAGTCCTAATTCCATTTTTATGGTTTTTGTGAATGATGTTACAATTTTGAGTTGCCTTAGGAGCTGATCTTCATTTGCAGCAAAAAGCTTCAGGTCGTCGATGTAAAGGAGATGGTTCATTTTCGTGTTGTTTCGTTTCTTAATGACATAACCATAGCTGGATTTATTTAGGAGCTTACTCAAGAAGTTTATCGCTAGGCAGAAACAAAAGGGTACTCAATTTATCCCCTTGAAAAATTCCTCTTCGAATGTTGACTTCATCTGTTGTATAGTTGCTACTATCGGTTTTTACATGTAGTCTTGTTCTCCATGCATCCATAAGATGTTTAAGTAGGTTGATTATGGCCTTCGATACACCGTAGAGCTTCAGGGTTTTGAGTAGCCACGAGTGTGGTATTGAATCGAAGACTTTTTTATAGTCAATCCAAGCCATGGACAAATTCCGTTGTTTCTTCTTGGCCTGTTTTGTTATTAGAGTGTCTATTATCAATAATTCCTTACATCCCCTTGCATCTTTTCTGCACCCATTTTGTTCCTGTGCCATTATTTTGTATTTTCCTACATGTTTCCATATTTTCTTCGTAATGATTCCTGTCAATATCTTATATACCGTGGGTAGACATATGATAGGTCTTTGGGGTCTTCGCTGTTCCTTCCCTTGGGTATCATGTGCGTTACACCAAGTGTACAGAAGTCAGGTATGAGTGAAGGCTTACTTAGGGCTTTTTGGAATACTGTTGCTAGACATGTATGTGTTGAGGTGAAGTATTTCCACCAATAGTTGTGTAGACTATCCGGGCCCGGTGCAGACCAGCTGTTTGTTTTCTTTAAAACCATTTTCATGTCTTGTTCAGTGATGTTTTCCTCTTCCATAATGTATCCACTTGATTTATCCTCTGCTTTCCTTATCCAAAACGCGTCATCATCATGCTCCTCATTCCTGCTCCATATTTCTTCCCATGTTGAATGTATGCTTTCCTTTGTTGGGTGTTTTTGCTCAGATGTTGTTTTCGTTGTTGTTTCAGGTGTTCGGTAAAATTGTTTCGGGTTTTTATAGAAAGGATGATTGTTTCTGTATAGTTTGACCCTCTCATTGTATCTCCTCAATCGGTTTCCTAATGCTTTCGCTTTTTGTTTCAGAATATCGCATTCTACTCTGAGGCGATCCTTAAGTTGTTCTCTGCTGATGTTTGATACCGATGCAATGTGGAGTGCTTTTTTAATTACCTTTCTAGATGATGAAGCGGTGTTCAGGTAACTATGGAGTGTGCCAATTCTTTTTCTAATACCGTTTATTTTCTTTTCCAGACGAGCTTTCCATGGAGGGTCTTTTTGTGTTTCCGTCTCTCGTTTCTTTGTTTTTCGTCCTATGTTGATCTCTTCACACACTGTGATGGCTCCGGCGTAGACAAAATCCACAATATCTTCAAGAGTTGAGTTGTTATTTATATGCATTCTTATGACTTTGTTCTTTCCACGCTCTCAAAGATTTTTCGAGATCCTCTTAGTCTCGGGATTCCAGGTCTATCTTGGTGGGAGATTTTGCTATACAATTGCAAATTTCTGTTGAAGACTTTGCTGGTGTTTTTTATCTGAGGGTTTTGTTGATGTTGGTTTTCTCGATTGACTTCCTCAGTTTCTGTGAGATCTTGGGTTGGTGTTGGTGTGTGGGGTCTGTAGCTTCGTTTGATGTTTGCCAGCTCAACACTTAAGAACTTTGTATTTTGAAGGATCCATCCGACTCTGTTTGAGAGGAGATTTGGGTATGATATCTTGTTTGGGTTGATATCATTCCACGTTGTAGTGAGTATCTCTCGGTAAGTTCTGTTGGAAGTTTGTTGAAGATCCTCTGCTATATAATGAACTCTCATTAGGAGAATATTTTCTTCCTCTGTCCAGCGAGTTCTTCCGTCTCTTCTTGTAAGTTCAGCGGAACGGTTTCTTTTTCCGTCCAAGCTGGTACTTCTTCTTGGTCTCCTCATTGGATTCGAATTTGGGCTTACGGTGCCATCTTGGGGGGCTGCGCCACTCGCCCCGCAGCTTTCCCCATCGGGCTCTACCTCCGGACGGCTCCGAAGAGGGCCAGCCCGCTGCCCTCTACCGCCCTGATACATAATTCTAGTTATAGGAGCAACATGATCAGCGGATTCCAGGTTGCTAACCTGCAGATCCGGGGTGACTCGGGTACGCGGGGCCGTCACTCCCCGAAAGCTTACGCCTCCCTGCGTATATATATATATATTTTTTTTTTCACACATTTGTGGTTTTTCAGAGTTACCCGGGCGTCAATGCACCAAGAGCAACTCCTAATGAGGGTATATTATTTTGCGTATGATATTGACTGTCCCCAGTATGACAGCTTTCTGCATCCATGTGATCGCATTTTGGGGCAAGTTCAATTCTTTTAAATGTTGGATGGTCTTTCGGTGGACGAGACCGTTGGCACTTATGACAAGAGGCATTATCGTTACGCGTATCAGCCCACATATCTTTCATTTGTTGTGAAAGTGCCTCGTATTTATATATATATATATATATATATATATATATATATACCCTACTAACAATTCCTAGTAGCACAGCTTACCCTTGGCCTACTGGCCCGGGTAACTGGAAAATAACCCCACGAAAGTGTATATATATAATTATGTTTTTCGTTGAGAAAACCACGTTTTTTAAAAACGAATTTATTTACAAGGAAATATGGAAATGAACAATAGGATGAATCTAAGATGATTCTAAAGCTGACTATCTATCTGACTGACTGACTGACTATAACATATTGTCTCCTATTTATAACATTATACTTTCTTATCTTAATTGACGCCACGCGTCGAACCACCTGCATTATGCTGGTGTAAGCAAAATGCAGCACATTGATATGTGAATCTAAATGAACAATACAATATTACGTCAATTGATCAGAACGGGATGGAATCCTGTAATTCCTCCCCACCTAAGTTAAAGTTATCACCTTTAATAGGTGTGACTTTAGCAAGTCTATTATTTTTCAAATATTTAAAAATAAGAAAAAAAATATCAAAATCAATATTACTATAAACATAAGAATAAAAATTAATGAATATCCTGGTTGGATGTGCCATTCTTCTAGGTCTTCCAACTGGATGTCAGGGATGTCTTCTTTCTTGAAGTTCGAACTGGGCTGGTTCTTCATTGGATGAGCCATCTTGGGCAGGACAATGTATTTTTCTTCCATAATCGTAGAAATTGGAAAAATTTCCTTTTGTGTGTTTCCTACAACACATCTTGAACGAAGGATTGCCGTTGGGGGTATGAAATAATGTTTTGTTTGCTGTGGGCATTTCTCTTGGACTTTTTCATTTTTGATTGAGAGGATATTTCCATCTTCTAGAAGTTTCAAGTTAGCTTGTGGGACTGATACAATTCTTGAACAATTTTCTTTGTGATTTTTCAACAAATTTCTGATGCATTCTGGAGGCTTGGATAGTAGATCTTGATCGCATAAGAAGTCTTCTTCAACTGGGTGACATTGACTCGTACTCCATAGTAATTCTTCTTCTTGTGAGAGCATGTAGGAGTCGGTTAAGGAAAGGGATTCATTATTTTGGGAAAGAAAGTAAAACTTGTATAATTCGTATCCCTTTTCATAAATGGTTGGAATAGATATAAGAAATAGTAAAATTTTATTTTTGAAAATTACCTTAGTATGGCATAATTGATAATAGTCTTTTATATGATGTAAGGGAATGATACTTGAATTTTTGATTACTTCTGAAAACTTTGAATAGGGTAAAATGGATTCATGCAACAAATGTAACCTAGCAAAACTAATTGCAGTTTGAATTTCATCCAAAGTATTTTTAATGTCTTTGAGTTCAAAAGTCATAAGATGCATTTGCTGAACTTCTTCGAGTGCTGGTACAATTTTTAATAATTCAAGATTATCATGCATTTTCTGAAATTTATCAATATATTTGTTTTTCAAATCATTAACTACAGTAGCGATCTTCTTTTGATTCCTTATGAGGGTTTCCTCATTTTTCTTTATACTATTAAAATAATTTCTGTATAATTCTTCATCGTCAGAATCTAAGGTTCCAAAGAGTATTTTTGAAATTTTGCCTCCTAAATTAATCAATCCTCTCTTAGTCCGTATTTTTTCATTAACTATTTCTTCGAACGATTCAATATTTATTTTATTAGACTCTTGCAAATATCTATAGTTTGCAGTCTGCGAAAAACCTAATGGTTCCTTCTTAAATTTATCTATTTCTTTCTGATATGCCAAAATTACATTTTCTATTTTATTTAAATCAATATGATAAATTAGTTGTAAATTCTTTTTTGTTATGTAAGCTTTTCCTAATTGAATGGGCAATACATTATTTTCAATTGGAATAATTTCTAGTGAATTAATTATCTTCGTTATCATTAAAATCATAATTATCAATGTAAATGAATGGTGATCCATGTTGAATCTGAAAATAAAATTTGAAAGTTACTTCTTTCGTTGCTTCATAATTTTCTTATGATAAATATGTTTATTTTTCGAATCTTGAATACGATGTGAGTCTATTTCACTTGCATCGATTCTTTTGAACGCTGGGTCGAGTTTTCTTGTTTTCGGATTTTTAATATACGTTGGATTTTCATTTAAGGGACGATCAGCAGATCTTTTCTTATTTGTTTTTTCTAAACGGGCCAAGTTTTTCTCTTGTCGTTTTTCTAAATGTTTTGAAATATCGTTGAAATTTTCTAAGTAATTTTCAACATAATTTTGAATTTGTTCATTATGAGTTCTTTCAATGGGTAAAGAATAATTTAAATCGGCTTTGATGATTTGCATTGGAGTCATCTCTAGACTCGAATGATTTGAATTATTATAACTTAATAAGGCTTGAGCTAATTTATTTTGAAAAGTCAAATTTTTATTTCCAATTGTTCTCAATTGTTCTATGAGAGTAGAATGAAATCTTTCAACTAATGCGTTTGAATTTGGGTTATAATTCGTGATATAATGTATTTCGATTTTATGGACTTTGCAAAAATCTTGTATTACATTATTTTTAAATTCGATCCCATTATCACAAGTAATTTTGTTAGGGATTCCATAATGACTAAAATAAATTAATAATCTGTCCATAATTTCTGATCCTGTCTTTTGTAACAAAGGATAGCATTGTCCAAATCTGGAAAAAGAATCTATCACGCTTAAACAATTTGTTTGATTAAATTTAATCGTGTCACAGTAGACATGAGTAAAAGGTTTCGTACCGACGGGATTTGGTTTAAATTGAAGTTGAACTGGAGTTCTTTCATATTTAGATTTTTGACAAATTTCACATGTATTTATATAATTCTGAATATCTTTATTCATATTCGGCCAATAATACTTTCTTTTCAAACTTAGTAAATTTTCGCGTAATCCACGATGTGAAGTTTTGGTTTCATGGAATTGTTTCATTCTAAGGAGTTGTTCCTCCTTGTCTTCAACATCTTCTACTAATGTTCTCGATATTTTCAAATCAAGGCTCTTATAATCGAATTTCTCTTGCAAAATTCGTATAAGAGGTTTTTCTAATTCTAATGATTTGAAGTATATTGTGTAAGGACTTTTTGGACGTAGATATTCTCGAATGAATCTACACAAACCTGTTTCGACAGAATTTACTGATACAAGAAATCTTAATTTTTCTCCGAATAATTTAATTTTCGTAACATCATAATTCGATGCTTTTTTAAATATGACCTGCAAATTCGTGGAGTTTATACTTCTCTCCGTATAAGGTATTTCAGAAATAGGGTTTTCTATACTACTGTGAATGGTTACATCATCGTGTATAATCACGTTTGAAGTTTCGAAATCAATTATATTTTCATCTTCATTTTCATTGGAATCATCATTTTCACATTCACCTGCATTTAGTAATTCCAAGCATTCATCAAGTTCTTCGTCAGTAACTTGATTAATTATTGACACTAAGTCATCTTCAATACCATTATTTATTTCTTCGATTTCGTTCAAATCGTTCATTTGCATATTTGATGAACTGAACATACTTAAATAACTTTCTACGTTTTTAATAAAAGAATGGAGTTCATTCTCCATTCCTGAAAATTTAGGAAGGAGTGATCCAAACTTTTCTGCAGTTGATAAATCCATTTTAACTCTAGCTACTTTCTTTTCTTTAATGATAATTTTAATGATCGGTTTTTATAATAAGAAACCTAGGAAAAACTTTGTGATCGGTTTTTTATGATAAGAAACCTAGGAAAAACTTTGTGATCGGTTTTTTATAAGAAACCTAGAAAAAACTTTTATACAAGTTTTACACTCAAAACTTGGGAAAAGGTTGACTATTTTTGGGCCAGAATAGGTAAACTGGGAGTCAGTTAGAAAGGATTGCTCACCTCGTTGATATTCCTTGTTTGAAGTTGAAACTGTCCTGGGCGCTACTCCAATGATCGAGCCTCTGGTTTTCTTCTTAGGGGTTGCTTCTCACCTTAACAGTTGAAACTGATAGTCGAAAGAAAGTTTTTAGTTTTCACTTCTACGACCGGCACAATATTTCAGATAATACGTCGCGAGATTCCTGTCGCGCTATTATTTCCGAAATATTTAAAGAGATCCCATCCTCGTCGCCAATTATGTTTTTCGTTGAGAAAACCACGTTTTTTAAAAACGAATTTATTTACAAGGAAATATGGAAATGAACAATAGGATGAATCTAAGATGATTCTAAAGCTGACTATCTATCTGACTGACTGACTGACTATAACATATTGTCTCCTATTTATAACATTATACTTTCTTATCTTAATTGACGCCACGCGTCGAACCACCTGCATTATGCTGGTGTAAGCAAAATGCAGCACATTGATATGTGAATCTAAATGAACAATACAATATTACGTCAATTGATCAGAACGGGATGGAATCCTGTAATTATATATATATATATATATATATATATATATATATATATATATATATATATATATATATATATATATATATATAATAGATAAGAATGTTAGGATGTTTCGATCTAGGAAATTCAGTGATACACTTTTATATCATCCAAGCTTTCGGTAAGACTTCTTACCTTTCTCAAGGATCTGCAATATATATTAAATATAAACATTACAAAAAGCAAGTTCACAAAACTAACGTACATATATTGTGGTTTTATTCCTTCCTGTTGATCTTATTTCAAAATATTCAAAAAACAAAATAGTTCAACCCAACTACTCTCTCACAGTAATAAAGATTAAACAAGTAACTAATATTATTGATAACACTCATATATTCTGTCAGACATCAATATTTTGAAATAAGATCAACAGGAAGGAATAAAACCACAATATATGTACGTTAGTTTTGTGAACTTGCTTTTTGTAATGTTTATATTTAATATATATTGCAGATCCTTGAGAAAGGTAAGAAGTCTTACCGAAAGCTTGGATGATATAAAAGTGTATCACTGAATTTCCTAGATCGAAACATCCTAACATTCTTATCTATTAGATATATTGCGATCAATAATTTGCTTACGAATTATATATATATATATATATATATATATATATATATATATATATATATATATATATATATATATATATATATATATATATAAATACGAGGCACTTTCACAACAAATGTTGATATATATATATATATACACGGTGAGTCTTTGACTTGTACATATATTTTAACCGAAGATTCTTGAGGTCAAAAGAAATACTTTCTTCATTTACCATTTTTTCCGATTCGGCTCTGTTAAAAAGATATAGCCATTTTAAATTTTCATAATGAGCTAATTCACCCCTGGTAACCGGAACACTGAAGTTTTCGCAAGTATAAGATATACAATTTGAACCTTGGAAATAAGCTACTAGATTGGAAAAGCCATCATAAACTCACTTTTAACATTCCATTTGTTGAACAAAGTAGTATTTATAATACAATAAATGAGTTATCCCAATTTCATTGACGATAAAGTTTAAATATTTTTCTCTTGATTTTCTATTTCATTTTCGATCATCATAACGAATTGTGCTCGCTACCACCCATATTAGCTTAGCTCTGATACTCATAATTCATATCCATTCATTTATTATATCGCATTTTTAATATATCGTTGTTTATTTCATTTCGTGCCATTTAACCTCACATTCTCAAATAAATCTGTAAAAGTTCTAACACAGACTAACTAGTAATTAGTGCTAGTAGTCTGTGGTTTTAAGTTTGAACCTCAAATTTCGAGTGTTGCACACAGCAGTTCGAATAATCTATGTTCTAACCTAAATTATTCATTTTCAGTTCAGTGAGATTACACTGTTGTTATTATGATATTTGATAACATGAAATGAAAATCATCGAAGATTTGAAGAATCCCAACAGAATATTGAAGTTCCATACATATTTTCGAGAAATTTAAGAACAATTTCCAAAATAATTGTGTGGATACCAAATAAATAAGTGTGCATTCTGATAGAAAATGATTCCTTTATGAAATGAAGCATTTGATTTGTTCCAACTATCTCATAAAAATAATGATCTGCTTCAATATTTTCGGAGCCATCAGTGTGAAAATATGGAAATGAAGTTTTATGGCTCTGTAATCAATGGAAAATGTTAGACTCCACTTGTAATCAAATTGGTTCTATAATATTTACCTACATTATAGTCAACTCTACTACTTGATTCATCTTGATTTTGCCATTGAAAATAAATGAGAGGTATTCAATATAAATATCCACAGTTGAATATCCTGTTTCTTTCAACTCACCTATTTGTTTTCATATTAAAACAATTATGGCACTCTTCGAAGTATGTCAATCATATGCTCTAGGATGAATTTATGGAATAGCAAAAGAATAAAAGTATTTAATCTCAATCACATGAAAATTTGTCTAGTATGTACTTAGTGGTATGTTTCGATGTGAGTTTGAATAACCCTCGAAGAATACAGTATTGTTCGATAGCAGTAGTCTTTAGTGGGATATTGACCGTTGTCATTACAATGGGACTACTTTGTGAAAACTTTTTTAAACATGGGCTTTATAGGAAATCTGGACTTTTCAAAATAGAATGTTGATTTTAATGAAGTATCTTCTTATAAGAGCTGTGTCAAAGCTCAGTAATTTGTAATCAAATAGAAGAGTTGAGGTGAGTTCATTCAAATAACTTCATTTTCAAACTAAGTTGGCTAGTACTTCAATTCTAGAATCTGAGACATGACATCATAGTAAATATTCATTTCTGTGGTTTTTTTCCACAACAGAACAGAGTTGCATTTAGCCAAAGTACCCAATTTTTCGAATTTCACAGATAATTTTTTTTTTTTAAGATCAAGTTACTCGAAAACGGCGCTTTGTAGGAGAAAATATGAAGAATACTTTTATTTTTCAAATTAGCCAAATATTTAATATAAATCAAATAATTTGACAACTTTGTGTCTAATCCTTCACAATAATATATCTGTATGATATATTCAGTTTATTTTTGTCTTGGAATATATTCCAATTCTAAAAATGACAAATTTAATAATCAACCAAAAGAAAAATTCAAAATGACTAAAATTGTACAAATTGAGCAAACGGTTAATAAATTGAACAATTAAATTAACATAAAGACAGACGTACGTTTCGGAATTTTTGTATTTAATAATACAATTTTTCCTCATCAGTGCCTTATAGTTCAACGGAATTATTAAATTTACAAACTTACCACGTGTATATCTACCTCAACAAAACTGCAAGTAAGAAACTACAAACTAACTAAACGTCACAGAACAAGCTATTACCTAATGAGGAAAAATTGTATTATTAAATACAAAAATTCCGAAACGTACGTCTGTCTTTATGTTAATTTAATTGTTCAATTTATTAACCGTTTGCTCAATTTGTACAATTTTAGTCATTTTGAATTTTTCTTTTGGTTGATTATTAAATTTGTCATTTTTAGAATTGGAATATATTCCAAGACAAAAATAAACTGAATATATCATACAGATATATTATTGTGAAGGATTAGACACAAAGTTGTCAAATTATTTGATTTATATTAAATATCCTTCATCAAGAAGACTCATTAAACTTTTATAATTTGATGTAATCATTTATTGATTAGAGAGTCAGTATCAACCAATTGATAAATTTAAAATTTCTGAAATTGTTTATTCAATTGTAAATGTCGACTTGTATATGTATTTCAGAAGAATAACAAGTAAGAAATCTATGACTACCTTAGGTAATAGCTTGTTCTGTGACGTTTAGTTAGTTTGTAGTTTCTTGCTTGCAGTTTTGTTGAGGTAGATATACACGTGGTAAGTTTGTAAATTTAATAATTCCGTTGAACTATAAGGCACTGATGAGGAAAAATTGTATTATTAAATACAAAAATTCCGAAACGTACGTCTGTCTTTATGTTAATTTAATTGTTCAATTTATTAACCGTTTGCTCAATTTGTACAATTTTAGTCATTTTGAATTTTTCTTTTGGTTGATTATTAAATTTGTCATTTTTAGAATTGGAATATATTCCAAGACAAAAATAAACTGAATATATCATACAGATATATTATTGTGAAGGATTAGACACAAAGTTGTCAAATTATTTGATTTATATTAAATATCCTTCATCAAGAAGACTCATTAAACTTTTATAATTTGATGTAATCATTTATTGATTAGAGAGTCAGTATCAACCAATTGATAAATTTAAAATTTCTGAAATTGTTTATTCAATTGTAAATGTCGACTTGTATATGTATTTCAGAAGAATAACAAGTAAGAAATCTATGACTACCTTAGGTAATAGCTTGTTCTGTGACGATTAGTTAGTTTGTAGTTTCTTGCTTGCAGTTTTGTTGAGGTAGATATACACGTGGTAAGTTTGTAAATTTAATAATTCCGTTGAACTATAAGGCACTGATGAGGAAAAATTGTATTATTAAATACAAAAATTCCGAAACGTACGTCTGTCTTTATGTTAATTTAATTGTTCAATTTATTAACCGTTTGCTCAATTTGTACAATTTTAGTCATTTTGAATTTTTCTTTTGGTTGATTATTAAATTTGTCATTTTTAGAATTGGAATATATTCCAAGACAAAAATAAACTGAATATATCATACAGATATATTATTGTGAAGGATTAGACACAAAGTTGTCAAATTATTTGATTTATATTAAATATCCTTCATCAAGAAGACTCATTAAACTTTTATAATTTGATGTAATCATTTATTGATTAGAGAGTCAGTATCAACCAATTGATAAATTTAAAATTTCTGAAATTGTTTATTCAATTGTAAATGTCGACTTGTATATGTATTTCAGAAGAATAACAAGTAAGAAATCTATGACTACCTTAGGTAATAGCTTGTTCTGTGACGATTAGTTAGTTTGTAGTTTCTTGCTTGTAGTTTTGTTGAGGTAGATATACACGTGGTAAGTTTGTAAATTTAATAATTCCGTTGAACTATAAGGCACTGATGAGGAAAAATTGTATTATTAAATACAAAAATTCCGAAACGTACGTCTGTCTTTATGTTAATTTAATTGTTCAATTTATTAACCGTTTGCTCAATTTGTACAATTTTAGTCATTTTGAATTTTTCTTTTGGTTGATTATTAAATTTGTCATTTTTAGAATTGGAATATATTCCAAGACAAAAATAAACTGAATATATCATACAGATATATTATTGTGAAGGATTAGACACAAAGTTGTCAAATTATTTGATTTATATTAAATATCCTTCATCAAGAAGACTCATTAAACTTTTATGATTTGATGTAATCATTTATTGATTAGAGAGTCAGTATCAACCAATTGATAAATTTAAAATTTCTGAAATTGTTTATTCAATTGTAAATGTCGACTTGTATATGTATTTCAGAAGAATAACAAGTAAGAAATCTATGACTACCTTAGGTAATAGCTTGTTCTGTGACGTTTAGTTAGTTTGTAGTTTCTTGCTTGCAGTTTTGTTGAGGTAGATATACACGTGGTAAGTTTGTAAATTTAATAATTCCGTTGAACTATAAGGCACTGATGAGGAAAAATTGTATTATTAAATACAAAAATTCCGAAACGTACGTCTGTCTTTATGTTAATTTAATTGTTCAATTTATTAACCGTTTGCTCAATTTGTACAATTTTATTCATTTTGAATTTTTCTTCTGGTTGATTATTAAATTTGTCATTTTTAGAATTGGAATATATTCCAAGACAAAAATAAACTGAATATATCATACAAATATATTATTGTGAAGGATTAGACACAAAGTTGTCAAATTATTTGATTTATATGAAATATCCTCCATCAAGAAGACTCATTAAACTTTTATAATTTGATGTAATCATTTATTGATTAGAGAGTCAGTATCAACCAATTGATAAATTTAAAATTTCTGAAATTGTTTATTCAATTGTAAATGTCGACTTGTATATGTATTTCAGAAGAATAACAAGTAAGAAATCTATGACTACCTTAGGTAATAGCTTGTTCTGTGACGTTTAGTTAGTTTGTAGTTTCTTGCTTGCAGTTTTGTTGAGGTAGATATACACGTGGTAAGTTTGTAAATTTAATAATTCCGTTGAACTATAAGGCACTGATGAGGAAAAATTGTATTCTTAAATACAAAAATTCCGAAACGTACGTCTGTCTTTATGTTAATTTAATTGTTCAATTTATTAACCGTTTGCTCAATTTGTACAATTTTAGTCATTTTGAATTTTTCTTTTGGTTGATTATTAAATGCGTCATTTTTAGAATTGGAATATATTCCAAGACAAAAATAAACTGAATATATCATACAGATATATTATTGTGAAGGATTAGACACAAAGTTGTCAAATTATTTGATTTATATTAAATATCCTTCATCAAGAAGACTCATTAAACTTTTATAATTTGATGTAATCATTTATTGATTAGAGAGTCAGTATCAACCAATTGATAAATTTAAAATTTCTGAAATTGTTTATTCAATTGTAAATGTCGACTTGTATATGTATTTCAGAAGAATAACAAGTAAGAAATCTATGACTACCTTAGGTAATAGCTTGTTCTGTGACGTTTAGTTAGTTTGTAGTTTCTTGCTTGCAGTTTTGTTGAGGTAGATATACACGTGGTAAGTTTGTAAATTTAATAATTCCGTTGAACTATAAGGCACTGATGAGGAAAAATTGTATTATTAAATACAAAAATTCCGAAACGTACGTCTGTCTTTATGTTAATTTAATTGTTCAATTTATTAACCGTTTGCTCAATTTGTACAATTTTAGTCATTTTGAATTTTTCTTTTGGTTGATTATTAAATTTGTCATTTTTAGAATTGGAATATATTCCAAGACAAAAATAAACTGAATATATCATACAGATATATTATTGTGAAGGATTAGACACAAAGTTGTCAAATTATTTGATTTATATTAAATATCCTTCATCAAGAAGACTCATTAAACTTTTATAATTTGATGTAATCATTTATTGATTAGAGAGTCAGTATCAACCAATTGATAAATTTAAAATTTCTGAAATTGTTTATTCAATTGTAAATGTCGACTTGTATATGTATTTCAGAAGAATAACAAGTAAGAAATCTATGACTACCTTAGGTAATAGCTTGTTCTGTGACGTTTAGTTAGTTTGTAGTTTCTTGCTTGCAGTTTTGTTGAGGTAGATATACACGTGGTAAGTTTGTAAATTTAATAATTCCGTTGAACTATAAGGCACTGATGAGGAAAAATTGTATTATTAAATACAAAAATTCCGAAACGTACGTCTGTCTTTATGTTAATTTAATTGTTCAATTTATTAACCGTTTGCTCAATTTGTACAATTTTAGTCATTTTGAATTTTTCTTTTGGTTGATTATTAAATTTGTCATTTTTAGAATTGGAATATATTCCAAGACAAAAATAAACTGAATATATCATACAGATATATTATTGTGAAGGATTAGACACAAAGTTGTCAAATTATTTGATTTATATTAAATATCCTTCATCAAGAAGACTCATTAATCTTTTATAATTTGATGTAATCATTTATTGATTAGAGAGTCAGTATCAACCAATTGATAAATTTAAAATTTCTGAAATAGTTTATTCAATTGTAAATGTCGACTTGTATATGTATTTCAGAAGAATAACAAGTAAGAAATCTATGACTACCTTAGGTAATAGCTTGTTCTGTGACGTTTAGTTAGTTTGTAGTTTCTTGCTTGCAGTTTTGTTGAGGTAGATATACACGTGGTAAGTTTGTAAATTTAATAATTCCGTTGAACTATAAGGCACTGATGAGGAAAAATTGTATTATTAAATACAAAAATTCCGAAACGTACGTCTGTCTTTATGTTAATTTAATTGTTCAATTTATTAACCGTTTGCTCAATTTGTACAATTTTAGTCATTTTGAATTTTTCTTTTGGTTGATTATTAAATTTGTCATTTTTAGAATTGGAATATATTCCAAGACAAAAATAAACTGAATATATCATACAGATATATTATTGTGAAGGATTAGACACAAAGTTGTCAAATTATTTGATTTATATTAAATATCCTTCATCAAGAAGACTCATTAAACTTTTATAATTTGATGTAATCATTTATTGATTAGAGAGTCAGTATCAACCAATTGATAAATTTAAAATTTCTGAAATTGTTTATTCAATTGTAAATGTCGACTTGTATATGTATTTCAGAAGAATAACAAGTAAGAAATCTATGACTACCTTAGGTAATAGCTTGTTCTGTGACGTTTAGTTAGTTTGTAGTTTCTTGCTTGCAGTTTTGTTGAGGTAGATATACACGTGGTAAGTTTGTAAATTTAATAATTCCGTTGAACTATAAGGCACTGATGAGGAAAAATTGTATTCTTAAATACAAAAATTCCGAAACGTACGTCTGTCTTTATGTTAATTTAATTGTTCAATTTATTAACCGTTTGCTCAATTTGTACAATTTTAGTCATTTTGAATTTTTCTTTTGGTTGATTATTAAATGCGTCATTTTTAGAATTGGAATATATTCCAAGACAAAAATAAACTGAATATATCATACAGATATATTATTGTGAAGGATTAGACACAAAGTTGTCAAATTATTTGATTTATATTAAATATCCTTCATCAAGAAGACTCATTAAACTTTTATAGCCAAATATTGTTCAATGAACGTTCAAATTACTTTTAAGAGTTGGGTTCTTCGAATTTCTGGTATTTTTATGTGATGTAATGTTCATAATGAAGGAACTGAAAGATGTGTAGGGAATTTTGTGTTCGGAGAAGATGTATCAAACAAGGAAAAGCTATATTCCAAAAATCATTTCCTTTAATAGAACCATTTATGAGATATAGCTGAAAATCACATTTTTTTATCGATTTTCAACAGCCTGTATCTTTGTAACCGGGCCGAATCGGAAAAAACTATAAAGGAAAAAAGTGTTTCTTTTGACCTCAGGAATCTTCGGTTGAAATATATGTACAAGTCAAAGACTCACCCTGTATATATATATATATATATATATATATATTTTTTTTTTTTTTTTTTTTAACCACCTTTATGTGGTATGGCTTGAGGAGCGAGAATGCCGGGCCGAGTTGGCCAAGGCATTGTTACTCACTGGTCAAAAATCCGCGTACAATTCTTGTCGTCCACAAGATCACCTCTCTTTGTGCATCCGATATGAGTCTCTCTTCCAATCCAAGATGGTGAGTATTTTCAACTAAATGTTCCTCAACCAGTCCATTCGTGCTGATGATAAGGGGAAGTATCGTAGTGCTGGTGAGTTTGTAGATTTCTTTTAATTCGAATGACAGGTCATGATATTTAGTCCTTTTTTCAGTGTAAGCTCTTTCGATGTTGTCATCCGCTGGAATGGTGATGTCGATGATTATCACCTTCCTGTTCGCTTTGTCGAATATGACAATGTCGGGTCGATTGTGTGGAACAGGCCTGTCCGTGGTAAGTAGAGAATCCCAATATAACCTAGTTCCATCATTCTCCAGTATTTCCCTTGGTATATACTCATGCACCTTCTTTGTTTCTTTTATTAGTCCGGCTTGGATGGCAATGGCCTGGTGGTATATCTTGGCCATAGCGTTGTGGCGATCTGTGTACTCTCTGGGAGCCATTACCGAACAGGACGAGGTGATGTGCTGAATGGTTTCAAGCGACTGAGCACACTTGCGGCATCTATCATTAGGTATGTTTTTCCCTATTATATTTTTCAGGTACGCTTTTGTAGGGACCACCTGATCTTGGATGGCCGCCAACCTGCCCTCCGTCTCGGCAAATAGATATCCAGATTTGAGGTAGGAGACTGATTTTTCTTTATTGACTGTTCTTCGTTTCAGGGCCGTCGGATATCTACCATGAAGGGCTTTGCCATGCCATTCTTCAGATAATTTCTCAGATGTAGGAGGTTCAGTTGGTTGGTTGCTGGATGCAAGGTTCAATGCTGTGATGTTCTCATCTTCTTTACACAGAACTCTGGAGAATGGTGTGTTTTTTTTGTAGAAATAGTTCCTCATTTCTATTACAGCTTTATGGTGTGCTGTTTCGACGCTTTGCAAACCTCTCCCACCATCTTTCCTAGGTATGTATAGCCTATTAACTGATGCGCGTGGGTGGTGTATTCCATGCCTCGTTAGGAGCTTTCTCACCTGTATGTCAATGTCCTTAAGGTCTGCTGCGGACCATTTAACAACTCCGAAGGAATAGGCCAAGTAAGGCATCGCCCAGGTGTTTATCGATGTGACCATTGCCTTGGCATTCAGTTTGCATTGCAGGATTTTGTTCACTCTATTCAGAAATTTAATCCTGAACGTGGTTTTGGTTTCAGCAGTCTTTATTTCCAACCCTTGTTTTATGCCCAGATACTTATAGGTTTCTTCTGTGTTTAGTCTTTGGATCTCTATTCCGTCCTGCACCAGCATTCCTTCTCCCTGCATGAGTTTACCCCTTTTCACATGTACGACCGCACACTTGTCAAGCCCCATCTCCATTTTGATTGTTTCAGTGAAGGATGCCACCACTCTGAGCTGACTCATCAGTTGGTCCTCATTGGCGGCGTAAAGTTTGAGGTCATCAATGTAAAGCTGGTGATTTATCTTTGTATTATGCCTCTTCTCTATTATATACCCATGGTGGCTTTTATTTAGGAGCTTGCTCAAAAAATTGATCGATAGGCAAAACCAAAGGGTACTAAGCCTGTCTCCTTGGAATATTCCCCTTCTGATTTGCAGTTCTTCTGTTGTGTATGTGCGCCCGTTGATATTCACATGCAGCCTCGTTCGCCATGAGTTCATCAAGTGTCTGAGAAGCCTGACCAAAGCCTCCGACACACCATAGAGTTGCAGGGTTTTCAGCAACCATGAGTGTGGTATCGAGTCAAAGGCTTTTTTGTAGTCTATCCACGCCATTGATATATTTCGTTGTTTCCTTTTAGCCTGTCTTGTGATGAGAGAGTCAACGGTAAGCAATTCCTTACAACCACGCGCGTCCCTACGGCACCCATTTTGTTCTCGTGCCAGTATGTTATGTTGTCCTATGTGTCTTGAAATGTGAAGCGTGAGCACTCCGGTGAGTACTTTGTACACCGACGACAAACATGTTATTGGCCGGTAGTTCCTCGGATTTCCACTTTTTTCGCCTTTAGGAAGCATGTGGGTTATGCCAACAGTGAGTGATTCCGGTATGACAGACGGATTTGTTAACGCTCTCTGGAATATGTTCGCCAGGATTCTGTGGGTGCAGTCAAAATACTTCCACCAATAACTGTGTATACCGTCGGGGCCCGGAGCAGACCAGTTGTTTGTCTTTTTGAGTATTGTTCTTATGTCGTCTTCTGTGATTCTCATTTCTCCCATTGTATACTTGTTGGCTTCTAGTTCCGCCTCCCGGATCCAGAAGGCCGTATCATCATGCTCCCCTTCAGACTCCCAAATTTGTTTCCAGGTTCTGTGCATATTTTCAGCTGTTGGTGGTTCTTCTTGTGCTGTTGTGGTACCCTCAAGAGATCTAAAGAATTGTTTGGGATTTTTTTGGTATAACTGATTGTTCTTATATCTTTTCACCCTGTCATTATATCGTTTTAAGCGATTACCTAATGCTTTTACCTTTTGTTTCAGGGTGTCGCAGGCCATTTGAAGTTTCTGCCTGAAGTTTACGCCTCTTTCCTGAATGTGGATCTCCGATGATATGCGGTGAATGGATTTGAGAAGTTTTCTCGTTGGTGAGTCTGTTTGCAGGTAAGTATGCAGTTTGCCAATTTTTTTTCTGATGTTCTTTATTTTTGTCTCCAGTCGTATTTTCCAGGGTGGTGTTGTCTCTCTTCTCGGCGTTGGTTCTGTACTTCTGAGTCGTATTTTGTTCACTTCACAGACGGTGATTGCTCCAGCGTATACATAATCTGTGGTTTCTTCCAGATTGGATTGGCTGCTGAGGATGGTTCCTATTATATCATTGACACTCTGTACACTTTCAAGGATTTTACGTGAGCCCTTTAATCTCGGTATTTGTGGTCTTTCTTGAGGAGAAATTCTTGTGTACATTTGTAAGTTACTCTCGAAGATTTGTTGGATTTTTCTACGTTTCTGGCTTGTTTCATTATTTACATCAGTTTCTTGGTGTGTGAGTGTTTCTGATGGTGAACATTCAGTGTTTTGGTCCTCATCCTCTGGAACCGGGGCAAAAGGTCTCGTGCTCCGCTCGATATTATTCAATTCTACTTTGGAGAATTTTCCACTTTCGAGCATCCGCCTGACTCTGTTCGAGAGGAGGTTTGGGTACGATTGCCTTTCTGGCTTGATCTCGTTCCAGATGGTTGTCAGAATTTCACGGTATGTTCTCCCAGTTGTCTGTTGCAGTTCTTGAGCAATGAAATGAGTGCGCATTATAAGAATATTTTCCTCCTCTGTCCAGCGCACTCTCCCATCTCGTGTTCTTGGAGCCTCAGCGGGACGGTACTGTGTTCCGTCCAAGCTTTGGTTCCCTCCTCTGCTAGGAGGATCTGATATTGGGCTTACGGTGCCATCTCGGGGGGCTGCGCCGCTTGCCCCACAGCTTACCCCATCGGGCTCTTCCTCAGGACGGCTCCGAAGAAGGCCAGCCCGCTGCCCTCTACCGCCCTGACACATACTTCTTGTAATAGGAGCAACAGTTCAACAACTCCCAGGCTGCTGACCTGGGGAGCTGGGTGACTCGGGTACGCGGGGTCGTCACTCCCCGAAAGCATTACGCTCCCCTGCGTATATATATATATATATATATATATATATATATATATATATATATATATATATATATAAATATATACATATATATATATATATATATATATATATATATATATATATATATATATATATATCTACAATTTTAATTCCCAATATACAACAATAGTAGTAAATTTGATAAGGGGTGTGGCAAAATTGATAAGTGTTATAATGTCACTCTTCTTTATTCCATTTAGTCGACGTTTTGATCCCGATGGGGACCTTCTTCAGGACTCTACAATAGCAATAGAAAACAGTCAAAACATGATACATCACAAGCATGTAAAAATATATAAAAATAATAATACAAATAGTACATACCGAAATACAGAGTTATAAAGATCTTATTTGAACACAAATCGATAGCTCTCAAGAAAGCAATGAACAAGAACATAACAACTTCAGCGAAAAAAAAAGATCTGATATTTCGTAAGCAAAGGAGTAGAAACCAATTTTAATCATATAAACAAAGTGAAATGCTGTCAACCAGACTTGCCACAGAATACACGCACATGACAAATGAAACATAGAGTTTACATCCCTTCTGTAATGCATCGAACAGGTTTCGCGTTTAATATGGTACATCTCTAAGAAACATCTTTTCTTTCCATTCACTTTACATTCAAGAATTTTGGTGGTATCATAATTCATTGGATGGTCTTTGTCCCGGGTATGTTCCGCTAGGGCACAAATCTTGTTTGGATTCTTGATGTCGCTTTTGTGTTGAGCAATCCTTCTCGTCAAAAGCTGAGACGTCTGACCAATATACACCTCACTACATATTGAACAAGGAATACAATATACCACACCACTCATATTATCAACAGTCATCCTATCTTTCACTCGACTGTATAATCTGTCAATTTTAAAATAAGATTTTTGAATCAATCTAATTTTTGTGGTCTTCAGAAAGTTAATTAATGCATTAGTCATACCATTTATTAGGGGAATAGATAAGTAAAAAATTCTATCTGCGTTCTCAGTGTCCACAGTGGTGGATGCGCCCCTCTCTCCATTCGTTGGCTGTCTCGAAGGAGTGGTATTATAAATTAATCTGGACAACAACCTTTTTGGGTATCCATTCTCTAGCATCAACTGTAACAATAACCTCAGATTCTGCTGCCTTAGACTTGGATGGGCAACTATTTCAATACGATTCTTTCTGTATTTCTGTACTTCGGTATGTACTATTTGTATTATTATTTTTATATATTTTTACATGCTTGTGATGTATCATGTTTTGACTGTTTTCTATTGCTATTGTAGAGTCCTGAAGAAGGTCCCCATCGGGATTGAAACGTCGACTAAATGGAATGAAGAAGAGTGATATTATAACACTTATCAATTTTCCCACACCCCTTATCAAATTTACTATATATATATATATATATATATATATATATATATATATATATATATATATATATATATATATATATATATATATATATATATATATATATAATTCGTAAGAAAATTATTGATCGCAATATATCTAATAGATAACAATGTTAGGATGTTTCGATCTAGGAAATTCAGTGATACACTTTTATATCATCCAAGCTTTCGGTAAGACTTCTTACCTTTCTCAAGGATCTGCAATATATATTAAATATAAACATTACAAATAGCAAGTTCACAAAACTAACGTACATATATTGTGGTTTTATTCCTTCCTTATTTCAAAATATTCAAAAAACAAAATAGTTCAACCCAACTACTCTCTCACAGTAATAAAGATTAAACAAGTAAATAATATCATTGATAACACTCATATATTCTGTCAGACATCAATTCATGTCAGTGACGGCTCGTGCCCTCGAGATGTGGGTCGGCCACACTCCGGAAAATTACGAACGTATATATCAAATTTATTAAAATTCATTAGTTCCAAAAAATGAAGTAATGAAATGTCTTCAAACCTTATTTCAATTTGAGTTATAATTAAATCCAGAATTTCACAAAAAAGCCGTTTCATTGAGGAATTATCCGTGAGCTGAATTTCGGAATCTATTTTACGTTTTCGACGTCTAGCACTCGGTGGCATTACTTCTGGGAGTTTTTCTACTTCTGAATATAAGCGAAGTTACTTTGCAATACATCATCTTCACCCCCAGTCGAAGTCACCATGTCATTAAACACTGATGCCATGATAGACCGAGCTGACATCGTTTACGCCACTATACCTTACATACCAGTACTCTCTTATAAGATTTCCCTGATTTTCAAAGACTACAAAAATATCAAGATTGTTAAAACTATGAAACATCCATTATTTAAGTTATTATTCAGCCGCTTGAAAGACAAAGAAAAAGAAGAATATGAATCTGGAGTCGTGTATATTATACCTTGTGGCAGTTGTGAGAGAACATACATGGGACAGACTTCCAGATGGATCAAAGAAAGAAGTCTTTCAAGCGGCTGAATACTAACTTAAATAATGGATGTTTCATAGTTTTAACAATCTTGATATTTTTGTAGTCTTTGAAAATCAGGGAAATCTTATTAGAGAGTACTGGTATGTAAGGTATAGTGGCGTAAACGATGTCAGCTCGGTCTATCATGGCATCAGTGTTTAATGACATGGTGACTTCGACTGGGGGTGAAGATGATGTATTTTAAAGTAACTTATTGAGTAATTTTATCGGGTATCCATTCATTACAAATAGCTTTTTCAGTTTGACAATACATTGACTATGAAAAGTTGGATGTGTCAACCTTAAGACTCTAGTTTTCATCTGTGTGACTAGATTTAGCTTCATATTTTGAGGATGGCAAGATCTATAATGCAAATATCTGCCAGAGCTACTAGGCTTGTTATACCAATCAGTCCTCAACACTTCTCCCATTCTTATCACCCTGATGTCTAAAAAAGGTATGGAGTTGTCAACCTCTTCTTCTGCCGTGAATTGTAGGTGGGTGTTATAACTGTTAAAATGTTCCAGAACTGTAGCAAGTGATCCCTCTGGAATCATACATATCAGATCGTCGACATACTTCTTTAAAAAGGGCATAACAAAAGGCAAACCGGGCAGTACCGAAGTCAAAAGATCATCTAGCACATATTGTGCCAAAATAGGGGAAAGTTTACCTCCCATTGGAGCACCTAAGGTCTGCCTGTAATATCTTCCTTGATATGTGAAATAGGTGTTGTCGAAGATGAACCTTACTAATTCCAACAGGTCGTTCTGTGACATCTGAGTATGCCGAGAAATTTCATTCCAATGTCTGACAACGCTCAGCTCTACTAATTCAAAAGGTATGTTGGTAAACAAGGAGTATATGAATCTGGAGTCGTGTATAGTATACCTTGTGGCAGTTGTGAGAGAACATACATAGGACAGACTTCCAGATGGATCAAAGAAAGAATAACATCTCATAAAAGTGATGCAAGAAGAAATTTAAGAACTTGTGCCTTAGCTATACATGCGAACAACAATGACCATGTAATAGATTATTCTAACACAAAAATACTCTTTAAGGAACCCCATTACCATAAAAGATTATTCTTAGAGATGTTATCAATAGCAGTGACTGACAATACTATGAATACAAAACAAGATACTAACAATCTTAATAACATCTACTCCTACTTGATAGAATTATCAAAAAATTTCGCATCCACCATTTCGTAGTTTAAACACCTTAAAATAATAAACAAAATTAAGAAAGTGAATATAATTCTGTGGAACCAAACAGTTGTCATTTATATCTCTCTTTGGCGGATGGTGTCATGGTTTGTTTACCTTACATGAATCAGTGACGGCTCGTCAGGGTCGGCAGGGTCGGCCGGGCCGACCCAAAAATTATCGGGAAATAGAAAATAATTCTAGATATTCAATTCATTCAAACTCAATCGGAGTTATCGATTTCGATATCCAAATTCCCTCGGTAATGAATATTTCCACTCAGAACAGAAAAATATAGCTCATACCGGCTAATATTTTCTTTCGGACCCACCTAATATTCGATTTCCAAAGCATCCAGCGTTGTTATTCCCTTTCATAAATTGTAACAAACCACAATCGTAAATGGTTACTTTTCGTAACATCACCCCAAACAGGTTATTCCAGAATTGTACGTAACACCGTAACATTAGGTCTGAAATGTAACACAAATGTTACAATTATACAATTGCAACCCCTGGAATGTCACTGAAAGCATCTCATCACGTTAGGTCGGCCAAGAGCCGATGGCGGAACCAGCGCTACCGAGAGCGCTACGTAAAGGAAAAGATACTACGACATACGCCCAGAATACGACCACTCAATAGAACGGCACAACAACTCGATGTAAGGTCGCTTCCCAATACACAGGGTCGGCTGGCCGGTTATCGTATTGCAGAGCGTCAAGCAGCAACTTTTCACAGTTTATTTCAAATATTTGATAATTAAATGAATGGTTAATTTATGTATTTATTTATATTTTTATTAAATTATGAGACATTATGTCTCAATCAGAAAAGAACTCATTTATGCCGTTCGATAGTAGCTATTGATTTTCAGATCATGAAAATATAATTAATATATTCAAATGAATGGTTAATTATGGGATATTACGTCTCAATCAGAAAAGAACTTATTTATGCCGTTCGATAGTAGTTAGGTATTGATTTTCTGATCATGAAAATATAATTAATATATTCCTAATTTCGAAAACATCCTGATTTCAAAAGTTCTGTAATTTCGAGGGAGAAAATTCGCGAGGAAATAAATAATTCTGCGTGCTTTTCTTGGGAAATAGACGAAACAACGGATGTTAAATGTTTTTGTCAGATGTCAGTAATTTTCCGCTTCGTTCGAGAAGGTAAAATATCCGAACGATTTTGGGGTTTTTTCGATGTTAGTAAAGGTCGAACCGCGAATGATATTTTCAATACCTTGTTGGACAATTTTAAAGATTTCAATTTAGCGACTAAATTAGTAGGTCAAACATATGACGGGGCAGCAGTGATGGCGGGGGAAATTAATGGGTTACAAGCGCGAATAAAAACAATTGCTCCTCAAGCACTATTCACGCACTGTTATGCACATAAATTGAATTTAGTGTTACAAGATTCGACCAAGAAAATCAATGAGTGTAGCGTGTTTTTTTCGAATCTTTCAGGATTTTCGTCGTTTTTCACTAAATCAAGTAAACGCACTAATATTCTAGACGAAATTTGCAAAAAAATATTACCCTCTAGCTCGGAAACTCATTGGAATTTCAAATCTCGCACTGTAAAAACAATATTCGATAAGAGAGAAGAATTAATTGAAGTTTTTGATCATATCAGCGACAATTTAGATGAATGGGATGATATTACAATACGTGAAGCTACCGGTCTGAGGAAAATGTTGAATGATTTCGAATTTTTGTTCATTCTCCACTCTTTTAATTTGATTTTACATACACAGATCCCGTTTTTTCTATAATCCAGCATAAGTTATCAGATATAACTTATTGCAACGCCAGAATCACTTCTTTATTATCGACTCTGAAAAAATTTCGCACAGAAGATGAGTATTTCATTCGCTTATATTCAGAAGTAGAAAAACTCCCAGAAGTAATGCCACCGAGTGCTAGACGTCGAAAACGTAAAATAGATTCCGAAATTCAGCTCACGGATAATTCCTCAATGAAACGGCTTTTTTGTGAAATTCTGGATTTAATTATAACTCAAATTGAAATAAGGTTTGAAGACATTTCATTACTTCATTTTTTGGAACTAATGAATTTTAATAAATTTGATATATACGTTCGTAATTTTCCGGAGTGTGGCCGACCCACATCTCGAGGGCACGAGCCGTCACTGACATGAATTGATGTCTGACAGAATATATGAGTGTTATCAATGATATTATTTACTTGTTTAATCTTTATTACTGTGAGAGAGTAGTTGGGTTGAACTATTTTGTTTTTTGAATATTTTGAAATAAGGAAGGAATAAAACCACAATATATGTACGTTAGTTTTGTGAACTTGCTATTTGTAATGTTTATATTTAATATATATTGCAGATCCTTGAGAAAGGTAAGAAGTCTTACCGAAAGCTTGGATGATATAAAAGTGTATCACTGAATTTCCTAGATCGAAACATCCTAACATTGTTATCTATTAGATATATTGCGATCAATAATTTTCTTACGAATTATATATATATATATATATATATATATATATATATATATATATATATATATATATATAATTCGTAAGAAAATTATTGATCGCAATATATCTAATAGATAAGAATGTTAGGATGTTTCGATCTAGGAAATTCAGTGATACACTTTTATATCATCCAAGCTTTCGGTAAGACTTCTTACCTTTCTCAAGGATCTGCAATATATATTAAATATAAACATTACAAATAGCAAGTTCACAAAACTAACGTACATATATTGTGGTTTTATTCCTTCCTTATTTCAAAATATTCAAAAAACAAAATAGTTCAACCCAACTACTCTCTCACAGTAATAAAGATTAAACAAGTAAATAATATCATTGATAACACTCATATATTCTGTCAGACATCAATTCATGTCAGTGACGGCTCGTGCCCTCGAGATGTGGGTCGGCCACACTCCGGAAAATTACGAACGTATATATCAAATTTATTAAAATTCATTAGTTCCAAAAAATGAAGTAATGAAATGTCTTCAAACCTTATTTCAATTTGAGTTATAATTAAATCCAGAATTTCACAAAAAAGCCGTTTCATTGAGGAATTATCCGTGAGCTGAATTTCGGAATCTATTTTACGTTTTCGACGTCTAGCACTCGGTGGCATTACTTCTGGGAGTTTTTCTACTTCTGAATATAAGCGAATGAAATACTCATCTTCTGTGCGAAATTTTTTCAGAGTCGATAATAAAGAAGTGATTCTGGCGTTGCAATAAGTTATATCTGATAACTTATGCTGGATTATAGAAAAAACGGGATCTGTGTATGTAAAATCAAATTAAAAGAGTGGAGAATGAACAAAAATTCGAAATCATTCAACATTTTCCTCAGACCGGTAGCTTCACGTATTGTAATATCATCCCATTCATCTAAATTGTCGCTGATATGATCAAAAACTTCAATTAATTCTTCTCTCTTATCGAATATTGTTTTTACAGTGCGAGATTTGAAATTCCAATGAGTTTCCGAGCTAGAGGGTAATATTTTTTTGCAAATTTCGTCTAGAATATTAGTGCGTTTACTTGATTTAGTGAAAAACGACGAAAATCCTGAAAGATTCGAAAAAAACACGCTACACTCATTGATTTTCTTGGTCGAATCTTGTAACACTAAATTCAATTTATGTGCATAACAGTGCGTGAATAGTGCTTGAGGAGCAATTGTTTTTATTCGCGCTTGTAACCCATTAATTTCCCCCGCCATCACTGCTGCCCCGTCATATGTTTGACCTACTAATTTAGTCGCTAAATTGAAATCTTTAAAATTGTCCAACAAGGTATTGAAAATATCATTCGCGGTTCGACCTTTACTAACATCGAAAAAACCCCAAAATCGTTCGGATATTTTACCTTCTCGAACGAAGCGGAAAATTACTGACATCTGACAAAAACATTTAACATCCGTTGTTTCGTCTATTTCCCAAGAAAAGCACGCAGAATTATTTATTTCCTCGCGAATTTTCTCCCTCGAAATTACAGAACTTTTGAAATCAGGATGTTTTCGAAATTAGGAATATATTAATTATATTTTCATGATCAGAAAATCAATACCTAACTACTATCGAACGGCATAAATAAGTTCTTTTCTGATTGAGACGTAATATCCCATAATTAACCATTCATTTGAATATATTAATTATATTTTCATGATCTGAAAATCAATAGCTACTATCGAACGGCATAAATGAGTTCTTTTCTGATTGAGACATAATGTCTCATAATTTAATAAAAATATAAATAAATACATAAATTAACCATTCATTTAATTATCAAATATTTGAAATAAACTGTGAAAAGTTGCTGCTTGACGCTCTGCAATACGATAACCGGCCAGCCGACCCTGTGTATTGGGAAGCGACCTTACATCGAGTTGTTGTGCCGTTCTATTGAGTGGTCGTATTCTGGGCGTATGTCGTAGTATCTTTTCCTTTACGTAGCGCTCTCGGTAGCGCTGGTTCCGCCATCGGCTCTTGGCCGACCTAACGTGATGAGATGCTTTCAGTGACATTCCAGGGGTTGCAATTGTATAATTGTAACATTTGTGTTACATTTCAGACCTAATGTTACGGTGTTACGTACAATTCTGGAATAACCTGTTTGGGGTGATGTTACGAAAAGTAACCATTTACGATTGTGGTTTGTTACAATTTATGAAAGGGAATAACAACGCTGGATGCTTTGGAAATCGAATATTAGGTGGGTCCGAAAGAAAATATTAGCCGGTATGAGCTATATTTTTCTGTTCTGAGTGGAAATATTCATTACCGAGGGAATTTGGATATCGAAATCGATAACTCCGATTGAGTTTGAATGAATTGAATATCTAGAATTATTTTCTATTTCCCGATAATTTTTGGGTCGGCCCGGCCGACCCTGCCGACCCTGACGAGCCGTCACTGATTCATGTAAGGTAAACAAACCATGACACCATCCGCCAAAGAGAGATATAAATGACAACTGTTTGGTTCCACAGAATTATATTCACTTTCTTAATTTTGTTTATTATTTTAAGGTGTTTAAACTACGAAATGGTGGATGCGAAATTTTTTGATAATTCTATCAAGTAGGAGTAGATGTTATTAAGATTGTTAGTATCTTGTTTTGTATTCATAGTATTGTCAGTCACTGCTATTGATAACATCTCTAAGAATAATCTTTTATGGTAATGGGGTTCCTTAAAGAGTATTTTTGTGTTAGAATAATCTATTACATGGTCATTGTTGTTCGCATGTATAGCTAAGGCACAAGTTCTTAAATTTCTTCTTGCATCACTTTTATGAGATGTTATTCTTTCTTTGATCCATCTGGAAGTCTGTCCTATGTATGTTCTCTCACAACTGCCACAAGGTATACTATACACGACTCCAGATTCATATACTCCTTGTTTACCAACATACCTTTTGAATTAGTAGAGCTGAGCGTTGTCAGACATTGGAATGAAATTTCTCGGCATACTCAGATGTCACAGAACGACCTGTTGGAATTAGTAAGGTTCATCTTCGACAACACCTATTTCACATATCAAGGAAGATATTACAGGCAGACCTTAGGTGCTCCAATGGGAGGTAAACTTTCCCCTATTTTGGCACAATATGTGCTAGATGATCTTTTGACTTCGGTACTGCCCGGTTTGCCTTTTGTTATGCCCTTTTTAAAGAAGTATGTCGACGATCTGATATGTATGATTCCAGAGGGATCACTTGCTACAGTTCTGGAACATTTTAACAGTTATAACACCCACCTACAATTCACGGCAGAAGAAGAGGTTGACAACTCCATACCTTTTTTAGACATCAGGGTGATAAGAATGGGAGAAGTGTTGAGGACTGATTGGTATAACAAGCCTAGTAGCTCTGGCAGATATTTGCATTATAGATCTTGCCATCCTCAAAATATGAAGCTAAATCTAGTCACACAGATGAAAACTAGAGTCTTAAGGTTGACACATCCAACTTTTCATAGTCAATGTATTGTCAAACTGAAAAAGCTATTTGTAATGAATGGATACCCGATAAAATTACTCAATAAGTTACTTTAAAATACATCATCTTCACCCCCAGTCGAAGTCACCATGTCATTAAACACTGATGCCATGATAGACCGAGCTGACATCGTTTACGCCACTATACCTTACATACCAGTACTCTCTAATAAGATTTCCCTGATTTTCAAAGACTACAAAAATATCAAGATTGTTAAAACTATGAAACATCCATTATTTAAGTTAGTATTCAGCCGCTTGAAAGACTTCTTTCTTTGATCCATCTGGAAGTCTGTCCCATGTATGTTCTCTCACAACTGCCACAAGGTATAATATACACGACTCCAGATTCATATTCTTCTTTTTCTTTGTCTTTCAAGCGGCTGAATAATAACTTAAATAATGGATGTTTCATAGTTTTAACAATCTTGATATTTTTGTAGTCTTTGAAAATCAGGGAAATCTTATAAGAGAGTACTGGTATGTAAGGTATAGTGGCGTAAACGATGTCAGCTCGGTCTATCATGGCATCAGTGTTTAATGACATGGTGACTTCGGCTGGGGGTGAAGATGATGTATTGCAAAGTAACTTATTGAGTAATTTTATCGAGTATCCATTCATTACAAATAGCTTTTTCAGTTTGACAATACATTGACTATGAAAAGTTGGATGTGTCAACCTTAAGACTCTAGTTTTCATCTGTGTGACTAGATTTAGCTTCATATTTTGAGGATGGCAAGATCTATAATGCAAATATCTGCCAGAGCTACTAGGCTTGTTATACCAATCAGTCCTCAACACTTCTCCCATTCTTATCACCCTGATGTCTGAAAAAGGTATGGAGTTGTCAACCTCTTCTTCTGCCGTGAATTGTAGGTGGGTGTTATAACTGTTAAAATGTTCCAGAACTGTAGCAAGTGATCCCTCTGGAATCATACATATCAGATCGTCGACATACTTCTTTAAAAAGGGCATAACAAAAGGCAAACCGGGCAGTACCGAAGTCAAAAGATCATCTAGCACATATTGTGCCAAAATAGGGGAAAGTTTACCTCCCATTGGAGCACCTAAGGTCTGCCTGTAATATCTTCCTTGATATGTGAAATAGGTGTTGTCGAAGATGAACCTTACTAATTCCAACAGGTCGTTCTGTGACATCTGAGTATGCCGAGAAATTTCATTCCAATGTCTGACAACGCTCAGCTCTACTAATTCAAAAGGTATGTTGGTAAACAAGGAGTATATGAATCTGGAGTCGTGTATAGTATACCTTGTGGCAGTTGTGAGAGAACATACATAGGACAGACTTCCAGATGGATCAAAGAAAGAATAACATCTCATAAAAGTGATGCAAGAAGAAATTTAAGAACTTGTGCCTTAGCTATACATGCGAACAACAATGACCATGTAATAGATTATTCTAACACAAAAATACTCTTTAAGGAACCCCATTACCATAAAAGATTATTCTTAGAGATGTTATCAATAGCAGTGACTGACAATACTATGAATACAAAACAAGATACTAACAATCTTAATAACATCTACTCCTACTTGATAGAATTATCAAAAAATTTCGCATCCACCATTTCGTAGTTTAAACACCTTAAAATAATAAACAAAATTAAGAAAGTGAATATAATTCTGTGGAACCAAACAGTTGTCATTTATATCTCTCTTTGGCGGATGGTGTCATGGTTTGTTTACCTTACATGAATTGATGTCTGACAGAATATATGAGTGTTATCAATGATATTATTTACTTGTTTAATCTTTATTACTGTGAGAGAGTAGTTGGGTTGAACTATTTTGTTTTTTGAATATTTTGAAATAAGGAAGGAATAAAACCACAATATATGTACGTTAGTTTTGTGAACTTGCTATTTGTAATGTTTATATTTAATATATATTGCAGATCCTTGAGAAAGGTAAGAAGTCTTACCGAAAGCTTGGATGATATAAAAGTGTATCACTGAATTTCCTAGATCGAAACATCCTAACATTGTTATCTATTAGATATATTGCGATCAATAATTTTCTTACGAATTGTATTATGGGATTCTTCAATGACATCAAAAATACTCATGGAGTGGCAGCCATGAAGTTCTTCAAACAATGGGCTAAGTTCAACTCACGTTTGGCTTCCTTACATAATAGGAGAATTTTTCTTCTAAGATGTCGATCAGCTGGCATTAAACCAAATCACCTTACCAATAGCATAAAGGGGATAGACTCATTACTGGCAGACAGTCACGGAATAATTAGAAACCAAGTTAATAGATACAACAACAGACTGGTGGATAATCTGTTGAACCTTGAAATATCGATAACTGTTGACAACATTCGTAGGTCTGAGAGTGAAATTGTTAAGATCAAACAACAGTTGACAAATATAATGAGTGAAATTGTCGTAGAAAATTTTCAGAGAAAGATGGAGATAAACTACAAAAAGAAATTTTATCGTATCAAAGAGACTAATATAAGTAAGTTCAGAAGATTGGAGAGTGCAAGGAAAGATCTAATTAAGGTACAAGAAAATTGGTTCAAAAATATATCTGGAATAAGTATACCAGAAGATGTGAGGACTTTCTTGTCATTGGGCCCTAAATTCAACATAACACCTAAGAAAAGTGATCTAAACCTGGGGAGTTTGTTGGCTGATGTTGAAGGTTTGGTATCGGTTAGCCCACCAGAGATGAGAAACATTCTCACATCAAAAGTAGTTAACGTAGTCACCAATTATGTACATTCTCGAGACACCACCTATGACCCAATTAGAATAATGATGATGAACACCAAAAGTTTTTTAAGGGCACATCAGGAGCTACTTGTGACGAGATCAGATAAGGGCAATGTCTCAGTAATAATGAAGAAAAGCGATTACATTGATTTGTCAAGGGAGCTTTTGACAGATGAAGAACATTATCAGGTTTTGACCAGAGATCCAACAAGCACAATCCAACAAAAGTCAAATAAATTAATGATTAAAGTAAGACGTAAAATAGGAGATGATTCAGGTATTATTAAGAAACACACTATATACTATTCAAAAGTACCAAAATTTTATGGATTACCTAAGGTACATAAGCCTCAACTTGCTTTACGACCTATAATATCGTCATTAGATGCTCCAACTAGCTGCATTTCCCAATATGTGACAGATCTACTAACAATCTCGTACAACAGAGATAATGAATTTTATGTTCCTGATTCCTTTTCATTTTCAGACTTCATAAATAACTTCAAATGCCCCCCTGATTTTGTGCTGGTCAGCTTAGATGTGGTCTCCTTGTTTACCAACATACCTTTTGAATTAGTAGAGCTGAGCGTTGTCAGACATTGGAATGAAATTTCTCGGCATACTCAGATGTCACAGAACGACCTGTTGGAATTAGTAAGGTTCATCTTCGACAACACCTATTTCACATATCAAGGAAGATATTACAGGCAGACCTTAGGTGCTCCAATGGGAGGTAAACTTTACCCTATTTTGGCACAATATGTGCTAGATGATCTTTTGACTTCGGTACTGCCCGGTTTGCCTTTTGTTATGCCCTTTTTAAAGAAGTATGTCGACGATCTGATATGTATGATTCCAGAGGGATCACTTGCTACAGTTCTGGAACATTTTAACAGTTATAACACCCACCTACAATTCACGGCAGAAGAAGAGGTTGACAACTCCATACCTTTTTTAGACATCAGGGTGATAAGAATGGGAGAAGTGTTGAGGACTGATTGGTATAACAAGCCTAGTAGCTCTGGCAGATATTTGCATTATAGATCTTGCCATCCTCAAAATATGAAGCTAAATCTAGTCACACAGATGAAAACTAGAGTCTTAAGGTTGACACATCCAACTTTTCATAGTCAATGTATTTTCGTACTGAAAAAGCTATTTGTAATGAATGGATACCCGATAAAATTACTTAATAAGTTACTTTGCAATACATCATCTTCACCCCCAGTCGAAGTCACCATGTCATTAAACACCGATGCCATGATAGATCGAGCTGACATCGTTTACGCCACTATACCATACATACCAGTACTCTCTAATAAGATTTCCCTGATTTTCAAAGACTACAAACATATCAAGATTGTTAAAACTATGAAACATCCATTATTTAAGTTAGTATTCAGCCGCTTGAAAGACAAAGAAAAAGAAGAATATGAATCTGGAGTCGTGTATAGTATACCTTGTGGCAGTTGTGAGAGAACATACATAGGACAGACTTCCAGATGGATCAAAGAAAGAATAACATCTCATAAGAGTGATGCAAGAAGAAATTCAAGAACTTGTGCCTTGGCTATACATGCGAACAACAATGACCATGTAATAGATTATTCTAACACAAAACTACTCTTTAAGGAACCCCATTACCATAAAAGATTATTCTTGGAGTTGTTATCAATAGCAGTGACTGACAATACTATGAATACAAAACAAGATACTAACAATCTTAATAACATCTACTCCTACTTGATAGAATTATCTAAAAATTTCGCATCCACCATTTCGTAGTTTCAACACCTGAAAATAATAAACAAAATTAAGAAAGTGAATATAATTCTGTGGAACCAAACAGTTGTCATTTATATCTCTCTTTGACGGGTGGTGTCATGGTTTGTTCACCTTACACGTATTGATGTCTGACAGAATATATGAGTGTTATCAATAATATTAGTTACTTGTTTAATCTTTATTACTGTGAGAGAGTAGTTGGGTTGAACTATTTTGTTTTTTGAATATTTTGAAATAAGATCAACAGGAAGGAATAAAACCACAATATATGTACGTTAGTTTTGTGAACTTGCTATTTGTAATGTTTATATTCAATATATATTGCAGATCCTTGAGAAAGGTAAGAAGTCTTACCGAAAGCTTGGATGATATAAAAGTGTATCACTGAATTTCCTAGATCGAAACATCCTAACATTCTAATCTATTATATATATATATATATATATATATTTTTTTTTTTTTAACTTCACCACGATGGGGATGGTTCGCCAACTGCACCGGTCCGCTTAGCGGACAAGGTGTTCAGGAGGTAGAAAGGAACTTTCGCACTATCCTTGTGGTAGCAAGAATAACCTGTTTCTGTGCAGTACTTATCAACTCCTTTTGTAGACCCAGCATGAGAGTGTACTCCTCTAGGTGCGCCTCAACCAGCCCACTGGTGGAAATTATGAGAGGGAGAATCACCACCGACCTGAGATCGTAAGTGGTCTTCAATTCGAAGGCAAGGTCTTAATACTTCGTAAGCTTCTCCGTGAATGCTTTTGATATGTTATCATCAGCTGGGACCGTGACATCCATGATTTTGGCAGATCTTTGCCATTTGTCGAAAAGCACTATATCCGGTCTATTATGCGGTATTGGTTTGTCCGTTGTTATGACCATATCCCAATAAAGTTTATATGTGTCGTTTTCCAAAACTGTGCACGGAGTATACTCATATGTCTTCTTTGCTGTTTTTATTAATCCAGTTTATTCAGCAATGGCACGATGGAAAACCCTCGCCATGGCATTATGCCTTTCTGTGTAGTCTGTTGGCGCTAAGAGGGAACATGAGGACACGACGTGTTGTATAGATTCCGTCCCCTGCAAGCATCTACGGCATCTATCAGTTGGTATGTTCCTTCCCGTTATGTTTTTTATATAGGATCTCGTCGGGACCACCTGATCCTGGATGGAAATGAGTCGGCCCTCCGTTTCTGGGTATAGGTATCCAGCCCTAAGGTAAGTTAGTGATTCCTTTTTATTGATGTTATTTTTTTCCAGGTTACCAGGATACCTCCCATGGAGTGCCTTGCCATGCCACTCCCGAATGAGTTGCACCTCTGTTACACCACCAACCGGCCTCTCGCGGCTGCTGAGATTTAATGCACTTAAATTTTCATCACTCCGACATATAGCCTGCAAAAGAGGTGAGTTTTGTGCATGAAAATATTCTCGCATGCTTACGATTGTTTCGTTGTATGTTTTTTCTATGTTCTGCAGACCTCTCCCTCCTTCCTGTCTTCGGATATATAGTCGATTAGATGACGCATGTGGGTGGTGAATTCCGTGCCTTGTTAAGAGTGCTCGTGTTTTGATATCGAGCTCTTTCAATTCTGCAGCAGTCCACTTGATGACACCAAATGAGTACGACAAACACGGAAGAGCCCACCTGTTCATTGACATAAACATCGCTTTAGCATTCAGCTTGGACTGCAGTATTTTTTTTACTCTCGTAAAGTATTTTTCTCGAAAGATGTTCTTCATTTCAGGCATCTTTATGTCCAAAGCTTGTTGTATTCCTAAGTATTTATAATGTCCTTGCGCGCTAAGCCTAGGTATTGTTAAATCCTCCATGACTGCCAGCTCTTCGCCTTCCCGTATTTGCCCCCTTCTTACGTGAACCACCGCGCACTTATCCATCCCAATTTCCATCCCTATAGTCTTCGTGAAGGACGCAACTATCCTGAGAAGTTTTTTCATTTCCTCTTCATTAGCAGCATATAATTTGAGATCATCGATATACATTTGGTGGCTTATTTTGATGTTCCGCGATCTTTCCACAATATACCCATATTTCTGTCTGTTAATGAGCTGACTGAGGAGGTTCATCGCCAGGCAGAACCAGAGGGGGCTAAGGGTGTCTCCTTGAAATATGCCACTTTTAATATTTATTGTTCCTGTTTTGTAGTGCTCGTTTTTAGTGTTGACAATCAGATTTGTGCGCCAAGTTTTCATCAGGTATTTTAGAAGATCAATAATTGCCTGAGGGACCCCATATATCTCTAGAATTTTAATCAGCCAGGAGTGTGGCACCGAATCGAAGGCCTTTTTGTAGTCAACCCAGGCAACCGATATACTCCTCTGTTTCTTTTTCACCTGTTTAGCGATGACATAATCTGTTATTAGCAGCTCCTTACACCCTCGAGTGTCCCCACGACATCCACCCTGTTCCTTAGCTAGTATGTTATTTTTGCTAACGTGTCGCGAAATGTGTCGTATTAAAACTCCTGTAAGTATTTTGTACACCGTAGGAAGGCAGGTGATTGGCCTATATCTTTCTGGGTCTTGGGTTGTTTCCCCTTTTGGGATCATAATAGTATTTCCTTGCGTGAAATAATGGGGTATTTTCGTAGGATCTTTTAAGGTTTGCTGGAAGATTTTTGCTAAATGTTGGTGAGTAGTCATGAAATGTTTCCACCAGTAATTTTGTACTCCATCCACACCCGGAGACGACCAGTTGTTAGTTCTTCTGAGTACCGATTTTATATCCTCAACGGTGATTTCTACATTTTCACTGGAATATCTGGACGATTCCTTTTCCGCCTCCTTGATCCATGAAGCTTGGCTATCATACGTTTTTTCTACCTCCCATATTCCCTTCCAGAAAAAATGCATGGCTTCTTCCCTTGGTGGTTCTCCTGCTTCAGATGGTCCGTCCTCCAAGCTCCTGAAAAATTTTTGCTGGTTTTGGTGGTATAATTTGTTATTTTTATACCTTTTCACCCTTTCGTTATAGCGTCTTATTCGATTACCTAATATTTTTATTTTCTGTTTCAGCTTTTCGGAAACGAGTATCATCTGCTGCTTGAAATGTTCCCTTCCAGCTTTGACTCCAGCATCCGAGGCTATCCGGTGAGTCAATTTTAAAATCCTCAAAGACGGTGACTCAGCGTTCAGGTAAGTTTGTAAAATACCAATCTTTTTTCTCATCTCGTTTATCTTTCCTTCCAGACGATGTTTCCACGGTGGTGGTCCACTGCTTTTGTTTTTTTGCACCTCCCGGATATCTACACCCATCTCACCGCACACTGTCAGGGCAGCAGCATAGACACAATCCACGATTTCTTCTATAGTGTGGTCGTGGTTGATTTTTTGGTCCAATATCTTATCAAGGTCGTCAACTTTCTTCATCACAATCCTTGAAGCTCTCAACTTAGGTATCCTAGGTCTATTCTCAGCCGGTATTCCACTGTACATAAGAAGGTTTTTGATGAATTTTCCCTCCAACTTACTGTTTCTCGGTCTTTCCTCTTGACTGTTGGTTGAGGTCGTTTCGGGTGGGTCATCAAACAAGCCGAGAACAGCACCTCTCGGATAACAACTGTTACGAATGGCGTCAAGTTCAATTTGTGTGAACTTCTCCTCCTCTAGCAGCCATCTTACTCTATTGGACAGCAAATTAGCATACGAGTGCCTGTCAGGTCTGATGTCATTCCAAGTCTGGGTCAATATAATCCTATAAGAGTTTTCCGTTACTTGTTCCAAATCTACTGCTATAAAATGAACACGCATCAACAGGATATTTTTCTCTTCAGTCCATCGTATTCTTCCATCCCGTCTTTGAGTCTCCTCGGCGGGCCGCGCAAATGCTTCGACCAAGCCAAGAGCTCTTTCAGATGTAGAGAGGACGAGATTTTGGCTTGCGGTACCATCTCGGGAGGCTGCGCCGCTCGGTCCACAGTTGCTCCCATCGGGCTCTACCTCCGGACGGCTCCGAGAGGGGCCAGCCCGCTGCACCTCACCGCCCTGTCTACCTCTCCTAGTCTGAACAGCGAATTTGAATCAACGATACTGAGGTTGCTAACCTTCAGATATCGGGCGACTCGGGTACGCGGGAACGTCACCTCCCGATAGTACAATTGTACCACCCTGCGTATATATATATATATATATATATATATATATATATATATATATATATATATATATATATATATATATATATATATATATATATATATATATATATATATATATATATATATATATATATATATATTTATATATATATATAAAAAAAAAAAAATATATATTTTTTTTTTTTTTTATTATCACGGATATCTGATATTAACTGGATGATTCATCAAAGTTAACACCATCCTCAGAAACCCTGCAGAAACTTCCTAACAATTCGGGTTGTACTTAAGATGACCTGCTTCTGGGAGGTAGAGACAACATCAGGTTGCAGACACAATCGTTTTGTGTTCTCAGGTAAATGCGCTTCCACCATTCCATTAGTTGATATTATTAATGGAAGAATACTAATTTTTTTCAGGTCATACATCTCCTTTAGCTGAAATGCCAGATCACCGTACTTCGTAATTTTCTCAGTGTATGCTCTTGTAATGTTGTCATCTGCCGGGATTGTGAACTCCAACAACATATATATATATATATATATATATATATATATATATTTTTTTTTTTTCAATTCACACTAGCGTGGTTCAATTGTGATTATTCGGGCCGGAAGGCCAAGAATAATTTCTGTTGTCAATGGGGAAATATTATCTGTCGTATGATACCAACTGTCCCCAAGATCACCGCCTTCTGCATCCAAAGAGTAGTGTTGGGAGGCAGCTTCAATTCCTGGAGATGGTCTGTAGTTTTTCGATGAACCAATAATCCATTGCAGCTCATAATCAGAGGTTTTATTTCTACTTTTTCCAGTTGCCATATATATATATATATATATATATATATATATATACATTTTATATATATAAATTAAAAAAAAAATATATATATATATATATATATATATATATATATATATATATATATATATATATATATATATATATATATATATATATATATATATATATATGTATATATATATATATATTTTTTTTTAATTTCACACTTCCGTGGAGTTCCTTGAAGCGTCTCGGGCGTTAGCCAAGAGATCTTCTATTGTCTTGGTGGCATTAATGCGGAAAAATAACCTGCCTTATGATGTTCACCGTACCCAATATTACTGCCTTCTGCATCCACGTGATAGCATTGGTTGGCAGGTTCAGCTCTTTTAGGTGCTTGATCGTTTTTTAGTGTACAAGGCCATTAGTACTTATTATCATCGGCATTATATCCACTCGTTTCAGCCTCCACATATCTCTTATTTGTCTTATTGTTTTATATATATACAGGGTGAGTCTTTGACTTGTACATATATTTTAACCGAAGGTTCCTGAGGTCAAAAGAAATACTTTTTTCATTTACCATTTTTTCCGATTCGGCCCGGTTACAAAGATACAACATTTGAAATTTTCAAAATGAGCTAATTCACCCCTGGAAACCGGAACACTGAAGTTTTCGCAAGTATAAAATATACAATTCGAACCTTGGAAATAAGCTACTAGATTGGAAAAACCATCATAAACTCACTTTTAACATTCCATTTGTTGAACAAAGTAGTATTTATAATACAATAAATGAGTTATCCCAATTTCATTGACGATAAAGATTAAATATTTTTCTCTTGATTTTCTATTTCATTTTCGATAATCATAACGAATTGAGCTCGCTACCTTCCATATTAGCTTAGCTCTGATACTCATAATTTATATCCATTCATTTATTATATCGCATTTATAACATATCGTTGTTTATTTTATTTCGTACAATTTAACCTCACATTCTCATTCATCTGTAAAAGTTCTAACACAGACTAGTAGCACAGACTAACTAGTAATCTGTGCTAGTAGTCTGTGGTTTTAAGTTTGAACCTCAAACTTCGAGTGCTGCAAATTTAAACACAGCAGATCGAATTATCTATGTTCTAACCTAAAATATTAATTTACAGATTACACTGTTGTTATTATGATATTTGTTATTATGAAATGAGAATCATCGAAGATTTGAAGAATCCCAACAGAATATTGAAGTTCCATACATATTTTCGAGAAATTTAAAAACAATTTCCAAAATAATTGTGTGGATACAAAATAAATAAGTGTGCATTCTGATAGAAAGTAATTCCTTTATGAAATGAAGCATTTGATTTGTTCCAACTATCTCATAAAAATAAAAATAATGATCTGCTTCAATATTTTTGGAGCCATCAGTGTGAAAATATGGAAATGAAGTTTTATGGCTCTGTAATCAATGGAAAATGCCTTTCAGTCATAACCCTTGAGTCCTTAACAAATCCTTTACTTTGAAACTCAAGGTAACGTTGTGACGCTACCCCAACATTGGTCCTTCGAGCTAACACAAAAACTACCAGGGACTTTGGAACTTCAACCACTGCACCCCAGAACTACAAGTCATTGGATTTACGACCCATTGGCACCAGGGACTTTGGAACTTCAACCACTGAACCCCAGAACTACCAGTCATTGGATTTACGACCCATTGGCACCAGGGACTTTGGAACTTCAACCACTGCACCCCAGAACTACAAGTCATTGGATTTACGACCCATTGGCACCAGGGACTTTGGAACTTCAACCACTGAACCCCAGAACTACCAGTCATTGGATTTACGACCCATTGGCACCAGGGACTTTGGAACTTCAACCACTGAACCCCAGAACTACAAGTCATTGGATTTACGACCCATTGGCACCAACTACCAGGGACTTTGGAACCACAACCACTGCACCCCATAACCAACAATCACCAGTAATTATCTTTCCTATCATATTCCTATCACATTTCATCATTCTTTCGAACCAATCCTTCAATTTTGTTGACAAGCTGTGGAATTAAGACTGCCCTTGAACTTCTGAGCCTGGTTGTTCAGTTTGTCGAACAAAATTCCTTCTTATTCGAACCGATCCTGTTACCTTTTACCTTGTTGACAAGCTGTGGAATTAAGACTGCCCTCGAACTTCTGAGCCTGGTTGTTCAGTTTGTCGAACAAAATTCCTTCTCATACGAACCGATCCTGTAACCTTGTTGACAAGCTGTGGAATTAAGACTGCCCTTGAACTTCTGAGCCTGGTTGTTCAGTTTGTCGAACAAAATTCCTTCTCATTCGAACCGATCCTTTAACCTTATAAATCAAACCTCATATAACTAGACTTGACTAGACTTAGACTACTTACCTAATTCAAAATGGAAAACCTCGTCGCAGATCAGATCAAAACGGCAGAAGCCATCAAAAGAATGCATACCAACATGAAGAAGGACTCCCCCTCAAGGAAAAATGCAGAATACTGCCAGAACAAAATGTGCCAACTGAAGGAAGAATGGAATGCATTCAATGAAGCGCACAAATATTTAATAGAACACATACCAGAAACTGATGAATATTTCACGAAAGACATATACGGGCAAGCAGAGAAGATATACAATCAAGCATTGTCCCACATTATAAAAATACAGGAAAAACTTCGAGACGACCAAGGAATTACAGAAGAAAAAGAAACGACGAACAGCGATTGCCCAATGATCAAACAACAAATCTCAAGTATTGAAATGTTTATGAGACAGCTAGCGAAAATTGAAGACTTGCTGGAAGAATCAGATAACATAGCACTTATGAAGATCAAACAACAATCTATTGAAAACATGTGGAATGGTATCATCTCACATGAAATCCAAATAAACGCAATGGATAAAAAAGATTCCGAATCATATATGGAACGTGGACTGTTCGATGAAGCAAATAACAAATATGAAGAAATCCAAGTTAAAATCCTAACAGCAACTCAAATGGGAAAAACAATAGAACCTCCAAGAATAAATTTGTCAGCTGTTACCATTCCCATATTTACTGGACAATATGACTCATGGCCCAACTTCAGAGACCTATTCATCCAATTAGTAGAGAACAATAAATCCTTCGGAGCTGTCGAAAAAATGCAACTACTCAAAACCAATCTAAGAGGAGAACCAGCCAAAATGATCCAACATCTGGACACAACATCCCCCAACTACAAAACTGCATGGAAACTCATAGAAGACAGATATAACAACCCTAGGTTGCTGTTCAATAAGCACATGGACAATCTACTCAACTTCACGAATCTCAACGTAGAATCCGGCTCGAAGGACCAATGTTGGGGTAGCGTCACAACGTTACCTTGAGTTTCAAAGTAAAGGATTTGTTAAGGACTCAAGGGTTATGACTGAAAGGCAGATCGTGTGTAAATGCACTTTATTTCTAAAACTAACAACTATTTATAATATAATTCTAGTGACGTCAAGACCAAGCGTAAATATGATGACAATATATTTATTGATACAATACGAATTCCACAGTTCACCAGAAATATGAAAGTAACTAGGTATTTCTCTGGTTAACGAACTTCGAACGGAAATGAAAATGCTGATTTTATAGACAAATTGAAGACAAACATCCTTCAATCTACGCTTGATTGAGAAATATGAAATACCTTCAGAAATTAATTTGTATGAATATTATTGGAAAATTATGATATGAATAGGATTTTCTGTACGTTTCGTACACTCCACTTGTAATCAAATTTGTTCTATAATATGTACCTACATTATAGCCAACTCTACTACTTGAATCTTCTTGATTTTGCCATTGAAAATAAATGAGAAGTATTCAATATAAATATCCACAGTTGAATATCCTGTTTCTTTCAACTCACCTATTTGTTTTCATATTAAAACAATTATGGCACTCTTGGAAGTATATCAATCATATTCTCTAGGATGAATTTATGGAATAGGAAAAGAATAAAAGTATTTAATCTCAATCACATGAAAATTTGTCTAGTATGTACCTAGTCGTAGTGGTATATTTCGATGTGAGTTTGAATGACCCTCGAAGAATACAGTATTGTTCGATAGCAGCAGTCTTTAGTGGGATATTGACTGTTGTCATTATAATGGGACTATTTTGTGAAAACTTTTTTAAACATGGGCTTTATGGGAAATCTGGACTTTTCAAAATAGAATGTTGATTTTAATGAAGTATCTTCTTATTATAAGAGCTGTGTCGAAGCAAGTTTGTAATCAAATAGAAGAGTTGAGGTGAGCTTATTCAAATAACTTCATTTTCAAACTAAGTTGGCTAGTACTTCAATTCTAAAATCTGAGACATGACATCATAGTAAATATTCATTTCTGTGGTTTTTTTTCCACAATAGAACAGAGTTGCATTTAGCCAAAGTACCCAATTTTTCGAATTTCACAGATAATTTTTTTTTTAAGATCAAGTTACTCGAAAACGGCGCTTTGTAGGAGAAAATATGAAGAATACTTTTATTTTCCAAATTAGCCAAATATTGTTCAATGAACGTTCAAATTACTTTTAAGAGTTGGGTTCTCAAATTTCTGGTATTTTTATGTGATGTAATGTTCATAATGAAGAAACTGTGAGATGTGTAGGGAATCTTGTGTTCGAAGAAGATGTATCACAACAAGGAAAAGCTATATTCCAAAAATCATTTCCTTCAATAGTACCATTTACGAGATATAGCTGAAAATCACATTTTTTTATCGATTTCCAACAGCCTGTATCTTTGTAACCGGGCCGAATCGGAAAAAACTATAAAGGAAAAAAGTGTTTCTTTTGACCTCAGGAATCTTCGGTTGAAATATATGTACAAGTCAAAGACTCACCCTGTATATATATATATATATATCGGGTGTCCCAAGGTAAGTGGCCTATTAGATTATTATGGAAACTATTGATGGTAAAGATTTCAAATTTTGTGGATAGATATTTGGCCATGTAAGGTACATTTTTGAAATAATTTCACATTTCCAGTGTTGCCGGATGTACGACAATTTGGCAACAACTTTGTTATTTTGAATGGGACATCCGGTATTTCTATTTTTTTTATGATACTCCATAAAATATTGAATCTATTCACTCTTACTTTTCCATCCCTATCTTTGACGGTTTTTGAGTTATTAATTATTTTTCTAAATTTTAGGTCAAATTGGCGTATTACGAAAATGACTCTAGCTCGCTCAATATTTGAGATTTAAGTCAGAAATTTTGCAAGTCGTTAGATATTGATCTGATCTGTGTCACTGCTTTTGAATTATGGTTGTCAATAATACAGGACGGACCAAAAAAAATCATCAATTGCCAAGTTACAAAATTGTAAAAAAGTCTATTTTTTCAAATTAGACCCCTAGTATATTTTTCAATTTTTGGAATCAGTTCAACACATTCTACAATTCTTCTATTCACTTACACAGACTTTTTTACAATTTTGTGACTTGGCAAATGATGATTTTTTTTGGTCCGTCCTGTATTATTGACAACCATAATTCAGAAGCAGTGACACAAATCAGATCAATATTTAACGACTTGCAAAATTTCTGACTCAAATCTCAAATATTGAGCGAACTAGAGTCATTTTCGTAATACGCCAATTTGATCTAAAATTTCGAAAAATAATTAATAACTCAAAAACCGTCGAAGATAGGGATGGAAAAGTAAGAGTGAATAGATTCAATATTTTATGGAGTATCATAAAAAAAATAGAAATACCGGATGTCCCATTCAAAATAACAAAGTTGTTGCCAAATTGTCGTACATCCGGCAACACTGGAAATGTGAAATTATTTTGAAAATGTACCTAACATGGCCAAATATCTATCCACAAAATTTGAAATCTTTACCATCAATAGTTTCCATAATAATCTAATAGGCCACTCACCTTGGGACACCCGATATATATATATATATATATATATATATATATAGATCAATGAGATAAGGGTTTATCGACTCAATGTTTGGAGGAATAAATAAAAAGATGAACTCTTTATATATATAATATCGGTGAACGGCTTGGTGGAGGCCCACATGCTGGAAAATACAAAGAGGCTGCAACTTGATACTTGCTTGATTAGTCAATCCCAAAAGCAAGTGATTTTGGGCACTACGCGGATAGTCAGGAGGTTCTTGACCAGCTCCTGAGAACAATCTTGGCTGAAGAATCAGCCCGGTTGTCTCACGTACCAACCCGAAAAATGGTGAAAAAAAAAAAAAAAAAAAAAATATATATATATAATTAAAATTGTTGATATATATATATATATATATATATATATATATATATATATATATATATATATATATATATTTATCCAACAGACGTATTCAGTCCCGTTATACTTGGCAGGCTACCTCAGACCCATGTGATCCGAGTGTTTTCTTGGAGTGTATATGTGAAAAATCAGCTGTTTGAAAATATAACTCCTTAGGCATCCATAGAGGGGAAAATTTTTTTTTCATTCAAGAAAGTTATATATTCTGTTCTCTTTTTGAGACCCGTCACGTTCCGCCGACTTTTCATTCCCACATATACTCGACTGACATGTACAGCCCACCTTGTCGATCCCAGCGGTGTTGTCAGATCACAGGGTCTTATCGCGTCTATTCGATATACCATATTGTTATAATTGTATAAGTGGCGTTGAGAACTGAACAAATCAAGATAATATTGCATTTTTCGCATGGTTCAGCTATTTCATGAAATATGTTTATTGAATAATCTCAACTGTTACTTTGAATGAATGAAAATTTGTTAGAATGTCCGTAATTTTCGAATATCGAGTAGAAATGATCTCAAACGATTGTAATTAAATTCAGAAAATATCGATATCTTACAATATATCCGCCAATCACGATTATATTATGTCTGAATCTGGAGTTAGGTGATGAAATAAGTTATCTGAAATTTTGGTTATGAGTTCTTGTGTTTGATGAGAGCACAGCGAAACTTTTGTGAGATGAGTTGTATTTGATCGACCATTATAGCGAGAAAACATCAAGGATGGCAAAATAGATATTATGATTTTGTTAATTTATAATAAGTTTAATACTAATACTTCTTAGTTACAACTAATACGATAAACATTCTTAGAATTTGTCTCAGAACTGAAATCATCTGGAAAAATTAGAATATGTGAGTGAAATAGATATTGTGATCGGGTACTTGATTAAAAAACTCATTGAAAATATAATTAATACTCTTCAGTCTCAATGAAATATTTTTATTAACAATCTATTTTGCTGGATATCTATACATACTAGGATTTAAATTCTAAGTTAGTCATCATTCTGGAAACTTGGTGAATGCGTGGAAATGAATTCCATACATTTATGTTTTCTGGGAGGCTTCTTATTCCTTACATGATTCTCAAAGTGTTTGAAGTACTAAATTCTTCTCCTCTCCTGGCCATATATGACGTTTCTGTTTTACTTCTTCACTTTAAGTGACCACGTCAGTTGAAGAACCTTGGAATATAAGTATCAAATATCAGTTATTTTTAAACATTCTGGGCTTTCACTGCCATTATCTCAAACAGAACCTATATAAAACATTTACAATTCCTGCCTACTTCAATAGGTGTACAGGGTTGGCAAATTTCGATGTTTTAGCACTACAACTTTTAAACCATTAGACATAGACAAAATCTCATACCGATTCTCGGTCTCTTTTTCTGAGAAAGTAACAAGAGTAGTATTCATTTTTGGCCACCTTCTTTTGTTTTCGAGTTATAAGCGAAAATTGGGAAAATACTGAAGATAGAGCTCTGAAATTGAAACATTATCGAGGCACTTTTTCACGTAAAATCCAGTAGCGGTCTTGTTTTTTCAAAAGGGTCATTAATTACGAAGCTTCGACCCAAAATTAAAGTTAAATATTGAGACTCTTAGTTAAAAAAAGATTTTTGACCATTTTCTGTTATTTATTTTGATTCAAACCACACAATGTTATATATTTTTGAAATCAGGAAAAATTAAGCTTTCAAGAAATGACACAGAAATTTAGTGTTCCCCTTTGAAAAAACATAACTGGATTCTACGTAAAAAAGTGCCTGTATAATGTTTTAATTTCGGAGCTCTAGCATCAGTATTAGCGGAAATATAAAAGTTTTTCGATATCGCCATTTTTCCAATTTTCGTTTATAACTCGAAAATAAAAGCAGGTGGCCAAAAATGAATACAACTCTTGCTATTTTCTCAGAAAAAGAGACCGAGTATAGGGTATCAGATTTTGTCTATCACCTCAGGTTTAAAAGTTGTAGTGCTAAAACATCGAAATTTGCCCACCCGGTACACTCTGTTTGTGAGGAACAAATCATATTTGGCCTCAGATATAAAACAGAAATTAACTATTGAACTGCTCAAAATAGTCATCATTTATTTTTCGTTGCAATTGAGTTTTGAAATCATAATACAATTGTGTGTTTTTTCAGATGTAAATCTGAAAAATTTCTATGCTAATTGATTTTTTTCCGTCTGAAACATATAAAACACTAAATATTAATTATTCATCAAACTTCAAAAATTATCGAAAGTTTTACTTTCACATGTCAAATATCATATTGAAATCTGTGGACTTCAGATAATGGTGGGCACCAAGATCTATGAATTCAACATCGTTAGATTTGTCCCTTTGATCACATTTGAAGAGCACCATTCATCAGTTGAAAAATTTTGAAAAGAAAATACCTGGCAATAATAAATTGAGAGGCTTTTTATATAGTTTGATGAGCAATTTATATATCATGTTAACAGACATACGGATGGAATGACATACATACTGACAAATAGGCATACAGACGGAAGGACAGACAAAGAATTTGACCTATGATTTTTCATCCGGGAGTCGAAACTCTATTGTTTCAGATAATTTTCGGCTTATTATGCGAAAACGAAAACTTTCCTCGAAAAACGAGCGCGCAAGAACTATTTTTCTCATCTTTAACATTCTGTGTAATTCGAATTAGAAATGCATGTATGGGGTCCTAGGGTAAAATTAAAATACTCTTGGCTAGGAATAACTTTGAATATATTAACACTATCTTTCAATCTGTGATGATGACCCATCGATGCACATTGCTTATTTAAATGAACCTCTCTTTCAAAGTCGATATCTACAGAACAGATTATCAGTTGTTTCATAATTTGTATCACTTAAATTAGTGAGGCAATAATGAGTTATTGCTTCGAACAATATCATAATCTAAAGAAATTGTCTCATGGAGTATTCATAATCTATTCTATTTAAAAATATAATAATAATACCTGTCGCAATTTTTACTATGCAGTTGCTGCGCGCGGACATTGTTCCTTCATATCTCAACACAACTCATACCAATTAAACGATACCACAATAACACGAAAATTTCGAGCCCTTTTGTATATCGAATAAACAAGATCGGACCCAAATACGAGAACGCCCCACTCTGTATATCATTGTTATGGTCAATCAACGTCTCCATTCCCTCAATGTGGTTGACCGCAGATGAAAGGCAACGATTTCAATATTAGATCATCGGTGCACATTGCTTATTTCAATGAACCTCTCTTTCAATGTCGATACCTGCAGAATAGATTTCAGTTGATTCATAATTTGTATTGCTTTTGCTTCAAACAATATCATGAACTAGAGAAATTGTCTCATGGAGTAATCAGAATCTATTCTATACAAAAATGTAATAATAATAATACCCATTCCTGTCGCAATTTTTTCTATGCAGTTGCTGCGCGCGGACATTGTGCCTTCACTTCTCAACACGACTTATACCAATTAAACGAGGCTACAATAAAACGAACATTTCGCGCCCTTTTTATAATATATATCGATATCGAATAATCAAGATCGAACTCGACATGCGAGAACGCCCCACTTTGTATATAATTGTTATGGTCAATCAACGTCTCCAGTTCCTCAATGTGGTAGGCCGAAAATAAAAGGCAACTATTTCTATATTAGATATTTCATCTTTTCTGTATATGGACCTGAAAGTAACACTTGGCTACTTATACAAGCCCAGTAAATACGGGCGTCGTCATGAGAAATACTCTTTTGGAATTTTCTGTACGCAGCTCGTAAATCATATATTTAAGCTATTTACATTATATGAAGATGATGTATGTAAGGAAGGAAAATGACTTCATGATTTGATTCTTGTATGAAAATTAGAAGGAGTATCAACTGTATATGGAAATAAAGTGATTAATTTATCTATTTCACAACAACAAACAACATCTACGCTTTGTTCCATCAAAATCGTATGAGAATGAAAAATTGTTGGTCATTCGAAAAAATTCTTCTTCTCATTTCATATCAATGAGTTATTGCACCATAGAATGAAATATTCTAAGATTTCGTGTGTCTGTATTGAAAGTGGTCAGATATACTCGTAAGCATCGATTTATTTCAAAAAAAGTATCTACTCTACTCTACTCTTTCGATATTCTTTTCCAAAGTCTGATTATATGTCTGAAATATCATCTTCACAAAAATAATTTCGAACATTATGTAGAGTAATTGTATTCGATGTTTATTCAGAGCAGTTACAAATATCAATAACCATAAACTCGCCAACACACTATTAGAGCTGTACGGAATGTATCTTGGAAATGAGGCTGATTTCGAAAAATAATTGAACTACTCCTTCTAATTTTCATACAAGAATCAAATCATGAAGTCGTTTTCCTTCCTTACATACATCACCTGCATATAATGCAAATAGTTTAAATATTTCATTTTCGATCTGGGTACAGACAATTCGAAATGAGCATTTCTCATGACGACGGCCGTTTTTACCGGGCTTGTATAAGTAGCCAAGTGTTAGTTTTAGGTTTATATACAGATAAGATAAAATATCTAATATTGAAATCGTTGCCTTTCATCTGCGGTCAACCACATTGAGGGAATGGAGACGTTGATTGACCATATCAATTATATACAGTTCTCGCATTTGGGTCCGATCTTGTTTATTCGATATACAAAAGGGCTCGAAATTTTTGTGTTATTGTGGTATGTGGTATCGTTTAATTGGTATGAGTTGTGTTGGGATGTGAAGGAACAATGTCCGTGCGCAGCAACTGCATAGTAAAAATTATTATTATATTTTTAAATAGAATAGATTATGAATACTCCATGAGACAATTTCTTTAGATTATGATATTGTTCGAAGCAATAACTCATTATTGCCTCACTAATTTTAGTGATACAAATTATGAAACAACTGATAATCTGTTCTGTAGGTATCGACTTTGAAAAAGAGGTTCATTTAAATAAGCAATGTGCATCGATGGGTCATCATTATAGATTGGGAGATTGTGTAAGTATATCGAAAGTTATTCCTAACCAAGAAAATTTTAATTTTTTCTTAGAACCTCATACATGCATTCCTTATTCGAATCACACAGAATGTTAAAGATTAGAAAAATAGTACTTGCGCGCTCGTTTTTCGAGGAAAGTTTTCGTTTTCGAATGTTAAGCCGAAAATTATCTCAAACGATAGAGTTGCGAATCCCTGATGAAAAATCATAAGTCAAATTCATTGTCTGTCCTTCCGTCCATATGCCTGTTTGTCTGTATGTATGTATGACATTCCATCCGTATGTCTGATTATCTTTTCGTACGTCTGTATGTCCGTCCATTCATCTGTTTCTTGGTCTGCCCTTCTGTATATCTGTTTTCAAGCTACACAAAGAAAGTTGAAAATGGAGTATAAAGAAAAGTTCCCATACCATTCTTATCATTGGTACTATAGTAATGAAACAAAAACATTCTACAGGAGCTTTTTTCAGTAGAATCTATTTGTGTAATCATTTTTTATTGCTGTTAGTTATTATAGATGTGATACAATCTTGTGGTTTTTGAATGTTAATCGAAAAAATTTCTATGAGAAATGAAATCGCTTTTTATTTCCTTTTCATAATGATAACATGGAATATAAATTGCTCATCCAACTATATAAATAATCAAAAAATTCAGTTCCACATAGCAAGTCACCCTAAAGACTATCCATTATAATCTGTGAACTTCAGATATATTCGGTGGCCACCAAGTTCTCTGAATTTAACAGTGCCGGATAATTTATTTCGAAATTTTTCAACTGATGAATGATACTCTTTGAATGTGACCAAAGGAACAAATCTAACGATAGTAAATCTTGGTGGCCACGGACAATTTCCCTTAGCTGAAGTCCACAGATTTCAATAAGTCATTTGCCATGTGAAAGTAAAACTTTCGATGATTCTTTAAGTTTGATGAATAATTTATATTTAGTGTTATATATGTTTAGAAAGAAAAAGAATTGTTATTTTTCATAGAAATTTTTCTGATTTACATCTAACAAAATACATGTTTGTGTTATGACTTCCAATATTTATTGTAATGAAAAACGAATGGTGATTATTTTGAACAGTTCAATAATTAATGTTTATATCTGAGGCAAAATTTGATTCGCACCTCACAAACAGAGTGTACACCTTCTCAATATGCAGGAATATTAAATCTTTTATCTAGGTTCTGTTTCAGATAATGGCCGTGAAAAGCCCAGAAATCTTATATTTGATACTTATATTTCAAGGCTCATCAACTGACGTGATCACTCAAAGAAGTAAAACGCCATATAAGGTCAGGAGAGGAGAAGCAATTAGTACTAATACACTTCAAGAATCATGTAAGGAATAAGAATCCTCCCAGAAAACATGAATGTATGGAATTCATTTCCATGCATTCGCCAAGTTTCCAGAATGATGCCCGAGTTCGAATTAAAATCCTGGTATATAAAGAATACTAGCAAAAATAGAGTGTAATTGAAAATATTTGTTTGAGACTGAAAAGTATTCATTTTATTTTTGTTTTGTTATTTTTAAACCTTATTTGCAGACTTGCAGTTATGTGATATTTTCAGTTTTTATTATAATTATATTTTCAATGAATTTTTCAATCAAGTACCCGCTCACAATATCTATTTCACTCACACATTCTTATTTTTCCAGATGATTTCAGTTCTGAGACAAATTCTAAGAATATTTATTTTATTCAACTTGTTGTAACTAAGAATTAGATCATTCCAGTTATCGATATAACATTTATATCAATGATTTTATTTTGATTCATTCTTTTTAGTTTCGATATTCCTATGAATTTCACAGAAAACGTTCAATATCTCCTCATAACACTATACCAATCTATTGTATTCTTCCTTAACACTCCTAATTGATTGAATTTAAACCGTTCTTTTTATTATTGGCCATCATTTCCAACATAGTTTTGATTGTGAAGCATGGTTTTTATTCGGTTCATTTATATAATATTTTCATTGTTTATACAAAACAATATAAAATGAAGTTATATCATAGGTAGTCATAAATCATTAAACTTGATTCTATACTCATCATGTCTGCGCCCGACAGAATCGATTTCGAACGACAAATACTCATCAAATATTCGAATTCAATTGCTTGATAATTTTTTTTTTTCAAAATCCGAAGATCAAAGTCTTTGAAGAAAAATGATCGCATGCAGCTCTCCTGTAACAAGCAGAAAAACATGCTGCACTACACAATAACTAAAGTTCTATACAGGATGATTCCAAATGAGACTTGAACCGTGGAGAATAAGTTGGTATGACTCATTTGCGGTCGTTTGAGTCATATTTATTGATAACCCTCAATTTGAAGTTCTTTTGATTCTTAAAAGATTTTCTACCTTAGTTCATTTTTCGTCTTCATTTTCCACGTTGATCCCAATTCGATAATTATTTCGCTTTGAGGTTGAATAGTATGTTTGGCATGCAACTTTTGATTTGCCAGAAATATTTTCGAATCTGGCGAATTTACTTCTTTTTTTCTCAAGAGAAAGTTCCGCATTCACTAGTTTCGTGCAATCATAGGCAGGAAAATTATGAAGAATTTTCGGAAACAGATATGAAACTTCTTTTCTGGAAGTTTCGTTGATTGATAGGCGTGAAATCATTTTTCAATAGAATGAGTGTTCCGCATACTCTAGGCTCAACGTTGGTATATTTTTGAACGAATTGCTTCCTTATCGAAGGATACATATGACAGAACCTGTTTCGTGCCCAGTGAGAAGTACAGCTCCATCAACTTCGGATTTTTACGTTTGGGACAGATTTAAAAAAATTGTATATGAAAGAACCACTTATGTTCACGTATGCGTTTCATTCAAGTTAATAAGAAAATTTGTACCACTCGTAAAATTTTTCATGTATCTCTGTTCCCTTAAGCAGAATTCCAAGTTCTCTAAAAGAAAGCATTCATCATAACGACTACCTATGGAAAAATACTATTAGTTTTAATAAATTCTTCAAGTATGACTGCTAGGTTCATAATCGAAAGGATCACTATTCAATTCTCATGACGTCGATTCAATGTACCGGGTTTGTATAAGCTTCAAATCGTATGGTTTTCAGATGTATATTTCAGAAAAATGGAATATCCGATTTACGAGCTCTATAAGAACAAATAAAAAATGATTTCTATCGACGTCGGTCCTATATACCGGGTTTGTATAAACAGTGCGGAGTGTGAGGTTTAAGTTTATATACAATCTACAGCGTTGTCATATTTAGGGTCTGGAGTAGTCGATCGAATATATCAATTATATACAGCGTGTTACTCTCGATATAAGCGCCCTCGCACTGGCCGAACCCTGAAGTTTTCTGTATATATTATGATGTTTCACCGATTTTTCACACCCGGCTGAAAATTTATCCCTGGCATCCCCGAACGTCCCTGTTCAAGAATATATGGTTAAACGCTACCAGACCCGGAGTCGGGTCTGACAACGTCAGTTTTGGTCTGAAAAGTCGGTAGAGTATATCGATTCGGGTCTGTATAAGCGGTCAAACAAATCTATATATATATATATATATATATATATATATATATATATATATATATATATATATATATATATATATATATATATATATATATATATATATATATATATATATATATATATATATATATATATATATATATATCAACAATTTTAATTATATATATATATATAGATATATATATATATTTTTTTTTTTTTTAATAATCACTGTTTGCAACAGGTTTTACCCATACTTGTCGGACTGGTCGTCAAGACAAGAATGGCAGCTACGATTCCTGCAGGAATTTCTGTATTTCCAATAAGGTGCTCCTCCACGAGTCCGTTGACAGAAATTATCAGCGGGAGTATGCTGATCGACTTGAGCTTGTACAGTTCGCGCAGTTGAAAGGCAAGATCGGCGTACTTTGACAATTTCTCCGTATACGCTCTCGTGAGGTTATCGTCGGTAGGTATCGTGAAATCCAGTAGCAGACATGTTTCCCTCTCCATGTCGAATAAAGCAACATCCGGTCTGTTATGCGCGACCCCTCTATCTGTGATAAGCGTAGCATCCCAGTATAGCTTATAGCGTTGGTTTTGCAGGAGCGTCTTGGGCTGATACAAGTGTTGCTGCTCTTCATTCTGGATTAGACCAAGTTTCAAGGCTAGTTGTTGGTGGTAAATTTTGCCCATGGCATTATGTCTATCTAAATAATCTCTTGATGCCAGGATTGTGCATGAAGAGGTCACATGCTGTATGGACTCCTGCGCCTGGGAACATTTTCTGCATCGATCGGATGGAATATTCTGCTTCGTTATATGCTTCAGGTACATTCTCGTTGGCATGACCTGGTCCTGGATTGCCATGAGCCGCCCCTCTGTCTCAGGAAAGAGATATCCCGCACGCAGGTAGGTAAGAGATTCACTTTTATTGATGTTTTTACTTTTCAGATATCCAGGATATCTACCATGCAGAGGCCTTGAGCTCCATTCATCCACCAGCTCATCCAACGTCCGCACCGCTTCTCGATGGTCCGAATTCGACAGTTTTAACGCAGATATATTACTATCAGCTTCGCGGATGGCCCGAAATAGAGGTGAGTTTTTGCTGAGGAAATATTCTCTCAGGCTATTTATGTTCTTTCCATGTGTCGTCTCTAAGTTTATCAAACCCCTGCCTCCATGGTAAGTATAGTCGGATTGTTGACGAATGTGGGTGATGTACGCCATACTTCGTGAGTATTGTTCTTATAGTTCGATCTATTTCACGGAGGTCAGTCTGCGACCAGGTGAGGATCCCGAAGGAATACGTGAAATATATATATATATATATATATATATATATATATATATATATATATATATATATATATATATATATATATATATATATATATATATATATATATATATATATATATATATATATATATATATATATATAGGAAAAGTAATATTTCTTGTGCTATATTTGATGTATTGAAAGTGTAACTTTCTTGGGTCTAGAGCACATTAAAATTTAAATATTTATATTTTATTCAGTGAAATCATCGACATATGTTTCGGCGTAAATAAGCCTTTTTCAAGATTGTATATATTAATAACAGTTGGACATCAACATCTGAAATTAATTAAAATTGATTATTATTCATTTTTTTTCCCTTATGTTTATGCTAACTTACTAGTCTAGCGATATTCCTATAATAAAAATTGTACAAGTCAAATCAATAAAATTTAGTCTTTACGAGGGTACTGTCAAATAAAATTTGATTTGTTTAATTCTTGACAATGCAGTTCCCCAGTTTATCACTTGAATTGCCATCTGTGTTTATCTATCCATATTAACAAATATGTTATTGAAGTTTTCATTTCATTTTGATTTTGTTTTACAATTGTAGTCATAGATGCCTCCTCCAGATAGGTTTTATATTATTGCAGGATGTTATGGTAAATTTTTGCTAAATTTTTCAGGTCGGTTCTGTCGTTTATAGAGTTTTTTTCCTTTTGAATGTAAATCATTTCCAGAAAAGTCCCAATTTTGCTGTTGGTTTCTTTGTGTAAGATTTCACAGTTGTCGAAGTCGAACCCATGGTTAGTTGTTAATTCATGTTTCTTTAAGGCTGTAGAATTTTTTGCATATTTGTGGCCGTTGATTCTTTCTTTTATATATTGGGTTGTTTGGCCTATGTAAACTCCTGAACATTCCTTGCATTTTAGTTTGTAAACACAATTGGATATTTTATCTTTTGGAATTTTGGATTTTAGCTTGGTGTAGAGATGTTTCAAATTGTTTTTGGATTTATGTGCAATTTTTATGTCCGTGTCCTTGAATATGTAATTAATTTTTTCTGATAAATTTTTCACGTATGGAATTGCTACATATTTTTTGTTTCCTTTTGTGGCTTCGTTTTTGATGGTATTATAAGCTGAATGAATTCTGTTTTTAAATATTTTTTCTATTAGATTTGATGGATAGTTATTTTGATTTAGGATTTTCTTTGCTTTTTTTATTGTCTCGATACGATATTTTGGTGATGTCAGCTTTATCGATCTATCGGCAATCCCTGAAATTACACTTTTTTTATATTGAATTGGTGCTATTGATTTATAATTTAGGTATCTGCCTGACCATGTTTCTTTTGTGTGCCAAATTGTTTCTATTTTTGAGTTCATAATATTATGTATGAGTGTCATATCTAAAAAGTTTATTCTGTTGTCTTTTTCAATTTCTGTTGTAAATTTAATTTTTGGATGATAGTTGTTTAATTCGTTTAAAATTAATAATATATCTGCTTCGGAAACTGCAGTCAGGCAGTCATCTACATATCTTTTGAAAAAAGATATTTTGTGTTTTATTTTATTTATTATGGTTTCTTCAAGATCTTCCATTACCAATTGGGCTAATAGTGCTGATAGAGGGGCTCCCATGCTGCATCCGTCTATTTGGCTGTAAAAAGAATCCTCAAACTGAAAATAAGAGTTTGATATGCAGAAATCAGTGGCCTTCAGAAATTCAACTTTCGTGAGATCTGTGTGATGTTTTATTTCATCCCATCGTTTTGCAATTATGCTTTTGGCTTTTTCCATCGGAGTGTTGGTATATAGGCTGACAACATCAAATGATACCAATTTTTCATTGTCTTTCAAGCTCACTGTATTTATGAATTGTTTGAATGTCCAAGAATCTTTTATGTGGTATGCATTCTGGCCAATAATGGGTGAAATACACTTGGATAAATATTTTGATAAATTATAGGTAGGACTTTGAATACAGCTGACAATTGGTCTTAATGGAATATTGTTTTTGTGGAGCTTAGGTAAACCGTAGAATTGGGGAGGTATAGCGTTGTGTATTTTGAGACTGGAACATAGTTTTTTAGGTAGAAGATTTTTCATTTCCCAATTTTTTATTAATTCGTTATTTTTCTTTTGAATTATTTGTGTAGGATTTCTATTCAATCTTTTGTAAGTTTGTTCGTCATTAAGATGTTCCATTATTTTATTTTTATATTCACTTTTGTTCATAATAACGGTTTTATTCGATTTATCTGGTTTCAGGATGGTGAGTTGAGGATTGTTCTTCAGAAATACTGTCGTTTCTTTGATTTTTTTATTCAATATTACTTGTTCTCTATTCTTCTTAGAATTTTTGTGTTTGAAATTAGTGATGGTATTTGTAATATCTGTTCTTATTTTTGTCTGTGTTTCTCAAAAATAGAAACACTTTGGCACACAAAAGAAACATGGTCAGGCAGATACCTAAATTATAAATCAATAGCACCAATTCAATATAAAAAAAGTGTAATTTCAGGGATTGCCGATAGATCGATAAAGCTGACATCACCAAAATATCGTATCGAGACAATAAAAAAAGCAAAGAAAATCCTAAATCAAAATAACTATCCATCAAATCTAATAGAAAAAATATTTAAAAACAGAATTCATTCAGCTTATAATACCATCAAAAACGAAGCCACAAAAGGAAACAAAAAATATGTAGCAATTCCATACGTGAAAAATTTAGCAGAAAAAATTAATTACATATTCAAGGACACGGACATAAAAATTGCACATAAATCCAAAAACAATTTGAAACATCTCTACACCAAGCTAAAATCCAAAATTCCAAAAGATAAAATATCCAATTGTGTTTACAAACTAAAATGCAAGGAATGTTCAGGAGTTTACATAGGCCAAACAACCCAATATATAAAAGAAAGAATCAACGGCCACAAATATGCAAAAAATTCTACAGCCTTAAAGAAACATGAATTAACAACTAACCATGGGTTCGACTTCGACAACTGTGAAATCTTACACAAAGAAACCAACAGCAAAATTAGGACTTTTCTGGAAATGATTTACATTCAAAAGGAAAAAAACTCTATAAACGACAGAACCGACCTGAAAAATTTAGCAAAAATTTACCATAACATCCTGCAATAATATAAAACCTATCTGGAGGAGGCATCTATGACTACAATTGTAAAACAAAATCAAAATGAAATGAAAACTTCAATAACATATTTGTTAATATGGATAGATAAACACAGATGGCAATTCAAGTGATAAACTGGGGAACTGCATTGTCAAGAATTAAACAAATCAAATTTTATTTGACAGTACCCTCGTAAAGACTAAATTTTATTGATTTGACTTGTACAATTTTTATTATAGGAATATCGCTAGACTAGTAAGTTAGCATAAACATAAGGGAAAAAAAATGAATAATAATCAATTTTAATTAATTTTAGATGTTGATGTCCAACTGTTATTAATATATACAATCTTGAAAAAGGCTTATTTACGCCGAAACATATGTCGATGATTTCACTGAATAAAATATAAATATTTAAATTTTAATGTGCTCTAGACCCAAGAAAGTTACACTTTCAATATATATATATATATATATATATATATATATATATATATATATATATATATATATATATATATATATATATCCAAAACTGACGTATAGATATCAGACTGTAACGGACAGAGGTGTTGCCCTCAACCGGCCGGATGTCGCTATCTTCGATTTGAAGAGAAAGACCTGTTTGCTACTGGATTTCACCATCCCTGCAGATGACAACATAAGATCAGTAAGTTTTCTGATCTGGCGTTCCAGCTCCGGGAGCTTTACGAGCTCCAGACGATAAGTGTACTCCCGATAATTATATCGGTGAACGGTTTGGTTAAGAGGCACCTACCTGTAAACACCAAAAAACTGTACTTGGAAAATGACACAATTTCTACCTCTCAGAAGCAGGTTATCCTGTGCACTATCAGAACCGTCAGAAAGTTTCTTTAGAACCTAGTCCTCTAGGACCTAGTCCTTACTGATTACGACCTTGGAGAACTAGGGGAACTCCATTGTATAATTCCCTTATTCCTACATGCGATGCTCTGTAGAAATTGACCTATACGACCCTAGCTTCTCGTGGGACCTATTTTGCGAAAGGACCAAGAATTAAATTAACCTACTGGAAGAGAGGAGGAGAGGATCTCCACCTCCCCATCCGGCTTCCTTGGAAAAAGTAACAAACGAAAAAACCGCCTGCGTTTGAGATGCATAAATTGGGACAACCAGGCGGCAGAGATGATCAACTGAGAAAGGGTCTCAGTGGAGCCGGAGTGCGGAAGTTCCAGCGACTCCTCCATCAGAGACTTGCACCTGAGGGGGCTAGGAAACAGGTTCTTTAGCAACACAAATCAACAAACTACCCCACCCCGAAGGTAACACCGACGGGAAAGGGTAAAGGAAAAAGAGGCCCGGAGCTTATCACACCTCCGGAAGACCCGTTTTGAAAAGCCGAAAACATCGGCTGTAAGAAGCGGGAAAGCCACTGGGTATGTAGCAGCTGCCAAGGCAAATTAGGGGTCCAGAATGGGTATAATACCCAAGGACTACCCTAGGGTAGTCCTACTAATCCCAGAATTACTCTAGAGTAATTCTGGTAGCCGAAAAACTCTCCACCCTAGAGAATATTCTGATGAAGGAGATGTGATAAGAGGGGAATCCACTTCACCGGGGTAAATTTCCGCTGTGGAATGAAGCTGGTGGATTGTGGATCCCAAGAGTCGACGGACTGGCTCAAAAAGTCGGTGCCGAAATTAAACTCTCGGAAAAGACCTGAGTTGGTGGTGGTGAGTGCGAATAATATAACCAAACCAGTAACCATTACGGCATACGTTCCAATAAGCGCCGAAATGAGTACGGAGAAAATCCTCCGACTCATTAAGGTTCAGAATGCAAACCTCAATCCAGAGGCTTGGGAGGTTCTTAACTCCAAGAAGGAGTTAAAAGGAAACATAATCACGATTGGGATTGAAAACCAATCGGAGGAAGCTCTGGAAGCAGGAGGATGCGCGATGAATTCTCGGTTCGGACGCATCCCGGTTTCAAGGCTGGGAAAGAAAGGAGACCCAGTGGAGTTTTATGAGGATGTTGAAATGCCCTCAGCAACCAGGAAATCTGGGGAGCAGGAGGAGGGGAATGGCTTGAGCTCAGCTCAGCCTGGGGCTTCCGTCGGCTCTTCTGCGGGATCTGGGGACTCTGCGTCCCTTGATGCTGGGCGAAGTTGTTTGGTGGTTGGGGTCTAACCCAAGACCAAAGTATCCACTCGAATTCTTGAGAGAATACCTCCTGCATGGAATTCGAGGAGGGGCAGGGAGATAAAAGGAAGGGGGATATATAAGAGCTGAAAATTTCAGCTCTCTCAACCCTAAAAATTGATCTTCATCTCCACGAAGGTGGCGCAAATAAACCTGTATTCTGCGGATATTGCAAGGTTATTTGCAAACTTGCAACTGGATATTGTACCAGGAACCTTTGATCGACAAAGTGGTTCAAATCAGAAGTTTGGCTTGTAAAGACTCAAAATTGATTTACGACCAGTCAAGTATCTTCACTTGCCTGTGTGCTCATAAGAAATAACATTAGATACATTTGTGAATTCATGACCTCAATGTTGGGGGTATTGACCGAAACATTATCATTGCATCCGCTTATTTTGCTGGAGACGGGCCCACAACACCGGCAGCGGAAGTGCAGGAGCTTGTGCAATACTACAACAGTAAAATATTTCCAGTCATAATAGCCTGTGACGCCAACGCGAATAACATCATTTGGGGCAGCACGGACAACAACCTAAGAGGTGAGTGCTTACGTGAATATCCCTTAGCTAATAATCTTGAGACCCTGAATGTGGGGACAAATCCCACCTTTGTCACGAAAGCAAGTTAAGAGGATCTGGACGTAACAATTGCCAGCGTTACTGCCAGGAAAAATGGTACAGTTTGTAAAGTAGTGAATAAACCCTCACATTCTGACCATAGGATTATCGAATTCAATATAATAATAATAATAATAATAATAATCTTTTAGGGTAGCGGTAGGTGAATCTCTAGCGATTCACCTATCAGGAGAGTTGAATCGACTCCTGCCCACCGCAGATTCCAGGAGCTCTCTGACCCGGGAAGCTGAAACCTGTCGAAGGGTCCCTGTCCAGGGTAACGGACGAAGCCGTGTGGAAAGCAGCTCAAGAATTCTCCCACCGTAGCTCTGCGGATCGTAAAAAGCGATCAAAGGCCGTCTCCCCCACGACACGGAGGAACCCATGAATGATGGTGAATTTAAGGAATAGGAATATAGAGCCGCTGCCTGAGGTTCGTCAGGGCGTGTCTGGAGCCGGCGCTGGACATGACAGTATGCGGGACGTCGGTGACAGAGTGCTAAGGAGACGGGCGTCTGTCGAACAAAATGCTACGCCTCCACAATCTCAACATTCTAGGAGAAGAATAACACGAGTTTCTCCGACCGCTGAAGGTGCTGCGCAGGATCCCCAACCAGCACTCACCCAAGCAGGTCTACCAAGAAGACGCATGAAATGGACAAGTTCGATAAATGAAACGATCATGCGCATATATTATGAAGTGACTAATATGGAAGAGGATAAAATAGGCTACCGTCAAAAATTATTTGCAGAATTCCACAGAAACTATCCCGAACTTCAAGTTTCTGAGCAAAGAGTAGCCGACCAATACCGGGTCATATTGAGAAATAAACTTGTACCAGATGAGAGACTTAACACCATAAAAAATGAAGTACAACTGAGGCTACAGAATAGGAACCTCACTAACAACGAAACGACAATTGAAGAAAACTACGATTGTGCTGAAAACCAACACAACATCAATGCACAAATGAACTCTGAGGAACAAAACAACGCAGATGTGTTAGCAATAAGTGATGCTCAACGACGGAATATATATGCTGCACCCGTCGTAAATCCAGAAGAAGACCAAAGAGAACTACTGGAGCGATTATTTGCCACAATGAATAGATGCGTTATAGATTTTGAGGGCACAGATCCATTGAGACGACCGATTCTGCCAAGATTGAGGACATCTAAGAAACTATCTCATCTTCTGGTCATGACCAACAAGGAGATTATACCCAAGTATCTTTCTGACTACCATGATCTCGAATCATTACACCTCATCATATACTGTGCAGCATTTTCAATAGCAACAGTGCTAGGTGTGAAGCCAAAACCTAAAAGTCAGCAACCAGCCAGAGAAAAACAACAAAATAAACCACATTGGCAAAAAAGGCTAGAAGACAAAGTTCATAGCATCCGCCAAGAAATTGGAAGGCTCACCCAATTTTCAAAAGGTTCGCCGTCTAGAAGATTACAAAAAATGGTGAATATAATAATGGATCGTCACCGGCAACATACAACGTATGATCCAAACAATGAAAATGCTCAACAAATTTTAGACACACTGAAACAAAAACTTAGTGTGTACTCCGAAAGACTCAGAAGATACAATGAGAGCTATAGAAGAAAACAGGATAATATGATTTTTGAAAATTCCGAAAGAAAATTCTATAGAATGTTAAACAATAATATGTCAGCAACACCAGGAAGTTATCCAACTGTCGAGGATATTGAGAATTTTTGGACAGATCAACTAGCTACACCAACCCCCTACAACTCCCAGGCTGATTGGATAAGAAATGAAGAGAAATCCTGTGAGACAATGGAACAAATGCCGCATAACGCAGTTTCTATAGAAGAATTCCATGAAATATTGAAAAACACACACAATTGGAAATCACCCGGCCCAGATGGAATCCACAACTTTTGGTTGAAAAAATTTTGGTGTATACACGGCAGGCTAGTTGAAACCATAAATGATGTTATAAGTAATCCAACGGAAATGCCCAAATTTTTAACAACAGGGACCACTTACCTCTTACCGAAGGATATGCAACACACAGCGGATCCATCAAAATACAGACCAATTACATGTCTACCAACAATATATAAAATCGTCACATCATGTATAGCATCTCGTATCTACAAACATTGCGGGACAAATAATATAATGACAGCACAGCAGAAAGGATGTTCCAAGAATTCACTAGGATCGAAGGAACTGCTGATAATAGATTCCATCATATGCAACCAAGCCTTCAAAAAACACAGAAATCTTTTAATGACATATTTTGACTATAAGAAGGCCTTCGACTCTATTCCACATGGGTGGCTGACAAAAATTTTGGAAATATACAAGATCGATCCAATTACAATAAACTTTCTGAAGTATGCAATGTGCAACTGGAGAACGAATATCGAACTCTTCACAGCGAACATAACTACTAAAGATATTCCAATAAAAAGGGGAATTTTCCAAGGAGATTCGTTGAGTCCCTTATGGTTCTGCTTGGCGCTGAACCCCCTTTCTAAACAACTGAATGCTACTGAAAAAGGTTTCAATGTGAAAGGAAACAGAAATAATATTGCACTCAATCATTTGCTATACATGGATGACCTCAAACTTATAACAGGCAACAAAAACCACTTGCAAATTATGGTCAAACTGGTGGAAAATTTTTCGGAAGACGTGGGGATGAAATTCGGATTGGACAAGTGTCGTACTATTAGCGTAGTGCGTGGAAAAATCCAAGATGAACCGATAGCTCTCTCCAATGGACAGGAGATAGAAGCAATGAAATCGGACGATCTTTATAAATACCTAGGAATGAAACAAAACCGACGAATAAACCATCAAAGAATGAAGGAAGACTTAACAACTGAGTTCATTAGGAGAATCAACAAAATTTTGAAAACAAACCTGAACAGCAAGAACATGACGAGAGCTATCAATACATATGCATGTTCAATTCTTACATACTCTTTCGGTATCATTCCATGGACCAAAACAGATATGGAAAACCTGCAACGCAAAATGAGAACCTTGATGACGAAAGACAAGCACCATCCGAAAAGTAGCATTGAGAGGACGACACTGCCGAGGAATAAAGGAGGCAGAGGTCTGCTAGACATCATGGAACTTGCCCATGGTCAAATTGAATGCCTACGAACATACTTCAAAGACAAATCAGGCACGTCAGAGATCTACAAAGTACTGTGTGAAGCAGACGAATCAACACCTTTGCAACTGCACAAGGAGCAATTGTCATACAACCACCAGACAATCCAAGAAAAACTGCAAAGATGGAGAGAAAAGCCCCTACATGGACGACATTTCAACGAGGTGAACCAGGATCATGTCGACATTGAAGCGTCGAACTATTGGCTCACATCAGGTGCGATGTATCCAGAAACGGAAGGATTTCTTTTAGCCATCCAAGATCAAGTGATCTCAACAAAAAATTACTGCAAACATATCATAAAGGATCGAACTATTACTGACGATCGATGCCGTTATGGTTGTCCAACGAACGAGACAATCCAACATATCACGGGAGGATGTCAAATGTTTGCAGGAAATGAATATAAAGAGAGACACGATGCAGTAGGAAAGATACTACACCAAGAAATGGCAACTAAATTAACACTTATTAATTCTGAAAAAGTGCCATACTACAAGTACCGACCGGAAACCATCCTGGAAAACGAACGCTATAAACTGTACTGGGATCGTACAGTTTTGACTGATAAAACAGTCCCTCACAACAGGCCAGATATATTGCTAGTTGATAAACAACAAAAGGCAGCAATACTCATCGACGTAGCAATACCTAATAACAACATGCGTCAAAAAGAGGTCGAAAAAATTTCAAAATATAGGGACCTCGAATTTCAGATAAGGCGCCAGTGGGGAATGATATCAACGAGAACTATTCCAATTATCATCTCAACAACAGGAATAGTACCCAAAAATCTCAAGAGAAATATCAAGCAACTAGGACTTAGTGAGTATATATGTAATATAATGCAAAAAGCTGTTCTTTTAGGTACTGCAAGGACGGTGAGAAAATTCCTAGGAAGCGAAGGACAGGTCCAAGGATCGCGTGTAAGAGGACCAGAAGTTCGACGAGAACCAGGGGGACCACAAGGACCGGACACGACCGAGCTCTGCCCTTCTGATATTTTAAATATCTGGGATTGAGTGAATGTTCCTCTTAGCGAGGAGTGAGAAGCCGACGGCGAGGAAAAATCCTACGCGTATAGGCAAAAGTCGATCTTTATTTATCCACAACATACAGTAAAGTAACATTATATCAAGAGATAAGCTCATTTTCAATGATGTAGAAAGGAACTTGAGGCAGTAAAACTGATATAAAATCAAGTCCCGAAAAAACAATTTAGAGAAAAAAACATACAAAATAATGTTCCGTACAAGAGAAAAAACAAAAAAAAACAAAAATCAAAGGTGTCATACATTCTCGATATTAAAACCATTCTAATAATGAAAATAAAAATTACATCTGACTAATACAGACGTCCGCGCAGCCATTCCATATAATTCCGCCTGAAACTGGCAAGACGCAAAGACTTGAAGTTAACTGGCATTCGGTTATAAAGCAGATAAATTCTGTATGAGAACGTATAATTCTGTATGAGAATGTATAACGGGGGAGTTAACACGGATTGGTCTATATACAGTGTCCTGCAATAGTGTGTTAGGCTTCCATAGCTGCCAAACCAGACGTATTAGAAATTTAGTTGAAAAGCATCCCCTTTGTACTTTCGATTCTGCATCTCTGGAAATTATTTTTTGATATACAGGGTGTTCCCAAATGAAATTATTCAACAAATGAGTGATATTTTAAATGGAACACCCCTTATATTGTTGCATATTTTCAATGCTATTCAACGGTACAGATCTTATTCAGAAAAAACTGCAAAATTTCGACGAAACAGTAGTTCGGTAAAAGCCCTTTACCGATGTCCAGAAGCGATAAAAATATGAATTTGATTAGAATTTCCTTTCACTTAAGAATTTGCCTAGTCATCGTTCGTAAATGATCAACCTCTTTTATACAGGGTGTCCGTTATCAATGTCCAAATATGAAGAATTTCAAATTGTTTGTTCTCGAGTTTTTCAAATGTAACACCCTGCATTTTTTTCGATGATGATGTACACAGTTTAAAACCTTATATTTTTTCAGAAGTAACCAAAGGGCTATTTTCACACCTGTGTCCAGCAGACACGAAAAATTACATTTCCACCAAAAATTTCAGGATTGATGAACATAATATCTAACGGATATTTTAAATGAGTCACACAATGAAACCGAACTAAATGACCAATTCTTGAAAACCTTTCATGAAAACAACATGAAAATGATAATATTTGACCGAATAAGTAACACATACATAGGTATTATCGTTAACTTGTGTATTCTGACGATTACACAGTATTATCGGCACCAAACTGAATTATTATTCACGAAATCGTTCATATGATTTTCATTTCGGAGCAGTGCTACAGAAACTGTTTTCAAGTATTGATGAAAAATTGTTATTCAGAGCTGAAAGTGATTTCCGTATACAATAAATTGAGATGAATTTTGGTAAAGATGAAATGGTTGATATGATTTTCATGTTGGGGCAGTGCCACAGAAACTGTTCATTAGCCAGTAGATCCTGTGCTGTCGAATATCCCGAAGGAAGACAGCCACATGAGTCGAGTTTTCGGAGGCTTTTAAACAGATTTGTAGAGACAGGAGATCAAGTATGAAAAAGAAGAGAGGGTAAAATCGTCCAATAACGAAGACAAGGAGCTCGAGGTTTTACCGCATGTAACAGAAAATCCACACACAAGCCAAAGGGAGCTTGGTGTATAATAGTATGAGTGAGCATTCAGTTAAAATTATTTCAGATAAAATTATCGTTCCGAAGATTTAATCCAAAGGTGAGGAATATCAGTCACAAGGAACAGTTGTATCAGAGCTGTGCCAAAGCATTGTGCTTAGTGCGTTCGAAAGCACTTGAAGCCTTTTTGTGCTCCCGAGCACTTTTTAAAATCGGTGCTTAGTGCTTAGTAATCGAAGCAATTTGACAAAAAGGTTAGTGCTTAGTAATCCCGAAAGTGCTCCCGAGCACTGAAGTGCTCGCTATTACTTTTGCGGATTACTAAGCACTTCCGAATTTTTGTTATAACACGAATATGCGCCGACGCCTTGATGATCGTTTCACATAATCTTATTAGTCTTTGATCGTGTATTGAAATTCAATAGGTACACAATAAAGATCTGACGCTGGCTCTTTTTTGTGAATTCGGTGTGCATTCATATATCAGATAAGTTTAATTCAATAAAAAATCATTTCATTTGTTAGGCAGAAGAAGAATAGAAAATTGAATTTTCAATCATATCCCAGGATATTTCTTATAAAATAAACTATAAACTACTACTATTATGATATTTTGAAATTGAACATTTCAATACTAATCTTATAGGTGAATGAGAAAATTATTACAATTACCATGCCATTTTTTTCAACAATAAGAATTTCAATATTTGCATGATTGAAGGAAGTCTAACAAAGTTCGATAATTAGTAGTTGGCCAGAATGTAAACGATAAAATTGAATAATTTTCTGAAAATGTGAATGCTTTGTGTCGACAATTGTCACAAATCACAATCCCTTTTTCCTAATCCTAGGAAGAAGATTTTGCTCTTTAGTTTTCAATATGAACCTTACTTTCATATTTTAATCAAGCTATTTTGATCTCGTGAAATAGGACTTTTTCTGAACCTCCGATTTTGTGATTCCAAAAATGATATATTTGATTATTTATGGATGCTAGATATTAACCTCTTGCTAGTATATTGCTATTTCACGAAATAAAGTCCGAAAATATTTCTGTGATGTGTTTACATAAAATAGTTATTTATATTACAAGTGCAGAAGTGATATTCTTCCACGAGTTCAAAATTCAAAAACGAGCCACGAAGTGGCGAGTTTTGGAATGAACGAGTGGTAGAATGAGCCTTCTGTACGAGTATTATACATTATTTTCTCTAATTCATTGCATTTTCATTGAAACTAATGAAATATTTCCATAAATATATTTACTGATTTTCGCATTGAAAAATGTTGGTTGGCAGAACTGATTTCTTTAAGGCAAATTGATGAATTGACAGATAAAGCCGTGGCGGAAAGTTCGGAGTACCAACATAGAATAATAAAATATAACCATGAAAACTGTGCGTTTCTGATATATTCTCGCACGATTTTGTTCGACAAGATGTGGAAGAATGAACGGAATAACCACAGAATTAGAGAAATAAATATATAATCTGAATTATTTTTTACAGTGTTTGACATGATATTTCGAACAAACTTAATGAAATACTAAATTGGACATAATAAACGGTTATATTTGGACATATTGGACATTTGCAATTTCCAAACTATTCGAAGAAATTCAATAATAGGAATGAGTGTACATCCGTCTGTTCATTATAGAATTTCTTCAATAGTTTGGAAATCCCAGGCGCGGTGAACGTTCAATACACTTTATAATTTATTTGGACCTATTTAGTATTTATGTTTCTTCAGGCAATGCTCATATTTTTGTCACTTATTTAAGGTCTGTTTTGTCAATCGAAATGTATGTACCCAGATTATGTCACAGTGTTTGCGAAACAATTGTCACAAAGAGTAAGAGATTTGTGGAAATCACTTCGTTTTATAATTTTATTGCTCCGAAAAATTTCCATCTAGGCGAGTTTCTAACTTCAGAAGTGATTACGGCTGCCTGCTGTTGTTTTTGTTGCTGGTAGACCCGGGTGAACACATTCTTTTGGGATTTCTTCTATCTGAAGTTTTTTCCCGTGGATCGAACCAGATTATTCAGCCACTTCGATTCATTGAATTTTCAGATTGCACGGAATAAATTGACCTAAGTTGGTTCCATCAAAATTTAACGTTTTTGAAATATTTCGATTTTTTATAAAGCGAAGGGGCTTTGGAAGATACTAATCACTTCGACATAAATGAATTTATTCAAAACGAGTCAATTAATTGACGACTCATTCAAACGTTATTATCGGGCTTATTCTAAATGGCAAAGCATTTTATTATCTTATCAGGTAGCAAATTATAGTATCTTTGAGAAGTTGTCTCCTGAATGACAAAATAAATTATACGGTGTACCAGTGGAAATAGCCCGATATTAACTTTTGAATGAGTTATCAATTAATTCTATCATTTTAACAGCCAGTAGAGTTCTCAATGATTTTTTTCTCGAAATCTCATTCAAATAAATTAATTTACATTCACCATCCTAATGAATTCTTTTTTAACTTTCAATTTTTCGACCCTTATACATAGGGCCGTCGCTAGCCAAATTGCCGCACTAGGCAAACATCCAATTTGCCGCCCTTACAGTCAACTCTGTAGAATGTGTTGGCGAAAACGATAGCTTTTAAGCTGAGAGATAAAATGGACTGTATTTGAAAAGCGATGGTATCAGAAGTCTTACCTGGATGGTGTAGTTCCAAATATTCAAGGGTGATAGAGGGTGATTTGATTCTTCCTCAAGTCTATAGTAACTCAGAGTTGAATTCCTATTGTGCACAGCAGCACAACACTTTCACTAGTTTCAGCGAAAACTACAATAGTAAAGCAAAAGCGAAAACGAAAGCAGAAAAATATAAGCGGCGATACATGTATACTATAGCGATTGTCTTTTATGACTGACGAATTGTCTTTTTGATGAGGGGGGGATAACGAACTAGATTCCTGATACCATATGATTTAATGCGTATTATGAAAATCTAGGTTTGTTTCTCCAACATCCTGCCCCGGGAAAATGAAGAATGAATTTTGAAACTACTTAAAAAGAAAAAAAATTAGTTAAATTTGAGTTAGAGAAAAAAAACAAAAAAAAACAAAAAATTTGATCGTTGATCGCAGATGCGCAAAGAGAGAAAATCACTTCATACAAAATAAAAAATTCAGCAAAAAAAAAAAAAACAAAAAAAACAAAAAAAAATATCATATTTGATGCAACTATTTCTAAGTTGGCTCACTGGGAAGTGGGCAAAGTTTTACAAGCGGGCGTTTTAGTAAACCTGTAGAGGTTTTAATGGTGGCGACGCGAGCAACTTTATCGTCACCAGGGTGCAAATCAAGGATTCTTCCTAAATTCCATTTGCCTGGTGGAAAATTATCGTCTTTTATTAAGACCATTGTGCCAATTTTAGGGGGTGAAAGTGGGTTTAGCCACTTGGAACGCTGTTGAAGCGTATGTAAATACTCTTGACGCCAACGACGCCAAAAATTTTGATGAATGCGTTGTAGAAGTTGCCATCTCGATAAACGGTTTAGAGGTATTTCAGAAAACTCTGGAGTGGGAACTGCAGATGGCGGTTCCATCATGAGAAAGTGTCCGGGCGTCAAAATATCAACACTTTCAATGTCTGAGTACAGCGGTGTCAGTGGACGCGAATTCAAACTGGATTCGACCAACGTCAGAATGGTGTTGAATTCTTCGTACGAAAGTACTTGATCGCCAATTACTTTCGTTAAATGGAGTTTCACGGATTTGATACCTGCCTCTGCTAGTCCGTTGAAATGGGGACCAGAGGGTGGTGAAAACTTAAAATTGATGAATTCTTGTTGAGCTGCAGTTTGCATCAGCTTTAATTGTTTACTCGCTCCGACGAAGTTAGTGGCGTTGTCACAAAAAATTGTCTGAATTCTTCCTCTTCTTGCAATGAAACGCTGCAAGGCAGAAAGAAACGTCTCCGACGATAGATCGCTAGCCAGCTCTAAATGCACAGCTTTTGTAACAAGGCATACAAAAACACATATATAAGCTTTGCAAGCTTTGACGCCACGATGACGGGTCAAAGATATATAATAAGGACCTCCGAAATCAACTGCAGAATTAAGAAATGGTTCAGCTTGCGTAACTCGATTTTCAGGTAGTGAAGCCATAGGGGGTTGATAAGGTTTAGGAGCAATTTTCCAGCAACGAACGCATTTTGAAATTACTGAATTGATGGCGCGTTTGCTAGCTAGAATCCAGAATTTTTGTGAGATCAAGTATTGGGTGGTGCGGCACCCAGCATGCAAATAGATTTTATGGTAATGAACTATGATCAAAAAAGTTAAGCGGCTCTGACGCGGCAGGAGCATCGGAAACTTCGCGTCATGTGGCAGATGAGCGTGTTTGATTCGTCCTCCCACTCGTAAAACACCATCAGAATCAATGAATGCGTGCAATTTTCGAAGAGGAAACGAAAACTTTTTGCCTTCATATTCCTGAGCAAAATACTTATGTTGGGTGAACTTGACAAGCAACAAAAGAGCGGAGTACATCTCACTGGATGACAGACTATCAATAAATTTGACGGTCCGATTCCTTACATTATTTATAAATCGCAAAACATACGTTGTAACACGTAACAAGGTATTGAATGACGAGAATCGTTCTAGCAAATTGTCAACTAAATTTTCATCATTGGGGACGCTTAACAGAACTAATTTACGCTGCTCCTCCACTGGATATGAAAAGGAAGAGGTCGGAATAAAACTTGATATCTCGCGTTCTTGCAACAGTGGTGGACCGGTAAACCACCAACTTACAGAGAGAAGACGAGAAGGTAGTACACCTCGGGAAGCGATGTATGCGGGATTATTTTCTGTATTAATATAATACCATGAACCTTGTGGTAAATTTGCTTGTACAAACAAAACACGATTGGCCACGAACGGTTTCCAACGAGTAGATTCGCCGTTTAGCCAATGAAGCACGATTTGCGAATCTGACCAAGAGACCACTTTCTTTATATGTATGGTTGGTTCCAAAATTTTGACAGTAAATTTCATCAATTTGCTCAATAAGACGGCAGCGCAAAGTTCGAGGCGAGGAATAGTTATCTTTTTTAAAGGCGCAAGTTTAGATTTTGCACATAAAAAATGGGTAGAAATCGAAAAATCATTCAGCGCCCTTAAATAAATGACGCATGCGTATCCCTTCTCACTAGCGTCACAAAACCCATGGATCTCGTAACCGGAGATTTCAGTTGGAATAATAAGGCGTGGAATTTTCAACTCAGAGAGTAACGGTAGTTCTGATTTATATTGTTGCCAGACACGAATAATGTCAGGGGGCGGCGGTTCATCCCAATCAATTTTTGATATCCAAAGTTGTTGGATTAGGTTTTTTGCGAGAAAAATCGTAGGTGCAACAAATCCGAGGGGATCATACACTTTTGCTAACTCAGAGAGCATAATCCTTTTCGTACATGATGAGTCATCAATGGGTTTGCAGAAAAAACTAACGTAATCACTGCTGGGATTCCAATTCAATCCCAAAACTTTTAATGAAAATGGTTGTGACCCATTGTCGAATGATAGTGAGTCAACAGACAAATGCGATGCTGGTAAATCATTCAGAAGTGATGGTTCATTACTACAAAACTTACGCAATAGAAACCCAGCTTTCTCTAACAGAGAAATTAAATCATCGCGCAGTATGCGAGCGTCTTCAATGGTGGGTGCACTAAATATAAAATCATCGATATAGGAATTATTTGAAATAATTTCGGCGGCATGTGGATGATTCGATCTTTCATCTTCTGCGAGTTTGCGCAAAACGCGAAGTGCTAAATATGGGATCGATCGTAGTCCATAAGTGACGGTTTTCAAACGAAAGTCTTGTACTTCATCATTCGGTGAAAAGCGAAAGAGAATTCTCTGAAAATCACAATGACTAGAGTCCACCCAAATCATACGATACATTTGGCGTATATCACAGCATATAACAAATGGAAAAAGACGAAAACTAGTTATTATTTTGGAAATATCGGGTTGCAATTTTGGACCTGTCATTAGATGATCGTTAAGGGTTTTTTGAGAGTTAAATTTATAAGATCCGTTAAAAACAACTCGCAATTTGGTTGAGATGCTTTCAGGTTTTAGTACGCAATGATGAACTAAATAGTACGAATTCGACCGTATTTCATCGGCAGGAATAACTTCCATATGGTGTGATTTAAGATAATCCATCATAAATTCTTTGTATTGTATATGCAACTGCGGATTCTTCAATAGACGACGTTCAAGAAAGTAAAATCGAGATAAAGCGAAATCACGCATATTCATGAACTGTGGCGTTGAATTTTCAAAGAAAGGCAAAGAGACAACAAATTTTCCGTCATCGGCGCGAGATACCGTTTCAAGAAAATGTCTTTCACAATCAACTTCTTCCTGACCAAAATGTTCGACCTCGGGGACAGTTTCCGCTTCCCAAAATTTTTGTATGTCACAGTCGTGCACATTTTCGAGTGAATTTATGAAAAAAGATGAAACAGGATGCGGAAAACTATTATTGGTTTTACCAAGTAAAATATACCCGAATACAGTATTTATAGCCACGGGTTGATTATCATTAGCGGTAATGCAGCCGGACAAAATAATTCGAGAAAAGATTTCTGCTCCCAGGAGCAAATCTATGGCACCGGGACGATTAAATGATGGATCAGCTAGGGGTAAATTACGAATATGATTCCATGAATTAGTACAAACTGGATGTACAGGTAAATTTTCACAAATTTTATCAATAACTATAGCATCAGTAAATAAAATCGGATTATTTGACATTACTGGTTTCAATGATAGTGACACTGATCCACCACTCAATTTAGTATTCATGGATCCCAATCCTCTGACCTCAACAGAATTAGGAACATTACGCAAGTTCAGACGTCTTACTGCCTTTTCCGTGATGAAACAAGTCATACTACCCGAATCCATTAAACATCTAAGGGATTGATAAGCACCGCGGCCATCACAAACATCAACATAAGCAGTAGACAAAAGAACATGACTGGGAAGTGCCATGACTCCAGCACCAACGAAAGTCGAATCATTATCAGGGCGATTTGAGTTAGTTTGCGATCGAAGTGATTCTTGACCATTTGACATAGCGGATATTGCAGATGGTGAAGAACTTAAAGCATTAGCAGAGCGAAGTTTAGTGTTGTCATGGAGAAGCGTGTGATGAAATTTTGACTTACATACTTTACATGTATGGCAGGATCTGCAAGATCGTAAATCATGAGCGGAACTTAAACAATTGAAACATAGCTTGTTTACTTTACAAAAATGATAGCGATCAGAAACAGGCTTATTAGCGAACGTAGAGCAAGTATAGAGCGAATGATTTGCTTGGCAAAAAATACAAGTAGCGGCGGGCGATTTATTGACAAACAATGCAGTAGTACGAGATGAAGCGGGACGTATAAATGAAGCAGATTTTCGCATTGTATTTTGTTCATCATTAATTGATGGCGAAGTTGAAGATCCTAGCGTTTCTAAAACAAGACAATGTCTATTAATTAAATCAATTACTTCACTGAATGCTGGAACTTCGGTGGATTGATGCTCCATTTCAAAACGTGTAAGCGTATTCTTGTCAAGGCGTTTTATAATCATCATGACTAAAATAAAATCCCAAGAGTCAGTTGGAAATTTAAGGTTGTTTAAAGCAGCAACGTTTTCAGTGAAGGTATCTATCAATTTCCTATAAGATTCCGCAGAAGGAACTGTGATCTTAGGAGCGATTCATTGAATTTTTAGATTGCACGGAATAAATTGACCTAAGTTGGTTCCATCAAAATTTAACGTTTTTGAAATATTTCGATTTTTTATAAAGCGAAGGGGCTTTGGAAGATACTAATCACTTCGACATAAATGAATTCATTCAAAACGAGTCAATTAATTGACGACTCATTCAAACGTTATTATCGGGCTTATTCTAAATGGCATAGCATTTTATTATCTTATCAGGTAGCAAATTATAGTATCTTTGAGATGTTGTCTCCTGAATGACAAAATGAATTATAGGGTGTACCAGTGGAAATAGCCCGATATTAACTTTTGAATGAGTTATCAATTAGTTCTATCATTTTAACACCCAGTAGAGTTCTCAATGATTTTTTTCTCGAAATCTCATTCAAATAAATTAATTTACATTCACCATCCTAATGAATTCTTTTTTAACTTTCAATTTTTCGACCCTTATACATAGGGCCGTCGCTAGCCAAATTGCCGCACTAGGCAAACATCCAATTTGCCGCCCTTACAGTCAACTCTGTAGAATGTGTTGGCGAAAACGATAGCTTTTAAGCTGAGAGATAAAATGGACTGTAATTTGAAAAGCGATGGTATCAGAAGTCTTACCTGGATGGTGTAGTTCCAAATATTCAAGGGTGATAGAGGGTGATTTGATTCTTCCTCAAGTCTATAGTAACTCAGAGTTGAATTCCTATTGTGCACAGCAGCACAGCACTTTCACTAGTTTCAGCGAAAACTACAATAGTAAAGCAAAAGCGAAAACGAAAGCAGAAAAATATAAGCGGCGATACATGTATACTATAGCGATTGTCTTTTATGACTGACGAATTGTCTTTTTGATGAGGGGGGGATAACGAACTAGATTCCTGATACCATATGATTTAATGCGTATTATGAAAATCTAGGTTTGTTTCTCCAACAGAATGCAAAAAAAATTATTTTGGTTTATCGGGATCTTCTACCGAAATATGGAAAAATTGAAGGCAACTGTTTGTAAAATTTCAATAATAATATCATAGAAGGAATATAAACAAAACCAACAAGTTCAAACTTATACAAAAAATAAAAATCATTTTAGGATTGGTAAGTAAAAATAATAAGAACACATGAATAACTAGAACAAAAAATGGAAGTATCTGTCCGAAAATAATATTCAACGAATTATTTAGAAATTGACTTTTCGATCATTCGAATGAATGATCGAAGTTGTACATTATTTCCATTTTTTGAAACAAAGAGGAAAAAAAAACGAATTAAATATATCGAATTCGATAAGTTTTTTTGCCGATATTTCTAAGTTTTCATCAAATCATGCCGTAAATTGTAAAGAATCAAAAAGATGTAGTTCGCTACCAATACCTTTCATATTTCATAATAATATTCAATAAACGCTCTAGCATTTCTGCTGCCCCGGCAAAAATATAAGTCGACGCCCTTGCAAGTTCGGGGTAAGATGTTTTTATATAAGTTGAAAAGGTTTTATGGACGGATAATGTATTGAGTGTAATTATTTCTTATTAATTCAAATTTTATCAGGAAAGATCATTAATTGATAAACTACTAAAGAAATCAATAGACATTTTTGGACGGGACAGATAAAAATTCCATTTCTTGAATATATTTGGTTTTTCACATGAATTGTTCGTAAACCCGTATTAGGTCACAAAAATCTACCCTTGATTTCAGCAGCTGGTATTACGTAAACAAAACCGATCTTCAACAGAGGCAATAACACTGTGCTAAAAACCAATTGCTAGTTATAAAAGGAAGCAAGGAGGATTTCTTATAAAGGCACGTCACGGTCCGTAATGTTTTCAAGATGTTAAAAATATGGAAATGGAATCTATTGCAAATGTTCGAATGATAACTATTTCAGTTCCGTTAATATCGCTCTTATGCCTACTACCGAAAACAAATTTCAGAATTGTACCTAGCATTTTAACACCTGACAAAGTACCTTATCAAGTATCTGAAAAAGAATCTTCAGATAGTTATTTGAATTTTTTTTTTAAATATCTTCAGATACCTTTGCAAAAAAGTATCTTATTTTGTATCAAGATACTTTTATAAAGTGAGTTTGACGGCTTTGTCAACTTTATTTTAAAATATAGGTAATTGATTTATAAAATTTGAAGTAATATTCCAATTTTCGATCAGCAACAAAAAATCAAGTTATCAATCCGAAAAAAAATCACAGTGAAAGTAAAAAAAATCTATTCAATACATTCAGTACCTAGATTTCTCGGAAAAAGTAGAAAATATCTTCCTTCAATATTTGCTGCCCCTCTAGAATAGGCTCTGTAGTTTCAGGTTTTTCTGCTGAGTTCCGACTTCATAAAACATTTGAACATTTTGTTTATTCATCTTTAAAATGGTAGTAGGTAACAATTGGATGATACAGATGAACCATTATTTCAAATTCGAATGCGGCCACCCCCAAAACTAGGTAATTTTATAAAAAATCATGTCTGAAATTCTTCGAAATTAAAAAGAAATATTCAACACAATCTTTTTGGAATTCCGATTTCTGAAAAAAAGTTGAAAATGCCGCCCTCCAATATTTGCCTGTCACCCCGGAAATGTACCTGAAAGAAACACGGATCATATTTCTTTGGAAACATTATATTATCAAATAAGTGAATATGATTTTTTTCTATTAAGGCTATCTCATCATCCGACGCTTCGAACGTAGGTACTTTCCAGTGCCGAAAAATTAATATAATAATCATTTTTTATTTTCATCATTTCATTATTATTATCAGAATGCTGATTTGGATTTAAGGATTTCAAAGTAGGTTACTGCTGCAACCTTCAATCCAAAGGCAAATCGAAAAATTCAGAATATAACTCTCACTTTGCACATAGTGAAGGATCAAAAAATATTGTTATATTATTGAACGTGGTACAAAATAAAATAAACTTCTTATATATTTATTTCTTAGGAAGCATGAGATGAAAATGATGAAATGGAAACGTTTCTCGTATATTTTGCATTCATCTGGGGAATCAGCATTCTGATTGAAGAATTGTAAAGAAAAATATTATCCACCGGCTACCCTAATAAAGCAATACTATCGAGCAGTTTATGTTTCTTAGCATCAATAACTCGTGAACAGTACTGTGAGGGGATTTACACGACATCTGGATATTTATGAGTGTTGTGTATAATGCGGCACCTTTGATGGTTTCTATTGTTGATTAAATTTGTCTGTATATTTTCGTATTCGATTTAAATCTCATTTCTTACTTTCTACAAATATGATCTTGAAATGCTGCCCTAGGCCATCGCCTACCCTGCCTTACCCTAGCGATGGCCCTGCTTATACATGTTTATTATCAACATTTAAATTTTTGCTGTCACTTACCTAACTGTAATTGTAAAAAATACTATATTTGTTTTATGGACTATTGGAAAACGTGATACGAAAATAGTCAAATTTTGAGATTTTATTCTTCACGACCTCTATACCTGTTTCCGCCAAAGCATGCAATCGTTGGCAAAAATGTACAAGATACCCAATAAAAGATAACCAAATACAAAATTTTTTGAACATGATTGGTCGAGTTACTAGATACGAGATACCTTTCGACATTGAATCTGAAATTCTAATAGAAAAATACGTTTTCGGAAATTTTTCAAACATCATTTTATTTGATGATCTATATATACACTGTGTCCGTAAAAAATGGAACAAATTCATTTTTGGTTAAAAAGACCATTTTAAGAAATTATCCTGAAACAACCCCAATTCGTCTCAATTTTCCGATCACTCTAGCTGACCTGATTCCAAAAATGTATCACATGTTGATGCCAATTGGTACAGGGTGGACAAAAATACAATAGTTTTGTGTGAGCTCATTAAGTAACACGAAACATTCTCTATCAGTTAAAGTAACAATATTATCAAAAATAATCATTGTCCAGCAGCAATTGGTTTGAATGTTACACCCTGTAGTTTGTTACAGTTTTAGATTAATAGAAATGTATGAAAATAAGAAATAACTTCTTTCATATTCTGTCTGCTAGACCGCAAATACCAAACATGTTTGGAAACAGCTCATTTCTATTAATCTAAAAATGTAAGAAACTACAGGGTGTTACATTCAAACAAATTGCCGCTAGACAATAAGTATTTTTGATAATATTGTTAATTACTCAAATTAGTATGTTTGATGGTTCGAGATGAAATTGTATTCAGGTTAACCATCTTTCTTACCAGATGTTGTTAATGTCATTATTTGGGATGAATATTTCGTCTGAATACTTCATTATTTGCGGGTTGGGTAGGTCATAAAAAGTCATAAGAGCTGTTTGGGATTTGCCAAAAGTACGGTTCTATTAGATTTGTTCTTGTTTAAAAACAAATTTTATCTTGGAAATATGCATTCAAAACCTAAAAAGATTAAAATATGAACTTCAACTGAAATGAACATTGGAATATGCAGTTATGCAAATGCATATTCATCCGAAGCCTAGTAATGGTTATGCCAAACTCGTCGGTTTTGTGATCAAGGAAATAGTGGATAATTTTTTTATGATATTTTGTTTGAAATTTTTATGTTTCTGGTTGAACTATCCACATCATATTCACTACGACTCTTGAAATTTTTATTTAACATCTGAAGGCAATAGTTTATTTAGATTGAATTGAAAGTTCCGAAATCATCAGAAAAATATTCGAACGGCTATAACTACGGAATTACTTGTCGGATTTCGACTAACTAAACAGAGACATTCGATAATATCCCGAAAATTTCAAGTTTAAATATTTCTCCGAGAACTATCATTTTTACGGCCGGACGAACAGAATCAAATTTCAGGACGAATTCATCATCACTGAGTCGAACCCTCGGTCGAACCTCATTGTTTTTGACAATCTCTGGCACAAAATTAATAAATTACAGACATTATGACGAAATAATAAAGCTGAACGACAGCTCAACAATATATAGTCATAAGTTTTCAAGTATAAAATAATAACTCGTCACATTTGTCCTTTCCATGCAGGTTCCTGCTACATATTTGATATTCAATCTATATGCTGGTTAACTAGTATCATTCATTATTGTGACAATTCAATTTTTACTTTCATTTGAATATAGTCAAACATTTTTCTACAAATAAGAATTGACTTGTTAAAAATTCAAAATCCATATTTGAAGAATTTGAACTTGTCTTTCATTTTGCCGATTATTCTTTATTTCGATAATCTTGTATGTATTGGCTTCTTTGAAAAACAATAACCTCATTTTTTCATTCGCAAAAATTTAATATTTCGAATCAGTTCGCTTCTATAAAGTTCTGTTGTATTTCTTCTCTTACCCGTCCATATTCTTACATAATAAGTTTATAGGAACAACATTTATTCCGATTAAAAAACATCACTTTCAACAGTTCCTACTAAAGTGTTTAATGCTTAGTGCTCGAAAATTCGAATTACTTTCACAAAGTGCTTAGTAATCGCGAGTCTTTTGTGAAAATCGGTGCTTAGTGCTTGGTGCTCGAAGCCCTTTTTTTTCGAGTGCTTAGTGCTTAGTGCTCAAGCACTTTTTTTCAGTGCTCGTCACAGCTCTGAGTTGTATACAGTTTATTCAATGGCAACGTTTCTGAGCATTCAGCTCCTTCATCAGGCTAAAAACAAAAACCAATTTATAAACAACGGAATGGATCATACATACATCATACATACATGTCTCACACATTTTAATGCAGTCTGTCTTGCCTGATGCTTTTGTTTATACTGATACGTCTTGTTTGATGTGTTTTTAATGCTATCCTGAGAATGCCATTTTATTGTATGAACATTTATTTGATGATTTCGATGTATTCGAATGATTTATAACTGTTATTCATAGGGTGAGATCGCTTTTTCTTGTAATCTTATTGTTTCCTTGGCCGACCTGGCGTGAATTGTTTGTGAATGTTGTTTCGCTTTATAGTTATATTCATTGTTATTTTGTCATCTAGTTTATATTTCATATTTATTATTGTATAACCACGTCATTTTATCTATTTTTCATCTTTATTGCTACACCAATTGTATGATCCATGCCGTTGTATATAAATTGGTTTTTGTTTTTAGCCTGATGAAGAAGCTAAATGCTCAGAAACGTTGCCATTGAATAAATTTTATAAAACTGTTCCTTGTGACTGAAATTCCTCACCATTGAATTCAGTTCACAGAATCCTCAAAAAGAATAAATATCATGCCTACCACATTCAGATGCACCAGGCGCTTACAGATAGTGATTTTGAAAACCGTCTGAATTTCTGTAACTGGGCAAGTTTTCAAATTGAACAGAACTCTACATTTCTTGAATTTGTTTTATTCAGTGATGAAGCAACGTTCCACAATTCCGGGGCCGTCAATAGGCACAATTTTCACTATTACTCTGTAAAAAATCCAAGAACTATAAGGGAAATAGACAATCAACAGAGGTGGTCATTGAATGTCTGGAGAGTACTAATCAGCAATTATGTGATAGGCCCTCATTTTTTCGAAGGAAATTTAGATGGAGCTGCATATTTGAATTTCATTCAAAACATTCTTCCCGGAATGTTAGCAGTGGAAATACGAAATGAAATATGGTTTCAGCATGATGGAGCACCCGCCCATTGTTCTCGTCCTGTGAGGGAATTACTGGACCAACAGTTTTCAAATAGATGGATTGGTAGGGGCGGGCCGACAAGATGGCCTGCTAGATCACCGGATCTCACCAAAATAGATTATTTTTTGTGAGGACACATGAAGGGAATCGTGTATGATGAAGTTCCAACAACAGCTTTCAATATGCGAAAGAATTGTAACTGCTTTCCGAAGCATTACTCCAGCCATGCTGATGAGGGTTCAACGATCGGATCGCTTTGTGTTCCAGAGAAGGCGGGCGACACTTTGAACATCTCTTAGATCATTAACACAATTTTTTTTGTATTTTTCAACGCCTGTTTGTTTTTATATCCAATATTTGAATAAAATTTTCCGTTCTGATTTCAATTTTCATGCCTGCTGGACGCAGGAGAAAAAATAGCCCTTTGGTTACTTCTGAAAAAATGTAAGGTTTTAAACTGTGTACATCACAATGAAAAAAAATACAGGATATCACATTTGAAAAATTCGAGAAAAAAACAATTTTAAATTCTTCATATTTGGACATGGATAACAGACACCCTGTATAAGAGAGGTTGATCATTTACAAACGATGACCAGATAAATTCTTAAGTGAAAAGAAATTCTGATCAAATGCATGTTTCTATCGCTTCTGAAATCGGTAAAGGGCTTTTACCGAACTACTGTTTCGTCGAAATCTTGTAGTTTTTTCTGAATAAGATCCGTACCATTGGAAAAATATCCCTAATATTTTGCATCATGATAGAGGTATTGAAATATGCAAAATTATAAGGGGTATTCCATTTAAAAAATCAATCATTTGTTGAATAATTTTATGGGAACACTCTATTCATCAGAAAATAATTTCCAGAGATGCAGAATTGAAAGTACAAAGGGAATGCTTTTCATCTTAATTCCTAAAACGTCTGGTTTGGCAGGTATGGAAGCCTAACGCATTATTGCAGGACCCTGTGTAAGGTCCATCTGAAGGATGATTTAGAACAGATCGAAAACTATGGGGCAAAACCACGCACCACGATCTGGAACAAAAAGTCGAACAAGTAAGTACGGCCTTTCACTCAAGTTGTCGACTTTCGAAAGTTCAAACAAGCAAGGAGGCACCTTGATGGAACAAGAACCTGTCAACCCTCAGAGCAGAGGTTTGTCGGCACTTCAATGGAGCCAAAAGGGACGATAATTGGCAGGGGTACACTGAAAAGCTTTCTCTGTACAATAAGGAGATAAGGAAGGCTAAAAAACTCAATTTTCGAGTTTTTTAGGAGGAGATCACTTTTAACAGCAGCCAGATTACAAAAGTCATGGCAAAGGGGGGGAAACAACCCCACAATGTCGCTTAGAAAGCCAGACGGGTCATACACGGAGGGAGAAGAGAAACGATCGGTTCTTCTTCTGAAAACACACTCCCCAGGTACTGAACCCATAATAAACGCTGAAATACAACTCAAACCAAAAATCCCTGCAAGGAGGATTGGAATATTGCTAAAAAAAAATTTTACAAGACAATGGCTGGAATGGTCAATAAACACCTTCCAACCATATAAATCACCAGGAGTAGATGGAATATTTCCAGTACTCCTACAGAAAGGAATGGATTCTTCCGCATCTCCTGAAGATAACAAAAAGCAGTATAGCACTGGGTCAAATACCTAAGATATGGAGGAGGGCTAAAGTAACCTCCATACCAAAAATAGGGTGTGGTCCCCGATTTTTCAGACCCATTTACCTAACATCAATTATGCTGAAAACGATGGAGAAAATGGTAAATAACTACATAAGAACGGAGAATATGCAGAATAATCTACTTCATAAATGTCATCATGCCTTCAGAGTACTTTGAATAACAAGGAGATCGCAATGTATGCCTTTCTAGACATACCTGGGGCCTTTGATAACACAACACATGTGTCGGTCAGAGAAGCACTTGAAAGGCTAGAAGTGAATAAAAAAATTACAAAATGAATGTATGAGATGCTGAAGACGATAATAGCTGAGTCAAAGGTGGGTAGGTAATCAAACCACCTCTGTAAAAGCCACTCGCGGAATACCTCAAGGAGGAGTAATATATCCCCTTCTGTGGAGCCTAGTAGTGGATGGATTACTCCATAGACTTACACTTCGACTGTATAGGCTATGCAGATGATATAGTCTTGATAAAGGAAAATTCGAGAGCACCTTGTGCGACTTAATGCAGGAGGGCCTTAGTATAATTGAAAAATGGTGCTTGTCAGTGGGGCTAAACATTAACCCATCCAAGATCACATTAATCTCATTCACTTGGAAAAGTAAACTTTCAGCTATGAAATCTCTCTCTCTAAACAGAAATATCATAGAGTGGAAATCAGAAGTCAAATATCTGGGAATAACACTAGACAGCAAACTTCTGAGGAGAAAACACATTGAGGTTACGGCTAACAAAGCAACAAAGGCCTTGTTGGCGTTCAGACGTTCAGCTGGTAAGAGTTGGGGATGTAACCCAAAAATACTGCGATGGATGTACTTCACGATTGTGAGACCGATAATAACTTATGGGGCAATAGTCTGACATGCTAGAGCAAATCAGACCAGCACGAGGAAAGCCCTTGATACAATACAAAGGTCAGCCTGTGTTTGCATCACTGGAGCTATAAGAACGTGCCCAATTACGGCATTGGAGATCATCATAGATCTCACACCTCTTCATATATTGATAGAGAGGATGGCCTATGAGGCCACTCTAAGACTATCTAGGAAAGGTACCGGCAATGAGGGAATTAGGAATAAGAGAGCCTGGTCCTTGTTGACTAATTGTATACCATCAGCGAACCTTCACAGTGATGGGATGATAAAGAAAATTATCATTGAAAAAACATTCATTACGATACTTAGTAGAAAAGAGGATTGGGAAAAGGAGTCCACAATCCCAGTTCTTGAAAAGAATACCATCAAATGGTATACAGATGGTTCCGACACCACGACGGAGACTGGAGCTGGAATATTCGGTCCTGGATCCAAATGCTCAATATCGCGAGGCCATTGTTTAAGTGTCTTTCAGGCAGAGATACTTGCAATAGAAAGATGTGTAGAAATCAATATAGCAATAAACTATCGGAAATGTGACATAGCGATACATTCCGATAGTCAAGCTGCAATTAAAGCACTGAGCTCTCATACCGTCGATTCTTAGATGGAATTGGAGTGTCATAGAAAACTCAATGAAATGGGAAAGAATAACAGGGTCTTTTTATTCTAGGTTCCCGGCCACTCGGGAATCAGAGCGAATGAGGAGGCCAACACACTTGCCAGAAAAGGAGCACAAACTCCTTTCATTGGCCAAGAACCTTTCTGTGGTGTAGACAAATGCACCAGCAAGAAAGAGTTTCAGGAAAAGGAGGTAACCGAAAGAGAAGAACTCTGGCGGAATCTTTCTGGTGTGGATCCCTCCGAAAAAGTTTCTTCGAAACTTTGAATCTACAAGATCCAAGAAGTAACCGGATATTAGTAAGAATATTCTTCATCTCCTCACTGGATTCCTCACAGGGCATTGTCGCCTTAGGAAACACCTCATGAGAATGGGTCTAACAGAAAACGACGTGTGCAGATTCTGTGGGGAGAAGGAAGAAACTCCGGATCACCTGGTGACGTAATGCCTCGCCATCGCTAGCCAACGAAAAACCTGTCTCGGACACGAAACTAAAGTAAAGAATTATCCTCCTTGAAGCCACTCCAGATATTGGAGTTCATCCGAACTCTGAAACTGGAGGGCGAGCTGTAGATCACGTTATGGAGAGAATAGCTCTGATAGGAGGCACAATAGACCATTAGGTCTCCTAAAAAAAATCTAAATTTCAAATCACTCAACTTCCCCGAAAGACTCGTTTAGCGGATATTTCCTTTTTAAAAGCGCTCTGAAAGAGGCAGGCAATCCCAATTATTAAAAGAGAGCAGCTTTTAATATGCAGTTTACGTTGCGCATGCACTTCCCTGGAGCTAATAATGCTACCAGACAGAAAATAACATATTGTGTGTTTTTTTTAGAAGTGAAAGACGACAAAACGTAGTACCACACTCATCAGCAAATAATTTAATAATTGTTGAAAAGAATTCGAGAAAAAAGTTCGTCTTCTACTTCACCTCGAAGGTTAAGAAGTGGTTGTCGTATTCGAATTTTTCCAGCAAAAAATCATCCCTCATTGTTTGTTTGAACTGTTTCAAAGCAATTATAGCGTTCTTTGAAATTTGGGGAATTTCAGCTAAAATCCTTCTTGGTATGAACGCTTCTCCAATTATTTTTGCAAGAGGGAACCCAACCTGGCCCAGAACCAAGTAATCTGGCAATTCTTTCGAAGCCTTCTTGACCAAACCATATGGGACGTCTGAAAACAAATAAATAACATCTTTCCTCAAAATGTTTTTTTCACTGAGAATAATGAAATCATAGAGGCAAGCATAGTGGTTTTTGATATCGATATTTGAGACGTTCGATAAACAAAAGCGCAAAAGTTTTTTATTATGTGTATTACTTACATGCAACTTTATTAGTATGAAAATATACAGGATTATTCTCATAAGTGTCTATCAGGTAAAAGTGTCTGCAAGAATAATAATAAATTTTATCATTTTGATTGAGCGATTCAATGAGCTATTCAATTGCAATCTTGCATTGCATCATTATATGATACCATGAGAAACTCAAAAACTACAAGTCCTTTCGTTCCCCATGTGAGGACACTATATTTTATCGTCTCGGTCTTCGAATTTTAAACCAGAAAGAGAGGTTAAACTCACTGATGACGAATCCGTAGTCAAATTCAATTCTGTCTGTCCAACCTAATATTGATAGTTTGCTATTGAATTCAAAGACACATACTTTGGTGAATAAATTGTTATTATTATTATTCCTCTCAAACTGGCCATAAATATTCGAGATATATTATACAGTCCATTCAGGAATTATTCTCATCGAAGTAAGCCATGAACGTCTAGTCGCGGCTTTATTTCTGGTTACAAAAATATCACTAAAAATTGCTATGGTTCATCATAGAAATAACCAGTTTGAATTATTTTCATCATTTTTGTATCCGAAAGATCCTGAATTTTCGAAATTACGAAGGGACGTATACAGTCATGATTTCATAAATTGAAATTCAGATTATATAACGTGAAAATATAATGAAATGCTATCTCATTTCAAGGAAATCCAATGAAGAGATATCTATTCTTCAAGAGTTGCCCATGAAAGATCCCATTGAAGATCATTAAAATATGCATATTCCTTTTCACCAAAGGCTCTTCAAAAATTGTTGCATTACTGATGGACTCTGGATACCAACCTGCTTGCAAAATTCTTATCAAATAACTGTTATGGATCATTTCAACTGTGGTGTCTAAACTGGTGAAGAAAACAGAGAAAACTGGTTGATAAATTTAAATAGTGTAGCTTAGTGAATGGAAGAGCCATATCATAATAAGACAGAAATAAAATTCGAAGAATCCATTTAGTATATGAAAAATTTTGACATTACAGTTGTACTGTAACTTTCAAAATTGCAACCAATTTATCAGCCGATGCGTAAATTACTTTCTGAAGTCACTATTTATAGAAACTGTTCATGACATGAATGATTGATTAAACTTGTATGAAAAATATAGGTACTATTTGAACTCGAGTTTTCTGTTTTTTATTGAAATGCTTTTATACTAGTTTCTATTGAATTGTATAAATTATTTTGCCCATAACAACTTTAACTCACTCACTAAAAGCATTTTTTCATGAAATTATTTTTAATTTGAGAATTTTGAAATTTTATTGCATTCTATCATTATCTTCAAGTGGGTAAGAGGTGAAGAAATTCTTGACTGGATATATTTTTCGAATTAATACTCAGTGAAAATTCTATAAAGCAATTGGAATTTATTAGATTTCTGGAATACTCATTGAAGAACAAAAAACAGATATAACAATACTTAATTTCAATATAGAATATAAATAAACTTTAGATGCAATGCCAAGACTCTGTTTAGCAATCCAATTATAAAATAATTCTCTCTTCATAGATTTATATAATCCTCATGATCACCACTGTCAAAACAAAACATCCAGGTAAAAATCAAAATATCCAGCATTCAAAATAGTGCTCCTTCTACTTTTACCCTTGAATATACTTGAAAAACATTTTGTTTTCTTTCTAGAGACCACTGTTGAATAATGCTGGCATTTTCAAATAACCAAGTTTCCTCCAGATAAATGAATGTCACATTTTGTTGCGAATATTCTCTGTATTCACCATAAAATCGTACTCAACTTATTATGTTTATCAATAAGAATTTTCCTTTTATTAACTGTTTTGAACTTGTAACCAATTAAGTTTATATAATATTGTCTTTGATTGATCAAAATCCAGATGCTTTTTGGTCAAATTTCATCCAGGCTGATATATTGGTTGCTTTTGGCTCGGCTTTTGTTAACAATAAAATCATTCAATGATTCTTTGAAGGTGAAATCGTATTGCACAGGTTTTCTTCCACTAATAATCCAGGTTGTAATGACTTGACTTCTCCTTTTTCAAACAGTACTGTGAGAAATACTCAAATAAACTAATCAATGTGTTTTTGAAATTGATACAACTTTTAAGTTTCAAAATTTCTTCGATCAAAACCAATAACACAAACAAACTGAAATCTAACCTCCTGCCAATGACATTTCCAATGCCAACCCGAAATCTGAAATTCAAAATGTTACTGAACGAGCCAGTACCAACTTAATTTCGATTTTCCAAAGCTACCCGGAATGTCAATGATTCCTGAATGGACTGTATATGAAAACTGAGTATGTTTGAACCATGTTAGAGACGATTTTCAGTCAAGATTGTATTATTGTATGGAAGTCAATGAAGAACAATTTAAACATTCGATTTGAAAACGCAGATTCAATTTTTTTGACTCATGAAACAATTAAATTTTTCAAAGATTTTTAAGTTTGTAAAAAGGGCTCAGTGAAAATGGGTTTGTATATAGTAAAAATAACCAAAATATTCAAGGTGGCTCGTTTGAGCCACTCAAAAGGACTCAAAAGTCCTATTCCTGAAATTTGCTAATTATTATGATTAGTTATTTTTTATTATGATTAGTATAGAGGACGAAGAAAAACATAATGAATCAATTATTTGTGAAGAAGTTTTTTCCCAAAGATTCAATAGCATAGATTCGAATAAATATTGCTTATATACTTACATTTTAGCTGCAGTTACCCTTTTTCCTAATAAAGAGAACAAATTCTTATTTTTCAACTTCATAAGATATATCAAATTGGTGGGATAATCATCTTGACCCAAGTTACCATTGTGTCTTTCGTTCAAAAGATCAATTTCTTCATCATAATCTTCATCACTAAATATCGATAATTTTATCTCGTTCAATTTGCCTTCAAATTTTTTTAAATCTTCTGGATTGAGCCATTTGCTACCTTCCAGATATTTTAGTGACTGTTTTCTCAAAAGATCAAATATCACTCGAATATACGATACACTGTTATTAGTGAGGTGAGTATCTGTCTCGATTTTGTAAAGATAATTCGCAATACTTGGCATTATATGCTTTGTTTGTTTCTTACAAAATTCAGTTCTTGACTCAACATGAGACTGAAGCACTATATTTTCGTAAATACTGTATTCGGCAATTGACTCAAGAACATTCAGTAACTCCCTGAAATAAATAATTCTTTAGACTGATCAATATAAACTGATATATAAGTTTTTTCCGAATAAAAACTCCGACAAGAATGTAGGCATTTTCCTTATGAATATGACAACTGCCCATGAAAAAACAAATTTTCCCAATGGCTCATTAGCACGTCCTATCTCAAACTGAAAGAATATCATGATAGAGAGATTGAAATTTAAAAAAAAATTGGCCTAACAAAATCATTCATTCTGCCATATCTTGTAGAGATAAGATAATATCTCAGATTCGCACAGATTTCATGGTTATATTTAATTATCAATAACTCCACCCATGGACTTTTACCAGAATTATATTTAGTTATTTTATGTCGGTACTCGGAACTCTCCTACCACGGATTTAGGTATTCATTATCTGTAAAATTTATGATGCATAAACTGTTTAGCCAACCCACATTTTTCAATGCAAAAATCAGGTACTAAATCACATTAATTTTTGATTAATTTCAACAAAAATTCAGTGAATCAGTGAAAATAATATTTAAAACTCTTACAGCTTTTCGTTCTACCATTCATCCACTCGCCACTTCGTGACTCGTTTCAGAATTTTGAACGATTGGAAAGAATATCAATGCCTTTTGCACTTGTATTGTAAATGACTATTGCACTTATATCGTAATATAATTCTTTGCACTCAAATTCTAAATATACAATTGTATATTCAGAAAAAAGAATAAAGGAAGAAGAAGAAGCATATAGGGGCTAAAAAATGAAAAGAAGGCGCAATGAATAAAATCGGAGTAATCCCACTATTACGTTCTTCTACAATACTCACCCTTTATTCGAAAGATCCTTTATTTTGGTCATAAACCATTGAAAATGAGCAATTTCATCAATTCTAATGTCAGTTTGATAATTTATAGTGCTATCAGTTATTAGAGATAAAATATCTTTCCAGTTCAAGCTAGAATATTGTTTTTGCAAATCTCCCAATTTTATGATATTATTATCATTCACTTGTGAATCAGGGGCTTGTAATGATTCCTGCAAAAAAAAGGATTTTCATATATTGTGCGATCAATCGCGGTTCCAAGAGAGGAGGACTGGGAATAATGGCCCAGCCACTCCTAACATTTTGCTGATCCCCCTAGAATTTGTCATACTAAAGCTAAAATAATTACAAAATCATAAAAAATTCAATTTGACTCAATTTATGAAACACAGATGATCTCTAAAAGTTCCCCCGTAAAAGTTGGGCCTTGGGCCGCCCGATCGGTACACGGAAAAATTTGACTATTAGGTATAGCGGTATTCGAAAGTTCGTCTTAACTTTATAACTTGGAACCACTTATGATTATGAGTTGAGTGTCTAAACCGTCTGCGTCGTACAAGAACAACTGAGAATATTGTAACGTTTTTCGGTTAATTAAATCAGTACTTCTGGCTAACACTAATTTATTTCAACTATTACACTAATTAATTTCCACTACTACAATAATTTATTTCTACAACTTATATCTAATCGAGTGTACGACACTGACCGCCGTTTTCGTCGACACCGTTCTGCTTCTGTTATATACCGCTGGCATCTCTCTCTAGAAGCGTCTTGATCTTTCTATCGAGCTCTCGGTGCGTCCGGTACCTTCTAGAAAGAAGCAGTGGTGTAGGGCTTGCGAATTCGTTACAATATTGTTGGTGTAGCCCATAGTGTTGACGAAATTCCAGGTTTGTCGATCTTGGGAATTATCATTCCACAAATGACATTACACAGTATTTCACATAAAGATATAGATCGATATAAAATTAACGAGGCCTAATTCCATTTCGGATCCTGCGTTAAAGGCAGAATCAGTGTTGGCTTGTCAATAAGTGCTCATGTGCACGTGAATCCCGTGCACGTTTTCTATTGAGTATTTAATTTTATTTTTCATTTCCGATGATTGCTCATGACAACTGCAAAAGCACAACGTTGTTTCTCCACTTTGAAGCGAATTGAAACTTTTTTGAGAAGTACTATGGATCATAATAGGTTAACGGCTCTCGCAATGTTGTTTTAAAAACAAATGATTCAAGATCTTTCAAAATTTAATGAATCAATTATTGAATAATCCACATCGAGTAAGAACAGGCGTCTTGAATTTCAATACAAAACGTGTGTGTGAGAATTAGTACTAAGTGTTTGTGTTATTTAGTATGTTATCAGTTACCTTATTAGTTAGACAATAAAAGCAGCAACACGTGAAACTTGATCAGGAAGATGCGGTGTTTGGTTGAAGAGGTAGGATTTTTCAAATAATTTTTAGTCTAAGTCATTTTTGTTCGTTTATGATGTGACTGTTTAGTATAAAAACAATAACTAAAGGCTTAGAAATGATACATTCAGGTACTACTTACATGTAGAATTGACAATGCATCTCTTGTCTTAGTCATTTTTGAGATATACTCCTTGTCTTCTCGCAGGGACTGTAAAGAAGCTAAACAATCAGTATAATCCGATGTACAGTTCATATAGAAACTATATATTTGGCTTCCTTCGGAGACATATCCGTGAAATTTCTCACGGCCTTGACGTAGACATTTTCTCTTGTTTGCTGAAAATGTTGACCAATAGTTGAAAAATGGAGATATGTATTTTGGCTTCTTCAACTGTAAAAAAAAAATTTTCGCATGTAAAATTCTTATGGTAAGTCGAATGTCTATATTACAAACAACAATATAAATTTGTCCAGCAGGACGAATGAAGAGAGGAAGACCGAGGAAGACCTGGAAGGAAGGAATATCGAGGACGATGAGTTAAATAAACCTTACTGAAGATCAATGCAGTGGTCGTCTGACATGGAAATTAGGCATCGGACTACGTCGAAAGACTCATGGATTTGATACGATTTTAAGGTTTCGATGAAATGGAAAGAATTCTTTACATGCGTAGATTCGAGGGGTTCGAAAGGCTCGAATCTACGGATTGCCTAAAGTTCACAAACTTCGTCCAATCGTCAGTGCCTTTGAATCCCCAACTCATCATCTTGCCAAATTCTTAACTTCTTCACTTCAACCACTAGCTGAAGAATCATCATCGCATACAAAGAATTCTTTCCACTTCATCGAAACCTTAAAAACGTATCAAATCCATGAGTAAGACATTCTTGTCAGTTTTGACGACGTATCTCTCCTCGCCAATATTCCACTTAAAGAGACCCTTGAGATACTAGAAAACCAAACATCACATACCCCAGGATACATCGACCTTTATGAACCATTGCATGTCGAGCACGTACTCCCTCTTTCAAGGTACATTTTACAAACAAGTGAAAGGTGCACTCATGGAATCTCCATCGCTGATACATTGAAGATTTTGAAACCAACGCCATCGAAATGTTCCACCTATAGCCTACTTGCTGGCTTCGATATGTGGACGATGTCTTCGTCATATGGCCCGAAACTCTTCAAGACTTTTTTGATCATCTGAATAATATAAATACAGGGTGTGGCGTAATTAATGGATAATCCTTTACTGGCGAATAGGGGAGGTCATGGCCGACCAGAAAATGTAAAGTTATGTTCAGTAAAAATGTCATAGTTTTCGAGATATCGGACAATTTCATTTTTTTCTAAAAAGTGCACCTTTACTCACTAATTTCAATGCTGTTATCACAAATCTTATTATTCCTTTGGGCATTGTTTTTTATTTTACTCTCAAATAGCTGTACGATGAGATTAACTACCAAATTTCTACCATCTTGCATAATTTAGATAAAAAAAGTAGGATAATCCTCATGTTTGCAAATTCACTTACTTTTTTCTTTAAGTTTCAGTCGTTATGGAGAAGAAAAAATGTATTGAGACCTTTGTGAAAATTTCAGAACCGCAATAAAATAGACAATTTATTTATGAAATGTTCACAAAGGTCTCAATACATTTTTTCTTCTCCATAACGACTGAAACTTAAAGGAAAAAGTAAGTGAATTTGCAAACATGAGGATTATCCTACTTTTTTTATCTAAATTATGCAAGATGGTAGGAATTTGGAAGTTCATCTCATCGTACAGCTATTTGAGAGTAAAATAAAAAACAATGCCCCAAGAAATAACAAGATTTGTGATAACAGCATTGAAATTAGTGAGTAAAGGTGCACTTTTTAGAAAAAAATGAAATTGTCCGATATCTCGAAAACTATGATATTTCTACTGAACATAACTTTACATTTTCTAGTCGGCCATGACCTCCCCTATTCGCCAGTAAAGGATTATCCATTAATTACGCCACACCCTGTATATACAGGGTCTTTCACGAGAAACCTCACCCATATTTATACGGGAAACTACTGAACGTATTTTCATGGAATTCAGCACTTATAAGTATTTCACGATGCTGATGAAATCTACAATATTTTCAAGGCATGAGCTACTCCGGTTTTTCCGGAAATGACGTCAACTTCCGTTTTTCAAATTAGAACATCATTTTTTTATTGCAGAAATAGATTCCTTAGAAAATTTCAAGTTATTTTGATGTAACATTTTTCAGTTTTGGTTGAAAAATTCTCTCTGAGCGGGAAAATTCGAAAAAAAAATCGAAAATAGAGCTCCGCTGAAACAACAATAACTTCGAGGTTTTTGAATGGAAAATTCTCATTTTTGAAATTTTTCAAGATGTAAGATTGATGTATCCACTTCAAAAATCGAAATCGCGATTCATGATACAGGGGGTGAAAAAATCGCTTTCAAAGTTAGGGATGACAAAATCGTGAAAAATCAATTTTTTTCAGCTTAGAACCCCATTTTTTCATGGCAGATATTGAATCTACGTTGAAAAATAATGTGAGTGTATGCATCACACCCTTGCCCTAAAGTGGATATTTTCTGAGTTATTCACAAAAAACTGTTTTTCGTCTTGAATTTTCAGCTATTTCTTTTCCCTTCACGCCAAAAAGATGAAATTTTCAGGAACTGTTACTTAAACCATGTTTTAGATTTTACTACCCTAATATGCAAAAGAAAAAAATTACAGGTTGTTCCTAAATAGAATTTTGATTCGAATTTGTATCGGAAACCTCTTTATTTCAACTAATCGGCCATCGGTTTCCTCTCCAGTGATAAATAAATAATTCCTTATGAACCATATGCAAAAACTTACCATGTTTTACATTCTTTTTTTTTAATGGTAGATATCATTAATTACATCTGCCAAATTCCTCTTTGTTCAGTAGCATTTTGTGTTTACTATTAATTTGGTGATAATTCGTATTAAGTTATAAAATCGATCACTATGCCTAATTTTAATACTAATAGTAACTTGAAGTCGGTTTTAAGAAGGGGTGAAAAATCTACAGCTTGGTTCAAATAACAGTTCCTGAAAATTTCATCTTTTTGGCGTGAAGGGAAAAGAAATAGCTGAAAATTCAAGACGAAAAACAGTTTTTTGTGAATAACTCAGAAAACATCCATTTTAGGGCAAGGGTGTGATGCATACACTCACAATATTTTTTAACGTAGATTCAATATCTGCCATAAAAAATGGGGTTCTAATTTGAAAAAATTGATTTTTCACGATTTTGTCATCCCTAACTTTGAAAGCGATTTTTTCACCCCCTGTATCATGAATCGCGATTTCGATTTCTAAAGTGGATACATCAATCTTACGTCTTGAAAAATCCCAAAAATGAAAATTTTCCATCCAAGAACCTCGAAGTTATTCTTGTTTCAGCGGAGCTCTATTTTCGATTTTTTTTTCGAATTTTCCCGCTCAGAGAGAATTTTCCAACCAAAACTGAAAAATGTTACATCAAAATAACTTGAAATTTTCTAAGGAATCTATTTCTGCAATAAAAAATAGGTGTTCTAATTTGAAAAACGGAAGTTGACGTCATTTCCGGAAAAACCGGAGGTGCTCATGCCTTGAAAATATTTTAGATTTCATCAGCATCGTGAAATACTTATAAGTGCTGAATTTCATGGAAATACGTTCAGTAGTTTCCCGTATAAATATGGGTGAGGTTCCTCGTGAGAGACCCTGTATATATCGGGTGTCCCAAACTCGATGGCCTATTAGACGTTTCTGGACAACTAATCATAATTTTGAGCTGAAAATTTGCATATTGAAATTTGAGACAATGATCTTTCTCTCTAAAATATTTTCAGATCTCTACAACTTCCGGTTATACCGGAAACAGACTACTACTTCCCCATTTCAAATGGCACACCCAGTATATTATTGCATCATTAGATAGCTTTTTTTATGGCAATTTCGGCAATATGCCATACCTTGGGTAAAAATTCAACGGTTCATGAGTTATTGGGATTCTTATGAAAATAAAGGTGGCGATGAGGACTCACATTTTTTTGAATATTTCAGCAGAAAAAGCCGCTTTCGAAAAAAATTTGGTTTGTTTATTTCACGCAAGTACGTAGTATTATAAGACTGTTTTCGGCTTGGACCAAAAATGTACAGGGTGTTTAAAAGAAGATCATGAACTTGGACAACTCAAATTCATCAAAACTCAAGATTTTCAAATCAGAACCTATATTTTTTATTATTCCATTCGATTCTACGTACAAAAATAGTGCTCCTCAGCTATCAGGTTATTTTTCTCCAAGTGTCCGCAAATATACCTGGTTAGTACTCCAGTTAAGATCTTATATACAGAGGGGAGACATGTTATAGGACGGTAATTTTTCGGGTCTTTCAGATCTCCTTTCTTCGGCAGCAGGTGTGTGATACCCAAGGTGAAGAAATCGGGCACGCTTGTAGGTTCTGATAGCGCTTTCTGAAATAGTGTAGCAAGTTTTTCATGAACACTTGTAAAATTTTTCCACCAATAATTCTGCACACCATCCGCTCCTGGCGATGCCCAGTTGTTCGAACGTCTCAGAGTAGCCGATATGTCTGATTCAGTTATGTCCACATCCTCCATATGGGTACTTGGGATCTGTGATTGTGCCTCATCGATCCAGTTTGCTTCATTGTTATGAGAAACCCTTCCAGACCATATATTGTTCCAGAATTCGTGGGCCTCATCAGGGTCGAGCTGATAATCTGTTTTCTCGTTGTCATGTTCAAGATTACGAAAAAACTGCTTTTGGTTGTGAAAAAATAGCCTGTTGTTTCTGTATCTCTTAGTTCTAAGGTTATAGCGTCGTATACGATTTCCTAATGCCTTTATTTTCTGTTTAAGGTTATCACAAATGATGTTAAATTTATCTCGGAAAGCAGGGTCTCTCCGTTTCACACGATACTCCGATGCAAGCTTTCTGGTCATTCTAACGATTCTAGTCGACGGCTGAGGAGTGTGAAGGTAAGTATGCATGACTCCAATTTTTCTCCTCATACTGTTTATCTTATTTTCCAGGCGACTCTTCCAAGGAGGCACGGAGTGATGATGACATTCACGTTGTACAAAGTCCTCCCCATGGATCCCACAAACTGTTGCCGCCCCAGCATACACCACATCCACCATTGCCTTCAGATTGTTAATATTTTCTAGTTGTCTACTCAGTAACACGTTCACGGACCTCACAGTGTCCGCAACATACTTCGAGTGTTGTAATTTTGCTATCCTTGGCCTTTTTTCCTCTGCAATATTCGAGTACTTCATGACGTTTGTTGAAAAGAGTTCTTCGATAACATTGGTTTGATCGCTAGTTGGCGGCAAACCTCTTCTGCGTAACCTCATGGACGATCTTCTCGGTGTACTCTCCCGGCAGACTGGTTCCTCTTGCTCCAGAGTGAACCGAGGAAAGCAGCTGGCTATGATATTGGCGAGCTCTACACGTGATAGTTTTTGATTTTGAAGTATCCACCTCACACGGTTAGAGAGAAGTTGGGCGTATACTGGTCTGCCTGGGCATAAATCTCCCCATACGTCCATTAGATGTTGCCTATACGTTTTATTCGATTCCAAAGCGAGTTCCGAAGCGATATAATGCGCACGCATTACTATACAATTATCTTCTCTAGTCCAGCGTGTGCGCCTGTCCCGCTGTGGTGTCCTCGTAGCGGAGTGAAATGGTTGTCCACCCAAGCTATTTCGGTTTACTCTCTGAGGAGTAACGGGAATTGGCCTTGCGGTGCCATCTCGGGGGGGTGCGCCGCTCGCTCCACACCTGACCCCTACAAGCCGATCCTCCAGACGGTTCCGAGAGGAGCTGGCCTGACGCTCCTCGCCGCCCTGTTGTCTAGTTATAACTGGGTGAGCAAATTTAAATCAAACTCGCTAAGGCTGCTAACCTAGAGTAAGCTGTTGTGACTCGGGTACGCGGGGTTGCCAATTCCTGATGGTAGAGGACCTACCACCCTGCGGTATATATATATATATAGATAAGGGGTGTGGGAAAATTGATAAGTGTTATAATGTCACTCTTCTTTATTTCATTTAGTCGACGTTTCGATCCCGATGGGGACCTTCTTCAGGACTCTACAATAGCAATAAAAAACAGTCAAAATAAGGCAATCACAAAACATGTAAAAATAGTACATACCGAAATACAGAGTTGTAAAGATCTTATTTGAACACAAATCAATAGCTCTCAAGAAAGCAACTAACAAGAACATCAACAACTTCAGCGAAAAAAGATCTGATACTTCGTTAGTAAAGGAGTAGAAATCAATTATAATAAGTAAATAAGGTAAACAGAATAATCATCAAAATGAGAGGTTGTCAAAAATGTTGTCAACCAGACTTGCCACAGAATACACGCACATGACAGATGAAACATAGAGTAGCATTAAATCACATTGGTCGCAGTAATTCACTCTCACTGAACTCAGAACAAATGCGACTTTTTTGAAAGATTCCATGAACCGAAACCAATCCCCTCTCACAGAAATGGCCTAGAACACAGAATTCATTTTCACGTTATCCCTACGACTGCTGAACTTGTTGAAATTCTTTCTGTATGTGATCCTTCCAATTCTCTCCCACAGAACCGGTCATAATGAATCAAATAAGAATAGATGGAGCTGATATTATTTACATCCCTTCTGTAGTTCATCGAACAGGTTTGACGTTTAATATGATACATCTCTAAGAAACATCTTTTTCTTCCACTAACTTCAATTTCTAGGATTTTGGTGGAATCATAATTCATAATCCTAGAAATTGAAGTTAGTGGAAGAAAAAGATGTTTCTTAGAGATGTATCATATTAAACGTCAAACCTGTTCGATGAACTACAGAAGGGATGTAAATAATATCAGCTCCATCTATTCTTATTTGATTCATTATGACCGGTTCTGTGGGAGAGAATTGGAAGGATCACATACAGAAAGAATTTCAACAAGTTCAGCAGTCGTAGGGATAACGTGAAAATGAATTCTGTGTTCTAGGCCATTTCTGTGAGAGGGGATTGGTTTCGGTTCATGGAATCTTTCAAAAAAGTCGCATTTGTTCTGAGTTCAGTGAGAGTGAATTACTGCGACCAATGTGATTTAATGCTACTCTATGTTTCATCTGTCATGTGCGTGTATTCTGTGGCAAGTCTGGTTGACAACATTTTTGACAACCTCTCATTTTGATGATTATTCTGTTTACCTTATTTACTTATTATAATTGATTTCTACTCCTTTACTAACGAAGTATCAGATCTTTTTTCGCTGAAGTTGTTGATGTTCTTGTTAGTTGCTTTCTTGAGAGCTATTGATTTGTGTTCAAATAAGATCTTTACAACTCTGTATTTCGGTATGTACTATTTTTACATGTTTTGTGATTGCCTTATTTTGACTGTTTTTTATTGCTATTGTAGAGTCCTGAAGAAGGTCCCCATCGGGATCGAAACGTCGACTAAATGAAATAAAGAAGAGTGACATTATAACACTTATCAATTTTCCCACACCCCTTATCTAACTTATAACTATTGTTGTATATTGGGAATTAAAATTGTTGATATATATATATATATATATATATATATATATATATATATATATATATATATATATATATATAATTATAAGTTAGATAAAAGGGGTGTGGGAAAATTGATAAGTGTTATAATGTCACTCTTCTTTATTTCATTTAGTCGACGTTTCGATCCCGATGGGGACCTTCTTCAGGACTCTACAATAGCAATAGAAAACAGTCAAAATAAGGCAATCACAAATCATGTAAAAATAGTACATACCGAAATACAGAGTTGTAAAGATCTTATTTGAACACAAATCAATAGCTCTCAAGAAAGCAACTAACAAGAACATCAACAACTTCAGCGAAAAAAGATCTGATACTTCGTTAGTGAAGGAGTAGAAATCAATTATAATAAGTAAATAGGTAAACAGAATAATCAACAAAATGAGAGGTTGTCAAAAATGTTGTCAACCAGACTTGCCACAGAATACACGCACATGACAGATGAAACATAGAGTAGCATTAAATCACATTGGTCGCAGTTATTCACTCTCACCGAACTCAGAACAAATGCGATTTTTTTGAAAGATTCCATGAACCGAAACCAATCCCCTCTCACAGAAATGGCCTAGAACACAGAATTCATTTTCACGTTATCCCTACGACTGCTGAACTTGTTGAAATTCCTTCTGTATGTGATCCATCCAATTCTCTCCCACCGAACTGGTCATAATGAATCAAATAAGAATAGATGGAGCTGATATTATTTACATCCCTTCTGTAGTTCATCGAACAGGTTTGGCGTTTAATATGATACATCTCTAAGAAACATCTTTTTCTTCCACTAACTTCAATTTCTAGGATTTTGGTGGAATCATAATTCATTGGATGATCTTTTTCCCGGGTATGGTCTGCTAGGGCACAAATCTTACTTGAATTCTTGATGTCGCTTTTGTGTTGAGCAATCCTTCTCTTCAGAAGCTGAGACGTCTGACCAATGTACACCTCACTGCATATTGAACAAGGAATACAATATACCACACCACTCATGTTATCAACAGTCATCCTATCTTTCACTCGACTGTATAATCTGTCAATTTTAAAATAAGATTTCTGAATCAACATAATTTCTGTGGTCTCATCTGTCATGTGCGTGTATTCTGTGGCAAGTCTGGTTGACAACATTTTTGACAACCTCTCATTTTGTTGATTATTCTGTTTACCTATTTACTTATTATAATTGATTTCTACTCCTTCACTAACGAAGTATCAGATCTTTTTTCGCTGAAGTTGTTGATGTTCTTGTTAGTTGCTTTCTTGAGAGCTATTGATTTGTGTTCAAATAAGATCTTTACAACTCTGTATTTCGGTATGTACTATTTTTACATGATTTGTGATTGCCTTATTTTGACTGTTTTCTATTGCTATTGTAGAGTCCTGAAGAAGGTCCCCATCGGGATCGAAACGTCGACTAAATGAAATAAAGAAGAGTGACATTATAACACTTATCAATTTTCCCACACCCCTTATCTAACTTATAATTATTGTTGTATATTGGGAATTAAAATTGTTGATATTTAAGCATGGGGTTTTATGCAGAAGTGAGAAACAACTATGGAAGAGTAGCATATGAAGCGTTGAAGTCATGGTCGTCATACAATATGAAACTGGCATCTTATAGAAACCGAAGAGTGTTCCTTTTGGAATGCAAAAGACAGGGTTTACTTCCTAAACATATTTCCAACAATATGAATTATTTGTTCAGCTCAGCAAGTGATTCAGGTTCGTCCAGACAGGTTCAGGCTATGTTGGAGAAATCAAGACGTCTCGTTCTTCAATTTGAGATCACTGTGACTGTGACCAGGATAGGAAGAATGGAGTGTGATTCTTCCAGGTTGTGGCAGATCTTGGAGGGGTTGCTTCCACCAGAGATGCTAAGTCGTTTTGAAACTTACCAGTCCAGAAGGTACAGAAGAGAATTTGCTGCTATCAGGGAGAGAAATCTGATGAAGGTGAGAGCTCTATCAGATGAACTTCTAAAGAAAGTAGAACCACAGGAAAGGTGGATTAAGAATGTTAGTACTGTTATTGTACCAGATAGAATATTGAAATTTCTAGCACTGGGCCCCAAATTCGGCATTGATATTCCTTTAAGGGAGGTTTCCATGTCGAGGCTGTTGTCAGATGTAGAGGGCATTATTGACCTTAATGATAGACTGTCAGATGAGGGAAAGAACATCAAACGTTCCCAAGCTGTTAATATTATCACAAACTACATCAAACCTGGAAAAAGGACTAATAATGTTTTCCAGAGAGAATTTTACCACTGTAAGAGATACCTAAGTGAACATCAAGAATTGCTTGTGTTACGGGCTGATAAAGGCAATGTTACGGTTTTGATGGATAAGGATCAGTACATAGAGCTCTCCAACAAAATTTTACTTAATGAACAATATTACCAACTTCTTACTAACAGAGATCCAACCGTTACAATACAAGGTAAATGTAATGCATTGATTAAACGATGGGTCAGTGAGGGCCACATAACACAAATACAAGGTAAATCACTGTACATTTACAATTCAGTTCCAGCTAGATTCTACGGTTTACCAAAAATCCACAAACCCATTCTTGCCTTGAGACCAATAATATCATCTGTTAACACCCCCACATTCAAACTGTCAGTTTTTGTTTCAGACATCCTGTCTAAATATCTTTCTTCTACCAGAAGTAGATATTTTATTGATTATTCCTTTGCTTTTGCCCAGTATGTGAATGATTTCCAGTTACCTGTTGATTATGTCCTGATCAGCCTGGACGTTGTATCTCTTTTCACCAACATTCCTGTCGAGTTGGCAGTTTCAGCTGTTGAGAACAAGTGGGATACTATCAGAAACCACACAAGTCTACCAAAAGAAGAATTCATCCATGCCATCAAGTTCCTGTTTTCTTCAAACTATTTTCTTTTTAATGGTAGTTTCTTCAAGCAGGTGCTCGGTTCCCCTATGGGTTCCAACTTCAGTCCATCCATTGCTGAATTAGTAATGGATTTCCTTCTGGACGGCATTCTTGTTAGTATTCCTTTCCACATTCCTTTCATCAAGAAATATGTTGATGATCTAATATGTGCTGTACCTAAAGACCAGATTGCTTTCGTTCTAGAAAGGTTTAACAGTGAACATGAAAGTATACAGTTTACTTTGGAGGAAGAAACAGCGAATGGAGTCCCATTCCTGGATACAAGGGTGATTCGAACACTGGAAAATAGGCTGATTCTGGATTGGTACCGAAAACCAACAAGTTCAGGGAGATACATACACTATTTTTCTAATCATTCACATGGACAAAAGGTAAACATGATTTTAGGATTGAAGAATCGCATAGAAAAGGTTGCCCATCCAAGTCTAAGGCGGCAGAATCTGAGGTTGTTGATGCAGTTGATGCTAGAGAATGGATACCCAAAAAGGTTATTGTCCAGGTTGATTTATAATACCACTCCTTCGACACGGCCAACAAATGGAGAGAGGAGCGCATCCACCACTGTGGACACTGAGAACACGGGTAGAATTCTTCACTTGTCTATTCCCCTAATTAATGGTATGACAAACGCATTAATTAACCTCTTAAAGACCACAGAAATTATGTTGATTCAGAAATCTTATTTTAAAATTGACAGATTATACAGTCGAGAGAAAGATAGGATGACTGTTGATAACATGAGTGGTGTGGTATATTGTATTCCTTGTTCAATATGCAGTGAGGTGTACATTGGTCAGACGTCTCAGCTTCTGAAGAGAAGGATTGCTCAACACAAAAGCGACATCAAGAATTCAAGTAAGATTTGTGCCCTAGCAGACCATACCCGGGAAAAAGATCATCCAATGAATTATGATTCCACCAAAATCCTAGAAATTGAAGTTAGTGGAAGAAAAAGATGTTTCTTAGAGATGTATCATATTAAACGCCAAACCTGTTCGATGAACTACAGAAGGGATGTAAATAATATCAGCTCCATCTATTCTTATTTGATTCATTATGACCAGTTCGGTGGGAGAGAATTGGGTGGATCACATACAGAAGGAATTTCAACAAGTTCAGCAGTCGTAGGGATAACGTGAAAATGAATTCTGTGTTCTAGGCCATTTCTGTGAGAGGGGATTGGTTTCGGTTCATGGAATCTTTCAAAAAAATCGCATTTGTTCTGAGTTCGGTGAGAGTGAATTACTGCGACCAATGTGATTTAATGCTACTCTATGTTTCATCTGTCATGTGCGTGTATTCTGTGGCAAGTCTGGTTGACAACATTTTTGACAACCTCTCATTTTGTTGATTATTCTGTTTACCTATTTACTTATTATAATTGATTTCTACTCCTTCACTAACGAAGTATCAGATCTTTTTTCGCTGAAGTTGTTGATGTTCTTGTTAGTTGCTTTCTTGAGAGCTATTGATTTGTGTTCAAATAAGATCTTTACAACTCTGTATTTCGGTATGTACTATTTTTACATGATTTGTGATTGCCTTATTTTGACTGTTTTCTATTGCTATTGTAGAGTACTGAAGAAGGGCCCCATCGGGATCGAAACGTCGACTAAATGAAATAAAGAAGAGTGACATTATAACACTTATCAATTTTCCCACACCCCTTATCTAACTTATAATTATTGTTGTATATTGGGAATTAAAATTGTTGATATATATATATATATATATATATATATATATATATATATATATATATATACAGGGTCTTTCACGAGGAACCTCACCCATATTTATACGGGAAACTACTGAACGTATTTTCATGAAATTCAGCACTTATAAGTATTTCACGATGCTGATGAAATCTAAAATATTTTCAAGGCATGAGCACCTCCGGTTTTTCCGGAAATGATGTCAACTTCCGTTTTTCAAGGTAGAACACCATTTTTTTATTGCAGAAATAGATTCCTTAGAAAATTTCAAGTTATTTTGATGTAACATTTTTCAGTTTTGGTTGGAAAATTCTCTCTGAGCGGAAAAATTCGAAAAAAAATCGAAAATAGAGCTCCGCTGAAACAAGAATAACTTCGAGGTTTTTGGATGAAAAATTTTCATTTTTGGGATTTTTCAAGATATAAGATTGATGTATCCACTTTAAAAATCGAAATCGCGATTCATGATACAGGGGGTGAAAAAATCGCTTTCAAAGTTAGGGATGACAAAATCGTGAAAAATCAATTTTTTCAAATTAGAACCCAATTTTTTTTATGGCAGATATTGAATCTACGTTGAGAAATAATGTAATTGTATGCATCACACCGTTGCCCTAAAATGGATATTTTCTGAGTTATTCACAAAAAACTGTTTTTCGTCTTGAATTTTCAGCTATTTCTTTTCCCTTCACGCCAAAAAGATGAAATTTTCAGGAACTGTTATTTGAACCATGCTGTAGAATTTTCACCCCTTTTTGAAACCGACTTCAAGTTACTATTAGGAGAACCATGGCAAACTCTCGCAGTTATAACTAGAGAAGATGCTCAAAGTTTTGACCATTAATTTCTAGACATTTATTTATACGTCTCAGGAAGTAGAATGAGATTTAAATAATCTTCATTGGTAAAATTAGGCATAGTGATCGATTTTATAACTTAATATGAATTATCACCAAATTAATAGTAAACACAAAATGCTACTGAATAAAGAGGAATTTGGCAGATGTAATTAATGATATCTATCATTAAAAAAAAGAATGTAAAACATGGTAAGTTTTTGCATATGGTTCATAAGGAATTATTTATTTATCACTGGAGAGGAAACCGATGGCCGATTAGTTGAAATAAAGAGGTTTCCGATACAAATTCGAATCAAAATTCGCCATCTATTTAGGAACAACCTGTAACTTTTTTCTCTTGCATATTAGGGTGGTAAAATCTAAAACATGGTTTAAGTAACAGTTCCTGAAAATTTCATCTTTTTGGAGTGAAGGGAAAAGAAATAGCTGAAAATTCAAGACGAAAAACAGTTTTTTGTGAATAACTCAGAAAATATCCACTTTAGGGCAAGGGTGTGATGCATACAATCACATTATTTTTTAACGTAGATTCAATATCTGCCATAAAAAAATGGGGTTCTAATTTGAAAAAATTGATTTTTCACGATTTTGTGATCCCTAACTTTGAAAGCGATTTTTTTACCCCCTGTATCATGAATCGCGATTTCGATTTTTAAAGTGGATACATCAATCTTACATCTTGAAAAATTTCAAAAATGAAAATTTTCCATCCAAAAACCTCGAAGTTATTCTTGTTTCAGCGGAGCTCTATTTTCGATTTTTTTTTCGAATTTTCCCGCTCAGAGAGAATTTTCCAACCAAAACTGAAAAATGTTACATCAAAATAACTCGAAATTTTCTAAGGAATCTATTTCTGCAATAAAAAAATGGTGTTCTAATTTGAAAAACGGAAGTCGACGTCATTTCCGGAAAAACCGGAGGTGCTCATGCCTTGAAAATATTTTAGATTTCATCAGCATCGTGAAATACATATAAGTGCTGAATTTCATGAAAATATGTTCAGTAGTTTTCCGTATAAATATGGGTGAGGTTCCTCGTGAAAGACCCAGTATATATATATATATATATATACAGGGTGAGTCTTTGACTTGTACATATATTTTAACCGAAGGTTCTTGAGGTCAAATGAAACACTTTTTTCATTTACCATTTTTTCCGATTCGACCCTGTTACAAAGATATAGCCATTTTAAATTTTCAAAATGAGCTAATTCACCCCTGAAAACCGGAACACTGAAGTTTTCTCAAGCATAAGATATACCTCTTGAACCTTGGAAATAAGCTACTAAATTAGAAAAACCATCATAAACTCACGTTTAACATTCCATTTGTTGAACAAAGTAGTGTTTATAATCAAATAAATGAGTTATTCCAATTTCGTTGACGCTAAAGATTAAATATTCTTCTCTTGATTTCTATTTCATTTTCGATAATTATAACGAATTGAGCTCGCTACCACCCATATTAGCTCTGATACTCATATCCATTCATTCATTATATTTCATTTATATGATATCGTTGTTTATTTTTCGTGCAAGAATTAACCTTAAAATCTCAAATAAATAATATTCATCTATGAAAGATCTAACACAGACTATAGTAATCTGTGGTTTTAAGTTTGAATTTCAAATTTCGAGTGATGCCAAACACAGCAGTTCGGTTCGAATAATCTATGTTCTAAGTTCTAACCTAAAATTTTCATTTACAGTTTACACTGTTATTGTTATAAGATATTTGTTATGAAATGAAGCATTTGATTTGTTCCAACTATCTCATAAAAATATTGAAATGCATCAATATTTTTGAAACCATCAGTATGAAAATATGGAAATATGTAAAATATTCTGGCTCTGTAATCAATGGAAAATGTTAGACTCCACTTGTAATCAAATTTGTTGTTAATGTGTACCTACATTATAGCCAACTTTACTACTTAATTCATCTTGATTTTGGCATTGAAAATAAATGAGAAGTATTCAATGTAAATATCCACAATAGAATATTTGGTTTCTTTCAACTCACCTAATTTGTTTTCACATAAAAACAATTATGGCCCTCTTGGAAGTATGTCAATCATAAGCTCTTAGGATGAATTTATGGAATAGCAAAAGAATAAAAGTATTCAATCTCAATCACATGAAAATTTGTCTAGTATGTACCTAGTCCTAGTGATATGTTTCGATGTGAGTTTGAATGAGCCGAAGAAGAATACAGTATTGTTCGATAGCAGCAGTCTTTAGTGGGATATTGATTGTTGTCATTATAATGGGACTATTTTGTGAAAACTTTTTTAAACATGGGTTTTATGAATAATCTGGACTTTTCAAAAAGAATGTTGATTTTAGTGAAGTATCTTCTTATTATCAGAGCTGTGCCAAAGCTCAGTGATTTTTAATCAAATCGAGGAGTTGAGGTGAGCTTATTCAAATAACTTCATTTTCAAACTAAGTTGGCTAGTACTTCAATTCTTAAATCTGAGACATGACTTCATAGTAAATATTCATTTCTGTGGTTTTTTTTTCCACAATAGAACAGAGTTGCATTCAGCCAAAGTACCCAATTTTTTGAATTTCACAGATAATTTTTTTTTTTTAAGATCAAGTTATTCGAAAACGGCGCTTTTACGAGAAAATATGAAGAATACTTTTATTTTTCAAATTAGCCAAATATTCTTCAATGAACGTTCAAATTACTATTAAGAGTTGGTTTCTTCGAATTTCTGGAAGTTTTATGGTATGTTATGTTCATAACAAAGAAACAGAAGAATGTGTATGGAATCTGGTGTTCGGAGAAGATGTATCACATCAAAAAAAGCTATATTTCAAAAATCATTTCCTTCGATACAACCATTTACGAGATATAGCCGAAAATCACATTTTTTTAACGATTTTCAACAGCCTGTATCTTTTTAACCGGGCCGAATCGGAAAAAATGGTAAAGGAAAAAAGTGTTTCTTTTGACCTCAGGAATCTTGGGTTAAAATATATGTACAAGTCAAAGACTCACCCTGTATATATACTAGCTGACCCGGCGAACTTCGTACCACCCTAAAATCAAGAAATATCTGTCACCCTTTTTTCTGAATTAAGTAAATTTCTTTATTAGGTATTGCTGTTGGTATATTAATAAATCGAAATTATTCCAAAAACAAAGTGTTTATTATTCTAATGCTTTATGATACACAATATTCTTAGTTTTATGTTCTGGCGCGTATATAAATAGTGTTGTTGGTATTCCGACACGGGAACAGGCGACATATAACTTGCCATGTGAAAAACATGAATTTTCAAGATAAATGCCACAAACACTTAGCGACTGCCCTTGTGATTTATTTATCGACATTGCAAATGCTAGCCGCACTGGAAATTGTAACCGTTTAAAGTCGAACAGCATGTCTTTCGGAATTAGAGGAATCCGTGGAATTGAAACGTCTTCTCCTTTGTACTTCCCTTTCAAAATAATACCTTCTATCACGTTATTCATTAATCTCTTCACCGCAAGTCGGGTGCCATTGCAAAGACGTGGCTGGTTTATATTCCGCAACATGATTATTACCGATCCAATTTTTAATTGCAGATTATGAGGTGGTAATCCGGGTAATTCCAGCGAATTTAAGAATTTCGTTGGATAGTTAACAATGTCATCTTGGTTAGTGACTGAATCAATCGATTTGTATGTAATCAATTCACCAGTTATTATATTTTGAATTTGAAAATTCATTTCATTGTCATCAATGTTTTTTGCAGCCAATATAACTCGATCGCTCATCCAAACATGATCTTTACAATTTTGTGCAATATTTGGGAGAACCTTTTCAATCAGTTCTGTCTTAGATTTCATAAAATGACAGATATTGGTGGGAACGTAATGTATCCAGACGATGAGTCAACAGGTATTTTTCCATTACCAATATCGAGCAATTGCTTTGAAAAAGTTTCTCTAGGTTGGTCATTCTGCAGTTCGACTCGCATGTTCATACTTAATTTGAGCGTTTTAACATATATTTCCATAAGATGGATGTTTTTTTGCTTTAAGTTCGTCGGCTGGCGTTGAACGTGGTATTACTGGTAATGTTTGTCGAAAATCACCTGCCAATAATAACACTGCACTACCAAACCGGTTTTGGTTCTCTTTCGCAAATCTTGCAAATCCATGCCCTCACCGGGATCGAATCCGGATCTTCGATGCCGCAGTCGAGGTCTCTGTCGCCCACGCCACCTAGGCGGCTCCGACCACAGACCAACTCCGACCGATATTTATTCATTCATTCTTTCTCGCTTGTTGGGCTCACTCAACCTTTGGTTATGTACCCAGTCACAAATTCGTTGGATTTCCCCTATTTTTCCCACATGTATTACATATAATTCCCACTCGCATTCATCCTAATGTCAACATACAATTTTATTTTTTTTCATAGTCTTGAACAACCACTTAATATCCATGCCCTCACCGGGATTCGAACCCGGACCTTCTGTGCCGCAGTCGAGGTCTCTGTCGACCACGCCACCGAGGCGGCTTCGACCGATATATTTGCAAAGAGCATACCTATAAACATTATAAACTACGTTTCTTTGTTTCAATGTCAACTACGTGAATTTTGCAACTTTCGAATTTTTTTCTTACATAAGAACCTTCTCCTAATAATAACAAATACAACAAAAAAAGAATTAGTGAAATCGGTCCAGCCATTCACGCGTGATGCCGTGACCAAGGAAAAAGGGATTCAAGTGAAGTTGCTAATTAAAATATTTAATGTCATTAGTTTTCGAAGAGTTCTGAAGTGTATATAAATAACTTATACATTTTGTAAATTTAGTGCGGAATCGAAGTGAGTATATTTTTAATTTACACGTGCGTTTATTAACAACCAACATAACCTTCAAGTTTATTTGTGTGGTTAGAGGATTGAATTTTTTTAATTATTTTTATTGACAATTAATTCATTTTTGGAGATAATAAAAAAACTCACAAAATGCGATTACATGTTCTTTATCTAAAATTTGTCATAATAAATCTTTTGAGTTAATTAATTGAGTTAATAATGAGTTACTTATTGATAATGAATTTTTAATTCATAACTCAAAAGATTTATTATGACAAATTTTAGATAAAGAACATGTAATCGCATTTTGTGAGTTTTTTTATTTAATATCTCCAAAAATGAATTAATTGTCGATAAAAATAATTAAAAAAATTCAATCCTCTAACTACACAAATAAACTTGAAGGTTATGTTGGTTGTTAATAAACGCACGTGTAAATTAAAAATATACTCACTTCGATTCCGCACTAAATTTACAAAATGTATAAGTTATTTATATACACTTCAGAACTCTTCGAAAACTAATGACATTAAATATTTACATCCGTCGAATCTGATGTAAAACATTCCAAAATCAAAAACTCCTTACAAATAAAAATTAATTAAAAAAACATCTGAATTCACAAAATTATTTATACACACTTCAAAACTCTTTAAAAAATAATTACATTTAATATTTTAATCAGCACATGAATTGAATAACAAAATTTTTTTCAAATTAATCGTAGCACCATCTGTCGGGACAAACTAAAATTGAAATAGAATAATATTGAATGCGATGATAGCGCCGTCCGCCGGATCTAATGTAAAACATTCCAAAATCAACAACTCCTTATAACATTGTTTAAGGAGAAGATAGTTAGTTACTTCGGTTCAAATATCATTGGAGGATATTGGGCAATATCGTTAGAGGGCGCCACTCCGGAAGAGGCCCAACATGATGGGTTGCCTATGTGCAATGTTTCTTCTCCTTAAACAATGCTTATAAATAAGAAATTAATTGAAAAAACATTTTCCAGTAGACCAAACTGTAAATCTAAACCATTCTCGAATCTCCACGAACACACACAAAAAATTTCATCAAAATTGGTCCAGTCGTTTAGGAGGAGTTCAGTCACATACACACGCACACAAGAAATATATATATTAAGATATATATTTTTTTTTTTGTATCACCTTTATAGGGTTTCGTAGTGAGAATTCCGGGCTATGGTGGGCCAAGGCATCCTCACGCACTGGTCAGAAACGCCCGAACGATCCTCGTCGTCCACAGGATAACTTCTCTCTGTGCGTCTGTGATAACCCTCTCCTCTAATCCGAGCTGGTAAGTATGCTCATTTAAATGTCTTTCAACCATTCCATTGGTGCTTATGATCAGTGGGAGTATCGTCGTGTTGGTAAGTTTATAAATTTCTTTCAGCTCGAATGCAAGATCATGGTACTTCATTCTTTTTTCAGCATAGGCTTTCTCGATGTTGTCATCCGCTGGAATGGTGACGTCTATTATTGTGAGCTTGTTCTTCAGTTTGTGAAATATGACAATGTCAGGCCGATTATGTGCAATAGGTCTATCCGTGATGAGTGGGGAATCCCAGTACAACCTGATTCTATCGTTCTCCAGTATTTCGCTTGGTCTGTATTCGTATGTCCGTTTTTCTTTCTTTATTAATCCGGCTTGGATGGCAATAGCCTGGTGATATACTTTGGCCATGGAGTTGTGGCGATCTATATACTCTCTCGGAGCCATTACTGGACAGGACGAGGTAACGTGCTGTATGGTCTCTGCTGCTCTTGCACATTTTCTACATTTATCACTCGGTATATTTTTGCCTATTATGTTCTTCAGGTAAGCTCGTGTTGGGACAACCTGATCTTGGATTGCTGCCAACCTGCCTTCCGTTTCTGCAAAGAGGTAACCAGATTTAAGGTAAGATACTGATTTTTCTTTATTAATTGTTGTTCGTTTCAGGGTTGTTGGGTACCTTCCATGAAGGGCTTTGCCGTGCCACTCTTCAGAAAGTGCTGCAGTTGTCAGAGGTCCAGCCGGTTCGTTATTGGAGGCAAGATTCAGCACTGTGATATTATCGTCTGCTTCACATAGTGCCCTGAAGAATGGTGAGTTTTTCTCGATAAAATATTTTCTCATTTCCATGACAGCTCTGTGGTGCACTGCTTCGACTCTCTGCAAGCCTCTTCCTCCATCCTTCCTAGGTATATAAAGTCTGTTGACTGAGGCATGAGGGTGGTGTATTCCATGCCTCGTCATGAGCTTTCTTACCTGTATGTCAATGGCTTTCAGGTCTGAGGTGAACCATTTGACTACTCCGAATGAATATGAAAGGTAAGGCATCGCCCAGGTGTTCATTGATGTAACCATTGCTTTGGCATTCAGTTTGCTTTGTAATATTTTGTTTATTCTGCTTATGAATGTTGTTCTGAATGTGGTTTTGGTTTCTGCAGAATTTATTTCCAGACCTTGTTTTATGTCAAGATATTTTTATCTTCTTTCTGGGCCGAGCCTTTGGAGTTCTATGTCATCTTTTACCAACATTCCTTCCCCTTCTGTGATTCTCCCCCTTTTCACGTTCACCACAGCACACTTGTCAAGTCCCATCTGCATCCTGATTGTCTCTGTGAAAGATGCCACTACCTTGAGCTGCCTCTTGAGTTGGTCTTCACTACCGGCGTATAGTTTGAGGTCATCAATGTAGAGCTGATGGTTTATCTTTGTGTTATGTCTTTTTTCTATTATGTATCCATATTTGTTTTTGTTTAGGAGTGTACTAAGGAAATTGATCGCTAGGCAGAACCACAGGGTACTGAGTTTATCTCCCTGAAAAAGCCCTCTCTTAATATTCACTTCTGGTGTTGTATAAGTGTGGTCTCTGATGTTCACATATAGTCTCGTGCGCCATGAACTCATGAGGCATTTGAGTAGGTTGATTACGGCCTTCGATACTCCGTACAGCTGCAGGGTCTTCAGTAGCCAGGAGTGCGGTATTGAGTCGAAAGCTTTTTTGTAGTCAACCCATGCTACGGATATATTCCTCTGCTTCTTTTTTGCCTGTTTCGTGATTAGTGAGTCCATGATGAGTAGCTCTTTACAACCTCTTGTGTCCTTGCGGCATCCATTCTGCTCCCTGGCCAATATATTATTCTTTCCTATGTGCCTCGAGATGTTGAGTGTTATTACACCGGTAAGTATTTTATATAAGGTTGACAGGCATGTTATTGGCCGGAAGTTTTTCGGATCACCGCTGTCCTTTCCTTTCGGTAGCATGTGAGTTATGCCAGAAGTGAGGAACTCCGGTAAGTTGGATGGGTTTAAGAGCGCTCTCTGGAATGTTTCCGCTAGGATTTTGTGGGTACAGTCGAAGTACTTCCACCAGTAGTTGTGTACTCCGTCGGGTCCTGGGGCAGACCAGTTGTTCGACTTCTTCAGAATTGCTTTCACGTCCTCCTCTGTGATTCTCACTTCCTCCATGGTGTATTTTTCCGCATCTCGTTCAGCATCTCGGATCCAAAAAGCGGTTTCATCATGCTCTTCCTCAGATTCCCAGATTTCCTTCCAGGTCCTATGCATGTTTTCAGGAGATGGTGGATCTTCTTCCGCTACTATACTGTTTTCGAGCGATCTGAAGAATTCTTTTGGGTTTTTATAATATAGTTGATTGTTTTTGTATCTTTTGACTCTTTCGTTGTAGCGTTGTAAGCGATTACCTAATGATTTTGCTTTTTGTTTCAGTTCGTCACATGTCATCTCCAGTTTGTGCTTGAAATCTTCGTGCTGATTTTGAATCTGTAACTGCGATGTAATGCGACGAATGGATTTAAGAAGTTTCCTGGTTGGTGAACTAGTCTGAAGGTAAGTATATATTATGACAATATTTTTTCTTATATGTGTTATTTTATATATATATATATATATATATATATATATATATATATATATATATATATATATTATATATTATATATTTTTTTTTTCAATCACCATATAGGGCAGGTAACTCCTAGTGCCGGGCATTTTTTTTTGCCAAAGCGCTTCAGAGGGACGTTAAGAACTTCCTCACAAGCCTCGTGTTTGCGAGGATCACTTCTTTCTGCGCTATGCTTACAAGCTCTCTATCTAAGCCCAGTCTCAGCGTGTTCTCAAGCAGATGTTTTTCCACCAACCCATTTGTTGACATGACCAGCGGGAGTATAGCAGTCGATTTTAGGCCATATATCGTTTTCATCTCAAATGCCAGATCATGATATTTCATCAGTTTTTCGACGAACGCTTTAGTCATATTGTCATCATTTTTTTTTTTTTTCGGATAGGTTTCCGCGGTAGGAAATATTTGAACTTTGTGTGTTCCGGATTGGACCGCGTCTAATATTTTGTCGTGTTCGACGTTTCGGCTCCGATTTTGGAGCCATTCTCAAGAACCGTTGACTTTACGCCGGGGTCTCAATCTGCCTACTCCCCAGGTATCATCAACAAGAGTATTCTCGTAGGTGTGGTTATCTTCCGTCCTTCGAGGCAACTGAACGTTCACCACGAGAGGTCCTGTATTTACAGTAGAAGGAGGTGACCCACGTGATGGAGGCCGCGCAGGAGCCGGCTGCGCAGTTGCTAGGCAGGCTCCAGTCATTGATCGAGTCGTCATCGATCGAGCTGTCATTGATCGAACCGTTTTCGATCGGTTTGTTGTCGATCGAGTTGTCATCGATTGTGCAGGAACCGATGGTGATGTCTCGTGACTTCGAGTCATCGATCGGGTTGTTATCGAACGGGTGGCAATTGGAAGCCTGGTACGGGTGGTATGAAGCTGAACTGTCGATCGGGTTGTTGTCGGGGGCTGGGTTATCGATCGATGTGTTGCCATGAGACGGGAAATCAAAGGTTTCCAAGTGTTGGGTAATCTTTGACCATCATCCCGTTCGTTGAGGCAATTGGGTCGTTTTTCGATCTCGAGTGCTTCACGAATTATCCTACATGTGAGGGTTCTCTCTGCAGAGATGGTCTTACATCCCTCAAAATCAACGTTATGTCCTGTTTCAGAGTAGTGTTTGAATAGGGCAGATGTTGGATCTCCTTGGCGTATTGCGAGTTGGTGCTCATATACTGCAACGATTTTGCACGCTTCATTCCATGTTACGCTACTGGAATTTTTGAAGACGCAGTAATTTGTCAATTAATCGTTTCATATCGTGTACTTTCGGTCGGAATGCAGATGCGCGTTTCTGGAGAGAATTTTCTGAAAGATTTTCAATGATGATTGAGACTCCAGCAAGAATAAGTAGATTTAGTAGTAGATTTAGATTTCAGTCATTATTAATTTAATTTGAGACTCGGAATCTTATTTATCGGCGAGAATTGTGTCGGGATTCTCGGTAAGTGTTAACATGAATATTAGTATTCAACAAGTAATAATCTCACCAGAATGAATCAATTTAATTTGAAACAGTAGTTTTTTTTCTAGAGTCATCCATCTTGTCGAAACGTATTTCAGGTTTGGTAGAATTCTTTTTGTGTCAAATAATGTCAGCAAAACTCCTTCTCAGGTTTATTTGATAATAAATGTAATGATTTCTTTGTAATTTCTTGGTTAGAAATCCGAGAAGGAGTTGTAAATTCAGTTAACATATTCTGATATCATTTTTGTTCATTTTCTCAAAGCACCTCCCGTGGGATTAGAACGAAGAAAACCTCCCGTGGGATTAGAACGAAGAAAACCTCCCGTGGGATTAGAACAGGAACCTTTCTTGGGATTGAAAATTATCAAGAACTACTTCCTTGAGATACAGAATTTGGGATAGTACGTATGTTAGACCACTTTAGTTCCCGAATCTGAAAGAATTCCTGCGAAATACCTGGCATTATCACACCAACTTCGTTGAATGAGGACTGGAGTACTATAGCTTCCTGATAAGAATTGGTGTTCAGAAGGCTGAAGATAATATACAGAAGAGGTTCCATCCTAGTGGCAGAGTGGCTCATTTAAAATCGTTTTAAGTTAAGTTTCTATTTTATTATTTGTTTGGAGTGAAAAGGATCGATCATTGTATATTTTGATTTTATTAAATTTGTAAAAACCTGGGTAGGAGTTTTGTTGCCAAATAAGCCAAACCACCCCTAGAAATTAGTCCTTAGAGTCTCATGGGCAATTGTAACGTTACACATTTTGGCGCAACAACGTGAGGCCCGAAAATTTTGGCAACTACTCCTATCATTTCGACCTTTTCGGTGCTAAAATAATAATCTATCTTTGTTTAATTTTTTTTCTCTCTTTCTTTTCTCTCGTCTTTGATATTTTTCGTTGGTATCAGATTGACCACACGTGTCGTGATATTTTTTTTGGTAGCTATATATTTATATATTTTTTTTTTCTTTATTGTTTGTTTTCTTTGATAAAATGATTAATCCAGATTTCTTGAAGGCACATGAACTTGCGTATGAGGTTGCGATACGTATTGGTAAGGAAGACGTTGCTAAAACTGTAGAACAAAATCGTAAACTTTTAAGGGGACTTTTAGCTCAGGAAAAGGGTGATCGTAGCTTTACAGAAATTCAGGATGTCTATACTGTAAGTGAAAATGTGAAAGAATTATTGCTTTCAATTTCGGATCTAACTGATAGGGTATCTAAATTAACTCCTGGTTCAAATGTATCTGATTTTAAGAGAATTGAGGACAGATTATCTCATTGTTCGAAGAGATTGCATCGAATTTTGGTGGAAGATGATTGCGAGGAAAAGCAAAAACGCGAGGTTGCTATTAAGATTATTGAGTTGGAAGCTGATTTTTATGATTGTAAGCCAACAGAAAAGTGTGTAACATCCACCCCAACAGTACCATCTGTTTCAGTTTCGAGTCATTTATCGTCATGTAATAAAGTTCCTGTTTACAAGTGGAATTTGAAAAAATTTTCAGGTAAAGAGCCATTAATTCCATTTCTTGAATTGATAGATACGTTAAATTTTTTCTCGTGGTTGTACGGACACAGATTTGTTCGAGTCTGCGTCAGATTTATTTGAGTTGGATGCTTGGAACTGGTGGCATAACCACTTTGTAAGAAAAACTTTTTCAAATTGGTCGGAATTAGTAAATGCACTTAAAGATACGTTTTTACATTCTAATTATGATCATATTTTGCTTGATGAAATTAAATCAAGGAAACAACGTTCAGGAGAAAATGTCAGTGTGTTTATAACAACTTTAGAATCACAATTTCATAGGTTAACTCGTAAAGTATCGGAGAGGGAAATGGTTGATATAATAAGAGCAAATTTACAGTCAGAATTTGTTGGAGCGTTGGTGTTGAGGGATATAGATACGTTGTCAGATTTGAATTCGTTGTGTAAAAGAGTAGAGAATGTATTAGATTTGAATCGAAGAAAACCTTATTCAGTAGCGCAATTTGAATCAATAACGTGTTGGAATTGTAGAAAATTAGGACATAAATATACCTTTTGTAAGAAACCTAGAAGTACCTTTTGCTTCGGTTGCGGAACGGCTGGTGTTATTAAATCAAAATGTTTCAAATGTTCAAAAAACGCCAAACCTGGTCATGTTCTGGCAGAAAACATGAATCAGCCAGGTCCTTCAATAGCTGCCAAGGGCAATATGAACCAAAGAAAGTAAATGTTCTTGTAGATGGTTCGCAATCTCCAAAGCCACCTAAGAAACCACCTGAGCCTCCTGTCACAACCATTCCATCAATTCCTTCAATTCCTCAAGTTTGCCCATTATTGGAAAGACCGTACCTTACCGTACCTTAGAATTAGAGTCTTCAATGAAAGTATTTTAGCCCTTCTGGATAGCGGCAGTAATGTATCAATTCTCGGTTCTCCATCATTGTTTCTTTTAAAAAGATTGAATTTACCTATAAATTATGACGTTTCCTTTCATCTCACTACTGCTGATGGTACATTACAAAGCACTTTAGGTTATGTTGATCTGCCAATAGGGTTGGATAATTTGTCTAAGAACTTTAGGGTATTGGTAGTTCCTTCGATTTCACAACCAATGATTTTGGGAATGGATGTTATACAAGCATTCAATATTAAGCTTGATTTTACGAATTTTTCTTTTAATACCTCCACTTTGTCGACAGCTGCAGTACATGCGATAAAACCAGCTGAAGACTTGACTCCCTTGCAGCAAGATGGATTGAATGAGGTGGTGAAATTATTCCGATCAATAGGACCTGAGAATGAAATTGGCAGGACACACTTACTAACGCATACTATTAAAACTGAAGGTTCGCCCATACGCCAAAGACAATACCCTCTCTCACCTGCTATGCAATCAGTTCTCAATAAGGAGATTGATGAGATGTTAAAACTTGATATAATCAAGCCAGTAACAACCACTTCACCCTGGTTGTCTCCCCTTTGGTTGGTCGGTAAGAAAGATGGTTCATTTAGAGTATGTTTCGATGGAAGAAAGCTAAATTCAGTTACCATACCTGATTCATATCCTATGCCTTTAATAGATTCAATAATTAGTAAAGTTCGTAATGCCTCATTTGTTTCTTCCATTGATTTAAAGTCAGCATTTTTCCAAATTCCTCTTGACGATGATTCTAAGTTGAAAACTACATTTGCAGTTCAAGGTCGCGGTTTGTTTTGCTTTAACGTACTTCCTTTTGGCTTGAACAATGCTGCTCAGGCTATGTGTCGGTTGATGGATATGGTGATAGGTCCATCATTGGAGCCATACGTTTTTTACTATCTCGACGATATAATTGTCGTAACTCCCGATTTTGAATCCCATCTCAAGGTATTAACTCAACTTTTCAAACGGCTTCAAGAAGCCAATTTAACGGTTAATTTCGAAAAATGTCAGTTTTGTCGTTCCTCTCTTAAATTTTTGGGTTTTTTAGTTGACGAGCAAGGCCTTAGGACGGATCCCGACAAAATCAAATCAATCTTAGAGTATCCAGTGCCTACGAATACGACACAAATTAGGAGATTGATTGGTCTTGTGGGATATTATAGGAGATTTTTGAAGGATTTTTCAACAGTTTGCTCCCCAATTTCAGATTTGCTTAAAGGTCGCAAGAAAGGACAACCAATTGTATGGAATGAGGAAGCTGATGCAGCATTCAAGAGAGTAAAGCAGGTTTTAACTTCAACTCCTGTTTTGGCTAGCCCTGATTTTTCGAAGCGGTTTTTTCTAGCTTGTGATGCCTCTGATGTCGGAGTAGGTAGTGTTCTCTTTCAGGAAAGTGACGGTGTCGAACATCCCATAGCCTATTTTAGCAAATCCTTGAACAAAAGTCAACGGAATTATACCACGACAGAGAAGGAACTTCTCTCCATTGTTCTATCCATTGAGAGATTTCGCCCTTATATCGAAGGAACAGAGTTTACAGTGATCACCGATCATTCTTCACTGCAATGGTTGAATTCCATGAAAAATCCATCCCCTAGAATAGCTAGATGGATAATCAAACTATCTTGCCATAAATTCAAAATTGTCCATCGTAGTGGTTCGTTAAACACAGTTGCTGATTCCTTGTCACGAATAACAGAGACAGCTGTTCTAGATCTGAATACCTTAAAGCCTGATCTTTGGTATCGGAATATGTGTGATAGAGTTGAAAAAAATCCCGAATCTTTTCCTGATTTCAGAGTTTCCGGAAATATCTTATACAAACACATCATGAGTAGATCGAAGTTGTCAGATAATTCTCCTGAATGGAAAATAGTGGTTCCCACTGGAAATAGACTGGAACTACTAAATAAGTTTCATGATGACGCCTTAGCTGGACATTTCGGTATTTTCAAAACCTTGTCTAGACTTTCTCAATTATATTATTGGCCAAAAATGCGAAATTCAGTAAAATCATATGTAAGAAAATGTAAAATCTGCGCTTCTTGTAAGCCAGACAACCTTCCACAGGCTGGCTTAACAGGAAATTATCGTAATATTAACTTTCCTTTTCAATTGATTTCTGCAGACTTGTTAGGACCATATCCAAGATCGAAAAATGGAAATCAGTACGTTCTAGTTATTACTGATTGGTTCACGAAATTTGTTTTGGTACATCCTATGGCTAAAGCTACCGCAAAAGGCATCGTCAAGTTTATTGAAAATAATGTGTTTCTAATTTTCGGAGTTCCACAAATAATGGTGGTTGATAATGGAGTCCAGTTCATTTCAAAGGATTTTAAAAACTTAATGAAAGATTATAATGTACAGAAAATTTGGTACAATGCTAGATATTTCCCTCAGATCAACCCTACGGAACGTGTGAATAAGACCATAGTAACAGCAATAAGATCTTTCATTCATGAAAATCACAATACTTGGGATCAAAATATAAATCAGATAGCACAAGCTATTAGATTAGCTAGACATGAGGTAACAGGATTCTCTCCATCCTATTTATGCTTTCTTAGGAACGTTCCTACTGATGGAGCATTTTTTGGTTCAATTTCAGATAATGCTCACAATAATATTGAAATAGGAAATAAAGTTATAGATTCTTCTTTTCAAGCTGACAATCTCCCAGAACTCTATAAAACAGTTCAAAGTAGGCTATTTAAAGCATATCAGAAAAATGCCCATCGCTATAACTTGAGGAAGCGCGATCTTCGTTTCAAGGTAGGAGATAGAGTTTGGAAAAAGAATTTCGTTCTGTCAGACGCTTCAAATAAATTTTCGGCCAAGTTAGCACCGAAATACATCCCCTGTATAGTGAACAAAGTTATTTCCCGTTGGTTTATAATTTGAGAGGCTTGAACGGGACTGACCTTGGCAATTTCCATGTCAAACACATAAAACTAGATCTGACCCATGATGATGTTTCTACCGACTTAGACAAAACTGATGACAATGATGAATAATTCCTTTTTGCCTTTAACCTTTACTTCCTAAATTTGCTTCAGATACACAGATTATATGTTTTCCTTTATTTTTGACAATTATTATCGTTTATCTTTGTAGCATAGCTACTATTATCGTATCTTCGTAGCGTGGCTACTATTATCGTATCTTTGTAGCATGGCTACTATTATCGTATCTTTGTAGCGTGGCTACTATTATCGTATCTTTGTAGCATAGCTACTATTATCGCTTATCGTTGTACCACTATTAGTTTATGGTGGCTACTATTTATCTTATCGTTGTAGTATGGATACTACTTATATTTACCTTTAAAGTTGTTAATCTGACTGAAGTGTCTTTTAGATATGCAGAGCAAATTGATTTTGGCGTAACTGAGAGTATACTTTGGAAAAATTTATTATTTTGGGTCTGAACAGATTCAGTTTTTTTTTTATTTTCTGTGTACTGTTGCAATTTCCCGTTTCCTTATTTTTCCTTCAATTTCCATTTTATCTTATCGTTATCGTTGCAAGTTATATACTTGCTGGCGCCCAACTTAACGTTGCTGTGAACTTTCGGTTATATCACTTCAATGGAGAGGGAGGTAGGGAAGTGAATCCTTGAGCTCAGTTGATTCATATACACGTCAGTACAGAACATCTTTGTACACATTATTTGACTATTTTGAGCCATTTATGGCTGATTTTTCACAGACGGCGTTAATTATCTTTTACCTACTTTGTCGAATGTTATCGCATTTTTTCGTGGTCGATAAATATCGATTTTACCTTACCTTTTCATTACCGGATTTGACGTTATATTTGCTAATTTTGGATTTACCTCAATTTAGTTTCATTATCGGATTTGACATCGTTCTATGCAAGAAACATAGAATGATGGAGTCATTTTTGAAAATTTTGGACTCAAACTAAAAATCTTCCATGCCCCCCCTTTCTGGTTCACCTTCGTCTCGGGTGCCAGGAAGATTTTTCTTGTTGTGCGACGGCACCTTTTAAATTCATTAACTTTTGTTTAGTTGAGACGGTTTTTTTAGTTTTCATTTTTATAACCGCAGCACTGTTTACTTTTTAGTAGCAGTGGCTGAAATTTATATTGAGATTTTTGACGATAGGTCGTTTGGGCATGACTTTCCAGAATCGGTAGGATGATGGTATTTCACATCAGTGTGAGGCATCCTCATCCCTCTTTCGTTTTTTAGAGAGAGGCCTTCAGCAACCGACTTCTGTTTCACCTTTTCACTCAACTCTGAGTAATTTAAATATTTAGGGTGTTAAGAAGTTCTCATTGAGCTCCTTTACACTCATCTCTCTTTCGTTTTTTAGAGAGAAGCCTTAGGCAACTGAAGTCTGTTTCACTTTTTCCCTCATTTCCTTTTTCCTTAGTGCTCAGGTCGTTCCTAAATTTGGTTGACTATTTGTTCGATATATATTTTTTTCAACTTGCCTTCAGCAATTGGTCATAATATTTGGCATTTCATATTTCAAATTGGTTACATTCGATAGGTTTTGGGTAAGACATGGTACGTTTGCGGAATTCTCCCTTGTAATATATCACACTAATTATAACTTTTATCATTTGCTCCAGTTGACAAGTCGGAGTATGTTTTCTTTTGACGTGCTGTGCTTGATCTGATGCCATCGAGTATTTTTGTTTTTGAGATATTCATACATAAAGAAAAAAAAAATTTTTTTTTTTTTTCTTTTTCCTGGTGAGAGGTGTGTGCAACGATTTTGCACGCTTCATTCCATGTTACGCTACTGGAATTTTTGAAGACGCAGTAATTTGTCAATTAATCGTTTCATATCGTGTACTTTCGGTCGGAATGCAGATGGGCGTTTCTGGAGAGAATTTTCTGAAAGATTTTCAATGACGATTGAGACTCCAGCAAGAATAAGTAGATTTAGTAGTAGATTTACATTTCAGTCATTATTAATTTAATTTGAGACTCGGAATCTTATTTATCGGCGAGAATTGTGTCGGGATTCTCGGTAAGTGTTAACATGAATATTAGTATTCAACAAGTAATAATCTCACCAGAATGAATCAATTTAATTTGAAACAGTAGTTTTTTTTCTAGAGTCATCCATCTTGTCGAAACGTATTTCAGGTTTGGTAGAATTCTTTTTGTGTCAAATAATGTCAGCAAAACTCCTTCTCAGGTTTATTTGATAATAAATGTAATGATTTCTTTGTAATTTCTTGGTTAGAAATCCGAGAAGGAGTTGTAAATTCAGTTAACATATTCTGATATCATTTTTGTTCATTTTCTCAAAGCACCTCCCGTGGGATTAGAACGAAGAAAACCTCCCGTGGGATTAGAACGAAGAAAACCTCCCGTGGGATTAGAACAGGAACCTTTCTTGGGATTGAAAATTATCAAGAACTACTTCCTTGAGATACAGAATTTGGGATAGTACGTATGTTAGACCACTTTAGTTCCTGAATCTGAAAGAATTCCTGCGAAATACCTGGCATTATCACACCAACTTCGTTGAATAAGGACTGGAGTACTATAGCTTCCTGATAAGAATTGGTGTTCAGAAGGCTGAAGATAATATACAGAAGAGGTTCCATCCTAGTGGCAGAGTGGCTCATTTAAAATCGTTTTAAGTTAAGTTTCTATTTTATTATTTGTTTGGAGTGAAAAGGATCGATCATTGTATATTTTGATTTTATTAAATTTGTAAAAACCTGGGTAGGAGTTTTGTTGCCAAATAAGCCAAACCACCCCTAGAAATTAGTCCTTAGAGTCTCATGGGCAATTGTAACGTTACAATACTCTGTTAGTTATACGTCTGTTGGTTTGTCCTATGTATGTTCTAGGACATGCGGAACATGGTATCTCGTATACTCCTTGAGACTCGTTATCGATCGTATCCTTTGGTGTTCGAAGAAATTTGGAAATTTTGTTATCGGCTGTGAAAACTGTTTTTTTATCCTGTTTTCGTAGTATGCGACTGATTTTGTCAGTGACACCTTTGATAAAAGGTAGAAAAGCTTTATGAGGGAAATTTTCTGGAGGATTTTTGTGCTGTTGTGTATGGGTCTGATGTCGGTTGATGGCTTTCTGAACTTGTTGACTGTTGTAGCCATTCTGTTGTAGGGCGGTTTGAAGGATGTTGATTTCTTTTTGAATGTGTAGGTTATCTGTCAGTTTTATGGATCTATGGATTAAGGAGTTCAATACGGAGTTGATTTGAGACGGATGATGGTGTGAATTTGCATTCAGGTAGCGGTTTGTGTGGGTTGGTTTTCTGTAAATCGTGTGTGTGAAGGAAACGTTGGATTTCGCTACGAGGACATCAAGAAAAGGGAGTGAGTTGTTGGTTTCAACTTCCATAGTGAATTTGATATGGACATTTATTAATATAAATGTACATCTGAATAATTTCAGATGATCAAAGAAGTCTTGGAGAGTTATCTATCGATGTGTTGCCATGAGACAGGAAATCAAAGGTTTCCAAGTGTTGAGTAATCTTTGACCATCATCCCGTTTGTTGAGGCAATTGGGACGTTTTTCGATCTCAAGTGCTTCACGGATTATCCTACATGTGAGGGTTCTCTCTGCAGAGATGGTCTTACATCCCTCAAAATCAACGTTATGTCCTATTTCAGAGTAGTGTTTGAATAGGGCAGATGTTGGATCTCCTTGGCGTATTGCGAGTTGGTGCTCATATACTCTGTTAGTTATACGTCTGTTGGTTTTTCCTATGTTTGTTCTAGGACATGCGGAACATGGTATGTCGTATACTCCTTGAGACTCGTTATCGATCGTATCCTTTGGTGTTCGAAGAAATTTGGAAATTTTGTTATCGGCTGTGAAAACTGTTTTTATTTCCTGTTTTCGTAGTATGCGACTGATTTTGTCAGTGACACCTTCGATAAAAGGTAGAAAAGCTTTTTCAAAGGTGTCACTGACAAAATCGGTAGCATGTCATGTGGAAAGGATAACGAGTGTAATTGTTCATAAAACATGGTATAAGGAAAAGGACAGTCCCTCCCAGAGAAATGAATGCCGCAAGCCCGAAACACGTGTCTACGGTTAGAAACACTTTTTTCCTTTATAGTTTTTTCCTATTCGACCCGGTTACAAAGATACAGGCTGTTGAAAATCGATAAAAAAATGTGATTTTCAGCTATATCTCGTGAATGGTTCTATTGAAAGAAATGATATTTGGAATATAGCTTTTCCTTGATGTGGTACATCTTCTTCGAACACAAGATTCCCTACATATCTTCCAGTTTCTTCATCATGAACATTACATCACATAAAAATAACAGAAATTCGAAGAACCCAACTTTCAAAGGTAATTTGAACGTTCATTGAACAATATTTGGCTAATTTGAAAAATAAAAGTATTCTTCATATTTTCTCCTACAAAGCGCCGTTTTCGAACTTGATCTTAAAAAAAAAAATTATCTGTGAAATTCGACAAATTGGGTACTTTGGCTACATGCAACTCTGTTCTGTTGTGGAAAAAAAACCACAGAAATGAATATTTACTATGATGTCATGTCTCAGATTTTAAAATTGAAGTACTAGCCAACTTAGTTTGAAAATGAAGTTATTTGAATAAGCTCACCTCAACTCTTCTATTTGATTACAAATTATTGAGCTTTGACAGAGCTCTTATAAGAAGAAGATACTTCATTAAAATCAACATTCTATTTTGAAAAGTCCAGATTTTCCATAAAGCCCATGTTTAAAAAGGTTTTCACAAAATAGTCCCATTATAATGACAACAGTCAATATCCCACTTAAGGCTGCTGCTGCTATCGAACAATACTGTATTCTTCGAGGGTCATTCAAACTCACATCGGAACATACCACTAAGTACATACTAGACAAATTTTCATGTGATTGAGATTAAATACTTTTATTCTTTTGCTATTCCATAAATTCATCCTAGAGCATATGATTGACATACTTCGAAGAGTGCCATAATTGTTTTAATATGAAAACAAATAGGTGAGTTGAAAGAAACAGGATATTCAACTGTGGATATTTATATTGAATACCTCTCATTTATTTTCAATGGCAAAATCAAGATGAATCAAGTAGTAGAGTTGGCTGTAATGTAGGTACATATTATAGAACAAATTTGATTACAAGTGGAGTCTAACATTTTCCATTGATTACAGAGCCATAAAACTTGATTTCCATATTTTCACACTGATGGCTCCAAAAATATTGAAGCAGATCATTATTCTTATTTTTATGAGATTGTTGGAACAAATCAAATGCTTCATTTCATAAAGGAATTACTTTCTATCAGAATGCACACTTATTTATTTTGTATCCACACAATTATTTCGGAAATTATTTTTAAATTTCTCGAAAATATGTATGGAACTTCAATATTATGTTGGGATTCGTCAAATCTTCGATGAATTTCATTTCAGGCTAACATAATATCAAATATCATAATAACAACAACAGTAAGTAATCTTTACAGATAGCATTGATATAGTTCAAATATTGAATGAATTTTTGGAATGTTCAGATATTAAAATATAAGCAATATTTGTAAAATAGGTAAAATAGAAATTTAAAATGGATTCAACAGATTGATGAAAGATATAGAAGAATCTTGTTTATACAGTAGATACCTACTAATATTGGATGTTTGATCCCTCATATGAAAATAACCCAACCTTATCCTTTATTCTCTCTGGGTTTTTGAGGGTGGGAAAGTCAGAGAAAATAAGAAATCAATCAAACACAGAGTAAGCTACCAATCTGGGTACATGCTAAATGCGAACCCATTAAATCACCAATAAGTGATTTGAGAAGAAGAAGAAGAAGAACAACAGGGTAGTCTGTAAATGAATATTTTAGGTTAGAACAGAACATGGATTATTCGAACTGCTGTGTTTAAATTTGCACCCTCGAAATTTGAGGTTCAAACTTAAAACCACAGACTACTAGTCTGTGTTAAAAATTTTACAGATGAATATTATTTATTTGAGAATATGAGGTTGAATGGAAATTCTGGTACGAAATGAAATAAACAACGATATATTATAAATGCGATATAATAAATGAATGGGTATGAATTATGAATATCAGAACTAAGCTAATATGGGTGGTAGCGAGCTCAATTCGTTATGATTATCGAAAATGAAATAGAAAATCAAGAAAAAAATATTTAATCTTTATCGTCAATGAAATTGGGATAACTCATTTATTGTATCATAAATAATACTTTGTTCAACGAATGGAATGTTAAAAAAGAGTTAATGATGGTTTTCCAATCTAGTAGATTATTTCCAAGGTTCAAATTGTATATCTTTTACTTGCGAAAACTTCAGTGTTCCGGTTACCAGGGGTATATTTGCTCATTATGAAAATTTAAAATGGCTATATCTTTTTAACAGGGCCGAATCGGAAAAAATGGTAAATGAAAAAAGTGTTTCTTTTGACCTCTAGAATCTTCGGTTAAAATATATGTACAAGTCAAAAACTCACCCTGTATATGTATATATATATATTTATATATATATATATATATATATATATATAAATATATATTAACTATTGTTGTAAGAGCCAAAATAAATATATTGAATGAAATTTAAGGGTCTTTAGGCTCGGGTTTTGGGAGTAAATGATTGACTACTCTTTATTCTATGCCAAGCTTTCGCATTAATTTAATGCTTCTTCAGGGCTTCTGCAAAAGATCAATAATATACAATTAATAAATAACAAATTTTAGAAAACAAACAAATTTACTCACTGAAAGTGAGGTTTTACATGGATAACATCTGCCACAAACGTTGTAACCAATAAAAACAAAAAGTTATATTTTGATTTCATAGGAATTCTCCAAAAACACGTCAACTAAATCTATTTTCTCTAATTCTGTGGTTATTCCGTTCATTCTTCCACATCTTGTAGAACAAAATCGTGCGAGAATATATCAGAAACGCACAGTTTTCATGGTTATGTTTCATTATTCTATGTTGGTACTCCGAACTTTCCGCCACGGCTTTATCTGTCAATTCATCAATTTGCCTTAAAGAAATCAGTTCTGCCAACCAACATTTTTCAATGCAAATATCACTAAATTATATTTATGGAAATATTTCATCAATTTCAATGAAAATGCAATGAATTAGAGAAAATAATGTATAATACTCGTACAGAAGGCTCATTCTACCACTCGTTCATTCAAAAACTCGCCACTTCGTGGCTCGTTTTTGAATTTTGAACTCGTGGAAGAATATCAATGCCTTCTGCACTTGTATTATAAATAACTATTACAATTTAAAAACTCTTCCGGTTGATAATCTTATTTATACACAATTTAGTAACTCTCATCTAAGATAACACAATAATGACATTTGATTTTTGATGGTTATGTTTCTGTTATTATAGAAAACTAGTCTCTCACTCCTCTATGTTCCCTGTCTTCTTTATTCATCTATTGGGCCGTCATAAAAAGGTTCCATTTTTATCCTTTCTAACAAATAACTGTATATAGAGCTTAGTTTGTTCGTATCTGTCTTCTTATTTATGGTTTCATCTTCTTTGTTTATGTTAATCATTTCGTGAATCAATCTTTTTTGATAATTTCTCTCTGTTTTGAGTACCTCAACACCTTCAAAATTCACATGATGGTCCAGATCATGCGCATGCGCAGCCAATGCACATCTCTCTGGGTATTTTCTTATGTCCGATCTATGTAGCGCCACTCTACTTTTCAGCCATTGGGAGGTATGTCCTATATAACATTTGTCGCAAGTCTCACATTTTATTTTATAAACGACATTACTTTGGAAGGATGTTGGAATGGGGTCCTTTATTTTGGTGTACAATGTCTCCACCGTTTTTTGATTTTGGACTGCCATTTTGATGTTTTCCTCTCTGAACACATTTTTCAATTTTCCTGTCAAGTTTGTAACATTTGGATACGATGCATAATGTGTTCTATCTGTTGTCATATTTTGTTCTTCTGTTTGTTCATTTTGAGTGGTAGCATTAACATATAGTAATTTCTTAATCATGCTGTTAGGATAATCATTTACTTTAAGAATCTGGTGTAATTTTTTTAGTCCTTCTTCTATGAATGATTTATGGCATATTTTTGATATTCTTCTTTTCATTTGGTTTATTGTGTTAATTTTCACATTTATGCCATGGTCTGAGTGGAAATGAATAATTTTGTCTGAATGTGTGTCCTTCCTATACCATTTCAATTTTACTATTTTATCTTGTCTATATGCTCTAGTGTCTAGGAAGGGTACTGAGTGATGGAGATCTTCTGTTTCTAGTGTGAACTGTAAATCTACACAAACCGAGTTGAACAAGTCAAGTGTCAGTTGAATAAATGTTTCTGGTACTATCATCATGATGTCATCCACAAACTTTTTTACGAATAGAACAGTATATGGTAATTTAGGTAAGATTGAGTCCAACTGATGGTCCATAACATACTGTGCAGAATAGGGGACAACTTTGAGCCCATCGCGCATCCGAAAATTTGTTGATAAAATTCTCCCTGAAACGTGCAGTAATTATTTTCAAGAAGAAAAGTGATTATTTCCATAAATAAATTCATGTCTAAGTTCGTGTGCGGTCTTATATTTTCCCACTTAAGCTTTAGAATTTCGATGATTTTTTTCTTTTCCAAATTTCCGAACAAGTTGACAACGTCCAGTGATATTAGTCTGTGGTCATCTGGTATCTCGAAGTCATTAATTTCCTGTGCATACTGGAATGTGTCTTTGACGTAGTATCTATTGTCGGTATTATAAGCACTTTTTAGCGCATCCGCCATAAACTTCGACAGTGAATTTACTGGACTATCTACGCCAGAAATAATTGGTCTTAGTGGATGTCCTTCCTTATGTAATTTTGGATTTCCATGAATTTTAGGTGCTACTCCATTATAAGTTTTCATTTCTTTGGCCTGTTTTGGTGTTATATATTTCTTCCGTTTTAACGTTTCAATGTATGAATTGCACTTTTTTTGAATGCTCTCTGTTGGGTCCCTAGATAGCTTTTTGAAGTCCTTAGAATGAAGTATAGTTTTCATTTTTTCCTTGTATATTTGATGATCCATAATGACAGTTTTACCGCCTTTGTCACTGTTTAAAACAACAAGGTCATCGTTGTTCTTTAGAAATTCTTTTGTCTCTCTAAACCATTCATTTGTTGGGTTTTTATTATCTACATTTTTATGTAAATAATTAGTAATAATGTTTGTTACTCTGGCTCTTTTAATATTCTTTTGTTCACTTTGCACGCCTTGGAGAATATACTCGGTGTCTGCTATTAGATTTTTAACATTTACATCTTTTTTTGTAGTTGGAACGTTGAACTTTGAGCCCAAGGATAGGAGGTTTTGTACTGTTTTCGGTATTGGTTTTTTTGATAGGTTTTTTATCCATTTTTCTTGTGTTTTTATATATTGGATGTTGTCTCTGCTTAGGTTTCTTATTTTCTTCAGGTTATCTTCCTTGATTTTGTGAAATTTCTTGTTATATGCTATATTTATTCTTCTTTTGTATTCCACAAGTATGTTTTCCGGTAAATTCTGTAATTTTCTTGATATTTCTTCTGTGTATTTTTTCAACTTGTTTACTTTCTGATTTACTTGGCTTAATTCAAGATTGAGGATCTTTTTGATCGTTTTGTCATTGAATTGTTTTATTGTCTTGTTGAGTCTATTGCTGTCATAATCGAAAAGACTCATTACACTCTTTAAATTCGATGTAATATGTTTCGGAATAATTCCCTGTCGTCTGCATTCTAAAAGAAATATACGTCGGTTTACGGCTGATGCCATCTTGTTGTTCGTTTTACTCCAGATTTTCAGGTACTTAGTTGTTTCATGTCCATAATCCCTGCTGATGTCTTCAAAGAAACCCATTTCTATTTAATAACTATTGTTGTAAGAGCCAAAATAAATATATTGAATGAAATTTAAGGGTCTTTAGGCTCGGGTTTTGGGAGTAAATGATTGACTACTCTTTATTCTATGCCAAGCTTTCGCATTAATTTAATGCTTCTTCAGGGCTTCTGCAAAAGATCAATAATATACAATTAATAAATAACAAATTTTAGAAAACAAACAAATTTACTCACTGAAAGTGAGGTTTTACATGGATAACATCTGCCACAAACGTTGTAACCAATAAAAACAAAAAGTTATATTTTGATTTCATAGGAATTCTCCAAAAACACGTCAACTAAATCTATTTTACAATTTAAAAACTCTTCCGGTTGATAATCTTATTTATACACAATTTAGTAACTCTCATCTAAGATAACACAATAATGACATTTGATTTTTGATGGTTATGTTTCTGTTATAATAGAAAACTAGTCTCTCACTCTTCTATGTTCCCTGTCTTCTTTATTCATCTATTGGGCCGTCATAAAAAGGTTCCATTTTTATCCTTTCTAACAAATAACTGTATATAGAGCTTAGTTTGTTCGTATCTGTCTTCTTATTTATGGTTTCATCTTCTTTGTTTATGTTAATCATTTCGTGAATCAATCTTTTTCGATAATTTCTCTCTGTTTTCAGTACCTCAACACCTTCAAAATTCACATGATGGTCCAGATCATGCGCATGCGCAGCCAATGCACATCTCTCTGGGTATTTTCTTATGTCCGATCTATGTAGCGCCATTCTACTTTTCAGCCATTGGGAGGTATGTCCTATATAACATTTGTCGCAAGTCTCACATTTTATTTTATAAACGACATTACTTTGGAAGGAATTGAAATAGTATAGGAAGGACACACATTCAGACAAAATTATTCATTTCCACTCAGAACATGGCATAAATGTGAAAATTAACACAATAAACCAAATGAAAAGAAGAATATCAAAAATATGCCATGAATCATTCATAGAAGAAGGACTAAAAAAATTACACCAGATTCTTAAAGAAAATGATTATCCTAACAGCATGATTAAGAAATTACTATATGCTAATGGTACCACTCAAAATGAACAAACAGAAGAACAAAATATGACAACAGATAGAACACATTATGCATCGTATCCAAATGTTACAAACTTGACAGGAAAATTGAAAAATGCGTTCAGAGAGGAAAACATCAAAATTGCAGTCCAAAATCAAAAAACGGTGAGGTCATTGTACACCAAAATAAAGGACCCCATTCCAACATCCTTCCAAAGTAATGTCGTTTATAAAATAAAAGGTGAGACTTGCGACAAATGTTATATAGGACATACCTCCCAATGGCTGAAAAGTAGAATGGCGCTACATAGATCGGACATAAGAAAATACCCAGAGAGATGTGCATTGGCTGCGCATGCGCATGATCTGGACCATCATGTGAATTTTGAAGGTGTTGAGGTACTCAAAACAGAGAGAAATTATCAAAAAAGATTGATTCACGAAATGATTAACATAAACAAAGAAGATGAAACCATAAATAAGAAGACAGATACGAACAAACTAAGCTCTATATACAGTTATTTGTTAGAAAGGATAAAAATGGAACCTTTTTATGACGGCCCAATAGATGAATAAAGAAGACGGGGAACATAGAGGAGTGAGAGACTAGTTTTCTATAATAACAGAAACATAACCATCAAAAATCAAATGTCATTATTGTGTTATCTTAGATGAGAGTTACTAAATTGTGTATAAATAAGATTATAACCGGAAGAGTTTTTAAATTGTAAAATAGATTTAGTTGACGTGTTTTTGGAGAATTCCTATGAAATCAAAATATAACTTTTTGTTTTTATTGGTTACAACGTTTGTGGCAGATGTTATCCATGTAAAACCTCACTTTCAGTGAGTAAATTTGTTTGTTTTCTAAAATTTGTTATTTATTAATTGTATATTATTGATCTTTTGCAGAAGCCCTGAAGAAGAATTAAATTAATGCGAAAGCTTGGCATAGAATAAAGAGTAGTCAATCATTTACTCCCAAAACCCGAGCCTAAAGACCCTTAAATTTCATTCAATATATTTATTTTGGCTCTTACAACAATAGTTATTAAATAGAAATGGGTTTCTTTGAAGACATCAGCAGGGATTATGGACATGAAACAACTAAGTACCTGAAAATCTGGAGTACAACGAACAACAAGATGGCATCAGCCGTAAACCGACGTATATTTCTTTAAGAATGCAGACGACAGGGAATTATTCCGAAACATATTACATCGAATTTAAAGAGTGTAATGAGTCTTTCCGATTATGACAACAATAGACTCAACAAGAAAATAAAACAATTCAATGACAAAACGATCAAAAAGATCCTCAATCTTGAATTAAGCCAAGTAAATCAGAAAGTAAACAAGTTGAAAAAATACACAGAAGAAATATCAAGAAAATTACAGAATTTACCGGAAAACATACTTGTGGAATACAAAAGAAGAATAAATATAGCATATAACAAGAAATTTCACAAAATCAAGGAAGATAACCTGAAGAAAATAAGAAACCTAAGCAGAGACAACATCCAATATATAAAAACACAAGAAAAATGGATAAAAAACCTATCAAAAAAACCAATACCGAAAACAGTACAAAACCTCCTATCCTTGGGCTCAAAGTTCAACGTTCCAACTACAAAAAAAGATGTAAATGTTAAAAATCTAATAGCAGACACCGAGTATATTCTCCAAGGCGTGCAAAGTGAACAAAAGAATATTAAAAGAGCCAGAGTAACAAACATTATTACTAATTATTTACATAAAAATGTAGATAATAAAAACCCAACAAATGAATGGTTTAGAGAGACAAAAGAATTTCTAAAGAACAACGATGACCTTGTTGTTTTAAACAGTGACAAAGGCGGTAAAACTGTCATTATGGATCATCAAATATACAAGGAAAAAATGAAAACTATACTTCATTCTAAGGACTTCAAAAAGCTATCTAGGGACCCAACAGAGAGCATTCAAAAAAAGTGCAATTCATACATTGAAACGTTAAAACGGAAGAAATATATAACACCAGAACAGGCCAAAGAAATGAAAACTTATAATGGAGTAGCACCTAAAATTTATGGAAATCCAAAATTACATAAGGAAGGACATCCACTAAGTCCAATTATTTCTGGCGTAGATAGTCCAGTAAATTCACTGTCGAAGTTTATGGCGGATGCGCTAAAAAGTGCTTATAATACCGACAATAGATACTACGTCAAAGACACATTCCAGTATGCACAGGAAATTAATGACTTCGAGATACCAGATGACCACAGACTAATATCACTGGACGTTGTCAACTTGTTCGGAAATTTGGAAAAGAAAAAAATCATCGAAATTCTAAAGCTTAAGTGGGAAAATATAAGACCGCACACGAACTTAGACATGAATTTATTTATGGAAATAATCACTTTTCTTCTTGAAAATAATTACTGCACGTTTCAGGGAGAATTTTATCAACAAATTTTCGGATGCGCGATGGGCTCAAAGTTGTCCCCTATTCTGGCACAGTATGTTATGGACCATCAGTTGGACTCAATCTTACCTAAATTACCATATACTGTTCTATTCGTAAAAAAGTTTGTGGATGACATCATGATGATAGTACCAGAAACATTTATTCAACTGACACTTGACTTGTTCAACTGGGTTTGTGTAGATTTACAGTTCACACTAGAAACAAAAGATCTCCATCACTCAGTACCCTTCCTAGACACTAGAGCATATAGACAAGATAAAATAGTAAAATTGAAATGGTATAGGAAGGACACCCATTCAGACAAAATTATTCATTTCCACTCAGACCATGGCATAAATGTGAAAATTAACACAATAAACCAAATGAAAAGAAGAATATCAAAAATATGCCATAAATCATTCATAGAAGAAGGACTAAAAAAATTACACCAGATTCTTAAAGAAAATGATTATCCTAACAGCATGATTAAGAAATTACTATATGCTAATGGTACCACTCAAAATGAACAAACAGAAGAACAAAATATGACAACAGATAGAACACATTATGCATCGTATCCAAATGTTACAAACTTGACAGGAAAATTGAAAAATGTGTTCAGAGAGGAAAACATCAAAATTGCAGTCAAAAATCAAAAAACGGTGAGGTCATTGTACACCAAAATAAAGGACCCCATTCCAACATCCTTCCAAAGTAATGTCGTTTATAAAATAAAATGTGAGACTTGCGACAAATGTTATATAGGACATACCTCCCAATGGCTGAAAAGTAGAGTGGCGCTACATAGATCGGACATAAGAAAATACCCAGAGAGATGTGCATTGGCTGCGCATGCGCATGATCTGGACCATCATGTGAATTTTGAAGGTGTTGAGGTACTCAAAACAGAGAGAAATTATCAAAAAAGATTGATTCACAAAATGATTAACATAAACAAAGAAGATGAAACCATAAATAAGAAGACAGATACGAACAAACTAAGCTCTATATACAGTTATTTGTTAGAAAGGATAAAAATGGAACCTTTTTATGACGGCCCAATAGATGAATAAAGAAGACAGGAAACATAGAGGAGTGAGAGACTAGTTTTCTATAATAACAGAAACATAACCATCAAAAATCAAATGTCATTATTGTGTTATCTTAGATGAGAGTTTCTAAATTGTGTATAAATAAGATTATCAACCGGAAGAGTTTTTAAATTGTAAAATAGATTTAGTTGACGTGTTTTTGGAGAATTCCTATGAAATCAAAATATAACTTTTTGTTTTTATTGGTTACAACGTTTGTGGCAGATGTTATCCATGTAAAACCTCACTTTCAGTGAGTAAATTTGTTTGTTTTCTAAAATTTGTTATTTATTAATTGTATATTATTGATCTTTTGCAGAAGCCCTGAAGAAGCATTAAATTAATGCGAAAGCTTGGCATAGAATAAAGAGTAGTCAATCATTTACTCCCAAAACCCGAGCCTAAAGACCCTTAAATTTCATTCTATATATATATATATATATATATATATATATATTTATATATATATATATATATTTTTTTCTTCACCATTTATCGGGTTGGTACGTGAGACAACCGGGCTGATTCTTCAGCCAAGATTGTTCTCAGGAGCTGCTCAAGAACCTCCTGACTATCCGCGTAGTGCCCAAAAAAAAAAAAAATATATATATATATATATATATATATATATATATATCATCAGTATGATGGATGAATTCATTCCGAATACAGTGAGTTGCAATATTGTGAAATTTATCTAACGACAACCTAGTGAATAAGAACATTGAATGTTGTTTTATAATGTTATTAAGTATCTTTCTGGTTGAAAATAAAACAGCTTTGTCATTTACAGAGAAACACAGCTGTTTTTATTCCAACCAGAACAACAACAACAACAACATTCTGGTTTTAAATTACTATGGAAAAGTTGAAGTTCACATTCAAAATGCTGGCTGCTTCAGATGGGAAGTCAAATATGCTTTGTGTGACCAGAATAACTACAACGGATGGAAATACATTCAAAATCCCAAATGAGTATTCAAATGCATTATTACATGTAGAATTACTAAAAACTGCGGCATATACAAAAATCAAGAAAACTTGCTCACAAAGGGGCCAAACAAGGAGAGTGTGGGTGAGTTTAACAAAAGAAATGAGGAATACTTATTTCGATGAGGATGGAAATATCCAATTTGAAAGCGTATACTTAGAGGAAGTGAGTGAAGAAAGCAGTGACACAACTACAAGTACTAGTGCTCCAGAACATTCATTAGAAAAATTATTAGAGAAGATACTGAAAAAAATCCAAGAAAATAGTGGAGAGAGAAATGTGGGTAAATTGGCCACAGAATTTACTATCGGAAAATTTGATGGAAAGAATGCAAATGCAGAGCAATGGTTAAGAAGTTTTGAAAAAGAATGTGAAAGATGCGAAATTGATGAAAATTGTAATAAAATAGAAATTTTGAAATCATTTATGGAAAAAGTTGCTGCAGATTGGTATGATTGTACTCTATTGAAACTCACTATCACAGCAGAATGGAATGATTGGAGAGGAAATTTTTGTGAGACTTTCTCATGTAAAGGTTGGTTTCCAATAAAATATGCAAAAGCATTTAGATATCAAGCGGGCTCACTATTAGAATATTCTATGAAGAAGGAAAAATTACTATTACAAGTAAGAAAAACTATGGATAGTGATACGCTTGTTGATCTTATTGCTATGGGTTTACCCAACTTCATATTAGACAAAATTGATAGAGAAAAAATAGTAAAATCTGAAGATCTACATAATGAATTGAATAAATTAGAACATTTAACCATGAAAAAAAATTCAGAAGTCAAAAAGTTTAAGCCTGACTTCAAAGGAAAAACAGAAAAAATACCTTGTAAAATATGCAAAGATAATATCAAAGGAACAAGATTTCATCCTGAAATGGAATGTTGGTTTAGAGACCCAGAAAAGAAAGGTAACAAACTGAGACAAGTAAATAACTTAACTTTAGATGTAGAATTGAGTACCGATGATACAAAAAACTAATCGTACCACCATTTATTGAACTCAAAATTAGGTTAAATGATATTTTGGAAATACCTACAATTTATGATCCAGGATCAAATATATCATTGATAAATGCTAAATTGATTGATGTAAAGACAAAAGATGGCTATAAAAAGAAAACTAATTTGAGAACGATTAATGGTGTTCATGAAACAGATGGTATGGTAAAATTGGAAATAAAAATATTAAATATAGAAAAATATGTAAACGTGTTCATAATCAATAATGAAAATTTCAAGTACAATTTCCTAATAGGCCTAGATTGTATTCAAAAATTTAAGTTGATACAAAATGAAAGATAAGAGATAGAACAAAAAGATTCCGAATCTAATATATTAATGAATGAGTATCAAATTAATTTTAATGAACATGTAGAGATAAATACTTTTAATATTTCAGAATCATTTGGATAATATTGAAAAAAAAAATCATAACAGATTTAGTAAACAAATATAAAAATATTTTTGCTAAAGATAAGTACGATATAGGTACCGTAAAAGACTATGAAGCAAGAATAGATCTCATAGTAGATAAATATTGTAGTAAAAGGCCTTATAGATGTACAATTGATGACAAGAAAGAAATAGAAGTACAAATATCTCAATTACTTGAAAAAAATTTGATAGAAGAATCATATAGCCCTTTTGCTGCCCCGGTAACTTTAGCCTTTAAAAAAGATGAAAATAGAAGATCAAGATTATGCATAGATTTTAAAGATTTAAACAGAATAATAGTCCCTCAATCACAACCGTTCCCATTAATAGAAGACCTAGTAATCAAAACAAGAAACTGCAAATTTTTTTCAAAGCTTGATATTAATTCTGCTCTTTGGTCAATCCCTTTACGAATTGAAGATAGAAGAAAAACGGGATTTGTAACCCAAGAAGGTCACTTCCAATGGACTTGCCTACCATTCGGATTAAAAACATCTCCGGCTATTTTCCAAAGAATTCTTAGTAATATAATAAGAAAACACAAATTATCAGAGTTCACAGTTAACTATATAGACGACATTTTAATATTTTCAAAATCCTTTGAAGAACACATAGATCATTTGACACAGTTATTAGGCCCAGTTTCACCAAATGCTTTAATCTTGACTTGGCTCTTAAGTGAGGCCTTAGATCACGATTAATGTAATGTAGCGTTTCACCACACTCCAAAGCGCCATTTAATCGACCAATCGCGATTTAGCACTAATCGGCCATTTTCGGAGGATTATAACCTTTCAAGTTGAGATTAATAATTATTTATGAGTATGGAACTCTTGTCTATGTAATTATTTTTCCGGAAATTTCTAATTTTTGGGTCAATTTTATCAAAATATGACTATATGACAATATTTCCCGTTTAAAATACACGTAAACTTTGTTTTTGTGTTTTATGAAATTTATTGCAAAGAATAATTTATTGATATGTTTGATTGAAATATTATTTAAGAAGCAGTTAAACTTGTTAATAAAAATGAATAAGTTAATAAAATTTCTTAGGTATATATTTTTTTTCCTGAATGTGTGGTTTTGTGAAATGGGATAATTTCTTTTTAACTTCTGCAAGTTTCCGACATTTCGAAGCACATCACTCGACATTTTCGGCAAAAATTAACTTTGTTTTTTGTTTACAAGATGACAAATGTTTTGAAATGTTATGAGTTATGAATGAATGACACCTGACACCTAGCGCCAATGGTGGTCATCACTGCTTATACGATACAGAACACTATATAACTTCTTGTTCACAACGTTGCCAAATGGTTTGACTATTTAATCGCGATTTGGTTAATCGCGATCATCTTCGGACGGGTTGATGCATGGTGAAACAGAAAACACTGTTAAGCCTGCTTTAGTAACAAGCGGAGTTTAATCAATCTGGGATCAAGTGCTCTTTGGTGAAACTGGGCCTTAGAAGCAATCATGAAAGAAGGATTTCGATTAAAACTCTCGAAATGCACATTCGCACTCGACTCAGTACAATATTTAGGCCACATAATAAAACATAACACGATCTCGCCAATGAAGGATAATTTAATATCGATAAGAAATTTTCCTGTGCAAAAAATTGAAAAAATGTTCGACAATTTTTGGGTGGAATTAATTTTTACAACGAATACATACCAAAAAATTCAATAACTTTAGACCCACTACATAATTTACTGAGAAAAGGACAGGAATTCATTTGGTCAGAAAAATGTCAAAATGTATTTGATTATATGAAAAATTTTCTTTGCACCCAACGAGTTTAAGCCATTTTCGATCCAGGCTTACCGATTCATATATATACAGATGCAAGCTTGCAAGGCATAGGTGCCGTTTTAAAACAACCACAACTGAACGAAAATAGTAAAACAGAAAAACCAGTACCATATTTTTCCAAGAAATTGAACGAATCACAGAAAAAGAAAAGAGCAATTTATTTGGAATATATAGCAATAAAAGAATCCGTAAAGTATTGGCAACATTGGCTTATAGGTAAACACTTCAAAGTATTTTCAGATCACAAACCTCTAGAAAAGATGAATATAAAAGCTAGAACTGACGAAGAACTAGGAGATCTTACTTATTACGTGTCGCAATTTGACTTTGAGATAATTTATCGCCCGGGCAAGGATAACTTAGAAGCAGATTGCTTGAGCAGAAACCCGGTGCTAGACGATGAAGAAGAAGAAGACAAGATAAAAGTGGTGAACTTAATAAAATTAGAAGATATTTTAGAAGACCAGAAGCAGAATAAAGATATAAAAATCAATAAAAATGGACTGAGAATGGACAGTAAAAATAATTTGTGTTATATAAAAGCAAGAAATAAAGAGAAAATTTTACTATCAGAAGAATTCAGTGAAAAACTAATTAAGGACACACACAATGAATTTGGTCATATTGGAATAAATCAAATGAAAAACAAAATACTCACTCATTATACAGCAGCGAATATATCAGAAAACATAAGAAAAATATGTAGATATTGTGAGGTTTGCATAAAAAATAAAACAAGAGGACAAAACAAAATTGGCTCAATGTCACATCTTGGGCCCGCAAAAAAACCATTCGAAATAGTCTCCATAGACACAATAGGTGGATTTGGTGGCTCAAGATCCAAGAAAAAATATTTACACCTCCAAGTAGATCACTTTTCAAGGTATGCTTACATATTAACATCGAAAACACAAAATGCAAATGATTTTGTTAAACTAACAGAAAATGTACTAAAAGATCACGATATTTGAATACTTTTGACAGATCAATATCCAGGTATAAACTCTAAAGTTTTTAAAAATTTTTTAGTGAAAAAAGGGATTACAATGATTTTTATAGGAGTTAATGCATCATTTTCGAATGGTTCAAATGAAGAACTCAACCAAACCTTAGTAAATAAGATAAGATGTACAACGAACGAAGGAAAAAATAAGCATGCATGGACAACTGTAGCTCATAACTGCATAGATCAATACAATGAAACTGAGCATACAGTGACGAAATTTAGTCCAAAATATTTGTTAGAGGGCGAAAATACATCAATATTACCGAATGAACTGAAAAAAAATAAAAACTATAATCAACTAGAAAACGATAGAATGACTGCATATAGGAATAGTATAAAATATCATGAGTATAATAAGAAATTATATGACAAAAATAGGAAAGAGTTCGACTTTAATGTGGAAGATTTAGTGTACATTGAAAATGGCAATAGAATGAACCGGAAGAAATTAGATGAAGTGAGAATCGGGCCATATAAAATTTTGAAGAAGATATCGAATTCAATATATGAAATTGATATAGGACATAAGAAATCAGAATCAAATATATTTCACATTTCGAAGCTCATTCCAAAACCTTGTTAATGAAAATCTCAGCATATACTTAAATATAAATTTATATAATTTTTGCAATATTGTAATTCACGCAAAATTTTCTTGTACCAAAAAAAATTTTTGTCTTAAGGGGGGAGATGTAAGGAATTTCCTCGATCTGATTGAATTACGCGTGTAGTCAGGTCAATGAATCAGATTACTTAATACCTATACGGAACGTTGTTAAACTCGATCATGAGTATGATCGATGAATTCATTCCGAATACATTGAGTTGCAATATTGTGAAATTTATCTAACGACAACCTAGTGAATAAGAACATTGAATGTTGTTTTATAATGTTATTAAGTATCTTTCTGGTTGGAATAAAAACAGCTTTGTTATTTACAGAGAAACACAGCTGTTTTTATTCCAACCAGAAAGATACTTAATAACATTATATATATATATACACTAGGGAAATAAATTAAAGGATCAAAATAAAATTCGAAATTTTAAGCGGTTTTTCAAATGGATATATTCTCGATAACAATGGTTGTATCTCAATTTGAAAAAAACTTTTTGAAGCTTGAAGTTTATTGTTCAGATATCTCATGATGACAAAATTCTTCAAGCAACGTATATATATATATACCGCTCAATCCTAATGAACAAAATATTTAAAATTTCTGCGAAATTTTTTTAGTTTTAATTTTTGGCCCACAGACTTGAAATTTTTTTTCCAACTTAACCACTATACGGATGAGATAACTTGTACATTCAACTTCAATATCCCGTTTTCAAAATTTTGATACGAGCATTTCTCTCTGAAATATCGAACTTTGAATTGAAAAGGACCTTTTTGTCTTTAACCATCAATATCTCACCATTCAATGTTTGCACAGAAAATTAAGGGGATGTTTTGAAATCTTTGATGAATTCTCTACAAGAAGTAGCTATGTCTTCGTTCTCTACATTAATTTGAAAAGTTTTTGTTTTAGGATCCAATTGGAAATTATAGAGTCGTCAACCGAAAAGAGAGGATAAGAAAATTTTGTTTTGGTTGAAGAGGAATTTCTTCAATATAAATTATGTCAGCTTATTCTGTAAACGTTTACACAAACCAGTCACTACACCGATACGGGGAGACAGCCATACCAAAGTTATGAATAAAAGAAAAATTGGTAGAATCGGACAAATCACCCTGTAGACTCTCAATAAAGGCCCCCAACCATAAACCAAACATTGTTTCGAAACTTCCTTGACTAGTTTGAACTTCTCTTAAAATCTGACGGTCTCCTCCGGAATCACCCTGTATACAAAATTGTTCTCAATTATATTCACATATACAGTTGGCCTTTTGAAAATGAGCTAGAAAGAATTTGTCGATACCCTTTTGGCAAAATAATATATTTTAAATGTAAAAGTTAATGATGAGAATACTCACCACCAAAATGAAGGAAGATTTATTTTTAGGATTGATATCGATACCGATATCCAAGTAAGGAAAGGCTTCGAGTAATATCAAGTTTGCCAACAATGTGCTTATTTTCTGTGTGTCATCATCTTGCCCATAAACTTCTTTTTGCAGAATGATAAGTACTGAAAAATATTCAATTGAAATTATATACTTCAACACATTGTGCGAATGCTAATATATATATATATATATATCAAAATATATATATATATATATATATATATATATATATATATAACAATAGTTATAAGTATGATAAGGGGTGTGGGAAAATTGATAAGTGTTATAATTTCACTCTTCTTTATTTCATTTAGTCGACGTTTCGATCCCGATGGGGACCTTCTTCAGGACTCTACAATAGCAATAGAAAACAATCAAAAAACATGGCAATCACAAAACATGTAAAAATAGAACATACCGAAATACAGAGTTGTAAAGATCTTATTTGAACACAAATCAATAGCTCTCAAGAAAGCAACGAACAAGAACATCAACAAATTTAGCGAAAAAAGATCTGATATTTCGTTAGCACAAGAGTAGAAATCAATTATCATATGTAAATAAGGTAAGATATATATATATATATATATATATATATATATATATATATATATATATATAATATATATACATATATAAATATATATATATATATATATATATATATATATATATATATATATATATATATATATATATATATATATATATATATATAGATCATCGATATTACGGTTCCTTCAGACGACAATATTTCAAGGGCATACACTGAAAAAATTACAAAATACTTCGATCTGTCGTTCGAACTAAAGGAAATGTATAAGCTCAAGAAAATATCTATTATCCCACTGGTGATGTCGGTCAACGGACTCGTAGAGGAACATCTTGTTGATAACACAAAGATGTTGGAACTTGACATCTATGTTGTTTCGAGTGCCCAGAAGGAAGTCATACTGGGCACTACACGTATCGTAAGGCGCTTCTTTCATAGCTCTTGATTCCACTTTGGCTCTGAGAGTTCGGTGGTATCTCGTAATTCCCGGAAAGGTGATTGAAAAAAAAATATAGATCAATGAGATAAGGGTTTATCGACTCAATGTTTGGAGGAATAAATAAAAAGATGAACTCTTTATTCTGTGCCAAGCTTTCGCATTTTTTTAATGCTTCTTCAGGGCTTCTAAAAGAATGTACAATAATTTTCACATTGATAATTGTAATTGTATTGTTTTGTCTAGTCTGTAAGTTTTATTTAATGACGAATGTTTGAGCATGATGCTAGTGACTTTAAAAATCTCACATTCGGTAAGTTCAATGTGTAAAAAAATATTTTAAATTGTTCATGTGAAAATTATTGTACATTCTTTTAGAAGCCCTGAAGAAGCATTAAAAAAATGCGAAAGCTTGGCACAGAATAAAGAGTTCATCTTTTTATTTATTCCTCCAAACATTGAGTCGATAAACCCTTATCTCATTGATCTAAATATACCTGAGACTATATATATATATATATATATATATATATATGTATATATATATATATATATATATATATATATATATTTATATATATATATATATATATATATTTACATCTCCGTACATTATGGCTTCAAACCATATTCCCGCCATTATGGCGTCACATAGAAAGAGAAGACCTACATCTGCCTTTTCCGTGTATATTCGATTAAAACGTCGAACCATACCCATCCCGTCACGTAGGATACTGTATGATGAAAGAATGAATATACGAATTTTTAAATGTTTGACGCATATTATGGCTTCATTATGATGTTAGAACAATAAAGCTTCAAATATACGATTTTTGTCTAAGAATAAGATATTACGGACTCATTCGATCTGCGTTTGATTCGCCTGCAGCGTTGCCAGATAAGTTTGGTATTCCAACGACATGGACTTTCATTAAACAGCTTTATTTCCAATCTAATCCACGATCTTCGCGTGTCTAGTGGAGTTATTATCTGCGCGTGTCTAGTTGAATTCGCATCTGCGCGTGTGTAGTTGAGTTCTTTATTCCTTTAGATAATATGGAAAACGACCGAAAAAAATCCTCTAGGGGATACCAAATTATGTTACTGGCTCGAGAGAGCACAGGTAATTAAAAAAATTATAGAAAGCTTTCATTATATTACTCGAAAAATTGAACCTCACTCGAATGCACTCGATAAAGCATCCCACCTGTTATTCATGAGGATTTAAGAATTTAAAATTCACTATCTTTTGAGCAGGCATTAGGCATTGTTCATTGAATATTTGCTAAACATTATTTGAAGGAAAATTGATAAAATTCAACTTCCTGATTTGAAATGATTGAAATTTTTTGTGTTCGATTGAATCTATTAATGTCGAGATAAAAAACTTGGTTTTACACTCTACTGAAAGATACCTGGTGCCGCCCAAAGTTCTTCAATTTTTTTATGAAATAGAATTCAAATTTTTATTTGATGATTATTTTTGAATTCAGCAAAAATGTATCTTTTCCAATGAGAGGATTGAAGAAACTCTGTCTTCAGCTAAATCGAGAGAAATTCTAAGTGTTTTGTATTTTTCGAATATCTTGTTTCATTGTGTACGATTTTTTTTACATTGATAAGAAATTCCAAGTTGAGGGTTATTGGCATTTTAGCAATTTCAAACGAATAAACAGTAAAAAAATCGTTGAATTATAATTATTTCTTTATAGTAACAGTATACATTTGTTTTGCAGATAAGAATGATCATGAAAGGAAAAAAAAGGTTGAATCAGCGGTAAGTATGTCAAAAATTCAGTTTATATTCAATAAATTCTTTATTTAAAATCAAATCTTAAGCGAGACGAACAGATTTTTTCCTCAAAAAAAAATAAATGTCATTTTGAACATAACATAAATTCACCTTTGGAATTTGCCAATGTGAAAAAAGTGATCAATAATAAATCATATATTTTCTTAAATACAGGAGCCTCTTCATTTCTGGAGAGAGAGGAAACACACAAATTGGTTTTGTAACAAACCCTTATCTCCTGTCCGTGTTGAGACGGAAACAGTTGGAGAAATTTCCACGGAAATGAACAGGATAGTGAGACAAGAGCCGTCTGAACAGATTGTAAGTTTTTCATTATTAAATATTTACATACAAATTAACTATCCAGTATTAGAGTTGCGTTACCACTATTTCTCTTCTACACAAGTAAGCATAAAGAAGTATGTGCGTTCTTTCAGGGAGAAAATGAATGAGGCAAATTTTCTCATTACTTGCTTTATTAATCAATTGAAATTTTGACAGAACACCACAGTTTTCCTGCAATGTATCGAGAATTTACAATTGTTAATAGTAGCATGCATAGAAGACCGACAAGAAATTATATAGATAGATTTAATTTACATATGAGGGATCATTATAAATAAGTGATTCAAACTGATGTTTAAGTATCTTCTTCATCTACTCTTTTGGTATTAAATCGAAAATGTTTTTGCTGAAAATATAAGTATAAGAAAGTATAAGAACGTACCATTCCGCGACAGAAGCATACACAATAGAGGTTTATAGTTAAAATGGTCGAACTTCGATAACTCGAACCATAATCTGTAAAAAAAGCTTCGAGTTGATAGAAAAGATTTACTGAAAATTTTGGCGCTAATGCCAAGCAATTTGATTCGAGTAATTGAAAATTTGATTTATCGAAGTTCGACTGTAGACTGAATAGAATTATAAACAGAATTTCATTCTAAACCTTTGAAATCAATAAAAGGAATTGTCATTCACATACTCAAATTGGCATTTTTAGTTTCTAGGGAAAATATAAACGATCTTCGAATGCCTTCAGAACATAGCTTCTTATGACTGAATTGACATTTCTGCACTCCAATGTAATTTTTTGTCTTAAAATTCAATATTATGAGGCTTGGTATCAAAAACTTTCGGCTACGTAAAGAAAAAATTGAAATGATTTAAGTTAAGACTCCTTGCTAGTTAATTTATGAACTCGTTACAAAGCTCCGTATTATTGGATATTTAAGAAAAAGTATAACATTGGGGAGCAGAAATATCAATCACGTTATGAGAAACAATGTTATGAAGGCATTGTTAATTCGTTTATATTTTTGCCAACATGTTCATAAAAGCCATTCTAAGCGTTTATTAATAATAATAATAATAATAATATAACTTTATTCAGAATACATAAACAATAATATGGTTACAAAGAAGAAATGGCTACATTTCGGATATGAATAAAGTGGTTTAGAGATAAGTGCAAAGCACTTGTTTCCCATTACAAAAGACAGATAGATTCACTGTTTAAGTATAAAAATATGAAAAAAAAAACAGTGATGAGGTATTAAAATTAAAAATAAATATAAATGTAAAGTTGTAAAGTATATATGCAAAAACATTAATATGTAAGATGTTAGAATCATAAAAATGTGAAGTGTAAAAAGCATAAACATTCATAACGTAAAGATATAAGAAAAAGAAAAAAAAAAAAAAAAAAAAACAGTATCACAATGAACTCACAATAATAAACTGCAATAAAATGCAATATAGTACAACATATCAAAATATAATAAAATACAACGAAATATAACGAACATATACATTAGATTTCAGTGAGTTGGGAGAACCATTCTCTTTCATTTTCATATATGTATCTCTTTAATTCTCCTTTAAAATTCTGTGTGGTCTTGCAATTTTTTATCTCCTCAGGCAGCGAATTGTACATTTTTATTGAGATATAGGAATATGCTCTTTGCGTTTTGGATTTTGTAACAAGCGGGATTATGTGTCTATTTCGATTCCGTGTGTTGTGCTCATGGTTAGGAATCTCAGCTTTATTTTTCTGGAAGTGGTACCTCATATTCACACAAAGGTAAAACAATTGCCTGATATCCATGACTTTTAACTCTCTATAGAGGCTATTGGAATTATATCTAGAGTTTTTATGTAGGATCAACTTCAGAAACCGTCTTTGTATTACCTCCAATTGGTTGAGATGTGTTTTAAGCGCACCACCCCAAGCTGTAATACCGTAACGTATATGACTTTCTACGAGGGAGAAATAGATCAATCGCATTTCTCCAATAGGTAAGTAATTGTTCAGATATTTAAATTTATACAAAATGGTTTGGAGCTTTCTAGTTACATATTTTATATGGCAGTCCCATTTGAGATGTGTGTCAAGGTATATTCCGAGGTATTTGGTTGCAGTTACGGATTTTAATGTCAATATTTTTCCCTCAGTATTTATTTCTAGTTGGTGAAAAGGAGGGACGCCTGATTTATTGCAACTGAAAGGTAAAACGTGGGTTTTTTCAAAATTTACTGTTAATAATTTGTCATCAAACCAATCTTTGACAAATTCGAAGTCTTTTTCTGCAGTACTTTTTATTTCTTGCCACGTGGGGGCCTGATAAAAAATAACAGTGTCATCAGCATATCCTATGATGTCACCTTTACTAGCAACTGAGAACAGCTCATTTACATATAAGTTGAATAACACTGGTCCTAGGACTGTTCCTTGGGGTATTCCATACTCTATGATTTTTGAGTCACTTGAGACATCACCAATTTTTACTCTCTGGGTCCTTTTATCCAAATAGCTCTCCATGAGCTTATTACCATTTCCTCTTATTCCAATTTTTTCTAATGTCTCCAAGAGCAGTTTATGGCTGACAGTATCGAATGCCTTTTTTAGGTCGATGAATAAGCATAAACATGGATTTCCCATTTCAAGAGCTTGGTGTATTTTCTCTGTGATATGTAGTACAGCATCTTCTGTGGAAATTTTTTCTCTAAACCCAAATTGTCTGGGAGAAAACAGTCCGTATTTATTTATGAAAGATATAAGTCTTTCTTTTAATAATTTTTCGAATACTTTTGATAGATTCGTTATCAGTGAAATGGGCCTATAATTGGAAACGGCGGATTTATCCCCATTTTTATGTATTGGAATGACAACTGAGTTTTTGAAACAAGTTGGCCATATTGCCTTATCTATACATCGATTCAAGATATAAGCAAGAGGGATTACGATGTTGCCTGCAATTTGTTTTAGTGTTTCAGCTCGAATTTGGTCTTCACCTACAGATTTTTTGTTTTTCAGGTCATTAATAAGATCCTTCAACTCAGCCGGGTCGGTAGGAAGGATAACTATGGAATTTGTTAGTCTTTTAGTGTTTGATTTGAATTTCGGATTTCTTTTGATTTTTTCAGCAAGTTTTTTACCAGTTTCAATGAATGTATTATTGAACTCGTTCGCAATATCTATATTTTCGTTCAGTAATTCACCATTTTCATCTTTTATACCCTGTATTTGTTTGTCTGATTGTTTCTTGCCACTGATATCCTGCACTATATTCCAGAGATTTTTTTTATTGCCCACGTTGATCTGAATTTGTCGTTTGTAGTAGTCGCGTTTGGTTATATTTATTAAATTGGTGAGTTTATTTTTATATCTTTTGTAATAATTTCTCAATTGTTCGTTGTACGGGTTTCTGTGTAGTTCCGCAAACAAATTGTTTTTTTGGTTGATGGACTTCAATAGAGCAGTCGTCAACCATGGTGCAAATTTTGTGTTTTTCCTAGAGCATTGTTTATTTTCAGTACATTGTTCAATAGCTCTTGTTAGAACATCAATAAAGTTTTCCATAGCCAAATTGGGATCTTCTGTTGAGTATACAGACTCCCAGTTTTCCAGTTGCAATGTATCATTCAGCTTTCCAACATTCATAAATTCCCTATATCCCATTTCATACCCCCTTTTTGTTATTTTGTAGTCCATAACAATTTGTAGTATAGTTGTAAAATGATCGGTGATGTCGCTTTTCAGAACAATGGGTATTGTCATATCCAGTATATTCCATTTACTCTTGATAAAAATGTGATCTATACAAGATATTTGGTTATAATGTATTCTTGTGGGATCGTTGATGCTGGATATGTACCCAAGTTCATGCAATATACTGAGATATTCGGTTGTGTTGTCATCTTCCTCTAACAAATTTATATTTATGTCGCCCATGAAGAGATAAAAATCATATTTCTCCTTTTCAATATTCTCAAAGTATCTGATTAAGATTTGGTTGAATTCATTAATGCTCATTGAAGGTGATCGGTAGCAGCTAGTGACAAGTATATCGTTTCGTTTCCCGATTTTTATCTTTGTTTTGAGAAATTTAACTCTTTCTATCGAAACAATTTCGCTATCAAATACGTGATCTTCCCTTATATACATCATTATTCCATCGTTTTGATTATATCCCCCCTCGTTATAAATTGGTTTGTACCCTGGTATACGATATATACAAGGGTCCAGTAATTGCCAGGTCTCAGTTAGTACAACGCAATCGAAATCAGAGCCCAATTCCTCCAACATTATTTTAAAGTCATCAATATTCTTATTTAAACTGCGAATATTATTATGAATAATTTTAAAATTTGGATTTTTTTCGTTTTGTTTCAAAACTGTTTTGCATTCATCGGGTTTATTCAGAGTAAACGTTTTTATCGAGTCTATTCTGAAATCTCTTATGTATTGGTCCATATTCAGACATAAACAAACACAAACAGAAAAAAAAAAGAAAAATCATGTATGCAAAAAATGTACCTGTGAATAATGTAACTACTGTTTTTTCTGTGTTCTTAGTGTCCGAGTATTAGCCATTGATTTTTTGGGCGTGTCATTCGTTGATACTTGGTGGGTTTTATACGACTGTACTTTCTGTTTTTCTCTCCCAACTCTTTCTTCGTTCCTGTACTTGGATCCTTCTGCTAATTTGGTTTCGACCTGTGATGGTTGTGTTGGTATTATAATTTCTTCCTCTATTTCGTATTTCTTCGGGGAGGGTGTGGGTGGTTCACTTGAAGTCTCTCTTGTTGATATATTGGAAAAATCGTCTTTAGGATTTCTGAGGGTATTTTTCACTTCGGCAACTGAGTATATCTTGTCTTCTACAATCAGTTTATTTCCTTTTATATTTGCTTTCTGAGAGTTATTTCTCGCCTCTTTCAATCCTTCTAGTAATATCTTTCTTTCAATTCTTCCTTAAGCAACTCCTCACTCACAAATATCTTGCTTCCTTTCAGTTTCGAGCAGTTTTTCAGTATTTCCCGTTTTTTAAGGTAGGTTGTGAGGGATAGTAGGATTGGTCTTGTATGGTTGCTTCGTTTTCCCAATCTGAATATATTATTTATTTCTGTCTTTTCCAGAGAAACCTTCAATTTGTTTATTACCAGTTCTCTAATTTTCTCCTCTAGATTTTCTGGGAGATCTTCAGGATCTTCGAGTATACCGTAAAATATCAGGTTGTTAGCGACAGTCTTTTTCTCTATCTTAGACAATAGGTTTTTCAGTTCTTTATTTTCTTCTTCAAGATAGTGTACTTTAGTTTTGACAGTTTCAACCTCTGCGTATATAGCCGTTGATAAATTGTTTGTAACTTCTTCAATTCTCTCGATTCTCTGACTAAGATTTACATTTACCTCTTTTATAAGTATGTAGACGTCTTTTATGGTAACCTCTGGTTTATCCATCCTTCGAATGATTTACTTCCGGCACACAGGGCTGATATTGTTCGTGTACGTGTAAGTTATATACTATGAACAAAACAAACAAACACCAACAAAAACGTACTGGCCAAAAGGATTAAACTGGGATACCCTTCACAACGGCTGGGCCGATAGCCGGTGACTAACAGACAAACAAGAGGGCCACGGATAACAAACAGAATGGAGGATAGGTTATGCCAGCACGAAATAGAATAGCGTCGCAGAATTCCGACAAGTCACACTGCTAACACACAGTATATTGAAATCTGAAAAATGAATACCCGGTATACCAGTTAATTTCAGCTGACGGAGACAACTCCCACAGATAACGGTGACAAGCCGGACCAGGGGTACGCACCTTTAGGAAGCAGCGAGTCCACAGTGCAGCGGGAGCAACTCAAGGTCACCCAACGCGAAAACAAAACAGAAAGAAACGTAAACAATAATAATGAATTATATCATAAATTAGACCCCCAGTTTCTGTGTAAACGAAAAATCCAAAATTTAACAGGGTTATTGGCGAAGTTCGAAACACTAATTGAAAAGTTATAGTAAGGTTTTATGGTAATTTACCAGAATTTCAGCTATTAATCTGCACAGTAATACACACACGTCTAGTCCAGTCTAGTTTATTGTAATGATTAGTTGAATAATTACTCCTTTAGGGTTGAAAATGAATTTCTGTTCTTATTAGGTTCCTTGAAAAACCTAAAAATAATAAATTTAGATTGAATAGGCCAAATTCAGACAAAACTTTCAAGAAATTCTGAGGTTTTGGAGGTCATGTTAAGCTACTTTAGATCTCGTGGACTGCTGTTCAGGATATAGTTGATATTGAGATTCAATCATATTTTCATCTCTACAACGGCTGCCAGAAATATATCAACGTAGAATCCGTACACTATGTATATGTTTTCTCAGAAGTCTTCAATGTAGATCAAAATTTTCTTTTTGATTCTCATGTGTCTACTTTAACTTTCAATAGAAAATTTGAGCAGATATATCTTCATAATTGAGATTGAATAAATGATGAAATATTTTTCAGGTATCGTCGCCAAGTGAACCTTATTCTGACACTTCTTCTTACAAACCTTCCTGCTCAGAGGTCAGTTTTCATTAGTGATGTCTCTAGTTTATTTTGATCGTTTCTATTTTCCTTCATTTCAGATTTCTTCGTCGGTATGCGAAACTCCTCCTGATTTCGATATATATACACCTCCATCCGAAGTCAATATCGATGAAGTTCAAGAAATGCCTACACAATGCAACACAGATGAATTCCATATATCGTCTACTTCCGAAATAGATATTAAAGTTAAAAATGATTTTCTAGCCAACAGTTTTGATGGGTCGACTAATAATGTTGAAAACTATGAAAGTGGTTCACCATCTGTATGTGAAATGGAAATGAATATATCATCAACATGTAATGATGCTAATGGAGGTGACACTGATAAATCAAACGTGATTATTATCAGACAGGATATTATTACTTCTGGTAATTCAACTGAAAGAAGGAAAAAATTAAAAAATCATTGTTATTATTGTGAAATGGATGTTTTGAATTTTGCAAGACATGTTTACAATAATCACTCGACGGAACTGGAAGTCATAGAAATTCAAGCAAGCAAGGGTGTGGAGAGGAGACGTTTATTAGCCAAATTGAGGAATAAAGGTAACTTTCTCAAGGGGGCAAATGATTGTCCAAAAAGAGTACGCAAGTCAATATACCCAAGTACTGAAGCATTGCCTTGTGATACATGTCTGGGATATTTTTCTTCGAAATTATTGTACAGACACAGAAAAAATTGTACCGGACAAGGTGGCCGAGCTCAGAGTGAAGGCCAAAGCAAATTAGTTAATACTATCAGAATCGATGAAAAATTGCGTAAGGAGGTATTTCCAAGAATGCGAGCGGACAAAGTTTCCTTGGAAGCAAAAGCCGACAAGTTGATTTGTTCATTTGGTGCGCGTTATTTGAGGATCCATAGAGAACAACACTTTGCTGTGGTGACATCACGAAAAATGCGAGAGTTATCGAAAATACTGATTGAGATAAAGAAAATGGAACCAGCAATCAAATCGCTTTTTCAAGCTCTCCGGCCTGAATATTTCGATTTATTTGTGAAAGCTGCACAAATAATCTCCAGGTACGATCCGGAAACAGAAGAATATGGGGCACCATCACTTGCTATGAATATAGTAAACTCGTTAAAACAATGCTGCGATATAGCAATAAATTTTGCTCTGAAAAGCAACCCTATAATCGGAACAGTTCCAGCAGCTGAAGCGGAAGCTGAGCTGAAGACAATGATTCATTTATTCGAAACAAACTGGAGATATGAGATATCGAGTCAAGCAGCAAATAATTTGAATTTGAACAAATGGAATAAAATTAGCATTGTGCCATTGGCTAGCGATTTGAAAATCATGAAAGACTACCTAGCTCAATGTGCCCAAAAATCAGCCGCAAAACTTCAATCAATGAGCACTGACATAACAGCTTATAATAATTTAGTAGAAGTAACATACTGCCAAGTACTTTTACTTAATCGTAAACGCCCTGGTGAGCTCCAAAGAATGCAGCTTCATATATATTTGAACTGCGGTAATTCGCAAGGGCAATATGAGGAGTTTGAGAAAATCATTTCCCCTCTAGAAAGAGTTCTCTTGTCGAAAATGAAAAGAGTAGTCACCAGAGGTAAAAGGGGAAGGGGGGTACCAGTACTTTTCACAACAGAAGTACAAAAAAATCTTCAAATTCTTATTGATAACAGACCGAATATGGTTCCGAAAGAAAACATGTTTTTATTTGCTAAAGCCAAATGCAAATCTGAATTGAGTGGATACAAGGTTTTGAGCAAATATGCACAGGCATGTGGTGCAAAAAATCCCAAATCTATTACTGCAACACGTCTCAGAAAACACTTGGCGACCTTGATGCAAATTTTCAATATGACGGAAGGAGACATTGAGCAACTTGCATCCTTTATGGGTCACACAACAGGTACGCACAAGGGTTCGTATAGACTTCCTGATGATGTATATCAGACGGCCAAATTATCTAAGCTACTTCTGCTCATGGAGAAAGGCGAGGCAAATCACTACAAGGGTAAAAGCCTCGACGAAATTGAAATAAATATGGAGGAAAACTTACTGGATGAAAAGCAAGATGACGAAGATGATGTGGAAGACGTTGAAGAACCAATAAATGAAAGTATCAAAGAATCAAAGAATGGTTGTGAAAAGGTTGATGATAGTAATAATACTGATTGCGTGAACACAGTTGAGAAGGAAAACCAAGCTATGCCCCAAAAGAAAAGAAGAATACTCATTCCGTGGACAGAAGAACAGAAAAAATTAACAAGAACCTTTTTTGCTAAACACATAAGAAATTCTACACCCCCAAAAAGACATGAGTGCGAGGAACTTATAAATGCAAATCCAGGAGTATTCAATAACAAAACGTGGTTTAAAATGAAAGTATTCGTTCAAAACGAATATAGCAAGAAAAAAAATTAAGACTTAAGGTAGAACTCATATTAGAAAAACTCTTATTTAATATTGTTGAAGAGTAACGTCCATGATTATAAATATTGAATGAAATGTTAACAGGAGTTAGGACCAGTTTTTATTTTGATTTCTTATTATTTGCCAACGTTTCGAATCTTTTGTGATTCTTCCTCAAGGCTCGTATTTATTTCAATCAAAATATCGTCATATATAATAATAATAATAATAATGAACTTTATTTCCACAAATAGAAGTACAAAGATATATAGTAGTCAGGTTGTAGCTTGATTGTGAAAAAAGGCGGAGTCCAGTCATGCACGCATGCATATCCTGCTCAAACTCAACCAAAAAAAAAGAAAAATCATAATTACATATTTACTTAAAGGCGTTCTGTGTTCACTATTTTAAAAAGGAAAAAAAAACACACAAGACTTAGGAAATAGCAAAAAGAAAAATCATTATTTATTCTGTTCTTTGAGGTAGTATCGGAAAGCGCTCACCTTGAAATTTTTTATATTCAGGAGCTTGAGGCTAGAAGGAAGAGAGTTGTAGATCTTGGCTATATTGTAAGTGAAGCTTCTCTCAAAAATACTTGTTTTATGAATGGGTGGAGTGATAAGACCTTTATTTCTCACATTAATATTGTGAACATCGGTCCTATAGATTATTTTTCGATGAAGGTAGCAAGGTAGTTTATTCATCACGATATTATGGTAGAAACATGCCGAATGTAGCTTTCTCCGGAAATTCATATTCAACCACCCTATCTCCCTCAGCTTGTATGAGATCCTTTCATATTTTCTGATTCCATATATGAATCGTAAACAAGAGTTTTGAACTTTTTGAACCCTACTTTTAGTAATTTCGGTTAAGCAATCTCCATACACCACGTCCCCAAAGTTAAATGTAGACAAAATAAGAGAGTCACATAGTAACTTTTTTTGTTTCTGTGGTATATCATGACGATAACGGTACAGCATTCTCATCTTAAAATAGGCGCGACGTATGCAGCTCGAGATGTGATCATCAAATCTGAGTTTATTGTCCAATATGAGTCCCAAGTTACGTTTGCTGTTTTCAATTTTTATACTTTTATCTCTAATTTTTATGTTTATAATCGTGCTTACTTGTTCCACGCAGTTTTTGGGACCAAAAAGTAAGGCACCACACTTCTCGTGATTGAGATGGAGGTGGTGTAGTGATGAATATTCAACAAGTTTTTCAAGCTCAGAGTTCAACAAAATACAAGCCTCATTTGCTTCATCTTTGTCGAAGGATATTAGTACTTGTGTATCATCGGCATAGAAATGGACCTTGCACCTGCTGAAAGAGTCAGCCTGCCTAGAAGTATACACTACATATAGAATTGCTCCCAGTATGGATCCCTGAGCAACTCCTCTCGTCACTGACAGTTCTTCAGATAATTCCCCGTCTATCATACATTAAAATTCTTTCTTTCATTTCTCTTGGAAAGTCAATATATGACGATATTTTTATTGAAGTAAATACGAGCCTTGAGGAAGAATCACAAAAGATTCGAAACGTTGGCAAATATTAAGAAATCAAAATAAAAACTGATCCAAATTCCTGTTAACATTTCATTCAATACTCTTATTTAATCTCATGTGTTTTCAGAAACTTTATGCCATTAGGAATGTTCTTTTGTTTTCTGAATAAATTTTTGTTTGTTTCAAGTGCTTAGAGGCTTTCATTGAATTTGCCTATTTTTCAGCAACCAAAAGGTAATTAAGGGCTATAAATTTAAAATTTATCCTACAGACATATCAACAATTGAGAAAATAGTGGTGAGACGAGGTTATTAAATTAATGAATGCAATTATGTCATTTGAACAAAATTTTATTCATTTTAAATTTAAGTACTAATTTTTTGATATCCTACTAGTTTTTATTATTATTACATGCTATTAGTTAAGTATATGTTTTATAAAAATTCAATCAAATTCCAGAACATGAATTGACTCACTATTGTCAAAAAATACAGACATTTGGCAGAAAGAAAGCTAACGTTTCCACTAGAAACAAGTACTCAAAATCAAAAGTGGGTATCATTTCCGATGAAAATCAAATTAGAACTAGTCTGAAATTTCATTCCCGGAATTCATCTTTCCTAGCAGAGCTCAACTATACAATACAAGTGTTTCCCTAGTCTTCCACTGAAATTTTTGATATGTCTACTTTTAAAGTGGATAAACTTCGAGAGGTGATTATAGAAGTGATTTGCAAAAAAAATGTCCTGAAACACATGGTCGAAATGTTATATGTCATTCGAAAGTACACGAAATCAGATATTTTTACTGAAGAGAAAGTTTGTGCATAAGTAATAATATTTCATCGAAAAAACCATTGGAAAAATAGGTCTGATTTTGTTAACTTCAGAATCGTGATATTCCTCTCCTTACCACGCCTGCGATAAGAGTGTTTTCTGTACACAGACTCTCTCATCTTGTAGCCAATTTATTTCTTTTTCCGAATGTGTGATCAAATTTGATGAAACTACAAGGAAAATTGAATAATGAGCCTTTCATAGAAAAAACTTGAAATTCTTCGTGAAATCAAAAATGTTAAATTGAAGATTAACCGTCTATATTTTGACCATGTGTTATATGACATTTTTTATTGCAAATCACTTGTACAATCACCTCTCGAAATTTGTCCACTTTGAAAGTAGACACCCTGCATATATTCTTTTGAAATCAAGAGCTAACATAATACAATACATAAAACAAAAAAATCCCTAACTGAGGTTAATGCAAAATGGGCAAAAAACACAAAAATAAGATGGTAAAAATCTGTTAAATCGATTTAAAATAGACAACCCAATTCAAAAACGACTCGGTAACTTCATGTATAGCCCTCAAGCTATCTTGAAATTTAAATATGGGACAATTATTAATCAGATGTTCTATTGTCTCCTCTGCTTCACTGCATTCGCAACAAGGACTCTTAACTGAATTACATTTGAAAAGTATGCTATCAAATCCAGGAAATTCATTGGAAGGATCAGTCATTAAATCTTTGTTTTTTAATAAACGGTATTCATGAATCACACTGTATATCCACGAACTTTTCCGAATTCATACACCCACATTGTTACTAGTTCATCAGCTGGAAAAGTTTAGCTCACAAGAAAAACTTATATCAGATTTTTTTTTATTCAACTGAAATAATAGATGCATGACTCATAAAAATATAAAAATAAAGTTTCATCACCAATTGAAATGTTATCATCCATTTATGACGCTTTCATTCCCAGGCGCTTTCAAACGCCAATACAAAAATTACTGCGCTCAACCGCTGAATAATAATAATCGTTTTCAGACTCTGGATACAGATGTGCTATGTTGCCATAATTCTGAAGCCTTAAAGTATGGAGACTGGTTCACAATATTCACGAAATGTATACTACTACCACGCCCTCAGTGGCAATGTCTCAAACTAAATTATACAAAACTTACCATTCTCCTACCATTAGCACGTCAGGAGAAAGAATTTTCATTTTCATATGGTGCTGCCATTTTTATACATGAAGTAGATATGTTCACGTAACGTTCTTCTGTCTCAATCACTGCTTCGAATGACGTAGACAGGACTCAAATCGGCAGTTCCAGTGAGCAGAAAACGTGAATTACATTATGGCTTCGCATATACTGAAGCCATAATTCCACTGAAGCCATAATGAATGGTTCTTGCATGTTACATGAAGCCATAATGATAGGAGGATATATATATATATATATATACATATATATATATATATATATATATATATATATATATATATATATATATGCATAAATAAATATATATATATATATATATATATTTATTTATGCATTCATTCCTCTCTCCCAAACAGCAAAATCTGCTGGTATCAGTGTACATAAAATTTTTTAAACAACAATAATTCAGTTTCAAGAAAAAATAAAGCAACAATTCTATATATAAACTAGCTGACCCGGCGAACTTCGTACCGCCCTATAATCAAGAAATATCTGTTACCTTTTTATCAGAATTAAGTTAATTTCTTTATTAAGTATTGCTGTTGGAATATTAATAAATCAAAATTATTCCAAGAACAAAGTGTTTATTATTCTTATGCTTTATGATGCACAATAATCCTAGTTTTATTTTCTGGCGCGTATATAAATAGTGTTGTTGGTATTCCGACACTGGAACATAGGCGACATATAACTGGCCATGTGGAAAACATGAATTTTCAAGATTTCATTTTTAAACTCAAATGCCTTGCAATATTGAAAAACAACGTTCATTGGTCCAATAGCAACGATATGCAGTGTACTGTAGTCAATTTCTTTGTTATAATTAAATGCAGCTCTATAGGGGTTAAACGCAACACTTCTATTTTGTTGGTTCCGGTTCCATCGATTCCGTTAAACTTCATTCCGCGTTTCACGTTGCTCATCAGTTTGACTTGCTCTTGTATTTCTTTGACTTGCAGCATTACGGGTTCTGCGACTTGAGTTTGTACGTCTAATTGCCGGTATTTTCAGAAACAAAAATTCAACTGAAAATAAAAAAAACTATAGTATCTATTCTTCTGTAAAAATATGAAAATGGTCTATCAACTTTCCAACACTATATTAATTTGACTAACCTTGTTGAACAAACACTTCTGATAAAAACACACACTACATATTATCCTGTAAAAACCAATGTGAAAAATACACTAAGAAATGGTAAATGAAGTATGTAGGTATCTTGTTATTATAACTCCGACCACAGACCAACTCCGACCGATATTCATTCATTCATTCTTTCTCGCTTGTTGGGCTCAACCTTTGGTTATGTACCCAATCACAAATTTGTTGGGTTTCTCCTAATTTTCCCACATGTATTACATATAATTCACACTCGCAATCATCCTTATGTTAACATACAATTGTTTTTTATTCTCAAAGACTTGAACAACCACTAAAGATCTATGCCCTCACTGAGATTCGAACCCGGACCTTCGGTGCCGCAGTCGAGGTCTCTGCCGACCATGCCACGGAGGCGGCTCTGACCGATGTAGTTGCAAAGAGCATATAAACATTATAAACTACGTTTCTTTGTTTCAATGTCAACTACGTGAATTATGCAACTTTCGTATTGTTTTCTTTCATAAGAACCTTCTCCTAATAATAACAAATACAACAAAAAAAGAATTAGTGAAATCGGTCCAGCCATTCACGCGTGATGCCGTGACCAAGGAAAAAAGGGATTCATTTTTATATATAATTACATAATATGAACCCTTACTAAATAAATAGATCCTTTCCTTCAATCCCATAAGAACTACATATTACAATGTATCTAATTGCAGATTCAGCATTTCATCTTTATGAATAGCCCTTTGTTTCACTTGTTATTGAATTGTTATTCACCTAGGAATTTAGATAAGAAAATCTATAAAGGGGACTGAATCTGTGTACTCATTAAGAATTGATTGGTCATTCTTTAAGAATTGATTGTGAACTCACTAAGAACTGTTGTATTCGAAATAAATCGTTTTGTTTTTAAAAACGAGGTTTTCCACCACAAAAACATAATTGGCGACGAGTTGATGGGATTGTGCCGTTCCTATTAAAGAAGAAAATTTGGTGACATTGATTGTGCAATTCTTTCCTGCCAGAAGAAGAAGTTCCTGCAGTGATCCAAGAATCCAACTCAATCAACATCGATCTTCCTAGGACGTCGGTTTCAACCGTTCAGCACAACCGAGCAGAGAGTAGAAAACCACCCAGAAGCCCTGATCACCTGAGTAGCGCCCCGTGACGACTTCACAGAATACAATTTGGTGAGCAAAATCCTTTCCAATCCTTTCTTCCCAGTTTACTTATTCTGGACAAAAAGAGTCATCCTTTTTAATAGTTTTGTGTGTAAAACTGTATCATAGTTTTTCCTAGGTTTCTTTAAAAAACCGACATAAGAGTTTTCCCTAGGTTACTCATTTAAAAAACCGATTACTATATTTTACTTTATTGCATTAATAATTAATCAAGATTACGTCAGTAAAGCATTTTAAAGGTAAAAAAGAGCGTAAAGACAATAAAAATATGGCTCAAGAAAGAATAGATTTAACATTGCCAGAAAAATTTGGAATGTTATTACCTAGATTTTCAGGAAAAGAAAATGAGTTGCATTCGTTCTTACGTAGCGCAGAACAATTTTTATTCATGTTTACAAATGAAGCCCAAATAATTAAAGATTATTGTTTCGCAGTTGTAAAATCGAAACTTACTGATCGTGCATTAGCAGAGGTATCTACTTCTGATATACCTAACAATTGGGACGTTCTTAAACGATTCTTAAATACGAAATTCGGAGATCAAATAAATTTAGATGTATTAATTCATCAATTGCAATTTTTAGCAAAGAAGCCACATGAAGACATGTTAAATTTCATTGATAAAATAATATCGTTGAAAATTCGAATTAATTATAGAATAGATTCAGATCCTATGCCTGATCCAGAGAAATTAATTTATAAATCGAATATTTTAAAAATATGTAAAACAGTATTGATATCGAATTCCCCAATGGAATTACGAACTTATTTGATTACTAACAATGCATTTAACTTTGATAATACCGTAAACGCTGTAAAAGATTATTTATGTAATATGGCTCAGTATGAATTATTAGACAGAAGTCGAAATAAAAATCCTATACATAAAAATGTATCGAGAAATAATTATTCCGATCATCGCAATAATACAAACAAATACAATCATTTTTCAAATAATAATTACCGAACGCAGCATTATGAAACGCAGCATAGATTCCCTTCGAGACCGATACAATTTACGCAACGTCAAGTAAATACTCATTATCCTACGCAACGTGAAACGTTTGGTGTTCCAAGTACGTCGAGAAATCAAAACGTTTTTAAACCGAATCCAAATCAAAGAATAACTACCCCACCTGAAAGAATGTCAGTACAGACACGAGTTTATCCACAAAAAAGACCTAATTATTCAACCCAATATCAAAATAATCCCCAGAGAAAATTCTATAATAATAATGATCGAAGCCCTGGTTTTCTCGTAGAAGAATTAACTAATATTGATATAAATCCTAATAAGAGAAATTCTTTCTCACAACCTTCTACATCGAAAAGTAACTTCTCAAACAAACAAAATTTTCGAGACCCTACTTTAGAAAACGAATTGACTTAAATTCTACTTTAGATAATACTAATCAGCTACCATTTATTGAATTTAAAAACCCTAGATGTAAGTTATTAATTGATAGTGGTTGCTCAGTTTGTTTGATTGATCCTAAATTTGCATATAATTATTTCCCTGAGAATATTTTCAATGAATCAACTACATTAACTGCTTGCATGAGACAAGAAACTTCGAATGAAAAAGTATCGTTACCATTGTTTTCTGAATTTAGAATAAACGATTTTCATCCTTTCATTCTTTATAAATTTCATAAGAATTATGACGGACTTATAGGAGCAGATTTCTTAAATAAGTATGGATTAATGTTAGATTTCAAAAATCAAATTTTAAAAAATGAATTTTGTCAAGTTCCTTTTGAATATCAACAAGTTTGTCAAAATCCTATCAAAATACCAGTAAACCTTAGTCATTTAAAAACTGAAAAAAAAGATTTATCACAAAAACAGAAACTGCGTATTGCAAGTAATTTTAGAAAATTAAATGAAAAAACTATTGACATTAATCATCCAAAACCGGAAATAAAGAGTCAATTGTCGAAACCTATAGAAATAAATAATATTGAAAACGTAACTTTCAAATGCGATATAACTAATGATACGAATAATAATGAAACCAATGAAATTGAAAATAATGAAATAACGGAAGAAAAATCAGATAAACCCTCTGAATTATTAAATACTATTGAACGAAAAGATGATGATTTTTCGATTCATAAATTGATAGAAGATGTAAATGGTTATAATTATACGGACATTTCTAGTGATCCAAAACGAAAATACTTAAGGACGAAAATAAATAAAGAATTTTCGAATGATATGAATTCCCATAAGTTTCCCCATGATATTTATCGAAAAAGCAAATTCAAACGTTCTCCCATACAATTTCAATCAAGTTACGTAGGTCACGAACCGTTCAATTACTCCTATTGTAATACAAATCCAACTGTTATCAAAGCACCGATTATTCGCAACCTTGATCCTATATTCAGAAGAAAGCAAGTATGCAATTCACAATTTTTCTCAACTAATAAAGAATGTGCTTACCCATTAAGTAGAATTATTATTGATCCAACTAGTGAATTAACATACCAAAACTTTTTAACTTTTAATAAAAATGATAATATCAAAAATTACGTGAATATTAGAGAAAAAGAAGGTAACTTATTTGAATCCCCTGAAAATTGCGCCCTAGCACATTGTGTATCACAAGATTTTAAAATGAATAAAGGAATAGCGTTAGAATTTAAAAATAAATATGGTGGAATAGGAAAACTGAAGAATCAAAATAAATTAGTTGGCGAAGTTGCCACAATCCGAGAAGATAATAGGAATATTTATTATTTAATTACTAAAAAATGTCATTATGAAAAACCTGAATATGAAACAGTTTTTCAGTCACTTTTAAATCTTAGAAAAATATGCGATATTAATGACGATAGATTTTTAGCTTTACCACGAATTGCATGTGGATTAGATCGACTAGAATGGTCAATTATTTTAAAAATGTTAAAATATATCTTTGGTGAATCCAATATAAACGTGATTATTTACCATTTACCAACACATACAAATGAGAATTTAATTGAGTGTAATGGAATAGATGATGATCTTATTTCAATTGCAAATCAGATAACAGACGAAGAGTTAGATGAATGCTTAAATCTTTTAAACTCCGCAGACGAAAATAGTGAACAAGATGAAAATATAATTGACTTTGAAACTCAAAATGTTATTATTCATGACAATATAACTATTCATAGCAATATTGAAAATCCAATTTTCGAAATACCTTATACAGAAAGAAGTATTAACTCATCTAATTTACAAATAATAATTCAATTGAAAGCGATTTATATAAATTTATTAGAGAATATATTAGACCAAAAAGTTCCTATACATTATTTTTTAAATCACCAGAATTAGAAAAACCGCTTATACGAATTTTGCAAGAGAAATTCGACTATAAGAGTTTTGATTTAAAAATTTCAAGAATTCTGTTAGAAGACGTTGAAGACATAGATGAAAGACAACTTAGAATCACTCAGTATCATGAAACTAAAACGATACATCGAGGATTAAGAGAAAATCTTATTAGTTTGAAACGGAAATTTTATTGGCCGAATATGAATAAAGATGTTCAAAATTATATAAATTCGTGTGAATATTGCCAGAAAAGCAAATATGAAAGAACTCCAATTCAATTACAATATAAACCTAATCCTGTTGGTTCTAAACCCTTTTTTCATCTTTATTGTGATACAATACGATTTGGTCAAACATACTGTTTAAGTATAATAGATTAATTTTCTAGATTTGGACAATGTTATCCATTACTTCAAAAGAACGGATTAGAAATTGTAGACAAATTAATAATTTATTTCAGCCATTATGGTATACCTAATAGAATAACATGTGACAACGGAATTGAATTTAAAAATAATGTTGTACAAGATCTTTGTAAAGTGCATAAAATCGAAATTCATTACATTACAAATTACAACCCAAATTCGAATGCTTTAGTGGAACGATTTCATTCAACACTTATAGAACAATTACGAACTATTGAAGGTAAAAACAGTACTTTTCAAAATAAATTAGCTCAAGCTTTATTAAGCTATAATAATTCAAATCACTCAAGTTTAGAAATGACCCCCATGCAAATTATTAAGGCAGACTTAAATTACTCATTACCTATTGAACGTACGCATAACGAACAAGTTCAAAATTATGTAGAAAATTATATTGAAAATTTGAATGACATCACGAAACAAATAGAAAAACAACGAGATAAACAATTAAATCGATTAGAAAAAACTAATTATAAGAGACGTGCGAAAGAAGATCACCCTCTTAATAAAAACCCGACCTATATCAAAGCCCCAATCACAAGAAAACTTGATCCTGCATTCAAAAAGATAGATGCGAAAGAAATTGATTCTCATCGTATTCAAGACGATAAAAATAAACATATTTATCATAAAAAAATATTGAAACAACGAAAAAAATAAGTTTTAAATTTTATTTGCAGATTCAAAAATGGACCAAACAAATGGTATACTACTTACTCTAATAATGATAATCCTATGGACAAAAATAAGTATCATAATAAACGCACTCGAAATCATTCCCTTAGAAAATAATATATTACCCGTTTTATTAGGAAAAGCCTATGTTACGAATAAGAATCTACAATTGATTTATCACATTGATTTAAATAGGATAGAGGAAATAATTTTCAAATATCAAAAGGAAATTGAAAATCTGAAAGACCAAAAATTAGGTTTTGCTCAGACAGCAAATTATAAATATTTACAACATTCAAATGATATAAACTTTAAAGCCCTTGAAGAGATTCTTAATAAGAGTATTAAAACTAAAAGAGGATTAGTTAATCTTGGTGGTAAAATTTCAAAAATATTATTCGGAACGTTAGATTCAGACGATGAAGAATTATATCGAAACTATTTTAATAGCATACAGAAAAATGAGAAAACGCTCATGAAAAATCAGAAGCAAATAGCTACTGTTGTAAACGATCTGAAAAATAAGTATATCACTAAATTCAAAAATATGAATGAAAATCTGAAACTATTACAAATTGTTCCAGAGTTACGTGAGGTAGAGCAAATGCATCTCATGACATTTGAAATTAAAGATATTAAAAATACCCTTGATGAAATTCAAACAGCAATAAGTTTTGCAAGATTACACCTTTTACACGAATCTATTTTACCTTATGCTAAATTTGTCGAATTAATCAAGAATGTCACAATAATACCTGTTCATCACCTTAAAGATTATTATCAATTATGTCATACTAAGATTATTTTTCAAAACAAAATATTACTCTTTTTGATTTCAATTCCCACTGTTTATCAGAAAGGCTATGATCTATACAAGTTTTACTTCCTACCTCAGAATAATTTAACCATTTCCCATACCAATCCCTATATGCTCTCTCAAGAAGAATTATTGGAATGGTCAACTTCAACAAATAATTGTCATCCCGTGGAAGAAGATTTCTTATGTGATCAAGAATCATTAAATAAACTCCCAGAATGTCTCAGGAACATATTGAAAAATCATACAGAAAATTGTCCTAGAATTAAAACTACTTCACATTCAGACATCAGATTGTTAGAAGATGGAAGTATTCTATCGATAGACAACGTGAAAGTTCAAGAGAAATGCCCTCAACAAATTAAATATTATTTTACTCCTTCGATGGCACTCCTCCATTCAAAATGTGAAATAAGCAACCTACAGAAAGAGATTTTCCCTCTAACCACTATAAATGAAGAAAAATACATTATTCTACCCAAGCAGACCCATTTTATGAAGAATAATTCCAAAGAAGAAAATATCGAGAATGAAGATATTCCAGACATCGTCTTAGAAGACTTAGACCAGTGGAATCTTCAACCCATAGGAATAACTTTTACATTTATTTTAATAATATTTATAATAATAATTATTATTGCTTTTGCTTTTAGATATTTCAAAAGAAATGTATTTTTAAAAGCTACACCTCAGCAAGGTGATACCTTTTTCCAAGAAGGGGAGGAATTACATAATATGAACCCTTACTAAATAAATAGATCCTTTCCTTCAATCCCATAAGAACTACATATTACAATGTATCTAATTGCAGATTCAGCATTTCATCTTTATGAATAGCCCTTTGTTTCACTTGTTATTGAATTGTTATTCACCTAGGAATTTAGATAAGAAAATCTATAAAGGGGACTGAATCTGTGTACTCATTAAGAATTGATTGGTCATTCTTTAAGAATTGATTGTGAACTCACTAAGAACTGTTGTATTCGAAATAAATCGTTTTGTTTTTAAAAACGAGGTTTTCCACCACAAAAACATAATTATATATAGACCAGCTTCGTCCTCATCCCAACTCTGGATAAGTGGTGACACCTGGCGGGGATAACTGATCGATTGATAGTTGATCAGTATTCGACCAGCGAGGGCGGGAGATCAAATTGAATTTAAAAAAAAATCATAATGAAAGGAACTTGAAATTATAAACTCTGAATAAGAATTTATCGTACTACAATTATAATATTTGATTGCCATCTTGCAACCTTATTGCGGATCTGTGGATAGATTAAAAACGATAAAAATCAGGATTTAAAAATTGGGGTTGATCGTATAAGAGTGAAAATTGAGAGAGATATGAAATTTTTTATTCTGTCATGACAAATTGAAAATAATTCTTACCAAAAAAAATTTTATAATTAACAAATAAAAAAAGTGGTTAATCGTAGAGGGATGAAAAATTAAGAGTATAGTCAGATTTTTTTTTTAAGTCGACAGCATAAAAAAAAAATTTTTGCCGAAAAATTAAAGTTTATAATTCACAAAAAAAAATAGGGGTTGATCGTAGAGGGGTGAGAAATGAGAGTAATATGAGATTTTTAATTTAAAGTCATGATAGAATAAAAAAAAATTTTTGCCAAAAAATTTAAGCTTATAATTAACAAATAAAAAATAAGGGTTGAACGTAGAGGGGTGAAAATTTGAGAGTCATATGAGATTTTTCATTATAAGTCATGACGAAATAAAAAAAAATTCTTGCAAAAAAAATAAAACTTTTTAATTACCAAATAAAAAATAAGGTTTGATCGTAGAGGGGTGAAAATTTAGGGTTGCATGTATTTTTGTATGATGTATCATAAAAAAATAGAAAAAAAAAATTTTGTCTGAAAAATAAAAAAAAAATTAAGGGGTGGACCACCCTTAACATTTAGGGGGATGAAAAATAGATGTTGTCCGATTCTCCCCCCTGACTAATATCCTCGCTAAGGATCACGAAAATCGGTCGAGCCGTTTCGGAGGAGTTCGATTACGCACCCCGTGACAGAAGAATTTTATATATTAGAAAAAAAAAATAGGGGTTGATCGTAGAGGGGTGAAAAATGAGAGTAATATGAGATTTTCAATTTAAAGTCATGATAGAATAAAAAAAAATTTTTGCCAAAAAATTAAAGCTTATAATTAACAAATAAAAAATAAGGGTTGAACGTAGAGGGGTGAAAAATTGAAAGTCATATGAGATTTTTCATTATAAGTCATGACAATATAAAAAAAAATTCTTGCAAAAAAAATAAAATTTTTTAATTACCAAATAAAAAATATGGGTTGATCGTAGAGGGGTGGAAATTTAGGGTTGCATGTATTTTTGTATGATGTATCATAAAAAAATAAAAACAAAAAATTTTGTCTGAAAAATAAAGAAAAAAAATTAAGGGGTGGACCACCCTTAACATTTAGGGGGATGAAAAATAGATGTTGTCCGATTCTCCCCCCTGACTAATATCCTCGCTAAGGATCACGAAAATCGGTCGAGCCGTTTCGGAGGAGTTCGATTACGCACCCCGTGACAGAAGAATTTTATATACAGGGTGTTTCCTAAACATGCGGCAAAAATTCAGGGTGTTGTTCCTTAGACTATTTTAAGCATGTTTTGTCCTTGGATGATTTTTGAAAAACCTCTTTGTTTCGAAGATACAGGGCGAACAACATTTTTCATATTTTTAAAATTAATAATAGTTTACATAAAAATGCGTACCGCACTGTGTTTACTAAGTAGGTACAATTTATTTTTAAATTTGTTTAACAACATTCCAATTACTAAAAACGGACTCAAACCCCTTAGATTATTTCCTATGGGGCCATCTAAAATCATTAGTTTATACCACTCCAGTAGAAAATGTGGAAGACTTGCGAAATAGCTGGGTGTAACTTAATAAGAAATGATCCTGGTGTTTTTGAAAGGGTTCGGCAGTCAATGAGGAGAAGATTGGATGCTTGTATGCTGGCTAGAGGTGGTCATTTTCAACAGTTTTTGTAGGTTGAGTTGAATTTTCATGTAATTTTTCATAATAGAATGTTATTATCTGAAATTTTGTTTCCCCTATATCTTCGAAACAAATAGGTTTTTCAAAAATCATCAAAGGACAAAATATTCTTAGAATAGTCCAAGGAACAACCCCCTGAATTTTTGCCGCATGTTTAGGAAACACCCTGTATATAAATGAAATCTTCTAATTTTTGCTATTTTAGGATCTTTCCCATATTATCGCTGCAAATTCGAGCGGTCCACATAAAATTCCTTTGGAAAAAAAATGTTATTCACACTTTAGATGATCGCAAAGCAGGAATGCTTTTTAGCAAGTGGTGACAGCTTTGGGCTTTCTCATGAGTAGAATCCCTGTTCTAAGTTTTTAGGCACAAATATACTTATTGTATTGAACCAAAAGTAATCAAGGAAAAATATAATTTTTTTTTCAAATCATTTATTTCATACTACAAAACTGGCACAGAGGCTTTTAGCTAATACACTCATAACTAGTCTAAAACAAACAATATTTATTTATTCATTCAAATTCAACAATAAATGAAATCTTATTTATGCCATTGTAGGATCTTTCCCGTATTATCACAGCAAATTCAAGTGGTCCATATAAAATTAATTTGCGAGTTGATTTTTATATTAGTTCTTTTTTTGAGTTGTTAGGTAACAATTTCCTTGATATATCATTCCTTTCTGCCGTCAACCTATTCTTTTCAGCCATCAACCTAGTCTGTTCCTTCAAATCCTTCAACTATTTGGGAAAGGAGGTCAAATCGCCTCTCTTCAATTTCAACCATTTTTTTTCTATGTTCATATAATGATTTATTTCGCGTCTTTTTTTTCTCTTTCTCTTCTGACGTATCATTACTTTCAGATCGAGGTCTTTTTCTAGAATTTGATTCTTTTGAAATGCAGGGTGAATCAGGACACTCTAAGGATGATAATGAATGGTCCGATTTTGAAGAGTTTCCCTCAAAGTATTTCTGGCAGAAAACAATATCTGGAAAAAGTAATTTCTTTCTTAGTACGAAAATAAAAAAAAAACGTTCCGATTAGGATATCATTACGAACAGAAAATTTTTATTTCAATTAACAGAAACATTAACCTATAACATTTCACGCATTTACTTACCATTTTGTAGTCTCTGATGAATTTGTGGAGTTTCTGTCACACCATAAGTAATATTATTAGAAGAATATCTAAAAGTTTCCATCTTTGCTATTTTTGAAATTCAAATTTCGTCCCAAAACAAATGTCACTTTTCACTAACTCAACACGTTACCAAAAAGGAGCTTAAAATAAATTCGCTACCGAAAATGGCGACCGCTCCGTAGCATACGCTCCCTAGCGGAAACTGATCGAACGCGTTCAGCAGAAACTTCATAGAATATTGACAACTGTTCCACAACTGTTGTGTCTGCTGAACGCGCCCATTGCCGAACGCGCTACCTGTATACCCATATAAGTTTCTGTGTTCTTTAAGGGTGCAATCGCACACGAATAAATGAGTGCTCAAAAGCTCCTGAGTTCACGTTGCTATTTTAGTTTGTGATATAATTCTTCAATTGTGTACAGAAAGAGGGTTCCTACTGATTTATTATACATATACGCAGATTTTTGTTGTTGGGTCTCTTTTTGTTCTACTTCTATACCGGTTGTAACAGGATCATGGTACACCCCCCGTATCTCCGTTAGTTTTGAAGGTAATAGATTGAAATCTGGGATATCCCATAAACATAATAAGAGACACTTTTTGATATATAAATGATTGTTTTTTCACTTCCTGTTTCGCCGGAAGTGATAACAACTTTCGATTTTTAAATGAAACACCCTGTATATTATTACATTTCTGATTTCTGCATAATTTTCTGAATCCAATGATACCACATAAGTAAGATTTCAAGTTTTTCATAATTCAATTTTTAGTTTTTCATTTAAGTGTGCCATGATGGTTCCGATTTATTCCAATTGACCCATCGTAATCGATTTTGGGGTAAAACTCAATTTTTTCAAATTATTTTGATCGATATTAATTTCAGGCTCACGTTTCAGACGACGGTCGAATTTCTGTATTTACGAATTATGAAAAAAATCTCAGGTTCTGCTAGTTTTACTTTAAAGAAAAGAACCACCAAACTATCAGATTTTTTATGGATAATCTGATTTAACCATAATTTTAGACTCTAATCAGTCTATTTTAATACCCTATGCTGCTCTCATTTCACCAGATAACCATCTCACCTATCATCTGGTGAAATGAACGCCTTGTAAAAAACGGTAAGTTTATTCAGCATTTGAAAAGGAATAAAAATACCATTAGTTCGTAAGTTAGCAAAAGGTGGACGTGCTCTCTGAAAGCGTTCCGAGGATTGCCGGTAGCCTCGAAGGAATTGAAGGGTTGGTTTGTAAAAATAACGTTGATCGTCGTGAAAATTATTTCTACCTAGCTTTTATTATTATGTTATACTGAAAGGTAAAAATCTGAAGTAATGAAAAACTCAACATTGGCAGAAAAATATGAATATTGCGTAGGAAATCATAAACTTTACAGGTATATTGAACTGCTGGGGATTTCCAAACTAGCGGAAAAAATTAAATAACGGTGATGAGTTCACATCTCAACACATCTTTGGAAATTATACCTGTTTATTTCAAGCGTTAATCTGTGTTAATCTTATGCTTTTATTTTCGATGAGGAGAGTTTCGAAGTTATTATCAAAGGTATGGTCCCAATCTTTCAAATGATTCGTATATTTTGAATGGATTTATCAGATTGATTTGGTTCATTGATTGGTGTTCATTTATCTTTTTCATGAAAGATCTTCCTGTAAGTCCAATATAAACCAAAGAGCAATAATTGCAAGTTAACGTGTAGACACCGGATTGATTTTTTTTCGTTTTGTTTTTGTTGTTTTTGATAAAAATTTCTAAATTGTTACTTGTTTGAAAGTATATTGTGTAGTTAAATTTGTTCTTCAGGTATGCAGAATATTTTCCGAAATATTGTTATCATAAGTTAACCAAAAACATTGTTATCAATATTGTACGTTACCATAAGCTATGCTAGACGTAATGCTTGCTTTCTTTGTACATTCATCAATAAACTTTTCAACAACACATGGGCTGTAACCTCAGAGGAAAGAAAAGATAGAGGTGCCCTTAGAAGTAAATAGCGTTGTATTGTAATCAATTGCAACAGTATGATGATAAAGTGAGATAGGACAACAACAAACCTGCAAAATTGACAACTAGAGGGGCGGTAAACATTTCAGTGGCGTAGTCAATGGTTCTCTTACTGCCTCTTATTAAGTTTTCGGTGCTGAAATGTTTGGAACAAACATATGAATATTTCGGCAAATTGTTCATTTGCAATATTAATACGTGGCACCATATTTTGCTAAATTCTCTATTTGAAGGAAACCTACAAATGTTAGCTTTGAATTAAGTTTTCGATATCTCACAAATACTACGCCATAGACGAGATATATTCTACGCCTATGGACTCAAAACGTGAACTTACCTATGATAGGTTAGGTTTTCATTTCCGATGTTTTACACACTATACATGTTTTTCGAGTATTTACCATGATTAAAATTAACAATGTGTAACTTAAAATTCACAAACTTGTATGAAATAACGCCGATTACAAACGTGAAATTAAAATGAACAGTTAACCCTTAACGCACCTCTAGTTGACACGTGCAATAACAACAACAGAACCGTGTTGCCAAATCCTCAGAATATTCGCAAAACATCTATGCCACAGTACGGAGAAAAGATTACTTCTTCCTCAGAATGGCAACGCAGTATATTATAAGTGCTTGTAAACAAAAGTGTTATAGCGATGTCAACAAATGCTATAAGGCACCTCTATCTTTTCTTTCCTCTGAGGCTGTAACCATGATTGATTGCTATTTGTTTGTACACACATCGGAAAAGTCTAAGGATATTCTTCGAAATGATTGGTTTTGAGTTAAATGAAAGAAAATTCGAGGAAATTATGTATAGATGTATTCAATAATTGTTTATATACTTCAAATAAACCGAAATTTTTGTAATGAAAAATTGAAAAACTGAAAAAAATCGAAGTCTCTAAATTGCGAAAAACATAGTAATTATTCTTAGTAATTTTTTATCGAAAATCAATTCAAGTTTGGCATTTAATACAATGTGTGGCCTCCTCGTTGATTAATTACGGCTCTACACCTACGATTCATAGACAAAATCAGATTGTTTAGGTCTTCCTGATTTAAATTTGTCCATTCAGCTGTCAGAAGCTCCCTGAATTCTAAAATATTTTGGACGTAATCCTTCTTTGAAGCATGTCCCATACATGTTCTACCGGATTCAGGTCCGGAGATTGTGCTGGCCATGGCAAAACATCAATTCCCTCATTATCCAACCATTGTGTCACAATACGAGCGGTATGGGGACGAGCATTGTCATGCATCAAATGGAAGTTTTCACCAACAGCTTCTGCAATTGGTTGCAGAATATTTTCCAAATATTGCTGAGCTCTTAGAAAACCATAAGGAAAAACGAGCTCTGTTCTACGTCCAATGGAAATTCCTCCCCACACCATAATTGTACCACCTCTATAACGGTGTACTTCCTGGACGTGTCTCAAGCGTTCTGAATTACCAGATCGTCTCCATAGTCTTATTCGACGAGAATCTGGATGATATCCGAATCTTGATTCATCTGTGAATTAAACTGTGGACCACTCATTGACACCCCAATTTTGAAACTCACGACACCAATTCAATCTTGCAGCGCGATTTCCTCTGGAAAGTGGTGGACACCTAATGGGCCGTCGGGAATGAAGATCGGCTTCATGAAGACGATTCCTCACAGTATCTCGCCCAATGGTCAAATTATGAGCCCGTTGAAATTCCATAACCAACTCAGGAGCCGTTATAGTGGGTTGCCTTCGGGCGGTCAAAACCAAAAATCTGTCTTGAATAGCAGTTGTACAACGTCCACGTCCTGGATGATTTTCGGCAGGATTTCCAGTTGTTCTGAAACGCCTCCACAAACGACTTATAACACTTTGTGAAACACCCATTCGCTCAGCTGCATCGACTTGTCTCATGCCCCCTTCAAGTAAACCAACCACTCAATTCATCTCTTCCAAAGATAAATGATGTCGTTCCATAATAAAAAGAAGTTGATAGAAAAATATTGTCGATGTTATAACCCAAAATCGATCTAACGAATGCATGAAATGATTAAAATCAAATATAGAAATTTTAACTGCGACATTCATTTTTTTTATTTTTATCATATCTCCCATATTTTCTTGGCTAGCATATGTATACAACCAAAATTCATTCCGCATGATGATTTCAATTGATAGTCTGCAAAAAACTTGAGATAAAAGCAATATGCGATTTACCATGCGAGATATACTGAAATATCCTTAGACTTTTCCGATGTGTGTATATAGGTTAACAGGGTTGATAGGACTTTCGGTGACTGCAACACTTCTCTAGCTTTGCTATTTGTTTTATTGAATTCAATATTGTACAATGATTATGATTCATAGTTATATTGATTAATCTAAGGATCAAACAGTTGTATGATTCAGCCTACTTGTTTAATTTTTGGTAGGTACTCTTCTACTGATCTCGAATGGATATGCATAAGTGGAACTGTCTCTCTCGTTCTGATAACGTAACAGAATTTCAATGTCTTGAAATAAAATTACCTGACTAATACAAAAAAAAAACAAATTAAATTATTCCCAAATTTTTTATATTCGAATAATCTATTTGAAAGCATCATTTTTTCAATGAATACATAACAGTGACCAATAAAATATTGCAAGTTTTACACTATGGTTTATTATTTCCTCCTATATCATAGAATATCCACAATATTAAACTAGCTAAAAAGTACTGACGTGAAGTCAGGAGCTTATTAGCGCTCGTCATTCATGTACTGGTTGCACCCTTGGAGGTCACATATATACCTAGTGCCAGTGGCACTATACCTATTTGCAATTCTGTGGTCTCCAAGGATGCAAAACTAGTCTAAAAACTATAAATCCTGATTGAACCTAATAAAAATAAGTTGATTATAAGCTATCCGAATTCTCAAAATTCAAAAATTCGAACACCTGATAGTTCAAACAAAAGATGTAGGTGAACGGTGTATCAGATTGTGAATCTAAAGAAATCAGTATTCCATCGAAAAATTTTTCAATTGTAATAGAAACTATGTATAAAGGCTCTCTTTCAAGGTGATGGTATTTACACGATAGTGATAGTGATAGTAACAATAGCAGAAACAGTCACCGAGATTGTCACCATGTAAACTACTCAATAGTAACTATCGCGAGAGTAATCTCGTGATATCACCGTGATAATGAGCCTTTGTAGAGAAAAAAATTTTGGCTCCCCTGCTGGAAATGGAACCTACGTCTTCTGCGTCGTATTCCGGCGCGCTAGTCCTAGATCACCGCGGCTGTGTTGAAAAGCATGCAGTATTAATAAAAAAAACATTTTGAGAGATATTCCAAAATTTATAATTATGAAACAGATTGAGCTAGAGCCTTGCGGTAAAATTTTTTTTCAGTGAAAGATAGTATTACAGTTACCAAATTTCATGATTCTGCGTAGTCAATTTTGAATATTCGCGCTGAAAATGGAAGTTGGTTACAGAGTCCATCAGCTAACTTCAAGCCATACTGTTCTGTGGCGATACAGAAATATAGGTTAAGTTAGTTCTATGATTACAAGTTGTTGTTAAGTTATCAGTTATCATGTGTACACAAAGTAAAAGTTCTTAAAAAGTTATCCGAGTATATCAATTGTAATCCATGGAGTTTTTCTCATTTTTAATCGACAAATAAATAAAAGATTATGGGACCAGTATTCCAATTGAAGTATTGAAGTTAAAATTTGCCTGGTCAAGGCGTGTGTGTGAAAATGAATCGCAACTTCAATGTGCCTCTGTTCAATGGGGATGGATTCCTGAATTGGAAATTCCGGATGGAAGGATTGTTTATCGAACAAGATGTAGCAGGATGTATTAAACATCAGAAATATGTCGAGTCGGAGAAAGATGAAGGTAAGAAGAAAGAAAAACTTAAAAAAGATAACCTTGCAAAAAATTTGATAATACAATGTGTGCATGACTGTCAGATCAATTTGCTGAGGGATAAAAATACAGCTTTTTATATGTCGAATTCCCTGGTAGAAACATTCCAAAAGATAGGATTATGTGGGAAATTAGTTCTGAAGAAGAAACTGTTCAGTATAAGGATGCGAGATCAAAAGAGTTTCGAATCATACATAACAAGGTTTCAAATTCTTGCAGGGCCGTCGCTAGGGGGTAGGCAGGGGAGGGCGACCGCCTAGGGCGGCAAAATTCTGGGGCGGCATTTCAATCTTGATCAACAAAAATCATATGTGTAGAAATTCAAAGTAAGAAATGAGATTTAAATCGGTTAGAAACAACACGAAAATATACAGACAATTTAATCAACAATTTAATCCATCAAAGGTGCCGCATTATACACAACAACTCATAAATATCCAGATGTCGTGTAAACCCCCTCACAGCTGTTTACTGTTTACGAGATATTGATGCTAAAAAACACATATACTAATCAGGCGTGTCGGCCTTTTTTTTGCTACACTGCTCAATTTTATTGCTTTATTAGGGTAGCCGGTGGGTGATATTTTTCTCTACAATTCTTCAACCAGAATGGCTATTCCCCAGATGAATGCAAAATATACGAGAAACGTTTCCATTTCATCATTTGCATGTCATCCTTCCTAAGAAATACATATCTGAGAAGTTTATTTTATTTTATACCACGTTCCATTATATAACAATATTTTTTTGATCGTACTGTATGTGCAAAGTGAGTGTTATATTCTGAATTTTTCGATTTGCCTTTGGATTTAAGGATTTCAAAGTAGATTACTGAAGGTAGGTTCTATAATTTTTTATTTTCATCATTTCCTTATTATTATCATTTTTCGGCACTGAGAAGTACCTACGTTCGAAGCGTCGCATGATGAGATAGACTTAATAGAAAAAATCATATTCATTTATTTCAAAATAAGTATAATGTTCCCAAAGAAATATGATCCGTGTTTCTTTCAGGTACGTTTCCGGGGTGGTAGTAGTGCGCCCCAAAACTGTCCAGGCGCCCCCTGCAGAAAAATTGGGGCGCTTAGATTCAGTTACGATATTCTACTTTATGAACAAAAATTCACATGTTCAAAATGTAAGGTGCCGAAAGAGAAAACAAAAATTTCAAGATAATATTTTTCTAAAACGTTCTCATACTTCCCTCGCCCGGAACATTCAATTGCCCCTTGAAGAAATTTTTCTTAATTAAATACTGAATCAGGGCCCGCTCTGGAGGCTGGCTAATTGTCATTTTGCCGGGGCGGCAAATATTGGAGGGCGGCATTTTCAATTTTTTTCAGAAATCCGAATTCCAAGAAGAAAGTGTTGAATACTTTTTTTTTTTTCATATTTCGGTAGAAGACCCCGATAACCCAAAATAATTTTTTTGCATTCTGCAGAGTTGACTGTTACGGCGGCAAATTGGGTATTTGCCTAGGGCGGCAATTTGGCTAGCGACGGCCCTGAATTCTTGTAAATGAACTGAGAATGATTGATGAGAAACCAATGGATGAAGAAGACAAAATATGTATTCTAATGATGGGGTTGACGACGAAGTATGATACTGTTGTGTCGATTATCGAAAATATGACTTTGGCAGACCTAACCTATGAAGTAGTGAAGAGAAAATTGAAGAATGTAGATGAAAAGTCAACAACTAGTCAAGTTTCTAGATCCAATGAGCAAATGTCATTTCAAGCCAATACAAGGGCGGTGTGTCATTATTGTAAGAAGCCCGGACACCTGAAGCGGGATTGCTTCGCATTCAAAAATTAATATCACAATCAAAGAAACAGGGATGGATATCAAGGTGACCATAATTATGATGATAGTCGTAATAAAAATTTTAGATTCCAGAATAGTAGGAACTCAAACAATTCAAATGGAAGTTTCTCCAGAAATACAGTAGGTCATTCCTCAAAGAAGTCTTATATGAATCAAAGGGACAGTCATATAGCTGATGAGTTTGAAGAGGAGAGTGAATCTTTCATGGCACCTGTTGATAATAATGTTGAAGCTGAAGTTCCAAGTAGTACTACTACTAATCCAGAGGTATCTTTAACCGAGAAATTGCTGGTATTTTACGTGGAAAGTGGGTGCACAGATCATATGGTACGAGAAGCTGATGTGTTTGCTTCATATCGTAAGCTGAACGAACCTATCAAAATTTCAGTGGCCAAAGATGGTGAATCCATGGAAGCTGTTGAAATTGGTACAATCAAGGCAGAAATGAAGAATGGAAATTCTACTCATAGTTGTGTTTTAGATTATGTATTCCACGTACCTTTAGCTAGAAAGAATTTACTTTCAGTTGAGAAGGTGGAAATGTCAGGATTATCCATTGTTTTTTCTGACGGAGATGTTCGTGTTTTAAAAGGAGATAAAGTTATTGGTATTGGATGTAGGAAAAATTTGAATGAATTACATTTTTTTATAAATAGGTACCATAATTCACTATGTTGTGATAACACGATGTCTAAAGATAAACTGTGGCATTGGCGTTATGGCCATTTAAATTTTCCAGCCATTAAACAATTGATTGATAAGAATTTGGTTGATGGAATGGATAATTTCAAAGTAAATGTTCAAGGTTTCTGCGAGCCCTGTATTAAAGGTAAGATGACTAGATTATCATTTTCTAAAACTAGAACTAGAACTAATTACTTGTTGTACATTCAGATGTATGTGGACCAATGGATCCAGTAACTCACAATGGTTTCAGATGTATTCTAACATTCTTGGATGATTATTCCATTTCTTACATGTGTACCTATTAAGAACTAAAAGTGGAGTATGTAGTAAATTCAAAGAATATTTCATGTTCACAAAATCATTGTTCAATAAAAGTATCAATCGATTGCGATGTGATAACGGTGGGGAATATAAAAGTAAAGAATTGCAACAATTCTGTAGAGATAATGGAGTTTTTATTGAATATACTGTCGCTTATAGTCCAGAACAAAATGGAAAATCTGAAAGAATTAACCGAACATTAATTGAAAAGGTTAGAACCATGTTGGATAATGCTCATGTACCAAAAGAGTATTGGTCTGAAGCTGTCTATACTGCAGCATACCTTATCAATAGAAGTCCAACCAGTACTTTACAAAATGTAACACCAGCCGAGTTGTGGTATCAAAGAAAACCTGATGTAAGTTATCTTGAGATATTTGGTTGTTCTGTTTATTTTCACGTCCCTAAGCTAAAATTAGACGTTAAAGCTAAAAAAGGCGTATTCTTAGGATATCACATAAACGGTTACAAATTTTTAGATATTGAGAAAAATGAAATTGTCCATGTTAGGGATGTAAAATTTAGAGAAGATGAATTTTTCTTTAGTCAAAATGTGAACTGTAATTTAAAATCTGAAAATATTGATCATCTCCATAATGAGGGAGGGGATTCGGATTATATTAAAGAAAATGTAACGATTGAACTTGAAAATCCCAACAATACAGAAACTTCTCAAAATTTGGTTCCCACAGTAAGAGAAAAGAGAAATATCAAACCACCTAATAAGTATAATGATAATGAAATGAATGAAATGTACATGGCACTGTGTAGTAATAATATTGTTGATAACATTCCTAATAACTATCAAGATGTTTTGAATAATAAAAATAAAGTTCAATGGTTGGATTGGTTAGATGCTATGAAGCGGGAAGTAGACTCAATTAATGAAAATCAAACATGGCAAATTGTAGGGAAACCTAGTGATTCAAAACAAATTTTAGATACTAAATGGGTATATACTTTGAAAGAACTTGAAATTGATTCAGAAAAATATAAGGCTAGGCTTGTTGTTTCAAGCAAGATGAAAAATCATTTAGTTATGAGGATATTTATGCACCAGTAGCGAAAATGACTACTATTCGTACGATGCTGTCTATTGGCGTAGAACATCATTTTCATTTTCATCAATTAGATATAAAGACTGCTTTCCTCAATGGAAAATTGGAGGATGAAGTTTATATAAATGCACCTCCAGGTATTCCATTAGATAGAGATAAAGTATTTAAGCTGAATAAAGCATTATATGGACTGAAACAATCTTCAAATTGCTGGAATAAAACTATTCATAATTTTCTTATAAAGATTGGTTTTAAGAGATCTGAAAATGACTATTGTTTATATAGTAAAGGAGAATCAGATACGTTTATTTTCATTTTGATTAATGTAGATGATTTTATTGTAGCTAGTCCATCTCTTGAGCTTGTAAATAAAACAAAATCAGAATTAGCTAATAATTTTAAATTGAAAGATAAACAAGAATTAAGAGTCCGTTCACGCGGCGCAAATTCAGGCGTTTTCTTAACTAATTCGGTCTTGATTTTCTCAGGAACGGTAAACGCTATCGAGATGATTCAAGACAATATTGGAAGGTCTTTATCCCTTGTATGTTCGTTAGGTAATAATTTCACTTTAAGTTGCAAATTGATTTTTTTATTGACGTAGAAAGTACGATTTTCAATACCAATTTTGAATAATTTATTGTCGCTTCAGTTGACCTTAATTCGAAAATCTAATACAACATGGTCATAGCCTATTTCTTCTTCTTTCCAATGATACCAATTAGAAATATATTACATCATAGTTACGCAAAATTCTATGTGACGTTGTAAATCTGTTTCAAGTGCCAGAATTGTGAACTAAAAATCGTTGCTCCTCCCTGAAGGGCCTGGCTTGTAGCTATCAGGACCGTCTTTTAGGAAATATATTCTTGAAAACCTGAATTATTTGTCACGAACAAAAAAAATATTTTGTCGCTTATACCTGCATGTTCCTATTGCAGCATTGATTATCTTTAGAGCCATACGACCGATTTTCTTGTAACTTTCTCGAATAAAAAATGGATTCCTCAGGGAAAGTTTTGGATTGGATCCAATTGTCAATTAATAACTTCGGACCGAAGGTTTCGTAAGTTTGGGAAAAAGTAAATGTCTGTTATTATGAAGGAAAGCGGTTCGGATGTAATGATGGCTGGCAAATTACCTTGTTTTCATTTCATATAATACAAAATTTGGGAAGTTCAGAAGCTCTCTTAGATTCGGTATTGTGCTTGAGGATAATACTTTGGAAGTTAACAAGAAGTGATTTCGTTTAAATTTATTTGAGTTATTTCACGATTTTATTGCCACATCAGATAAACATCAGTTGTAAATAAAGGTTATTCGGTACTCTTTTGTGTACCGTATTATTTCATTGCTGGACAGTTTGACAGTTTCTAGGTAGGTTGAGCATTGCATAGGTACCTGAAAGAAGGCAATTTCGGAGTAAAGATTTAAAATGGTCTATTTTTGTACCGATACGTATATTTCTACTTACTCAATGATTATATGTAGAAATGAAGAATATTAACTATAGCTGACATTAAAATAACGCATTTTCAAACTGAAATTTCGAGAATGGTATTTTCAATTTGGGGTTGAGGTATTACTAGAAGTTTTCATATCTATTTGGCCTGTGCAGTTCTTCTTATGATTTTGTTTATTTGTATTGAATCGAACCTTTTTTGCTGGGAAATATCTTTGGATGAATTCCGAATTGTTTATATTCTGCAATTCATAGATTCTCTAAAAGAACTTTCTAATCACTCCGTTTTTTTTTTTTAATGAAATTTATCTAATATTCGTTTGGTGAAGGAAATAAAAATTGGGTTTCAGTCGAAATTAGTTTTCATACGTGATATGTGTAGAATTTCGAAAACAATATGAAAAAGAAGAAGGGGCTGGAAGCAACAGTTCTCTGCAGGGCCAGATTAGAAATATTGAGAAAATTGTGAAAACTCAGACATGGATGAGGAAATATTCCAATTATATAGGGCTGAATTCTTGAGGGGTTTAATCAAAACAGAAGAAGGTCATAAAGAAATTCCGCTGATTGGCATCAGCAGAGGAGGAAATTGTTGACGGCTTCAATATTTGGAAAAATATGTAAAATGCCTCCTATGTCAAGTTATTGCTCAACAGTTGAAAGCATTTTATATAAACATTTTTCTGCAAAAGCTATAGATTGGGGAAAAATAATGAAGATCGAGCGAAGCGTCTATTAGAGAATGAATTGTGCTGGAAGATCACAAACAGTGGCCTTTTTATTAATGAAAAAAGGTCTAGGTCCTTCTCCAGATGGCATTTTTGAAAAAAGTAATCATTCAATTAAAATCAAATTACCTTTTTCAGCAAGAAATAATATGATAAAGGACGCTATTGAAAGGAAACAAATTACATATTTGGAAAGAATGATGATCAGGAATATCGATTGAAACAAAGTCAGAATTATCATTTTCAAGTTCAGGGACAATTAAATATAGCTGAAAGAGAAAAATGCTTTTGTCGTGTGAACTTTGAAGGACACTTTATTCATCGAAGTCAACATCGATGAAGAGTTTTTCGTAGAAAAATTTCATTCGAACTGTGTTTTACCTGTAATAATTGACCTAAGACCTAGAGGCTTAAAAATAAGGATCCTCAATACAAACTAGATCTTCAGGATAAGAAAAATTGAAGAAAACAGAAGGCAATTAGAAATATATCATTATGAACCAAGCTGATTTTTTTTTAATTATAACAAAGTACTATTCCTTAAAACTGTAGATATTTATGAAATGAATTCATCAAAATTCTCAATGAAACTATTTTATTTCGGACTAGATATTTCAAAATTAATTCCATTAAATCATAAGGGTTTTTAACAATTCAAAAAATGAGGATAATGGTATATCAAAGCGTATTTGGATTCTCAATTCGATATCAAGTAATTATGGAAAGTAGAGTCTTTTTCAAAACCTAAAAAACAGTTCGTGTTCCTCAACTCTGTTCTCATTATAAAGAAACCGTCTTTACAATCATAATCATAGGTGACCATTTGACAATCATTTCATTTAATCAAAATGTCGAAAATGTGGCTGCATATTCCGACACGCAGTAGTAGAACTCGAGAAAGAAACGAGATCATCCCAATGCGTTACAAATTCATTCAATCTGGGCTGAGGGCCTAATACGTTCTCTATATTTTTACTACGATAGTCGACGCCCACCCGCACTTGCCCCTTCACGTTGCGACCCCTCTGCTTCCCAAGCAGTGTGGTGTAAACAGAATCTTAAAACACTTTCTTGGTTTAGAAATTGACCATGATAGAGAAAAAGGGGTCTTGACTATAAAACAGAGTAGTTATACAAAGAAACTACTGAAACGTTTCAATATGGATAATTGTTCTGTACTATCTGTACCTATTGATCCAAGTATTGTAAATCTAAATCATACTGTTAACAATGCACATTGTAATGAACCATATCGTGAACTGATCGGTTCACTTATGTATCTAATGTTAGGATCTCGTCCTGATTTGTGTTTTAGCATCAACTATTTCAGTAGATTTCAGAATTGCTATTCTGACCAATTGTGGAATTATTTAAAACACGTTTTAATATATTTGAAAGGCACTATTGACTATGGCTTAACTTATAAGAAATCAAATGATAATGTTAACCTTATAGCTTATGTAGATTCTGATTGGGGTGGTGATACGAAAGATAGGAGATCTGTATTGGGATATTTATTCAAAATGAATGATAATATTATACAATGGTCAACAAAAAAGCAGACTTGTGTCGCTCTATCAACAACAGAGTCTGAGTTGATTGCATTGTGTGCTTGTACATCTGAGGGTTTGTGGCTGAAGAAGATTTTGGTATATTTAAAATGTAATATTCAGAATTTCGTTGTTATTGAAGATAATCGAGGATGTATACGCATAATAATAAATCCAGAAAGAAATGCCAGAGTAAAACACATTGATATAAAATACAATTTCATTTGTGAAAAGATAAAATCAAAGGAGATGATAGTGAAATATGTCAGTACTGAAAATCAGATTGCAGATGTTCTAACTAAAGCATTGTTAAAATGTAAATTTGCAAAATTCAGAGACTTGCTTGTTACTGTATGAATGACATATTTAATTCTTAATGTTTGTATTTTTATGCTGGTTATTGAGATTATTCTATTCCTTGGTACTTATCTGATGTTTAATTTTTTGTTCTTAAATTCTAACAATTTTCAGCGAGGGAGGGTTTTGAATATTCGCGCTGAAAATGGAAGTTGGTTACAGAGTCCATCAGCTAACTTCAAGCCATACTGTTCTGTGGCGATACAGATATATAGGTCAAGTTAGTTCTATGATTACAAGTTGTTGTTAAGTTATCAGTTATCATGTGTACACAATATAAAAGTTCTTAAAAAGTTATCCGAGTATATCAATTGTAATCCATGGAGTTTTTCTCATTTTTAATCGACAAATAAATAAAAGTCAGTTTCAGTGAACATGAATTTTTCAAGATTTGAGTCCTTAATTTTTTCCTTGAAAATCAATGGATCACAACCATGAGCTTGGAAGATCAATACAGTATTTGAGATTAATTTATTCAAAATTTCATGTGAATAGATTCTATAATTTCTGAAAATGCTCTTGACGGCCGATGGACGATTTTTTTTAATCGATATATGAATTATAAACATTCCGAAACGTAAACTGTAAAAATTTCTGGGGGGAGGTCTTTTTTTTTCCTCAAATGATTCAAGAGGATTATTATTGAAAATAATAAACCAATACCAAAATATTAGTAGTGTCTTATGAAATAAACGAATCAACCATAGACTTATAATTCCATTGATGATCAACTTAAGAAATTGCCTGGTGGTTCTCAAAATTAGAAACTGTGTACTTCTCAAAATAAGAGAGACAGACCTACACATGACATATATTCGAGAAAAATTGAAAAAGCACTGACGTGCAGTCAGAAGCTATAGGCACTCATCATTCATGTGCCGACTGCCGATTTCACACTTGGATACCATAAAATTACATATAGGTAGGTATCCAAGGGTATCCATAGTAGAGCTGGGAATTTTTGGCCTTTTTGTATTCGAATAATCATTCTTGAATTTATTCGATTATTCGAATAATTCATTCAAAATAAAAATTCGTGCTTGATTATTCATGAGTAGTCATGAATATTCAACTATTCATTGAATATTCAACGAGTATTCATTGATTATTCAGTGCTTATTCAATGAATATTCAATGATTAATCAATGATTACTCAATGAATATCCAGTCAGTATTCAGTGATTAAACTCATGTTTTAATGAACCAATAAAATACGAGCGTTTTGATGAGTGAATATACTCTTGACGACGTGGTATAATCGTTTTGGTGTCTCGTCTCTTACCATATTGCGATCATTTCCACAGTAACGTAATTGGACGTTCGTCAAAAAAAAAATAAAAGTCAAGCTCAGTGAAATGTCATTGAATTTTGCAAAAGGCAGCGCTACCGCTACAATTATAGTTCAGTAGTACTCTGGTTTTACGTTTTACCAAAAAAATTGTCATATTTTTATAATCAAATCATCGTTTGGTAAATGCAGAAATTATGTTTATTACAAGAAAACGTACAAAATACAATAGATCCTTAAATAGACGCAGTAAAACCTTTGCTGGGACCATACAATCTACATAGACCCATAACAGGTCTACAGGTACAAAAAGAATAATCAAGCGGATTTTGAGAACATTAAATCCTTCAAGAATACAGTTCGTGTTCAATTATACGAAATTTTCAAAAAACTTTGTTTACTTATTCAGTCTTGTTAGAGAAGGATGTTACTCCAGTTAATGTGTGTACATTTTAAAACCTCAGATTTGAAAGAATAGAAAGATTCGTCGGTTCGCAATTCAGAATCAAGCAATAGTTGACCAATGAAATAGAGAAATGTCTAGAAATGGCAATGCATAAGCAATAGGAAAGCAAAAATCTGCAACCGATCAAAAAGACGGCATTAGATTTCGAATGTAGAATCTTATATTATTATTAGAACTTTTTATTGCTAAATTCATATTTTAGAATCTTAAATTCCATTTTTATATTTTTTTATTGATGAAATCCCAATTCTATTAAGTTTTCTTTGGATCGTTTCTACTATTAAATGAATCATTTTAATTCAATTGTATCTATCAATTTCAATATTTGTAATTTCCAGTAATTTCAATATTAATAAAACGATTTGTCCATAGTAAATCGCAAAACCTTGTTTTATTTATTTTTTTCATTCAAATTAACGTGTCTCAGCAGCTAGGCCATTGTTTTAATCATTTCTGAATAGTGAGTTAAGTGATCATTCAAACTTTTATTCGTAACTTCACAAATGATTCATAAATATCCAACTACTCACTGAATAGAAAACTTTTCACTGTATAATCAGTAAATACTCAACTATTCACTAATTATTCATGAATAGAAAAGTAGTCATTGATTATTCAACTATTCAGTGAATACTCGACTATTCACAGATTATTCATGAATTGAAAAATAGTCATTGATTATTCAACTATTCAGTGAATACACAACTATTCACTGAATATTCGAATATTCATGAATATTCGAATAATTCAAAATGCAATTATTCGAATAATCATTCAATGAATATTCGAATATTCAAATCATTCATTCCTGATTCCCAGCCTTAAGGTTGTAGACTACTTTGCGCTGAAACTGCAATTCCGCTAGATGGAGCTAACCGAAAATTTTTGGTAGATTTGTACCTGACACACCCATTCAACTTGAAGAACCGCCTGTTTGGTATTTATTGCCCCTAATAAAATCTCAACTCTCGATGAAGCCCAGCAAAGAGTAAATTTGTGTTTCTGTAAACTTTGGAAATTCAGTTCAGTTACGACACAGTGGCGTATCCTAGGGGGGGATAAGGGGGATATATACCCCCAGGAAGAATATCCATTATATGTAACAACCTTATATATCACAATCTTATTATGAGTAAGCAAAATTCTTTGGAAAACTTTTTCAAAAGAAGGAAAATTTGATTTTTTTTCCTTTATCCTCCCTCCAAGGCTTATGTCTGGATACGCCACTATTTAGGTATATAATACTAAATAAGAAAATCGCTGAAAATATTGTGAAGTGAGAAATGATAACGAACCACTGTCATGGACTTATTTTGAGTATGGATAATAGAAATAGCAATTTATTCGAATTGAGAAAAAATATATGATCATCTCTGGTTGTATGATTTCACAGAGAAAATCAGAAAAATTTGGATATTGAGATTTCTAGAATGTAAAATTCGAAAAGCTTTTGAGTTCCCATTTTATGCGCCTTTGGAGGCCACAACACTGTGTATAGGAATATAAGATATGCGATTTATTAGGTTATTGTTGTCGGTCTCTTTATCTAGATGAGAATTTTTGATATTCTCCTGAAATTCAGAATGATTATTCAAATGATTATTTGACATTTGACACGTATTATAAGTCGTGAAAAAAAATTAGTGAGGGCAATAAGAAAAGAGTAACAGAATAGGAATGAAAAGTTGTATTTTGTTCTGTCTATCGTGTGTCACTTTGGGTTTTTACAGATATATTCAGCTCATCTAAGTTCAATATTCAAGCTTTGTTTCATCGAAATCGGATGAAAAGGGTTATTGCCAAATAAAATTCACACAATAATTTGTTTTACTAGGCGACAAAGTAGTGATTGACTACCTTAGCTGAATTCCCAGCCACGCTACGCTCAGCCATGTACAGTATAACTTCAGTAGTCCGGGCAGATTTCGTTCCGGTACCTGCCCGGATTATGGAGGCGTCCGGATTACTGGAGTGATTTTAATTTATGAAATGAAGCAACTTATAAATCATCAAAATAAGGTTTATTAATCAAGTCACAAAAAAAAAATATTATTTTCTCATAAAATAAAACAAAACTGAACAAAACACTCAAGTACATGTAACACGTTATGTAAATATGTACATGTAGGTATTTATAATATTGTATACATACATATTATGTATGTATGCAAAATGAAATATCTTCTACTTTTTTGAAAAATACATATCAATTTTAGTTTGGACCTTTTTGAATGCATCTATATCAATTGCGTTGTCTTTAAGCCTTTTCAAAAGCTATAAATGTTCAAGGGGAAGGTTATTCTCCTTTGTCCACCTGATAGCTGCTAGACTTTTCTGTGAGTGTAAGGCCCCTCGTCCACGGAGCAACTGGTTTCTGATGAAACTGTTTTGAACCCGTAGTAACAAACCAGTTGGGTACTCATTTCTCGTACACGTAGCGACGCAAACGTTACTAGGAAAATATCAGTATCCGATAGTATATATTAGCAAAGTACTTTTTGGGTGTGTGTTGTGATAAATTATGGATGATTTAGATGAGATGGCTATTTTGTACTATTACAATCGGAGATTTTGCCATAATTCAACAATTGCAGCAAGAAAATGCACTCTTTCATATCGATAATCGTTCAACAGCACTTAATTTGAGAGATTATTCAACAAATTACTTTTTGACCTCGCGTGCACAACTTCCATGGCAATGGAAATTTATAACTTAAAAATAAAAATTTCCTAATATTTGATATTTGTTACCTATGTAGACAACAATAAAACTTGTTCAAAATAACCATGTGTTGACCGAAAGCAAAAGTTAAAGGCTTATGATCTGTATAAATAATAAATAATAATCTCTACCTTGAAGTAAGTCTTTGAACTGCTTGACTGCCAAATATACACCTAACAGTTCAAGGTCATACGTACTATGAACCTTTTGGGCTGAATTTAACTTTTTGAGAAAAATTCAAGAGGTTTCCACTCTGATCCGTTGAACTGCTGCAAAGCTGCGCAATCTGATGCATCAGTGCTATCGACAGATTTGAATCAGGAATGCTTAATAATGCCGCATTAGCAAGATCCGATTTGCATTTTTCAAAATCGTCTTCTAATTTTGAAGTCCAAATAATTTGTCAATTATCTTTTTTACGCGCACCTTTCTATAATTCATTTAAGTCTGCTTGAGTGTGGGCTGCATTTTCAACATAAGGCCTGTAAAAATTTATTATGGGCAAAAATTGTGGCAATTCATGAATTGTCGTTGGACGTTTTAAATCGAGAATTGTTTTTACTTTACCAGAAAGCGGTTTAGATCCTTCCGGAGTTATCAAATATCCTAAAAATTCAATATTTTGGATGCCAAACTGTGACTTTGCAACATTAATTCTGAGACCATATTTTAAAAACCTGTCAAAAACTAATTTGAGATGATGGATAAGCTCTTCTTCAGAGGAAGACGCTATAAGGAGATCATTAATATATGAGAATACAAACTCTAAACCTCTCAAAACTTCATGCATAAACCGCTGAAAACTAGAAGGGGCATTTCGTAGTCCGAATGGCATAGTAAATTTGAATAACCCGAATGTGATTGCAGTTTTGTGTCAATCTTCTTCGACTATCGGTATATGGAAATATGCTTTATGGAGGTCAATTTTTGAAAAATATTGTTTTTTACCTAATATATGGTTGAAATCTTCGATCCGAGGGATGGGGTATTGGTCAGGAAGAGTTCTTTCATTCTATCGTCTATAGTCTCCGCATGGACGTCAAGAGCCGTTTTTTTTCTGGACCATATGTAAAGGACTAGTCCACTGAGATTTCGATGGCTGAATAATACCATTATCTAGCTTAAATTGAAATTCTTGTTTAGCTATAACAAATTTTTGGTTATCAAGTCGTCTAGGTTTACAATATACTGGTTGTCCAGTAGTAACGATATGGTATTTGACATTGTGATCAACATTATTGGAAAGAAAATTTGGTCGTGTTAGCTCAGAATAATTGTTCAAAAGTAAACTAAATTTATTAAAATTTTCACTAACTAAGGTACTTACTATGTCTTTCGATGAGATAGACATCAATTCACCTTTTTTACATAATTTTATGTCACCGTCTACCAACTGTTGCCTCTTCAAATCAATAAGCAGGTTGAATTTTCTTAGGAAGTCAGCACCCAGAATACCTCTTGATGTTTTGGCGATGATGAAAGGCCATTTGAATGCTCGCATTAGACCTAGGTCGATTTCCAGAATTTTGGTACCATAGGTGGGTATCCTAGTACCATTAGCAGCATACAGGTGAAAATCATCATCCTCGGAGTTAACTTGTGCTACAGGTTTCTGCTTATATGGGACAATTGACACATCTGCACCGCTGTCAACCAAAAATTGCAATCCCGTGTTCCTGTCTACCATGAATAGATGAGAGTTGCAGCAGAGGACCGAGTCAGTAGCAGAATATGCTGCACTCTCTACTACTGACTGTTTTCCGCATTCTTCCAAGCACAGGCAGCAGTACATTTCTCAGGGTGACACTTTTTTCCATATCGGAAGTGGAAATAGCAGTATTTTCCTCCTGGTTGGTACCTCTGCCTAGATTTCGACCTACCTAGACTTCTGCTAGGGGTTTGGTTACGCCTAGTAGCACTTTCTCCATGGTAGACGCTCAGCTGTTTGATAGCTTTGCTTAAAGCAGCAACTTCGGATCTCAATTCGTTAATTTCATTTGGGGCACTTCAATTAGAATTTGGTCGGTTTATGGCATATAATTCATTTGGGGGATTCATTTCATAAATTTCATCAGCCATGTTTGTACTAGTTTGAAAATTTATCACGATTAAGTTGAACACGTGAGGGGTCACCAATTGTTAGTTTATGTTGCTCTTGGGTACTCGGGTAACCGGTACTTGAATTATTCTGTTATTCACTTGGATTTTAATGAGGATTAATAAAACACTTTCCAATCGTACTTACAGGTTGAGGTTATATTTTTTACCAGCTGACTTTAAGGTTATTGACAGAGAGAGATTTAGAGCGATCTGTCTCTTCATTAACCATAGATATTTTACATTGTGTTCTGATGACAGAACTCTTATTCTTAATTATTTTTACATATATACAGACTTGCCACTTTATATTTATTTTCTTTTGCAGAATTATATTTATATTATATTGGAGAATTATATTTATATCATTTTGATGAAATAATTATTTTATATTTGTCTCTACAACCTCCACTAGCCCAAGACTTTGGTTTGTTAAAATAATAGTAATCTGGTAGTTTAGGGGGCGTTTTTGTGCCGAGTTTTGACTCTTGGATACATATTATATCTATTTTGTTTTCGTTTGTGAAAATTTCAAGTTCATTTATTTTATTTTTAATGCCATTGGCATTCCATGTAATTATTTTGAGATCTTTTCGAGTCTTTTATAAACCATATTTTTCAGCTATTTCACTAATATTCAAGATTTTATCTAAAGGGGAAGTGCTATTTTTTAATGCTTTTTCAATTCTTTTATGAGTATTATTAGTTGTGACAGATTGCAGATTTCGTTCAGTTCCTGAATTTCTTTCAAAAAGGATTGAAATTCTAACATAAGATCTTTATCAGGTGATTGTTGGGGGATATTTCTAACCGCATTCACGTAGTTCATGGAATTGGTATTTAAAGTAGGACTACTTATTGGTTTTGAGGGAGATATTGTTGGTTGTTGAGGTTTACGGGGTAAAGTATTTTTGTTAATTTGTGACTCGACATACCATATATATGAAGGGCATCTTTGGTAGTTTGCCGTGTGTGGTCCTCCGCAGTTTGCACACTCGACTTTTCCTATCCTCCCTTTTGTTGGACAATCTTTTGTTAAGTGAGCTTTTCCGCATTTGACACACTTCAGTTGGACATTGCAGTTGCTTGATCTTTGAAATCTGAAGCACTGGTTAATTTTATTTTTCTTGGCATAGCGTTGCCATTCTAATTTAATATGGCCCAGTTCTTCAGTTTTCTTCAGGTCCTTAAGGTTGATCTTTTTCGGTACGGATACTAGAAATGGGTGGGATGATGTATTTCTCCCTTTCATTTTGAGGCACTGTATTTCCTCCTTTTGCAAGTTGTGACTTGAACTCAACTTCTCTTTGATGTCTTCCTCTGAAGTGAAGCAGGCTGCTTTTAGAACTATGATATTTTCTTCTTCATTTGGGAAGTGGGAATAATATTGAATGCCTTCTGCTTTCAGAGCTTATTTAACTGTTCTGTAATCGTTAAATTCTATCACATTAAATTTGGTTTCATTCTGGTATTATTTGGTTGTAAATTTTCCTTCAACCATAGATTTAATATGTTTGTGGAATTTCACGTGATCGGTGATTTTTGATACCACTGTGATAGGTGGGCACTTTTTAATATTATTTGATGTTTCTTGGATATTTGATGAATCTAGTTCCATAAGTTCTGGTACACTAAGGATACCGAACTTATTTGTTGTTTTAGTAGGGCTAGACGTGGTTGGTTTCGAAGATTTGCACGTTCTCTTGGGCTTTTGATATTCGTCGCGTCTTTCTTCAGACCAATATAAATGGATGTCCACATCTGGGCCAAAAACAGCTTCCATCATAGATAACTATTCATCTTCTCAATATTGGCTTTGACTCGAGTGTTTAACACACCGTTGTCTTTCACTATACTTTTCTCACAAAACTTGGATTTCAACTTAAAGGTTGCATTTTTACTGTTTGGTAGCAACGAGCAGAGCTCAGGACACCAACGTTCGTTCACTATTTCTCGATCCTCAGTCGATGACGAACAAACGAAATAGCAGGCACCTTATTGAACCCTGGCAGATGCAAAGCAGTATGATTACTGCAATGCGCCACCCAGTGGACAAAAACCTAACTACTTATTCCACGGGTACATCGAAAAAAAAGATTTCCGAGTCAATTAGGAAAATCTTCTGTGTTTTTCAGCACAAGCGACGTACAGCACGAAATATAATAAATACAAATGACTGACACTTGGTAATGAATGAAGAAAAAAGGCAAAAAATACGATTTTCAAGTGTATATAGATATCAAAAGATATTGCTTATCTGGTTAATGTTTCGGCAAAAATGCCATCCACATAACCATTGTCAAACAGAAGATTTCCAAGTTATAACGTAGAAATCAAAATCGAAAAGTGACCCAAGGAGAATGCACGCCATCGAAGGAGAGTAGCGATATACCGGTTTCACCCTTGTTAGGTATCATCAGTACCGCATAACTCAACCCAAGATCATCTTGGGTTGAAACCGGTATATCGCTACTCTCCTTCGATGGCGTGCATTCTCCTTGGGTTACTTTTTGATTTTGATTCCTCCTTTTTCCTTTTTCCTTCATTCATTACCAAGTGTCAGTGCTCACCAGAATCTGCACTGCCAGATATAGGCAATTCACATAGAGATTATTGCTTTCAGAAAATAGCGTTTCAGTATTCGGTATTGCAAAATTATCAGAAGTACGTTTTATCAGTTCTTAATTAAAATTACAAAATGGTTTACACGTTGGAGGAGAGAAAAGAGATCTTGAAAATTTATTTCCAAATCAATGACTATGCTAGGGCTGATGCGAGGATTCTTAATGAAAGACATCCTGATCATCATACAGTTGGTACATAAGTTTGAGGTAACAGAATCAGTTGCAAACAGAAAGCATAATCGCACTCGTACAGTTACGGGTGGAAATGATCAAGTGACCGCAATTGGTCAAATTATAGCTGAACGAGAACAAGCGCTAGAAAGTTGTCACATGATACTGGGCATGATACAAAGGCAAGTGTCCACAGAATATTGAAGATGGTCAAGTTCCATCCTTATGAAATGACACTTGTTCATGAAATGAACGAAGATGATGGTGATCGGAGAATGGAATTTTGCCAAATAATTTCGCAAAAAATGATTGCAAATCCTGTGTTTCTGTACAACGTGTGCTTTTCGGATGAATGCACCTTTTTCCAGAACGGAAACATCAACAAACATAATTGTAGGTATTGACCAATGAAAATCCTCACCTCTTAAGGGAGCAACACTCTCAACACCCACAAAATCTCAACGTCTGGATGGGTATTTAGGAGATCATTTGATTGGTCCTGTGTTCATTCCTGTAAATCTCACTGGCGATGTGTATCTGAATTTGCTCGAAAACGTGATTGATCTTCTAATCACCGAAGCTTTGGAGGTACAGTCCATTCAGGAATTATTGACATCCCGGGTGGCTTTGGAAAATCGAAATTAAGTTGGTACTGGCTCATTCAGTAACATTTCGAATTGCAGATTTCGGGTTGGCATTGGAAATGTCATTGACAGGAGGTTAGATTTCAGTTTGTTTGTGTTAATGGTTTTGATCGAAGAAATTTTGAAACTTAAAAGTTGTATCAATTTCAAACACACATTGATTAGTTTATTTGAGTATTTCTCACAGTACTATTTGAAAAAATAAAAAGGCAAGTCATTACAACCTGGATTATTAGTGGAAGAAAACCTGTGCAATACGATTTCACCTTCAAAGAATCATTGAATGATTTGATTGTTTAACAAAAAACTGAAAAATACGAGGGGGCGTTAAAGTAAAGAATTACTGAAACTTGGTTTTTTGAAAGTGCCAGCATTATTCAACAGTGGACTCTAGAAAGAAAACAGAATGTTTTTCAAGTATATTCAAGGGTAAAAGTAGAAGGAGCACTATTTTGAATGCTGGATATTAAGATTTTTACCTGGATGTTTTGTTTTGACAGTGGTGATTATGAGGATTATATAAATCTATGAAGAGAGAATTATTTTATAATTGGATTGCTAAACTAAGTCACGGCATTGCATCTATAGTTTATTTATATTCTATATTGAAATTAAGCATTGTTATATCTGTTTTTTGTTCTTCAATGAGTAATCTAAAAATCTAATAAATTCCAATTGCTTTATAGAATTTTTACTGAGTATTTAATTAAAAAATATATTCAGAAGAGTAACTTCCAAGAATTTCTTCACCTTTTACCCACTTGAAGATAATAATAGAATGTAATAAAATTTTGAAATTGACAAATTAAAAATGATTTCATGCAAAAATGCTTTTAGTGAGTGAGTTAAAGCTGTTATGGGCAAAATAGTTTATGTAATTTAACAGAAACTAGTATAAAAGCATTTCAATAAAAAACAGAAAACTCGAGTACAAATAGTACCTATCTCATACAAGTTTAATCAATCATTCATGTTATGAACAGTTTCAATAAATAGTGACTTTAGAAAGTAATTTACACATCGGCTGATAAATTGGTTCCAAGTTGGTTGAAAGTTACAGTACAACCGTGATGTCAAAATTTTTCATATACTAAATGGATTCTTTGAATTTTATTTCTGTCTTATTATGATGTGGCTCTTCCATTCACTAAGCTACACTATTTAAATTTATCAACCAGTTTTTCTGTTTTCTTCACCAGTTGAGACACCACAGTTAAAATGATCCATAAGAGTTATTTGATAAGAATTTTGCAAGCAGGTTGGTATCCAGTGTCCATCAGTAATGCAACAATCTTTGAAGAGCCTTTGGTGAAAAGGAATATGCATATTTTAATGATCCTCAATGGGATCTTTCATGGACGACTCTTAAATGAATAGATATCTCTTCATTGGATTTCCTTGAAATGAGATAGCATTTCACTATATTTTTACGTTATATAATCGGAATTTCAATTTATGAAATCATGACTGTATGCGTCCCTTCGTAATTTCGAAAATTCAGGATCTTTCGGATACAAAAATGATGAAAATAATTTAAACTGGTTATTTCTATGATGAACCATAGCAATTTTTAGTGATATTTTTGTAACCAGAAATAAAGCCGCGACTAGACGTTCATGGCCTACTTCGATGTCAATAATTCCTGAATGGACTGTAAAAGAAAACCTTTCAGAGCAGCAGTTGCACTTTCAGCAAGACGGAGCTCCGCCGCGCTTTGCAGCTCAGATGAGACAGTACCTGAATGGTAGGTTTCCTGAACGTTGGATAGGCCGAAGGGGCTCAGTGGAATGGCCTGCGCGATCACCGGATCTAACAGCGCTTGTTTTTTCCTCTGGGGCTACTTGAAATCACGAGTTTATAAAACCAGAGTTGCAGATTTTGACGACCTTAAAGCACGAATTGTGACAGAAGGTCGTAACATTAGTCCTGAAATGCTACAGCATGTACGAAACAATTTTAAAGAACGATTGTATCGCTGCATGCGATCTAATGGCGAGCACTTTGAGCATTTGCGGTAAATTTTTACTAAAACTGTTTGTTAAAAAATTTTCTTTCAATAGAAATTATACGATTAATTAGAATGTAGGGAATCTATCGATTCCCTCGAAAATATTGCGTCCGAAAACGAAAATCTTAAAACAGAAGAACTCGGTGAAAAAACTTGGAATAATCAAAGCCACACCCCTTAGGGATCCGTAGAAAGGCGTTGTGAATGGCGAATAGAAACCAGCCTGAATGCCCATAAAACTCGGCATTTCAGGGAGAATAATTCAACAGAGTTCAGACCAGCCCAAGCAGACCGATCCCGGAGAGACAGGAGCAGAGGCCAATCCCAGCATCGTCCAAGAAGCCTTAGTCGAGGCCGCAGCCAATCGACGGTAAGTGCTGGTATCATTGGAGATTTGGAGCCAGGTCCACTAGATGCAGACAGCCCTGTAACTACGCCTCGGGAAACGAGGGGGGCCTTCACTAGGGGCGGCCAGTGATCCCAGCCCATCGACGCGCCGCCTGTTCATCACCGATAGAGACTCCAAGCTGCAGTTCCTGGTCGACACTGGAGCAGATCTGTGCGTCTTCCCACGAAGTGCAGTCAACGGTAGAAGAGAGAAGTCTGACTACGTCCTATCAGCAGCCAATGGTACTCCCATCACAACGTATGGTACAATTACCCTCACGCTGAACTTAGGACTACGCCGAGATTTCACCTGGAGGTTTGTCATAGCAGATGTATCCAAACCCATTATCGGTGTCGACTTCCTGAGCTTCTACAACCTACTAGTGGACGTAAGAAACCAAAGACTTTTGGACGGAACCACCCAACTCACTACTCGAGGAGAAGTGACTGAGTGCAACATCCCAGAAGTCAAGACAGTCAACGGATCTTCCAGATACCATCAGCTATTAATGGCTTTCCCAGAAATCACTCGACCAGAAGGAGCCCCCGGACGAATCACACACCAGACCAGGCATCACATCAAAACGACCAATGGACCACAAGTTGCATCGAGACCACGGCGCTTGGCACCTGAGAAGTTCAAGGCAGCCAAAAAGGAGTTCGAAGCAATGCTCCGGCTAGGAATCCCCCGTCCGTCCAATAGTCCATGGTCGTCCCCGCTACACCTCGCACCGAAGAAGGGTTCAGAAGAATGGAGACCATGCGGAGATTACCGAGCTTTGAACGCCCGGACTACCCCCGACCAAGGGAAGAAGATCTTCTCTACCCTCGATCTAGTACGAACGTACAACCAGATTCCCCTAGCCGAAGAAGACATACTTAAGACCGCCATCACGACTCCATTTGGGTTATTCGAGTTCCGATTCATGACTTTTGGACTCAGAAACGCTGCACAGACCTTCCAGAGATTCATCGATGAAGTTCTACGAGGACTAGACTTCTGCTTCAGCTACATCGATGACGTGCTGATCGCCTCATCGTCCGAAGAGGAGCATATGGAACATCTTCGCACCATATTCGAAAGATTCCGAAAATACTCCATCGTTCTCAATCCAGCAAAGTGTAGCTTCGGACAACAAGATGTAAAGTTCCTAGGCTACCTTGTCTCTGCTGAAGGTACGAAACCACTTCCAGATAGAGTCCAAGACATTCTGGAGTACAGCCAACCGTCAACCGCCAAAGACCTTCGAAGATTCTTGGGTATGTTAAACTTCTATCGTCGTTTCATACCCAGAGCATCACAGACATTGGCGCCACTCAACGATCTACTAGTTCCAACGTTGAAAGGAAAAGCGAAAATCCAGTGGACCCCAGAAGCCACTACAGCATTTGCAGAAGGGAAGAAGATGCTAGCCTCAGCAACATTGCTGGCGCACCCCAAGGATGGTGCACCTTTAGCCCTCGTGACCGACGCATCAGACATTGCAGTCGGAGCTACCCTTCAGCAAATGGTCAACAGCGAATGGCAACCACTGGCATTCTTTTCGAAGAAGCTGTCACCACCAGAAACTCGATATGGAGCCTACGACCGAGAACTGTTAGCCATATACCTAGCTATCAAACATTTCAGGCACATGGTAGAAGCACGAAACTTCACGATCTTCACGCATCACAAACCCCTAACATTTGCCTTCAAACAGAAGCCAGAGAAGTGCTCGCCCAGACAGTTCAGACATCTGGACTACATCTCCCAGTTCTCCACCGACATACGCTACGTCCCAGGAGATCAGAACGTCGTCGCCGATGCCCTTTCAAGAGTGGACGAAATTACTCCCACCTTGAACTATGCAGCATTATTATTATTATTATTATTATTATTGTTACAATAAGAGTAGAGGTACAAATACCTATAAACTCAAGCTTGAAAAAAAAAATAACATTCGGAAACTAAATATAACTCAAAACAAAAATTATGGTTTACAATGACAAAAAAAATTAGGACGTATTATTCTCGAGGTTGGGTAATCCATCGGTCATATCCATTCTTGAAGGCGTTGGTGGAGGCTGCATCTACAAGATCACTCGGTAGTCTGTTCCATAAGTGGAACACCCTATTTGTGAGGAACTGCTGTTTCTGAGGCGTGCGGAACTGTTCTCTCCTAAGCTTAAGTGAATGGCCCCTAAGGTGATTGAGGTTTCTGGAAAACAAGCGACGGATATCGTCGCCAAAATGATTGCAAAGGGCTTTGAAGGTAAAAATGATATCGCCTCTTGTTCTCCTGTCTTCAAAGTTTGGCAAACTGAAGAGTTGCAGTCTTTCCTCATAAGAGGGTCTAATGGGTCCATAAGGAAATCGAGTTACCCATCGTTGAACCGACTCCAGAAGAGCTGCGTCTGCTCGAGATGAAGGCCACCACGCTGGTCCTGCATATTCCAGAATAGGTCGCACATATTTTATCAGTTTGCTGAGCGTAGCATTGTTACAGCCGTTAAAGGATTTTGAAAGAATGAAAGCAGTCTGCTTTGCCTTGCTAGTAATATGCGCAATATGTTTGGACCACGAAAGGTCGGTCGTGAAAGTCACGCCAAGGTCACACTGATGCAAAACAGAAGGAAGGGTTTTACCATCAAGACGGTAGTGAAAAGATGGGTTTGTTTTGCCAATGTGTAGAACTGAGCACTTATCAACATTCAAAGGCAACAACCAATCAGAACACCACTGAACCAACCGGTCTAAATCCTCCTGAAGAGTGCTATACGATGAAAGAGGGTTGTTGTACAACTTCGTGTCATCCGCGAAGAGGAGGCAAGGGGATTTTAAAATACATGGCAGATCGGATGTGTACAGGAGAAAGAGAATGGGCCCAAGAACCGATCCCTGCGGCACGCCTGACCCAACTGTTCTGTTGGATGAAGATAAAGCATCACCCACTTTCACACGAAATGTTCTGTTGGACAAAAAAGCTGAAATCCAGCTCAGGAGATTTCCACGAACGCCGAGATGGTCCAACTTCGAAATGAGACGCCTGTGTGGAACCCGGTCAAAGGCTTTCGAAAAGTCAAGATACAAAACGTCCACCGGAATGCCGCGGTCGTACGACTCAGTCCAAGCAGACAGACCTGTTAGAAGATTAGTAAGAGTGGAGCGGCCGGGAATAAAGCCGTGTTGCTCCCGCGGTATGATAGAGTGCTCCATAGCAAATTTGATAAGTTGGTCACAGATTATGCGTTCTAGAACTTTGGCGACTGATGAGACTAGACTTATTGGACGATAGTTCAGTGGTGAGAGCTTATCACCCTTCTTGAAAATTGGCGTAACCGTGGCAGACAGCCAGTCACATGGAAGACAAGAGTCTTCGATGGTGGATAAAGGCACCGCCATAGCCTTAGCACAATATTTAAGTAAACGTGAGGTAATACCATCACGTCCGGGAGAGGTATCAACTTTTAGTTCCAAGAGGTATTTCTCAACGGTTTCTTCATCAATCCAAACATGTGACATCCCAGGAATAGACCGTTCTGTTTGACAAGTCGGGATAGGTCCAGGTGGCTCTGAGGTGAAAGCTGAAGAGAAGACATCAGCGAGTACATCCGCCGACTCCACAGGATTCCCACACATGTTACCATCAAGCCTTCTAACAATCGGTGCCCCAACCTTAGAATTGAGGAAGGATCTTACGTATTTAAACATCCGTTTAGGGTTCCTGGACGAGACCAAATTATTCTCAAATGCTGCCTTGGATGACTTGATTTCCTTACTGACGAAGTTGGAAAGGTTACGATGATTTATGTAGTCCGAATCAGCTCTGGTTCTCAAGAATCTCTGCCAGAGAGATTTCTTTCTTCTCACTAGTGCCAAAATACGATCATCAATCCAGGGTCTCAAAGGATTAAATTTAACCTGTTTTGTATACGTATTGGATGCAATAGCAGTCTCAACAATTGAGAGAAAGGTAGACCATATAGCATTCATCTGATCGTCTGCAAGGATCAAGCTCCAGTTCTTCGATGACAGTTCCGCAGCAATGCCGTCATAGTTCACTTTCCTTATGGTTTTGAATTGATTATTTTGGGAAAAGGGAGCCTGTAACTGGATTTCAGTGGCCAAAGTTAAATGGTCAGATTTTCCGAATGGTGCTAAATATTTGATCTCTGATACAGTGTCTGGGTCTGATGTGAAAAATAAATCTAATGTGGATGGATTTTGTCCGAGGCGATATCTGGTGGGATTCTCCACCAACTGCTGAAGTGCTGAGTTAGAAACTATTTCTGCATAAGGAAAGGACGGGGAATTCACTGAAGGCAACTGAACTATGGGCCAGGTAATATCAGGGCAGTTGAAGTCTCCTGTAATCAACATGTTATTGTAATCTAAAGATGACTGCCGCATGAACTGAGCACAGCTCCAATCAGCAGAGCTGGGGCGAGGTCGGTAAATACAACCTACTAGCAAGGAAAAGCAAGGTTTAGTTATTTTTAAGAAAAGGTTGTCTATACCCGTCCAATTATGATGAATTACATCAACTCCAAAGGAAGAGGATATGTGTGAACTCACATAGATGCAAACACCCCGATAACCAAGACAGTCCAAGTTATCGTCGCGAAAGAGCCCATAGCCAGGGATGTCAAATATTGAATTTGGTATGGAAGGTTGCAGCCAAGTTTCAGAAACAAACATCAAGACTGGCTTATGTAGTTGGACATAAGAGAGTAGTTCTGGAAATTTTGAAGAAAGTGATTGTATATTAGTATATAAAATGGGCCAGCTATTGAGAGGTGTTAGTTTTTTTAATCTTCATTCTTCCTTCCAGGTGGTAGTGATACAACAGTTGGAGTTCCCTTGATATATTTGATAGTAATATCAGTATCCCCCAAATCCTGTCTTCTCTTGAGCTCCTCGCGGGCAGCATTCAGCGTAGAAATCTGTGCTCTAGTTTTATCATCCTGTATTCTTATGTTGTGGTATTTCTGGTTGCCTTGTAGGGAAGTTTTGTTTCTCAGTATAGTTGAAGCTATTTCAGGGTTGGAAAAAGTAAGTTTGGTCCAGCGAGGTTTTCTTTTGTCCTTTGACTGAATTCTCATGGTATTTGTTAGATATCGACTTGAGTTGGCAGAAATAAGGTCAACAATTTCACCAACGACAGGCAGATCATTATTATCCTCTCTTTCGGGCAGATTGGTGATGATAAGATTGAAAGACTTCTTCACCCTATCCAAGATCTCAGGCAAATCGTCAGCCGGAACATCTTTTCGGATAAGAGAAAGTGTTGACTCCACATTTTCTATCTTTTCAGCAATTGATGTTATGTTGTTAGAGAGGGACGTGTGAGCGTCCTGGAGGCACGATATGTCCGACTTACATGCCTGAATAGAGGATTCGTGAGCCGCCAAAGCACTAGAATGTTCGTTCAATGTCGCCGTACAGATATCCAGCTTAGTGAAAAGATCATCTACTCGTTTTCCGACTCTCTCCAGACCAGCGTTCATAGCTCGCATCTGCTCCATGAGAGCATTGAAATGAACGATCGTAATAGGATCGTTTGTAGCGGAAACTGAGGGAGAAGATGGGGATGTTGATCGTGCATCAGTGGAAGTGGAACCGCTACGAAGCAAACGGCCGGAGGTGGTGCAAGAGGGACACACCCATTTGGCATTGGTTTCGCTCAAATACTCCTGATCTTTCTTCGCGACGTTGACACAAACGGGGTGAAAATTTCCCCTGCACTTATAACAGCTGATGGGAGAAGAACCGGCTGGAATCGGTTTAGTACATTTGGAGCAACTATTCGGCATTGTTTTTAATGTCTTAAAATATAGGTTCAAAGGAAAACAAAAACAACAAGCTTCACTTCCTTGGGCCCGTAAGGAAGACTCACACAGATCGGGAAGGCCACGGATGGGTAAAATAATTATGGGAGAAGGAGCCTTACATTCATAGAACCAAGTGAAAAGAAAAAGGAAAATTAATATTCATTTGAACAAACACCGGGAGTCTGAGCCACGGTGTTGCTGACGCCGCCACTGGAGGTGACTAGCGAGCGCTAAGCCGGTTTCGGGATGTTGCTTCTGGACAGCGGTATGGGTCAAGGTCACGCAGTCGAAGTAATGTAAATAAAACAAACTAAATCAGCCGAAAATACAACTAATTTTCAAAACTAGAGTTCGGGTGTAACTAATTGATGAAATGTAAACAGACTACTCACTCTGTACAATATTTACAGTCTGAAAATGTTGGCGTTTTAGGCAATAATAATACAATATATTCGGAGCACCACAAGAACGTCTATATTTCACGAATATTGAATATCAATTCATTAGCCAGATCACAAGAGGACAACAACGAGCTACGGAGATATCTGCAAGGCGATACAGGTTTGTTGATCCGGAAGATGGAACCGCATGGATCAACCATCTTGGTGTACTGCGATACGTCGACCCCACAAGCACGTCCATTCCTGACGAAGCCATTCCGGAGAGTAGCATTCGATACGATCCACAGACTGGCACACCCTGGCACCAATGCGACTACGAAGATGGTGAAGCAACGTTTCATTTGGCCTTCAGTTAACGCAGATTGCAGGAAATGGTCCCGCACCTGCTTAGAGTGTCAGCGATCCAAAGTTACTCGTCACGTCATCACTCCACCAGGGTCATTTACGCCACCGGTACGTCGATTCGATCATGTGCACATGGACATTATCACCATGCCGTACGCCGAAGGCTACCGATACTGCCTCACCTGTGTCGACCGGTTTACCAGATGGCCAGAAGCAATTCCCCTGCAGAACCAGGAAACATCCACCATCGCTAAGGAGTTCTACACGAATTGGATAGCGAGGTTCGGCACTCCACTCCGGATCACCACAGATCAAGGGAGACAATTCGAGTCAAGCCTGTTCAACGAGCTATGTAAGTTGACTGGCACGAACCACATCCGAACCACCGCTTACCACCCAGCAGCCAACGGTATGGTAGAAAGAATCCATCGACAGCTTAAGGCAGCAATCAAAGGCCACAGCAACGACAGATGGACCGAAACGCTTCCCAGTGTCCTCCTAGGAATGAGAGCAGCCTTGCGGGATGGCATGAAAGCAACCACTGCAGAAATGGTATACGGAGAACCATTAAGATTGCCTGGAGAATTTCTATCTACAAGTACGGATGACGGTGCGGACACAGCTGACTTCGTAGTGGATCTGAGGCAACAAATAAGAAGAATTAGACCTATCAACGCCAACCACCACGGAGAACGACCCAGCTTCGTGTTCAAGGAATTGGATACGTCACCGTTCGTTTTTGTCCGACATGAGGGCCCAAAATTAGGTTTGCAGAAACCCTACGACGGACCATACGAAGTTTTGAGGAGAGACCCAAAACATTTCATCATCAAGATCAATGACAAGGAAACGACGGTGACAATCGACCGATTAAAACCAGCCTACATATTTGACAATCTCGAAAATGAAGAGCATGAGGAAGATCACACAGAAGATCCAGTAGAAAACGAAGCCAGTGACCAAGCTATATTCCCGGAAACGAGGAAAACCAGATCCGATAGAAAGGTACATTTCCCAAAGAAGTATCTAACAATGATTTCGTAACTTCGTTACTGGTGGGTGACTGTGTAGGGAATCTATCGATTCCCTCGAAAATATTGCGTCCGAGAACGAAAATCTTAAAACAGAAGAACTCGGTGTAAAAACTTGGAATAATCAAAGCCACACACCTTAGGGATCCGTAGAAAGGCGTTGTGAATGGCGAATAGAAAACAGCCTGAATGCCCATAAAACTCGGCATTTCAGGGAGAATAATTCAACAGAGTTCAGACCATTCTACAAGAAACTACGACTTCCACAGATGTTCCACACTTGCACCGACAACAAGAAGATTGAAGAATTCACATCTGTTCCCGACCGACGAAGAAAAACTACCTACGACCGAGCCACAACGACCCAAGCGTCCAGCGACCCTAAGAATCTAGACAAATACTCATCTTCTTCAAACTCTTTTAGTGGGTTGAAATGAATCGAATACGTATTTTTCATCCCGTTCTTTTATTTCCCTAAATTCCTTGGCAGTGAACTACTTGATAGTCACCGTATAAGGACTACAGCCCACAAGAACATTTCTGTTTCATTTAGTTTTGTCAGGACCATAATTCCATAAAAATCACCCTATAACTTTGTGAATATTCACTTTATATAACACAATTTGCAAGTTCATACAAATAATAATAATAATAATAATAGCGGTAGCGGTAGGTGAATTCCTAGCGATTCACCTATCAGGAGAGTTGAATCGACTCCTGCCCACCGCAGATTCCAGGAGCTCCCTGACCCGGGAAGCTGAAACCTGTCGAAGGGTCCCTGTCCAGGGTAACGGACGAAGCCGTGTGGAAAGCAGCTCAAGAATTCTCCCACCGTAGCTCTGCGGATCGTAAAAAGCGATCAAAGGCCGTCTCCCCCACGACACGGGGGAACCCATGAATGATGGTGAATTTGAGGAATAGGAATATAGAGCCGCTGCCTGAGGTTCGTCAGGGCGTGTCTGGAGCCGGCGCTGGACATGACAGTATGCGGGACGTCGGTGACAGAGTGCTTAGGAGACGGGCGTCTGTCGAACAAAATGCTACGCCTCCACAATCTCAACATTCTAGGAGAAGAATAACACGAGTTTCTCCGACCGCTGAAGGTGCTGCGCAGGATCCCCAACCAGCACTCACCCAAGCAGGTCTACCAAGAAGACGCATGAAATGGACAAGTTCGATAAATGAAACGATCATGCGCATATACTATGAAGTGACTAATATGGAAGAGGATAAAATAGGCTACCGGCAAAAATTATTTGCAGAATTCGAAAGAAACTATCCCGAACTCCAAGTTTCTGAGCAAAGAGTAGCCGACCAATACCGGGTCATATTGAGAAATAAACTTGTACCCGATGAGAGACTTAACACCATAAAAAATGAAGTCCAACTGAGGCTACAGAATAGAGACCTCACTAACAACGAAAGGACAATTGAAGAAAACTACGAATGTGCTGAAAACCAACAGAACATCAATGCACAAATGAACACTGAGGAACAAAACAACGCAGATGTGATAGCAATAAGTGATGCTCAACGACGGAATATATATGCTGCACCCGTCGAAAATCCAGAAGAAGACCAAAGAGAACTACTGGAGCGATTATCTGCCACAATGAATAGATGCGTTATAGATTTTGAGGGCACAGATCCATTGAGACGACCGATTCTACCAAGATTGAGGACATCCAAAAAACTATCTCATCTTCTGGTCATGACCAACAAGGAGATTATACCAAAGTATCTTTCTGACTACCATGATCTCGAATCATTACACCTCATCATATACTGTGCAGCATTTTCAATAGCAACAGTGCTAGGTGTGAAGCCAAAACCTAAAAGTCAGCAACCAGCCAGAGAAAAACAACAAAATAAACCACATTGGCAAAAAAGACTAGAAAATAAAGTGCACAGCATCCGCCAAGATATTGGGAGGCTCACCCAATTTGCAAAAGGTTCGCCGTCTAGAAAATTACAAAAAATGGTGAATATAATGATGGATCGTCACCGGCAACATACAACATATGATCCAAACAATGAAAATGCTCAACAAATTTTAGACACACTGAAACAAAAACTTAGTGTGTACTCCGAAAGACTCAGAAGATACAATGAGAGCTATAGAAGAAAACAGGATAATATGATTTTTGAACACTCCGAAAGAAAATTCTATAGAATGTTAAACAACAATATGTCAGCAACACCAGGAAGTTATCCAATCGTCGAGGATATTGAGAATTTTTGGACAGATCAACTGGCTTCACCAACCCCCTACAACTCCCAGGCTGATTGGATAAGAAGTGAAGAGAAATCCTGTGAGACAATAGAACACATGCCGCATAACGCAGTTTCTATAGAAGAATTCCATGAAATATTGAAAAACGCACACAATTGGAAATCACCCGGCCCAGATGGAATCCACAACTTTTGGTTGAAGAAATTTTGGTGTATACACGGCAGGCTAGTTGAAACCATAAATGAGGTTATGAGGAATCCAACGGAAATGCCCAAATTTCTAACAACAGGGACCACTTATCTCCTACCGAAGGATCTGCAACACACAGCGGATCCATCGAAATACAGACCCATTACATGTCTACCAACAATATATAAAATCATCACATCATGTATAGCATCTCGTATCTACAAGCATTGCGAGACAAATAACATAATGACAGCACAGCAGAAAGGATGTTCCAAGAATGCACTAGGATCGAAGGAACTGCTGATCATAGATTCCATCATATGTAACCAAGCCTTCAAAAAACACAGAAATCTTTTTATGACATATTTTGACTATAAGAAGGCCTTCGACTCTATTCCACATGGGTGGCTGACAAAAATTTTGGAAATATACAAGATCGATCCAATTACAATAAACTTTCTGAAGTATGCAATGTGCAACTGGAGAACGAATATCGAACTCTCTACGGCGAACATAACTACTAAAGAGATTCCAATAAAGAGGGGAATTTTCCAAGGAGATTCATTGAGTCCCTTATGGTTCTGCTTGGCGCTGAACCCCCTTTCTAAACAACTGAATGCTACTGAAAAAGGTTTCAATGTCAAAGGAAATAGAAATACCATTGCACTCAATCATTTGCTATACATGGATGACCTAAAACTTATAACAGGCAACAAAAACCACTTGCAAATTATGGTCAAACTAGTGGAAAATTTTTCGAAAGACGTGGGGATGAAATTCGGATTGGACAAGTGTCGTACGATTAGTGTAGTGCGTGGAAAAATCCAAGATGAACCGATAGCTCTCTCCAATGGGCAGGAGATAGAAGCAATGAAATCGGACGATCTTTATAAATACTTAGGAATGAAACAAAACCGACGAATAAACCATCAAAGAATGAAGGAAGACTTAACAACTGAGTTCATTAGGAGAATCAACAAAATTTTAAAAACAAACCTCAACAGCAAGAACATGACGAGAGCCATCAACACATATAATATAATGTTTATTTACTATAAACATAAAAAAATTACAGAGGTATTTATATTTCACGAAATATTTACCTGTGCGTAATTATAAATAAAAAGTGTTTCTAAAATATTTGAAGTAATATACATTATTTATGATATTTAAATTAGTAGTGAATTCTTTCCATTCAGACAATATTGTTTCACGTTCTAGTACAAGTCACTTCCGGGTAAAAGTCCAATCGGGTGGGTTTTTAAGATTCATTCTAGGGTGAACATAATTTCGGGGGTGAAGGTCCAATCGGTAGGTAGGTGTCCATATTCGGGTTCATAAAATGTCTCTAAATTGTAAGTATTAATTTCAAAAAATTTTTTTTTTTTTATTTATTTTTTAATCTTCCTGATTGATCATTCTGCTTATACAATCTCTCCCTTTTTCTATTAACCATTGTTTAGCCTTTCTTCTGTAATATATATAATTTTTTATTTTTTTCAGATTTTCAGGAATTCTTTGATATATCCTTGGGGCTAGGTAAAAACAGGATCTTTGTCCTATCCTTTTTTTGGCTCTTGGTGTTTGGTAGCTATATTCTTTTTTTCTTGTAGAATACAAATGCTCTGTTTTATTCAACCTGATATTTCCTTTAAAGATGTTCAGGAGTATTTGGAGTGCGTATGTCTGTCTAATATCGGGAATCCCCGCTAATTGGAATAATTGATCACTTGGGAATTTCAGGTTTTTTCCATAAATTATCTTCAATATCCATTTCTGTATTGTATTCAGATGTTTCAAGTGTGTGTCATAGACTCCTCCCCACCCTATAATTCCGTAGTTGATCTGGGATTGTATTAATGCATTGAATAACATCATTAGATGTTTAGTGTCATTCAAATATTTTTTCATAAGTTTGAACTTATATAAAAGTCCTCTCAGTTTTCTTACCGTATTTATTATGTGTTTATCCCATTTCAGATTAGCATCAATCATTATTCCGAGATATTTTATTGATGTTGTTTCTGGTATCCTTACAATTTCATTTATCTCAAGATCTCCCATTGATGGCAGATCTGAATCATAGGAGGAAAAAGCCATGTATTTCGTTTTCTTTAAATTCAGTGTAAGTTTATTTGCTTGAAACCATTTTCCCAAAACATCAAAATCCTCTTCAACTTTATTTTTCAACTCATGCCACGTGGGAGCCGTGTAATGAATCACAGTATCGTCAGCAAAACTGAGTATTCCACCCGTGCTTCCGGACTTCAACAAGCTGTTGATGTAGATCAGGAACAGTAGCGGGCCAATCACTGTGCCCTGTGGAACGCCGTAATTAACCATTTTTGGGGAACTTTGATTTCCGTTTATATCCACAATTTGTTGTCTTTTGTCCAGGTAAGATTCAAGTAATTTAAAACTTGTACCACGAAATCCGTATCTCCACAATTTCTCGAGAAGTCTCCCATGGCATACAGTGTCGAAGGCCTTTGCAAGGTCAACAAAGATGCATAGGCTAGGAATCCGTTTATCCAATGATTCATATATTCGTCCAGTTAGCTCTCTTATTGCATCCTCCGTCGACCTCCCACTCCTAAATCCATACTGAGCGTCCTCCAAAACATTATTTTTCTCTAAAAAGCTGACCATTCTATTCTTCAGAACCTTTTCAACAATTTTTGAAATAGCCGATAACAATGATATAGGTCTGTAGTTGTACATTTCAGTTTTGTCACCAGTTTTGTAGAGTGGTTTGATTAAGCCCACTTTTAGAATATCCGGAAAAGTACCATTCTGGAAGCAATAATTGATTATATAAGTCAGAGGTTTGGAAATTTCTACTTTTATCAGTTTCAACGTTTCTGCTCGCAAACCATCAATTCCGGGTGACTTTCCTATTTTGAGTTTTTCAATGTTATCTTCTATTTCTTGTGAGTCTGTAGGCTTCAGAAAAAAGGTTGTACTCTGCCAAGTGTCAATCTCTCTATAACCTTCAATATCTGGTATATTATCTGCATATTGTTGTCCTAATGTGCTAAAGTATTCATTAAATGCTTCAGCAATACTCGATTGATTGTCGATCGAACCATGTTCCGTTCTAATGTGATCTATTCTTGTCACAGGTGCATCCTCTCTACATACATTTTTCACATAATCCCAGATGGCCTTTGTTTCTGATTGGTTTTTTGCCATGAACTTTTCTAATTCTTGTTTTTTTTCATGTTGGGTAAGTTTTTTTATTTGATTTTTCAGTTCGGAATATTGTTTTTTCTTTTGGGGATTTTCTGGGTTTCTTTTGAGTTCCATGTATATATTATTTTTCTTTTTAATCAATTTCAATAAAGATGGAGATAACCAAGATTTTCTTTTGATATTTACATGTTTTTGGTTCACACTTCTTGTGTGCTTTTTAATATAATTTGTCAGGGTGTTCATGAATTCCTCAGTAATTGAATTTGCGTCTTTTTGGTCATACATTTTTTGCCAGGTTTCTTTTTGTAAGTCATGTTTCAGTTGTGAATAATTAATATAAGTTTTTTTTTTACTTTTTATTTTCATTTCCTTAAATTCCTCTATTATATCACAAGATATCATTATTGGGAGATGGTCAGTAATCAAATAATCAAAAATGAAGCCATTGATATTATGTGGAGTTTTATTCTGATTCAATCCTTTAACATAAATGTGATCAATACAACTTTGGCTAGCAGGTCTAGTAATTTTATTAATAAATGACATAAATCCAAACGTGTTCATAGTGTTTTTGTAATCTTCCACGTGGTCTTCGTTAGATAAGATGTTGATATTCATGTCGCCCACTATTATATGATCTGAGCATGGAGAATCTGCCAAATAACTGAACAAACATTGATTAAAAAGTCTAGGGCATTGTTGTGGTGATCTGTAAATTGCTGTAACCTTGTAATAGCTTTTATCTTGTTTCAAGAGTGAAATTTCGATAGCCTTAGCTTCACCAATATTTATAATTTCATCTCTGAAGCAAATATTCTCCCTAACATACGTTATGACCCCATCATTCCTATTATACTCTCCACCATTGTAAATGCAATGAAATCCATTTATACGAAATAAATCAATATTTTCGATCTGGAAAGTTTCAGATAATACGATGATCTCATAATTTTGCGATATATATTCTAGAAATGTGCAGAACTCGATGAAATTTTGTGATATGCTTCTGATGTTCATATGCAGAATGTTGAGTTTTTTGTTCAAGTTGTAGTCTTTTATTTTATTGATGTTTTCCAAAACGGTAGTGTCATGTGATATAAATTCGTAGTCTCTGATAAACCGATTCATAGCAACAATTACAAATACTAAGCGTAACTTGAGTTAATTTTTTTAATTTTTTGTTTTTAGTATCTGAAATTTACTTTGCTTCATAATGTGTACTCAACTCATTCATATACATATATATGTTTTTTTTTTTTTTCAATAATAAGTTTATATTTTTGCATACGAATAATAATTTTTTTTTTTTATTTATTGATTTAATTTTATCTTTTTAGATGATGTAGACTTATATCAGAATTATGCTATTGTAATTATGATTTTTATTTATTTTAATTTTTTTTTTTTTTTTTTTCTGGCAATACTATGAATTTCTATTTGTCTGTCGTTGACTTATGTCGAAGTTTCATTCCACCAACGTTTTCTCTTGGGGATGATTCCTTCATGCCACCAACGTTTTCTTTTGAGGGTGACTTCTTTTTAGTCAAAAATTGCTTTTTGTGTGTTGCCAAATGTGGTGTCAATATTTTTTTCACGCGTTTTCCTTCATTAATGGTCGATGGTCCAGGAGCCAAATTTACCGGTTTGTATCCAGTTTCCACCAGCGTTTGATTACTATTCCTAATTGTAGGAGTACCTGGTGCACTATTTACTTTATTTTGTTCCTCGGAACACTCCAAATCCTCTAAATCGTAGGCAACCTGCCCAACCACCAACTTATTTCCCTTTATATAAGATTTCTCTGTATACTTCTCTCTGGCCTCCAACAAGAATGATCTGAGCCTCCTATTCTCTTGACGCTGTTTCGGTGTTAAATCATTCGAAATCGACACCGTTGAACCCTTTAACTTTTTAACGTGGTTGAATATTTTTTTTTTCGTTTGGTATGACACAAATTCTATCTTTAAAGGGCAGTTTTGTGTTTTTCCTAAAGTATAGTAATCACTTATTTCCGATGCCTCAACCCGAGTGCCCAACAATTTATTCAGCTCACAGCACAGAAGTTCCGGTGAGAGCTTAGAATCCTTCTCCAATCCAAAAACTATGATGTTTTTTTTGTTTCCCAATCGGTTAGCGCTCTCGAGCCCCTCTCTCAATTCCTTATTTTCCCTCTCCAATAGATCAACTTTACTTCTCAGCTCTTGAATATCCAATCGAAGTCTTACTTCCGATGCAGATATACAATTCTTTACCTCTCTAATTTCTATTAAAAGTTGTTCCAAAGTGACCTTTTGTATCTCTTGGTTTGTCATTATATAATCTTATAGCAATAATAAAAATATTTCGCTATTATATTTGAGGGAAGAGAAAACGAGGACACACGCTTCACTCCACTGAGACCGACCAGGGAGACTTTAGTTAAAACAAAGACAGGAAGGTCTAGGTCACCCAAGGCAGAAACAGAGGAACGGAAAACACAGGAGTACAGTTTTTGAAATCTTGTAGTGTATGGAATGCCTAATCTTAACTACACAGGCATATGCCGCTAAACATGCGACCTGCCAATTTCAAATTCAGATAGTAAATTTAAATATGCTGATAAAAATCATTACTGAAAATTCAAATCATCCAATAATATCAACTTCAGAGAGAATAAACCCTTTAAAAACCATAAAGATTGCGGTAGAATAACTCACTATCTTTCCGATGGTCACAATTAAGTAAATTATTTCACAATAGTTCAGCCTAAACTTGAAAATTCCTCAGAGAGCACTGTTTGACATCTTTATCTTTCGCTTATCTCACAACACATAGGGTAAGCTACTGCGTGTGCGTGTGAAGTGCGTGTGCATGTTCAATTCTCACATACTCTTTCGGTATCATTCCATGGAGCAAAACAGATATGGAAAACCTGCAACGCAAAATGAGAACCTTGATGACGAAAGCACACAAGCACCATCCGAAAAGTAGCATTGAGAGGACGACACTGCCGAGGAATAAAGGAGGCAGAGGTCTGCTAGACATCATGGAACTTGCCAATGGTCAAATTGAATGCCTACGAACATACTTCAAAGACAAATCAGGCACGTCAGAGATCTACAAAGTACTGTGTGAAGCAGACGAATCAACACCTTTGCAACTGCACAAGGAGCAATTGTCATACAACCACCAGACAATCCAAGAAAAAATGCAAAGATGGAGAGAAAAGCCCCTACATGGACGACATTTCAACGAGGTGAACCAGGATCATGTCGACATTGAAGCGTCGAACTATTGGCTCACATCAGGTGCGATGTATCCAGAAACGGAAGGATTTCTTTTAGCCATCCAAGATCAAGTGATCTCAACAAGAAATTACTGCAAGCATATCATAAAGGATCGAACTATTACTGACGATCGATGCCGTTATGGGTGTCCAACGAATGAGACAATCCAACATATCACGGGAGGATGTCAAATGTTTGCAGGAAATGAATATAAAGAGAGACACGATGCAGTAGGAAAGATTCTACACCAAGAAATGGCAACTAAATTAACACTAATTCATTCTGAAAAAGTGCCATACTACAAATACCGACCGGAAACCATCCTGGAAAACGAACGCTATAAACTGTACTGGGATCGTACAGTTTTGACTGATAAAACAGTCCCTCACAACAGGCCAGATATATTGCTAGTTGATAAACATCAAAAGGCAGCAATACTCATCGATGTAGCAATACCCAATAACAACAACATGCGTCAAAAAGAGGTCGAAAAAATTTCAAAATATAGGGACCTCGAATTTCAGATAAAGCGCCAGTGGGGAATGATATCAACGAGAACTATTCCAATTATCATCTCAACAACAGGAATAGTACCCAAAAATCTCAAGAGAAATATCAAGGAACTAGGTCTTAGTGAGTATATATGTAATATAATGCAAAAAGCTGTTCTTTTAGGTACTGCAAGGACGGTGAGAAAATTCCTAGGAAGCGAAGGACAGGTCCAAGGATCACGTGTGAGAGGACCAGAAGTTCGACGAGAACCAGGGGGACTACAACGACCGGACACGACCGAGCTCTGCCCTTCTGATATTTTAAATATCTGGGATTGAGTGAATGTTCCTCTTAGCGAGGAGTGAGAAGCCGACGGCGAGGAGAAATCCTACGCGTATAGGCAAAAGTCGATAATAATAATAGGGTAGCGGTAGGTGAATCTCTAGCGATTCACCTATCAGGAGAGTTGAATCGACTCCTGCCCACCGCAGATTCCAGGAGCTCTCTGACCCGGGAAGCTGAAACCTGTCGAAGGGTCCCTGTCCAGGGTAACGGACGAAGCCGTGTGGAAAGCAGCTCAAGAATTCTCCCACCGTAGCTCTGCGGATCGTAAAAAGCGATCAAAGGCCGTCTCCCCCACGACACGGAGGAACCCATGAATGATGGTGAATTTAAGGAATAGGAATATAGAGCCGCTGCCTGAGGTTCGTCAGGGCGTGTCTGGAGCCGGCGCTGGACATGACAGTATGCGGGACGTCGGTGACAGAATGCTAAGGAGACGGGCGTCTGTCGAACAAAATGCTACGCCTCCACAATCTCAACATTCTAGGAGAAGAATAACACGAGTTTCTCCGACCGCTGAAGGTGCTGCGCAGGATCCCCAACCAGCACTCACCCAAGCAGGTCTACCAAGAAGACGCATGAAATGGACAAGTTCGATAAATGAAACGATCATGCGCATTTATTATGAAGTGACTAATATGGAAGAGGATAAAATAGGCTACCGTCAAAAATTATTTGCAGAATTCCACAGAAACTATCCCGAACTTCAAGTTTCTGAGCAAAGAGTAGCCGACCAATACCGGGTCATATTGAGAAATAAACTTGTACCCGATGAGAGACTTAACACCAAAAAAAATGAAGTCCAACTGAGGCTACAGAATAGGAACCTCACTAACAACGAAACGACAATTGAAGAAAACTACGATTGTGCTGAAAACCAACACAACATCAATGCACAAATGAACTCTGAGGAACAAAACAACGCAGATGTGTTAGCAATAAGTGATGCTCAACGACGGAATATACAGGGTGGCCACTTTTTCAATGGGATTGTATTGGTAACTTTTAAACCATAAGAGTTAGAAGGTCGGTCGAATGGAGAAAAAGTTGCATGCATAGAAGCATTATCAAGCAGTTCAAACAAATCGAGATTATCAGGGCCGGATTTCGAGATATCATAAGAAAAGTAAATTATGTCATTTTGATTTTTCTTTTTTTCCCACTTCATTTCAAATATTATCAAAAAATGTTACAGGAACTTTTTATTCGACAGTAAATTATCCTCAATTTGACGTAACCAGATTTCGTATCCAACGTTTCGTACTCTCTGGGCCACCCTCAACCTCATTTTTTTCAATACGGACCTGCATATTTTATGACATTTTTCGAAATAACTTTTAACGCTGAATTCAACGATATATCATACTATGTCCTTCAAAGTAGATTTCCAGGTGATTTTGACCCTTATCCAATTTTCTTCGGGTCGGATCTGTATTACCTTCATTTAGTTTAATTAACAACATGCAATATGCAATAAATTTCGATAAGAAAATCAACTTACCCATCTTGAACTAAATGGAACATATTAGAATCAAAGCAAGAAACCAGTATACTGGTTTCTTGGTTCTTCTTTTATAATAATCATTTGAAAATTTCAATTCATAATAATTAAACGAAAGTATCATTTAATGACAGAAAAATCAAATGATTATTCGAAAGTAAATGAAAATTAATGAAGTAAGTGTTCGAAAAGTCCACCATTTTGTAAAATGCACTTTACGGTTCTGGAACCCATACTTCTTATACATTTGCTTGTTTGATCTCCTTGAATACCTTCCAAAACATTCTCAATTTTCTCGCGAGGTATCACTATTGTTGTATTTGTCATTTGAATCGTTGAAACAAATTACAGAATCGAACTTTATTTTGAGATCATTACGATATAATTTTTGCAAGGCTTGGTATTCAAATTTAAAATCATTGTATTCGCGTCTCTTGACTATTTTATTACAAGCAGTTTTTTAAAAATTCCATTCACTGGCCACAGTCCTCGATTTTTTTTTCTGGGTTCGATTGAATTTGGGTCAGAACATTGATATCGTTAATAGACTTGTTTTTTCTTACATATACACCATTAAATTTGGATAAGGGTCAAAATCACCTGAAAATCAACTTTGAATGACATTGTATGATATATCGTTGAATTCAGCGTTAAAAGTTATTTCGAAAAATGTCATAAAATATGCAGGTCCGTATTGAAAAAAATGAGGTTGAGGGTGGCCCAGAGAGTACGAAACGTTGGATACGAAATCTGATTACGTCAAATTGAGGATAATTTACTGTCGAATAAAAAATTCCTGTGACATTTTTTGATAATATTTGAAATAAAGTGGGAAAAAAAGAAAAATCAAAATGACATAATTTACTTTTCTTATGATATCTCGAAATCCGGTCCTGATAATCTCGATTTGTTTGAACTGCTTGATAATGCTTCTATGCATGCAACTTTTTCTACATTTGACCGAACTTCTAACTCTTATGGTTTAAAAGTTACCAATACAATCCCATTGAAAAAGTGGCCACCCTGTATATGCTGCACCCGTCGTAAATCCAAAAGAAGACCAAAGAGAACTACTGGAGCGATTATTTGCCACAATGAATAGATGCGTTATAGATTTTGAGGGCACAGATCCATTGAGACGACCGATTCTGCCAAGATTGAGGACATCTAAGAAACTATCTCATCTTCTGGTCATGACCAACAAGGAGATTATACCCAAGTATCTTTCTGACTACCATGATCTCGAATCATTACACCTTATCATATACTGTGCAGCATTTTCAATAGCAACGGTGCTAGGTGTGAAGCCAAAACCTAAAAGTCAGCAACCAGCCAGAGAAAAACAACAAAATAAACCACATTGGCAAAAAAGGCTAGAAGACAAAGTTCATAGCATCCGCCAAGAAATTGGGAGGCTCACCCAATTTGCAAAAGGTTCGCCGTCTAGAAGATTACAAAAAATGGTGAATATAATAATGGATCGTCACCGGCAACATACAACGTATGATCCAAACAATGAAAATGCTCAACAAATTTTAGACACACTGAAACAAAAACTTAGTGTGTACTCCGAAAGACTCAGAAGATACAATGAGAGCTATAGAAGAAAACAGGATAATATGATTTTTGAAAATTCCGAAAGAAAATTCTATAGAATGTTAAACAATAATATGTCAGCAACACCAGGAAGTTATCCAACCGTAGAGGATATTGAGAATTTTTGGACAGATCAACTGGCTACACCAACCCCCTACAACTCCCAGGCTGATTGGATAAGAAATGAAGAGAAATCCTATGAGACAATGGAGCAAATGCCGCATAACGCAGTTTCTATAGAAGAATTCCATAAAGTATTGAAAAACACACACAATTGGAAATCACCCGGCCCAGATGGAATCCACAACTTTTGGTTGAAAAAATTTTGGTGTATACACGGCAGGCTAGTTGAAACCATAAATGATGTTATAAGTAATCCAACGGAAATGCCCAAATTTTTAACAACAGGGACCACTTACCTCTTACCGAAGGATATGCAACACACAGCGGATCCATCAAAATACAGACCAATTACATGTCTACCAACAATAAATAAAATCATCACATCATGTATAGCATCTCGTATCTACAAACATTGCGAGACAAATAATATAATGACAGCACAGCAGAAAGGATGTTCCAAGAATGCACTAGGATCGAAAGAACTGCTGATAATAGATTCCATCATATGCAACCAAGCCTTCAAAAAACACAGAAATCTTTTTATGACATATTTTGACTATAAGAAGGCCTTCGACTCTATTCCACATGGGTGGCTGACAAAAATTTTGGAAATATACAAGATCGATCCAATTACAATAAACTTTCTGAAGTATGCAATGTGCAACTGGAGAACGAATATCGAACTCTCTACAGCGAACATAACTACTAAAGATATTCCAATAAAAAGGGGAATTTTCCAAGGAGATTCGTTGAGTCCCTTATGGTTCTGCTTGGCGCTGAACCCCCTTTCTAAACAACTGAATGCTACTGAAAAAGGTTTCAATGTGAAAGGAAACAGAAATAATATTGCACTCAATCATTTGCTATACATGGATGACCTCAAACTTATAACAGGCAACAAAAACCACTTGCAAATTATGGTCAAACTGGTGGAAAATTTTTCGGAAGACGTGGGGATGAAATTCGGATTGGACAAGTGTCGTACTATTAGCGTAGTGCGTGGAAAAATTCAAGATGAACCGATAGCTCTCTCCAATGGACAGGAGATAGAAGCAATGAAATCGGACGATCTTTATAAATACCTAGGAATGAAACAAAACCGACGAATAAACCATCAAAGAATGAAGGAAGACTTAACAACTGAGTTCATTAGGAGAATCAACAAAATTTTGAAAACAAACCTCAACAGCAAGAACATGACGAGAGCTATCAATACATATGCATGTTCAATTCTTACATACTCTTTCGGTATCATTCCATGGACCAAAACAGATATGGAAAACCTGCAACGCAAAATGAGAACCTTGATGACGAAAGCACACAAGCACCATCCGAAAAGTAGCATTGAGAGGACGACACTGCCGAGGAATAAAGGAGGCAGAGGTCTGCTAGACCTCATGGAACTTGCCCATGCTCAAATTGAATGCCTACGAACATACTTCAAAGACAAATCAGGCACGTCAGAGATCTACAAAGTACTGTGTGAAGCAGACGAATCAACACCTTTACAACTGCACAAGGAGCAATTGTCATACAACCACCAGACAATCCAAGAAAAACTGCAAAGATGGAGAGAAAAGCCCCTACATGGACGACATTTCAACGAGGTGAACCAGGATCATGTCGACATTGAAGCGTCGAACTATTGGCTCACATCAGGTGCGATGTATCCAGAAACGGAAGGATTTCTTTTAGCCATCCAAGATCAAGTGATCTCAACAAAAAATTACTGCAAACATATCATAAAGGATCGAACTATTACTGACGATCGATGCCGTTATGGGTGTCCAACGAACGAGACAATCCAACATATCACGGGAGGATGTCAAATGTTTGCAGGAAATGAATATAAAGAGAGACACGATGCAGTAGGAAAGATACTACACCAAGACATGGCAACTAAATTAACACTAATTAATTCTGAAAAAGTGCCATACTACAAGTACCGACCGGAAACCATCCTGGAAAACGAACGCTATAAACTGTACTGGGATCGTACAGTTTTGACTGATAAAACAGTCCCTCACAACAGGCCAGATATATTGCTAGTTGATAAACAACAAAAGGCAGCAATACTCATCGACGTAGCAATACCTAATAACAACAACATGCGTCAAAAAGAGGTCGAAAAAATTTCAAAATATAGGGACCTCGAATTTCAGATAAAGCGCCAGTGGGGAATGATATCAACGAGAACTATTCCAATTATCATCTCAACAACAGGAATAGTACCCAAAAATCTCAAGAGAAATATCAAGCAACTAGGACTTAGTGAGTATATATGTAATATAATGCAAAAAGCTGTTCTTTTAGGTACTGCAAGGACGGTGAGAAAATTCCTAGGAAGCGAAGGACAGGTCCAAGGATCACGTGTAAGAGGACCAGAAGTTCGACGAGAACCAGGGGGACCACAAGGACCGGACACGACCGAGCTCTGCCCTTCTGATATTTTAAATATCTGGGATTGAGTGAATGTTCCTCTTAGCGAGGAGTGAGAAGCCGACGGCGAGGAAAAATCCTACGCGTATAGGCAAAAGTCGATAATAATAATAATAAGAATAATAATAATAAAAACATACAACCACCAGACAATCCAAGAAAAACTGCAAAGATGGAGAGAAAAGCCCTTACATGGACGACATTTCAACGAGGTGAACCAGGATCATGTCGACATTGAAGCGTCGAACTATTGGCTCACATCAGGTGCGATGTATCCAGAAACGGAAGGATTTCTTTTAGCCATCCAAGATCAAGTGATCTCAACAAAAAATTACTGCAAACATATCATAAAGGATCGAACTATTACTGACGATCGATGCCGTTATGGGTGTCCAACGAACGAGACAATCCAACATATCACGGGAGGATGTCAAATGTTTGCAGGAAATGAATATAAAGAGAGACACGATGCAGTAGGAAAGATACTACACCAAGAAATGGCAACTAAATTAACACTAATTGATTCTGAAAAAGTGCCATACTACAAGTACCGACCGGAAACCATCCTGGAAAACGAACGCTTTAAACTGTACTGGGATCGTACAGTTTTGACTGATAAAACAGTCCCTCACAACAGGCCAGATATATTGCTAGTTGATAAACAACAAAAGGCAGCAATACTCATCGACGTAGCAATACCTAATAACAACAACATGCGTCAAAAAGAGGTCGAAAAAATTTCAAAATATAGGGACCTCGAATTTCAGATAAAGCGCCAGTGGGGAATGATATCAACGAGAACTATTCCAATTATCATCTCAACAACAGGAATAGTACCCAAAAATCTCAAGAGAAATATCAAGCAACTAGGACTTAGAGAGTATATATGTAATATAATGCAAAAAGCTGTTCTTTTAGGTACTGCAAGGACGGTGAGAAAATTCCTAGGAAGCGAAGGACAGGTCCAAGGATCGCGTGTAAGAGGACCAGAAGTTCTACGAGAACCAGGGGGACCACAAGGACCGGACACGACCGAGCTCTGCCCTTCTGATATTTTAAATATCTGGGATTGAGTGAATGTTCCTCTTAGCGAGGAGTGAGAAGCCGACGGCGAGGAAAAATCCTACGCGTATAGGCAAAAGTCGGATAATAATAATAGTAATTTATTTCAAACAGCCACATTTACAACAACTGTACAGTGGGTTGAAAAACGTCATACAAAACTTAACTAAATAAGCACCTAAAAATTAACAATTGAAGTTTAAATATTCCTCTAAATTATAGGGTTCAATACCAACAAGAAAAATAAATATCTGTCTCTTAAAAACTTTTAAACAATCCATAATTCTCATTTGTACAGGAAGCTTATTGAAAAATTTCAAACTCGCATAATATGGCCCTTTTTCATATCTACTTAACCTATGTATAGGCAGTGAATACAAATTTACATTACGGGTACTGTACAAATGACTTGATGCAGATCTTGAAAATTTTTGTTTATACTTAAACATAAAAACTAGACACTCGTATATATAAATAGCATATACTGTCAATAAACAATTACTTCTAAAAATTCCTCTACACGATTCCCTTGAATTTATGTTGTAAATTATACGCAAAGCCTGCTTCTGAACTACAAATATCCTATCTACATCATGATTTCTTCCACCACCCCAAAACAATATACCGAATCTAAGTTTTCCAACAAAACAAGAAAAATAAACAGCTCTCAACGACTTCAAGGACAAATATTTTTTTGATGTTCTTATGCTATAATTCACGCTATTCAGTTTTTTCCTGAGTTCATCAATATGTGATTCCCAATTCAAATATCTATCAACTATCACACCCAAAAATTTGGTGTTATTTTGAATATCTTCTTCCTGGTCATTGATACTGATTTTCCTATGGTCCATATTCTTGTTGATACCGAATAATATATATTTTGTTTTATTCTTGTTGATAACAAGTTGATTCTGATGCATCCAGGTAATTACCTTATTCAGAGCATCTGTTGCATTTATTTTTAAATAATTGAAATTGTTTGCAGTTATCAGTATATTAGTGTCATCAGCATAATTCACTATTCTTTGTCCACTACCATCCAGTACATTGCAAAGGTCGTTGATGAAAATGCAAAACAGCAGAGGACCCAATATACTGCCCTGAGGAATTCCTAGTAAAACCTGGCCCACTTTCGACCTCACAATAGCGCCATCATTCCTGATAACAACTTGTTGCGACCGATTATCAAGATAAGAAGCTATCCACCTATTTTCAATTCCTTTTATTCCGTAACGGTCTAATTTTCCCAGTAAAAATTCATGATTGATACAATCATAGGCCTTTGAAAGGTCCAAAAACATTCCAAGAGCCATTTCATGATTTTCATGTGCATTCAATACATTATTTACGTATTCAAATATAGCAGTTTCTATATTCCTTCCTTTTATAAAACCATGTTGATTTTCACTGAACATATTGTTTTCAATAAAAAATTCCATAAGCCTATTATAAACTATCTTTTCGAAGATTTTCGAGAATGTTGTCAACATACTAATGGGTCTAAAATTTTCATTTGACTTTGCATCCCCTTGTTTATGCAAAGGTGTTACCACTGATAACTTCAAAAGGTCAGGGAAAATTCCGTGCTGAAGAGAATCATTTATTATCAACATTAAAGGTCTAGTGATTGGTTTGATAACCTGCTTCATAAGAAATGGCGACATCTCATCATATCCTGAACTCTTCTTATTTTTGAAAGATTTCACAATTTCTTCAATTTCCTGTTCAGTTGTCATTTTAAAATTCAAATTTACGTCATTACTTGGTATTTTATGGAAAGATATGGGAATTTTCACTTGGTTTTCAATTAAATTTGTAGCTGAATTAATAAAATATTCATTCAAACTATCAGCTTTTTCCATTAAATTTTCACTGAAAGGGATCACATCTCGTTTTGACTTTCCCAGCCGGTTAGTCACTTCCCCAACAATCTTCCAAGTGGTTTTTGAAATATTATCCGATTGCATTATATCTTGTTCGTATTTTTGTTTTCTTTCATGAATGAGCAGTTTCTCTAATTTTATTTTTTCTCTATTATATTCTTCCCGATATTTCTTATCGTAGTGTATTAACAGTGAAAGTGAACTTAAATTTCTTTTACTTTTTTCTATTTCGTGAGATGTTATTTTTTTATTTTTGTTAACATTCTGTTTGATCTTTGTGATTGGAAATGCTTGATCGAACAAGGCATAAACGGTACTTGAAAAGAAACTCCAACGTTCATTAACCTGGCCTTCTGAAAATTGGGACAACCTTTGCCAGTTTTCAACACTAAGTAAATTCTCGAATTGACGAACTCTCTCATCATTGAAACATCGAACATACTTCCAAGCATTCATTTTATCAGGTATCATAAAATGTATTACTAACTCAGTGGATCTGTGATCAGAAATGTTAGAATCAATAGTTTTTGAAGAATATTCTTTGAAAGATGTGAAAAAGTTATCCAAACATGATTTTTTCCATTGTAATGAGTTCTAGTGTATTCCTTGATTGTCAGTTCAGTATCGAACGATTCCAGTAAAGATTCAAAAGATTTTACTCCCACATCATTTTTATTGAGACTATCAATATTGAAGTCACCCCCGACAATGAAGTTAATTTCATTTCCACTCAGAATATCCAACAATTCATGAATTTTCGCCAGAAAAATATCTAACTTAGTCTCTGGTTTTCTGTACACAGCCACAATCACCAACTTATGACTTCCCAACTTGAATTCTGCTGCAGCGCACTCAAAAATTTTATATACACTAATTTTATTTATGTCAGTTCTGATTTTCACAATTAGATTTTTATCACAGTATAAGGCAACCCCTCCGTGTTCATTCTCTTTTCTGCAATAACGCGTGATGAGTTTATAATTTTGAAATTTGTGATTTTCCAATTGTTCCTTACTTTTCCAGTGTTCTGTTAGAATCAAAACATGACCGCACTCTTGCATTAACAAATCTTCTATTCTTTCTTGAGCATTTCCAATTGACTGAGCATTCTGGTTTATAATAATGAAATCTTTGTTTTTCTTTACTCGGTCCGCTTTATTTGACCGACTTTTTTTAAAAAAGGATTTATCACGACATACTCAGGCCAGATATTGGGATTTCTAAACTCTTTATCATATTTCAATGCAACGGAAACCTTAAATGAAGAGTACTCATCAGGATACCGCGAATTCATTCTCTCACATTTCACATCCTGTATATCTTTGGACTTCAGATGGTTAATCAAATCGGTATCTTCGAATTTTGGCGGGAGCCGATATACATGATAATCTTTGTATTTGACCACCCCTTTGAATTCGAATTCTGTCGCCTTACCATAAACTCGATTTCCTCTTCTGTTTATATTTATTCGTCTCCTGTACTCATATCGTGGAATTTCCCATATGCCATCATCTAATCTGTTGACACTTCTTTCTGATCTCACAGATGTCTGCCTATCGAATGTTGTATTCGGTTGCGTTTTTTGTGGAACCGATAATTTCTTTGCATCTTGATTGTTTACTTTATATTCCGTTGTTTTGAATGAGTCATTTTCTATACCTGCATGCATTTTTGTTTTATTGGGATGTTTATCGCTGGGTGATTCTTTCTTCAATAGGGATATAATCAGTTTTTGATCATTAACCCTCTCCTCCAGTTGCTGTATGAGTTTTCCACTTACATTCAGTTCTCTTTGCAGTGAATTCGAAATGTCCTTGTAACTGGGTTCTTCTTGCACTCCATCAACTTCACTAATTTTCTTCACAAAACTATCTGGTGAGCTATGAATGCATTTATGCAATTCCTCACTAATTGATAAACCATCTGGTACAGTTTTTTTAATTATTATTTCAATTAATTGCGATTTATTCAACTTATTTAACTCCGCTAACAACGAACGATACTGTGCACTCTCAGCCATCTTGAAAACCATATCAACCCATGCATAAAAAACTATATGTGCTATAAAACTACCCACTTTCCCTATTAAAATTCCTAATGAGATTGTAACCTTCTCCAGTGGGTTGCTAGTAGAAACAAGCTTTGTATCTCGGATCATGTCCCCCTGTCATCAAAAACCGACTTGTCTGAGTGTTTTCACAAATTCAATTCGTTGTCGAGTTATTGAGGGTGGACACTTTCGAATGAGACACCCTGTATTGTGATGCAGCTCAAACTACATATTCCAATGAATTTTTCCGTTAATATATGTTTTCCGAACCATTAAACTTTCAATGCATTAATTAATAGTAGATAAATAGTTGAAAAAATACTTACGATCAGCTATACGATCTTTGTACAAGAATTTATCTTCATATTTCTTACAAGAGAGATAAAAGTTATTGAAATCCATGAAAAACTTCCTTGTCCGGCTGACAGTTGCTGGATTGAAAATATCGACTTCTTCTTCTTCCTCAACCAGAGTACCACCACAAGCATAATTATAGAAATCATCGCAAGGTATTTTAGATATGTTCATAGAACTGACCATACGAGTGGCAACCAAATTGCACTTTCTGGATTGACATATTATCTGTGTGCTGAAATATACAAACATCTCAAAATTTGAAAATACATTTAACGTTCAGTCAAAAAATAATTTTATTCAAGTTTCTATCCAATATACAGGGTGTTTCCTAAACATGCGGCAAAAATTCAGGGGGTTGTTCCTTGGACTATTCTAAGAATATTTTGTCCCTTGATGATTTTTGAAAAACTTATTTGTTTCGAAGGTATAGGGGAAACAAAATTTCAGATAATAACATTTTATTATGAAAAATTACATGAAAATTCAACTCAACCTACAAAAACTGTTGAAAATGACCACCTCTAGCCAGCATACAAGCATCCAATCTTCTCCTCATTGACTGCCGAACCCTTCCAAAAACACCAGGATCATTTCTTATTAAGTTACACCCAGCAATGAAAACCGTGTTTAATCTGTATTCCTTTACCATCTGCACTTATCAATTTTTAGTCAAAAAACTGGGCGTTTTTAGTAATTGGAATGTTGTTAAACAAATTTAAAAATAAATTGTACCTACTTAGTAAACACAGTGCGGTACGCATTTTTATTTAAACTATTATTAATTTTAAAAATATGAAAAATGTTTTTCGCCCTGTATCTTCGAAACAAAGAGGTTTTTCAAAAATCATCCAAGAACAAAACATGCTTAAAATAGTCCAAGGAACAACCCCCTGAATTTTTGCCGCATGTTTATTAAACACCCTGTATAGAAGAAGAAGAGAAGAAGAAGAAGAAACACCCTGTATATGCCGACACCAATATAATGTACTATTGGTTTGTTTCAGGTTAACAATATGTGGTTGGATATATTCTATGAGTATTCATGAAGTACAGTACCTATGAAGGGTAGAAAAAAGGAGAATAATTCTACCATTTCAAAAGTGTCCATTGAACTGGCCTAAATTGGTGGCGCTAATGTAGCTAGAGAGGTAGTTTCATAGGAAATGTCAAAAAGTACTGATAGAGATAAAGCAAGAAGTAAACAAGGATGAAAGTGTGTTCGTCTTCTTGGATTGGTTGGGTTGGTTACATTTCAGCTATACTAGCATCATTGTGGAGAATTTTTTAACCCTCATTCATCCTTTTCCGCTGCCGCTGGACATTTTTCCTACAGTTTTACCATAAGAGAACATTCTTCTTATCTCTACCTCCAAAACAGTACCATGGATAGGGGTCTAAACCCTTTCAAAGGTCATTTCAAGAATAAGTTTGTCTCACGCTAGAGACCATCGATTCATATGAGGTTTTCAATATTATTCGTCATTAAGAGTTTGTTATTGCGGAAGATCCTTCATTTTTTTTTTTGGAATAGAAAAAAGGAAATGAGGTGATTTTTTATTGAAGAATAAATGTATATGCATGATATTAACCTCTACAGCAATAATATCTTTATTTATGAATTTTCATACAAAAAAATTGTCAAAAAGTCGTGTCAAAGGCGGTTTTTGTAAAATTAAAAATAAAGACTAGTAAAATACTACCTTCTTTTCGACGCAAGTTGAAACTTTTGTAATATTCCTAACTTCTACTGATATTACAATCATTCTGGCAACACCGCACATTCTTTTTGATCCTGCAGATTCTCTTTTTGACTAATATTTATTTTTTTCCCTTTTCTTCAGTTCAAACCCTCGAAATTTACAAAAAAAGTTCAAATTTGATATGTAGTTGAATTCATTTGAATAATACTCCAAAATTGTTTTAGGTTCAATAATGAAAAATATAGTCATCTTGAGCTCCTGCCAAAATATTCAACTGGGTTTCGAATTAAATTTTTTTATTTGAATGTGCGTTTGAAAGTCCTTTCTCGAAAACGGGAAATTTTCCATTGCACAATATAAAAAAATAAATATATGTAAATAAGAAGATAAAACATTTGGTCATAAAAACTGTCGCAATATCAAACAGGGTAACAGGCAACTCAGAAGACGAAGAAGTTGAGAGAATGGCATTTCGACGGCGTAACCTAAAAAATCACATTTCGAAATAATTATAGGTGATTTCAATTTCAAAGTAGGAAATAATGACAACGAAAATGTCCCCAACAGGAAAATTTCGGTCTAGGAAGTTCTAAAGAAAGTGGAGATAGATTGATTGTTCATATGCAACAGGAAAATTCGTATTGCATGAATACTTTCTTCAAGAAATCAAACGATCGACGGTGGACATGGATGAGCCCAGACGGAAGATACAAAAATGAAATTGACTTTATGATATCTAATAAGTCGATTATCACTGATATGTCAGTGATTAACAAATTCAACATGGAAAGCGACCATAGAACGCTAAGAGTAAAGGTAGAAATTAACACAAAACTGGAAAGAAAGTAACAGTTAACACCTAAAAGATTGCCAACCCTGGATGAACTCAGGTGCGTCAAGTTGGTGATCCACTCCCAGAATTTTGGTATCGAATTGTTTTGGGTATTTGTGCCCATTTTGTGCCAATTTTCGCCGTAGAAAAAAAATTTTGTGCCCATTCAGTTTTCGAGATATTTCGAGTTTTTCCCGTGAGTCACCAACTTGACGGTGTGACTCATACATAAAAATAATTTTTTTTATTTGGGTATTTTGTGCCCATTATGTGCCAATTTTTGCCGTATAAAAGAAATTTTGTGCCCATTCAGTGTTCGAGATATTTTGAGTTTTCCCTGTGAGTCAATTACTTGTCGGACGGAAATATTCTCATTGAGATAAATTATACTCATTTTGTGGCGTATGGTATAGATTTTGTTCCCCTACAGTTTTCGAAATATTTGTAGTTATTCCAGTGCGATGGATAAATGTAGCACACTTCATCGACGAGCATTGTATTATTAAATTATGCTTACGCTAATGCGTATAAATTTGTATCTCAAATGAGATATTTTTGCCGTGCAGTGCATATTTACTAATTTTCTGTTTTATCTGCATATTTTCAAGATAAAATTTGTTTTCAAACGAATAGAAACATGTCAAATGGAACCGTACCTCGAGAATATATTTGACAAATCCCAACCAACATTTATGAGCTATTGTTTGCTCAATCCCTAAGGAATGGAGTGTTTGAAGAAAATATTTATCCCGATTGCTAATATTACTAACATCTGGTAAACATTACAAGGGAACACATAATCCATGTTAACTAGGTCAACTTCAAAAACAAAATAGTCGAACAATAACAGAGCAGATGGAACGAAACTGAAAGTAAATTAAGAGAATTCAAACGATGTGTCAAAACAGCATACCTAGCCAGAATACACCGTCTAAGAATCGAACACACAGAACTAACACACCCAGGGCCGGAGTGACCGGGTGGAAAGAAAGTTGAGCTTCTCTCGGGGCATAATTCAAGGGCGCTAACTAAATTGACCCTAGATCGTTCAAACATTATAGCAAAATTTCTTTATGAAAATTAATTGTTTTTGAACCACTAGGTACTTGCATGAGAAAATTATTGTGGGGGTGATTCAAAATTCAGTATCAAGATTTCATGGGCGTATTTTTCAGGTCAAAATAAGAATTTTTTCCATGTGTCCGCAAACGCTTAGTTTCTGTGCCCAGGCTCCCGCAACCGCGCATACAACGCGTGCACCGCACGCGGAGACCACTCTAAAAGGGCGCCAAAACCTCTTATAGACCGCATGAAGAACCGATGGACCCAAGGTTTTCGAAAAAGATTCTTTCAAATTTTTCAACAATTTTGTTTTCAAACCTTTTTCTTGCAATTTATACAAGTTTCCGAACGTCGCAATCGGCATGAAATAGCCAGATATTGGTTTACAAAAACGCATACTCGATGCTAATCCTAGGGCATTTTTTGCGCTATGTGCTGCACACAGCTCAAATTTAACTGAAGATGATGCTGCTAAGTTTTCAAATAAAAAGTGGACTCTTTTGATATTGTAAAAGAACTTTATATATATTTCTCTTCATCCACAAAGAGATTGGAATGTTATAAAAAAGCATGATCCTCAGTTACGTCTAAAACCCCTAAGTGATACTAGATGGTCAAGTAGAATTGATGCTAAAGTTTCATTTTATTCAAATATGTGATAGCCTTTTAGAAATAGCAGAAAATGATACTTTCAACATAAAAACTAGAAGTAAAGCAAGTTCTCTTTTATTAAATATCCATTCTTTTAAATTTATTTAAAGTATCATAATTTCTTATGATGTTTCATTCCAGATTTATATTGTAAGCAACATGATGCAAAGTGTAGCGATTGACATTAAAGTGTGCCAAAACCATTTGAAGAATTTAGTTGATCAGTTCGAAAATTATAGGGATGATAATGTTCTCGGGGAAAAACTTGCGGGAGCTGGAAAACTAGCTGCTGTTCTTGAGATAGATCAAGGTTTTTCCCCATTATATCCTGTAGACGAAAGTATAAACCAAAATTGTTCGATTATGAATGGACGGAAGATCCAAAAATCGCTTTTAAAATAAATTTCTTTTAGAAAATAATTGATCAATCACTGAGTTCCTTAAATAGTAGATAACGTTAACGTTTTTTGTTTTATTTGTGATATTCTTAAATTAAATGACAAATATCTATTGAAATGATGTCATGCTCTTCAACAAAAGCTAACTGATGACAGGAAAAAAAGAGACTGACGTGAAAGAAAGTGATTTATTCAACGAGATAAGAGCCCTAAGATTGTTTTCATTATTTGAAGCGAAAATCCTCTTGAAATTCTACAATATATTTTTGAAAATAATCTAACTTCTTCTCTACCGAATCTTAGTACCTATTGCCGCAAGAACCCTTCTCACTTTACCTGTGTCCTGTGTCTGTTGCTTCTGGTGAGAGATCAGTCACTGAATTAAAAATTTTTAAAAACTATTTGACGTCTACCATGTCTCAAGAAAACTTTTCTGGATTGGCAATCTTAGATATAGAGCAAGGGATACTCGAAAAAATTGATTGATTGATAATATAAAAGAATTGGCAGCAGCCAAATCTAGAGAAACATCCATTCAATTTCTGGATTGATCCTAATTAAATGTTTATGCCTTTATAAATAATTTATAGAAGAATACAGCTTAAGTTTTGAAACACATTTGAAATGTATTATGCTACAAATAACACCATAAAGTTTTTAAGGCAATGAAGGTTGCTGATAGATTTTCAACCATTCTATGCTAAATTCTCAACGAAACTTCAGAAAAAAAATTCCGATCATACAGTAGTACTTTTCTCCACCTCCCCCGTTTAAGGGGCGCCAAAATATGTTTCGCACGCGGGCGTTGATGTCCCTTGCGGGGTCCCTGTCTGTGCCAAAAAGCGTTAAAGCTCTTTTATTTTTAGTTAATGTCTAAGGAAACTTGTAATTTGCTTATAAACCAAAAAAATTTTTTTTTTCAATGTAATAATAAGTTTTTATCCTCAGTAAAAATTTTAATTGAATGCAGCCAATTACAAAAATTGATTTCACTTTTTCTCGATGACAATCACTGATGCGTAAGAGTAACAGAAACCAACCATTTTACAATTGCCATATTTTCAATGAATTTTGAATTAAATATCATTTGTTTCACCGAGAATATTTTAAGCATTGAAAACCGAAAGACCTTCTCCAGAAACATATGAATTATTGGAAATGTTTTTTATAGGTTGGGTTAATTGAATTATAGTAGTTTTGCATAAAAATACCTTCAGTTTTAAATGAAAATACTGCTTATGATTTTTTTTTAATTGTAAGATCTAACAAAATGAGGAAACTGTCGCCAGTAATTCGAATCCCACGGACATAGTGGATCTTTCATGAGCGATAATAGGCTTAAATTCATATTTGACAATTTACTATATTATGTCTTATGTCCTATAGGTTGTGTAAGAGTGAAATTCTTTGAATTTATTGTGAGTAAATCAATATAATCTTCGAAAAATATTTTATTCAATCTGATAAACAATTTTTTAATGCATATTTCTAATATTTTAGATGCATATTATATAGTATGAATTTTTTCAATGCATATTCATCCGAAGCCTAGTTATAATTATTATGAGTTGTTGCATTGGAAGGCAGGCATTGGGTTGAGGTGGGGAAATTCATTTCTATGAGTCGACGTTTCCTTTTTATCTTCAGGAATACCTCATCACTTAGAAAGATTAATTCAGAATAGTGGTTAAGCTGATATATAAATATGATACATTGAGATTAATTCAAGACGTTAACATATCTATCAGTGAGGTACATATTAGTTTAATAAAATAATATTTCAATTTCATGTTGAAGGATACCACGATAGGAATGTTCAATAAAACAGACGATATAAAAATATATTCATCTACAAAATTTTCAGAACAAATGTAACAACTTTCAAAACAAACAAAACAACTCTCAAAACGAAAAAAAACAATTTTCAAAACAAACAAAACAACTTTCAAAACAAACATTGAATGATTACACAGTGTATAAATTAATAAATATGTATTTATTATAGATTTTTCGGTGATGTTTGTCACTTTCTCCCATTTTCTGTCAGCATGTCATTACATACTTCCAATGATTATTATTGCGGCGACAAACAGCCCAAAAGTGTCTGATGCTGCTTTCTAAGGCAGCTCCTTCATATGCGACGCAACTCCGCAAATTATGATATCTATCTGACATCATATTCTACTTTTTGGTATGGCACCCAAAATTAGTGGCAAAGGCAGTTCTCTAATACTTCCTGCACTTACAGTGTTTACTTCGATGAAAACTATATTTTCATAGATTCGACCAGAATGTAGTGGCTGCCCACACTTGTTGCACTTCTTCACTAAAATTACAACCATCATCAATAGCAAATTGTAAAAATTCTATACCCTTTTGTGGAAGTGTATTACAACAAATAATAGTAGCATGCTCAGAATTTAAAACATTTCCATAATTACATTTTCCCATTTCTTAGTAGCTATTGAGATTCAAAATTTTCACCATATTATACAGGGTGGCCACTTTTTCAATGGGATTGTGTTGGTAAATTTTAAACCATAAGAGTTAGAAGGTCGGTCAAATAGAGAAAAAGTTGCATGCATAGAAGCATTATCAAGGAGTTCAAACAAATCGATATTATCAGGGCCGGTTATTGAGATATCATAAGAAAAGTAAATTCTGTCATTTTGATTTTTCTTTTTTTCCCACTTTATTTCAAATATTGTCAAAAAATGTTACAGGAATTTTTTATTCGACAGTCAATTGTTCTCAATTTGACGTAATCAGATTTCGTATCCAACGTTTCGTGCTCTCTGGGCCACCCTGAACCTCATTTTTTTCAATACGGACCTGTATATTTTATGACACTTTTCGGAATAACTTTCAACGCTGAATTCAACGATATATCATACAATGTCATTCAAAGTTGATTTTTAGGTGATTTTGACCCTTATCCCATTTTCTTTGGGTCGGATCTGTATTACATTTCGGTACCTTTAGTTTAATTAACAACAAGCAATACATTTCGATGAGAAAATCAACGTACTCATCTTGAACGGAATGGAACATATCAGAATCAAATCAAGAAACAAGTAATAATTATTTACATATTTCAATTCATAATAATTGAACGAATTATCATTTAATGAAAGAAAAATCGAATGATTATTCGAAAGTAAATGAAAATGAATGAAGTAAGTGTTCGAAATGTCCACCATTGTATTCTCGTCTCTTGACTATTTTATTAACAGCAGTTTTTGATAAATTGCATTCACTACAGATCCGACCCAAAGAAAATTGGATAAGGGTCAAAATCACCTGAAAATCAACTTTGAATGACATTGTATGATATATCATTGAATTCAGCGTTAAAAGTTATTTCGAAAAGTGTCATGAAATATACAGGTCCGTAATGAAAAAAATGAGGTAGAGAGTGGCCCAGACAGCACGAAACGTTCGATACGAAATCTGATAACGTCAAATTGAGAACAATTTATTGTCGAATAAAAAATTCCTGTAACATTTTTTGATAATATTTGAAATAAAGTGGGAAAAAAAGAAAAATCAAAATGACAGAATTTACTTTTTTTATGATATCTCAATAACCGGCCCTGATAATCTCGATTTGTTTGAACTGCTTGATAATGCTTTTATGGATGCAACTTTTTCTCCATTTGACCGACCTTCTGACTCTTATGGTTTAAAAGTTACCAATACAATCCCATTGGAATGAATCGAAAGCACATGTGTTTGTCAGACTTATTTTTCCGTCTTTATTTTGTCTTAAAGATTATTGAACATCGTTTGAATTCTCTTAATTTACTTTCATATTTCGTTCCATCTGCTCTGCTATTGTTCGACTATTTTGTTTTTGAAGTTGACCAAGTTAACATGGATTATGTGTTCCCTTGTAATGCTTACCAGATGTTAGTAATATTAGCAATCGGGATAAATATTTTCTCCAAACACTCCATTCCTTAGGGATTGAGTAGGCAATAGCTCATAAAAGTTGGTTGGGATTTGTCAAATATATTCTCGAGGTACGGTTCTATTTGGCTTGTTTCTATTGGTTTGAAAACAAATTTCATCTTGAAAATATGCAGATAAAACAGAAAATTAGTAAATATTATAATACAATGCTCGTCGATGAAATGTGCTACATTTATCAATCGCACTGGAATAACAACAAATATTTCGAAAAGTGTAGGGGAACAAAATCCATACCATACGCCACAAAATGAGCATAATTTATCTCAATGAGAAAATTTCCGTCCAACAAGTGAGTGGCTCACAGGGAAAATTCAAAATATCTGGAACACTGAATGGGCACAAAATTTTTTTCATACGGCAAAAATTGGCACAAAATGGGCACAAAATACCCAAATAAAAAAAATTGAATATTTTCATGTATGAGTCACACCGTCAAGTTGGTGACTCACGGGAAAAACTCGAAATATCTCGAAAACTGAATGGGCACAAAATTTTTTTTATACGGCAAAAATTGGCACAAAATGGGCACAAAATACCCAAATAAAAAAAATAGAATATTTTCATGTATGAGCCACACCGTCAAGTTGGTGACTCACATGAAAAACTCGAAATATCTCGAAAACTGAATGAGCACAAATTTTTTTTTTTACGGCAAAAATTGGCACAAAATAGCAAAATAAAAAAATTTGAAAATTTACAAATATGAGTCACAAAGTCCAGTTGGTGACTCACGGGAAAAACTCGAAATATCTCGAAAACTGAATGGGCACAAAATTTTTTTTCTACGGCAAAAATTGGCACAAAATGGGCACAAATACCCAAAACCATTTGATACCAAAATTCTGGGAGTGGATCACCAACTTGACGCACCTCGACGAGCATTGCATTATAAAATTATGCTTCGGATAAATCTGCATTTGCTTAACCTCATATGCAAATGCGTATAAATTTGTGTCTCAAATGATATATTTTTGCCTTGCAGTGCATATTTACTAATTTTCGGTTTTATTTGCATATTTTCAAGATAAAATTTGTTTTCAATCCAATAGAAACAAGCCGAATAGAACCGTACGTTGAGAATATATTGGACAAATCCCAACCAACTTTTATGAGCTATTGACTACTAAATCCCTAAGGAAGGGAGTGTGGAGAAAATATTTATCCCGATTGCTAATATTACAAACATCTGGTAAGTATTACAAGGGAACACACAATCGATGTTGACTTGGTCAACTTCAAAAACAGAATAATCGAACAATGGCAGAGCAGATGGAACGAAACTGAAAGTAAATTAAGAGAATTCAAACGATATTCAATATCTTTAAGACAAAATGAAGACAGAAAAATAAGTCTGACAAACACATGTGCTTTCGATCCATTGATTGCAACAAATTTTTGTGACCTCAAGTTTCTCGCTGAAATCAACCAAGATGAATTGAAAAATATACACTTTTGAAACGGCCTTACTTCAAGGGGAGATTATACAAGTGATTGGCAACAAAAAATGTCATATAACACATGGTCGAAATGTTGGTGGTTATTCTTCAATTTAACATTTTTTGATTTCACGGAATCTATCACTTTTTTCCATAAAACCAATTATATCTTATTAATTTCTGCGTCCTCATCGAATTTGATCATATATTCCGAAAGTGCATTAAATTTGCCTTGATTTGAGCAGTCATGAGTGGCAAAAGATTTTCACTGACGAGTATGGTGAAGTGGTGAATCCAAATATTCTGAAGAGAGCAAAATAGTCGTATCTTTCCAATCGTTTTATGAAAGAAAAACTATCAATGAGAATATGTTTTAAATAATTTTGAGAGATAATACTGAATGAAAAATCGTAGTTTCCATATTAATAATCAGACCATTGAAGCATTTTTAACTATTAACTCCTCAACATCTCGAATTGATGTGATGTGAGTGTTTTAAGTCATGTTTGTTGTTTTTATCTCACTGAATGTATATTTCAGCTCCCTGAAGATGGTCACACAATGATGACTGAAAGCTAGAATGGTACAATAAATGAGATAGATCTTTTAGAGTTTGACGACCACACCCGATATCCTTAAATTGAGAATATCTTTTCTTTGCAGTAAAAACTTTTCGATTTTGCATACTTTCGAATGACATATCCAGTTTTGTGTTAGCTACTTTCCTTTTGCTGTAATATCATGGCTGACGTGATGACAATGAAAAAGACGAAAATACTCAAACTTTCCTTTGCTCTATTTCGGAGGTGCTTATGATTGGATATTGAAATAATTCACATGGAAATACTTATTTCTATTGAACTCAATGTTTCATAAAAAAATGAATTAATTTCTAGTTATTTTTACCGAATAAAATGATTAAATCAAATAAGTTCAACCGCCACCTGCTACTCGAAATAGCCATTTATGGAAAAGGGAAAACCGACATGCAACTGTTGTTACCCATTTCCAACATGAATTAAGGTTAAACGTATGTTTGGGACTGATGAGGGGCGAACTTTTTGGTTCAGTAATTCTTTCAGATCGTCTTAATTCTGAAGAATTCAAAAATGTTTTCATAGAGAACCTACCAGGCATATTAGACCAAATGCCTACCAGACAAAATGTTTGGTTTCAGATGGATGGCTGCTCGGCCCATAATAGTCGGAATGTAGCGGAATTAATGAACCAATATTTTGGAATGAGTTGGATCGGAAGATACGGTCCAGTGAGATGGCCACCCAAGAGCCCCGATCTGACCCCTTAGATTTTTATGTGTGGAACACTTTAAAGAGAAAGTGTACAAATTCGCGTTCAGACTCAAGAAGATTTATTGAAAGAATCCACTCGTGTGAACGAATGCATCAAAAACGTAGTGAACTTCGAAGAGTGGAGGGTTCAACAAGAAAAAGATGTGAAAAATGTATTCAACAAAAAAAAGGACATTTTGAACAATTAATTTGATGTTTTCATTTGTTTCGTTCATATTTTTTTGTATTTAATAATCAAATTTGGTTATCTTTTGAAATACCTGTTCATATTGTATGAAATATTAAGTTCGATAGAAATTAATAATTTCCATGATAATTATCTCAATATCCAATCGAAAGAAGCTCTGAAATAGGGCAAAGGAAAGTTTGAGTATTTTTGTCTTTTTCATTTTCATCGCATTAGCCATGATATTACAGCAGAAGGAAAGTAGCTAGCACAAAACTTTGATATGCCGTTCGAAAGCCTACTAAATGAAGAAGTTTTTACTGCAAAGAAAACATATTCTCATTAATAGTTTTTCATTCATAAAACGATTGGAGAGATACGACTCATTTCGCTCTCTTCAGAATATTTATATTCACTACCTCACCACACTCGTCAGTAAAACTCTTTGGCCACTCATGACTTTTCCAATTAAGGCAAATTTAATGCTCTTTCTGAATATATGATCAAATTCGATGAGGATGCTGAAATGAATAAGATATAATTGGTTTTATGGAAAAAAGTGATAAATTCAAATCAAGTGAATGTGAAATCAAGAAATGTTCAATTGAAGAATTACCGCCAACATTTCGACCATGTGTTTTTTGACATTTTCTGTTACAAATCACTTGAAAAATCTGCCCTTGTTCAATTCATCTTGGTTGACACAAACATTTGTAGCAAGGCCTTGAATCAATTAATCCAAATCACATGTGTTTGTCAGACTTATTTTACCGTCTTTATTTTATTGGGTAGGTGAAAACTCACAGTCAAACTCCACCAAATACAAACTTTATTGAGTGTTATATCAAAAGTTTGTATTTGGTGGAGTTTGACTGTGAGTTTTCACCTACCCAATATCATCACCTCCACTGTATGTCATGGATCGCCTCCGTTGTCTTTATTTTATTTTAAAGAATATTGAACATCATTTGAATTCTCTTAATTTACTTCATCTGCTCTGCCATTGTTCGACTATTTTGTTTTTGAAGTTGACCAAGTTACAATCGATTATGTGTTCCCTTGTAATACTTACCAGATGTTAGTAATATAAGCAATCGGGATGAATATTTTCTCCACACTCCCTTCCTTAGGGGTTTAGTAGCAGTGTGACCAGGTTTAGTAGAAATCTACTTTTTTAGTAGATTTTTCGCATTTTCATGGAGTTTTTAGTAGGAAGAAATCCTTTGGTAGGTTTTAGTAGATTTTGGTAGTTTTAAAAAATATAACCGAGACGATTGGGAATATGGAAATTCGGATGTCTAGACTGTTTCTATGAATCAATTCATTGTTCATTCTCATTGAGGTTCTACGTTCTACGTGTTTCTAGAAGAACGTACCTACTTAAACATAATGAAATCATAAAACTTCTTTGGTGGCTGTCGGCTGAGAATAAATACGAAGAATGATGGAATATCCGAAGGGTGCCTCATTGAAAACAGATGGTGTGTAAACTTCCGTTGAAAATATACCATAATCTCACATTTGGTATTCTATTTAGTGGAAAAAAATATGTCTAACTGGAATTTCATCGACAAATTTGGGTGGCTACATATTTCAGATTTCGAATGCCAAATGCGAGAGAATATTTTCGGCTATTAACCGCATCAAAACAAGGCTTAAAATACGAAGAAGAAGAAGAAGAAGATTTCTAAATAAAAATATAGCATTATTATAACATGCTAAAGAAGGACCTAAAGAGATAGGTGATTGTTGTCGTTTTCAACCTACAAAAAATATGCTCGATTCGATGGATAGTGAAAATTTATATATGGATGTTAAAGACGATGATTTGACTGCAGATTGATACTGATTTTTCAATTATTTTTTTATGTTCAACTGTAGTATTTCATTTCTTTATTTAATGTTATTTTCATCCGAAAGATTTCAGTTTTTATTTCTATTTATATCCTTTCGCTTATTTAAATATATAAATTTGTTTGTTTATATTTGCTATTTTGATCCTATTTATTTTGTTCGGTTTTTTTCCTTTTTTTTTGTCGTTCAAATTTCGAAATAAAATCTTGTTTTATTTTCGAATCTGAACACATCTGTACTGTATATCCTATTCATGAAGTGAAATTCAACCATAAGTGACATTATAATAAAGTGTTTTCTGAATAATGTTAAAATCTAATGCAGCGCCATCTGTGAAATTTTGTCAAAAAATATGTAAGTAGATTTTTAGTAGATGTTGGTAGATTTTTAGTAGATTTCTGCGGCAAGTTTAGTAGATTCACTATATTTCAATCTGGTCACGCTGTTTAGTAGTCAATAGCTCATAAAAGTTGGTTGGGATTTGTCAAATATATCCTCGACGCACGGTTCTATTTGGCTTGTTTCTATTGGTTTGAAAACAAATTTGATCTTGAAAAGATGCAAATAAAACCGAAAATTAGTAAATATGCACTGCAAAGCAAAAATATCTCATTTGAGACACAAATTTATACGCATTTGCATATGAGGTTAAGCAAATGCAGATTTATCCGAAGTATAATTTTATAATACAATGCTCTTCGATGAAGTGTGCTACATTTATCCATCGCACTGGAATAAGTACAAATATTTCGAAAACTGTGGGGAACAAAATCCATACCATACGCCACAAAATGATCACAATTTATCTAAATAAGAAAATTTCCATCCGACATATAAGTGACTGACAGGGAAAACTCAAAATATCTCGGAAACTGAATGGGCACAAATTTTTTTTTATACGGCAAAAATTGGCACAAAATACCCAAATAAAAAAAATTGAAAATTTCCATGTATGAGTCACAGCGTCAAGTTGGTTACTCACGGGAAAAACTCGAAATATCTCGAAAACCGAATGAGCACAAAATTTTTATTATACGGCAAAAATTGGCACAAAATACCCAAATGACAAAAATTGAAAATTTCCATGTACGAGTCACAACGTCAAGTTGGTGACTCACGGGAAAAACTCGAAATATCTCGAAAACCGAATGAGCACAAAATTTTTATTATACGGCAAAAATGGGCACAAAATGGGTACAAAATACCCAAATAAAAAAAATTGAAAATTTCCATGTATGAGTCACACCGTCAAGTTGGTGACTCACGGGAAAAACTCGAAATATCTCGAAAACCGAATGGGCACAACATTTTTTTTATACGGCAAAAATTGGCACAAAATGGGCACAAAATACCCAAAACAATTTGATACCAAAATTCTGTGAGTGGATCACCAACTCGACGCACCTGTTTTAGATTTTGTTTTTCTTTCCTTAATGCTAATGGTAAACTCAAACGCTTTTTAATCAACGGTGAATCATTTATATCATCATTTGATAACGGTAATGAATTATTGTCTAAATAATCAAGTTTCAATTGATCAACATGTTTTTTAATACAGTACTTCTTTCCGTTAATATAAACTTCATACACAACCTTTCCTATTTTTCCTTTGCTAGTTCGTTTTTCCCAGAATTCTTCATTATGTTTATAAGATTTTATTAGAACTTTGTCTCCTGGTGAAAATTCTAAATTTCTTTTACCTTTATAATAATATTTTTGCTCTGCCTGTTTTCGAACAACTTTTTCAGATGAACTTATTGTAGGTAAAATTGAACTAAATCGGTCATTTATTTTGTGCCTGAACATTAATTCGGATGGTTTAACTCCAGTAGTTGTGTCAACAGAATTTCTATAATCAAATAAAAATCTAGCTAATATAGTGTCATTTGAAGTTGCAGAATTCAAAACTTTTTTTAAATGATTTTTCACAATTTTTACTGATGACTCAGCTTGTCCATTAGAACTTTGATGATAAGCTGAAACATCGATATGTTCGATTTTATTTTTATTTAAGAATTCTTTGAATTCATTTGATTCAAATTGTCGTCCTTGGTCTGTGACAATCAATTTTGGTAAACCAAAACGTGCAAATGTAGATCTCAATATCGTAATAGTAGCTACTGATGAAACATTATTCATTGGAAAAACTTCCAACCTTTTCGTATGAGCATGTACAATTATTAGAAAAAATTTTCCTTTGAACGGTCCCAAAAAATCCAAGTGCAAACGGTCCCATGCCTTCTGAGGATATGGCCACGATTGCAACTCTGATTTTGGTGGACTTGCACTATTTAATTTGCATATTTCACATCGATTAACTAATTTTTCTATTTTTGTATTTATGTTTGGGAACCAAAATTATGTTCTCGCTATACATTTCAATTTAACGATTCCTAAATGTGTTGCATGAATTAGATTTAAAATTTTCCCTTGTAATTTATCAGGTACAACAATGCAATTATTCCAAAGTAAACATTCAGATTCTACTGACAATTCGAATCTTTTATTTAAAAATGGTTTGTATCGTTCATTTCTATGGACTCTAGCTGGCCATTCGTTAGTCTAAACGAATTTTTTTATTTCTTGAAGAAATTTATCATTTTTAGTTGCATCTCTAATTGACTGAAATTTATATTTATAGTTATCATATTAGTTATCAATAAAATTAATGATGTTAAAATCTGCACTTGAGGAATTTATTTCATGTGGTAAGGGTAAACGTGATAAACAATCTGCTGGATTTTTATCAGTTCGGACGTATTCTATTTTATATTCATAATTAGACAAAATTGCAGCATATCTACATATTCGGTTAGCGGCATATTGTGGTAAATTTCTTTGGGAATTAAATATGTGAACTAACGGTTTGTGATCACTTGCAAGAATAAATTCATTACCTTTCAAGTACTGATTGAATTTGCAAAGACCAAATATAATTGCTAATCCTCCTTTTTCGAATTGTGAGTATTTTTTTTCTGCTTGATTGAGTAAACGTGATGCATAAGCTAATGGTTTTTCAGTTTTATCTGCCATAATATGGCTCAAAATAGCACCAATACCATACTCTGAGGAATCTACGGACAATTTTGAAGGTAATGAGGGATTATATGCAGTTAATACCTTATTTGAAGTGAGCAAACTTCTCACCCTATCGAATGCGAATTGGCATTCGTCTGTCCGTTCAAACTTAACATTTTTTTTTCAATAATAAATATAATGGATGTAATATGGATGATAAATTATGAATAAATTTACAATAATAGTTGATATGCCCTAAGTATTCGATCGAAGGCTCAAAAAATTTACATTTCTCTCCAGCAATTTTTAAACCTGAACTTTCCAATAATCTGAAAACCTTTTCTAGTCTATCAAAATGCTCTTTTCTATTCCTGCCTGTATTTGCAATATCATCTTGTAATACCACGACACCTTCAATATCAGATAATAATGATTCAATTTTTTTCTGAAATATTTTTGACGCTGGTGATACACCGAACGGTAACCTGAGATATTTGAACAAACCTTCATGTGTAGATATAACTACAAGTTTTGTAGATTCATCATTTAAAACTAATTGCAAGTAAGCATTAGTGTTGGGTTTTTGACTTGTATTACTATTGAATATTGATTGACTAGACTTGTAAATAATATTTCTCTATTTCTGTATTGTAATGAGTTCATTACAGTTCTAAAAAACAGTGCTGTAATGAACTCATTACAGCATCGTTTTCAGATATATTTTTCGTTTTGTGGTTGTCTATGCTGACTCCAATCCTATCAAATTTCAACAAACGTCAATAATTGTCAATATAATATAATTTGGGGATATAGAGAAATGATTTGCTACATATTCGCAAATTCTCATAATTCAGGTAGTGTTCAATCGATTTCGTCAGACATAATTCACGAATTTAATGTATAACTGTAAATTATGTCTAAATTCGAAACATACGATTCATATTCAAATTCCGTAATCTGTCAATTTTCGTAACAGTCACACCAACTGCCAAGATACAATACAAAAGTCACTAGGATATATAATCTGAATTTTTCATTGAATTTCGACAATATTTCGCAAAACTTGACTGAAATAGAGAAAATATCGTCTAATACTCGTTGCAGAAGGCAATTCCAACACTCATGCGTTCCAAAACTCGCTCCTTCGTCGCTCGTTTTCGAATTTCGCATTCGTGTTGGAATAGGAGCCCATTCTGCAACTTGTTTTAGAATATACTATTACTTTATTCACAACATAATAAATACATGCTCTAGCCGAGCTCGTGGACTGTACTGGTGCTGCACAGGCGCAGACTCTCTTTATATAGATTATTGCACTTGGCGCAGCATGGTTGCCAGATCGCTGACATACTGCCGGCCTTGAAATGTCTACATTTCAATAAATTAAAAAAGTACAATATTATAACTACTTCACATTTTTGTCAATGGGCAGTAAGCAAATTTTGCTTACTGGTCTCTTACAAACACCACCATCACTGACGCGCACAGACACAACTCGTACGATATTATATCATTGATCATGTGTGCGTGAATACACGAATAAATTCGGCTCGATAAATATTGCTGTAAATGGTGAAAAACTTCATATAATTAGATAAAAGTTATACTAAGGTGAAGTTCAAAAATAATCTTGCATCTTAAATAAAAATTATTGTGCAATATCGGTGAAATTTCAATAATAAAGTGAAAGTACACAACTAAGAAACCGATAATTCTGTGGCAAGTTAAAAAACGGAGATAAATTGACATACATCTGTGATAGTAAACAATCGATTGTGAGGCGAAGGACTGCGGCTTTTCGAATAAATAACACACCGAGGCGAATAATTGAAATGGCTGAAAGTCTTACGTGCATAACATGCAGTAGAAATATAGGAAAAAGTGGCTATAAGATCCAATGTTGCGGAGTATGCAAGGGGTGGACCCATCTTAGGTGTACAGATATTACGAAAGAGGATATTGCCGGAAAAGAGAAAATAGACTGGACGTGTAAGAACTGCGAAATGCTAGAAGAGGAAGAGGAAGAGGATACGGTGGATGAATCCCTGGAAGAGCTAACTGAAAAATTGAAAAGAAAGAGGAAAAGTTTAAATAAAATGAAGAAAGAAGAAGGAGAAGGCAATATAGAAAGAATGCTCAAACAGATCCTGAAAAAGATGGAAACTCTCGAAGTAGCGGTTACCTTCAATAGCAAGACCATGGATGAAATATTAAACGCTATGGAGGAAATGAAACGAGAAAATAAAGACCTCAGAAAAAAACAACAAAATATGGAAACCACTATAGAAGAAATGGGAAAAGAATTGAATAGCTTGAGAGAGCAGGTTTTAGAAAACGCTGCTACATCAGATGCCCAAAATAGAAGAAAAAATATTATAGTTATAGGACTAAAGAAGAAGGAGGAAATAGCTGCAGTCTTTAACAAGCTCGAGGTCAAAGTCCCAGAGAATGAAATGAAAATAAGACAGTTACCATCGAAGAATCCGATAAAACCAATTTTGATCTCTTTTGATGAAGAAAAGACCAAGAACATGGTAATACAACAGCGAAAGGTGATGGAAGTTTTGAGTACTAGGAGCATGGGATTGGAAGGAGAAGACAGAAGGATATACATAAATGAAGATTTACCTAAAGGAATACAAGACTTACTAAAAAAGGCGAAAGAGCTGAAAAATTCAGGATACAGGTACATTTGGTCGAAGGAAAACAAGGTTTTCTGTAGGAAGGGTGAGTACACGAAAATAATTCATATTCAAAATATTAACCAAGTTGAAGAAATAAAGAAAACAAATTTGAATTAAACATATTCATTAATACCGCATGGATGATTTTGTGAGGGACTATCCATTGAAGCAAACATATACCAGAAATTTTCAAATCACGGAGGAACTCAGTTTACATATTAATAAAGAAAACCATAGTAATTTTAGAATTTTACATAATAACATAAGGAGTATAGATAAAAATTTTAGTGAATTCAATGTTGTTTTATCGCGGCTAAATTTTGATATAGATTGCATAGTTTTGTCGGAAACATGGAAAATAAGGGATCTCAATCAGTATGGAATGGAAGGGTATAGCATAATATACAATAATGGGGAATTAAATCAGAATGATGGAGTGGTTGTATTTTTGAAGAATAATTTACAATATAATTTTGACATAGTACAGGTAGGAGAAATGAAAGCAATAGTCATCAATTTAACAAAACTTAATAAAAACATACAGATTATCGCTATCTACAGATCCCCAAGTTCATCTGTAGAAGAATTCAATAGGAATCTCCCAATGCTACTGGAAACCTGCAAAAAGAAAAATAAAAATAATATATCCTTCTTTCTTGGCGATATCAATATAGACATTTTAAAAAATCAGGCATATACAGAAGAATATCTTAATACTATGGGGGAATACGGATATATATCGATGATAAATGACTTTACTCGAGTAACGGTCAATACAAAATCATGTATTGATCACATCTTTATCAGCTCTGATAACGAAATAGAAACATATTTACCTGCTATACTTCATACAACTGTGACCGACCATTATTCAACCTTCATAGAGTTCTCCCCAGAAAAATCTGTGAACACAAATTTAAATAAATCATCTTGCGAAAAAAAATTCATAAACTATAATCAGATGATGACAATACTTGAAGAGCACAAATGGGATGAAGTATATGAAACAAGTGAAGTAGATCAGTCGTGGATAATATTTATAGAAGAACTACAAGAAATTATTGAGAGTTGCTCAAGGATAGTAAAAATAAAGCGCTGTGATAGAAAGAGGAAACCGTGGATCACAAACGGTCTTATTAAAGCTATTAAAACTAAAGATCAATTGAATAAAAATGCCATATATAACCCCAACAACCCTGAACTTTTGAAGAAATTTAAAACACACAAAAATAAGTTAGAAGAATTACTGAAATGCGCAAAAAAAAATTATTATCGAAAAGAAATAGAAAAAAATCAAAACTATTCAAGAGGACTCTGGAAAATAGTGAATAATAAAAAACAAGAAAATAGGATTGCAAGTATAAAGAATGAAAATGGCGAGATTTTGAAGGGAGATGGTGATATAGCAGAGGAATTTAATAAATATTTTATAAACGTTGCGACGAGACTAGCAGAGAAATTCACTTCACATCAAGATCAAGTACTGCAAACAACCCATAAATATTGCAACTCCATTGTTTATTTTGACACGGATGAAACAGAAGTGAAAAAAGTAATTAAGGAATTAAAAAACAACAAAGCAGCCGGACCGGACACCATCAAAGCAGAAAGCTTAAAAATCATATCTACTCACATTGAAAAACCATTAACCTATCTTATCAACAACAGTATCAGAAAAGGAATATTCCCCCATATCCTAAAAACCGCCGTGGTAATACCACTATATAAGTCGTCAGAACGGACAGAGCCAAAGAATTATAGACCTATATCCTTAATTTCATCAACTGCGAAAATATTCGAAAAAATCTTATACAAACGCACACTTTCTTTTATAGAAAAGTACAAGATATTGGCCAAGAATCAATTTGGATTCCAAAAAAAAAGATCAACACAAGATGCCATCAATTCTCTAGTAGAGTTGATCACTGAAGCAATGGATAATAATGTACCAGCGATATGCATATTCGTTGATCTCTCGAAGGCCTTCGATACGGTTAATCACGAAATATTGTTGCAGACTTTAGAAAGTATGGGGTGGAGAGGAGTATCATTTGATTTAATCGAGAGCTATCTAAAAGGAAGAAAACAAAAAGTCAAAATAGGAAAAGTCTTAAGTACAGAAGAAACAATTACATGCGGAGTGCCTCAGGGGACTATTTTGGGCCCGATCCTTTTTCTGCTTTATATGAATGAATTATTTGCCTTGAATCCTGATAATGAAATTGTGAGTTTTGCGGATGACACTGTAGTCTACTTTACCGCGCCGACGTGGAACCAATTGAAGCTAAAAACTGAAAAAAATTTTGCTGAGATAATCGAATTTTTTGAAAGAAGAAAGTTGACAGTTAACATGGATAAAACAAAATTTATGACATTTACGAGTCTTAGAACTGGAAAACCTTCATTTGATACGTTATGCATAAAAACTAAAGGATATTCTTTTCAAGTAAAAAGTACAGAATATATTAAATATTTAGGGATAATGATGGACTGTCATCTACGATGGAATGAACAAGCGAATCTCGTAATAAAGAAAATAAGATCACTATTAGGTAAATTCAAAAGTTTAAGAGAAATATGTGAGCAAGATGAACTGGCGAGGGTGTATCAAGCACTGGTTGAACCGCATTTGAATTATGCTATACTATCATGGGGAGGGATAGCAAACTCGTATTATAAAGGAATAGAAGTAGCTCAAAAATGGGTGTTGAAAATTATATATCGTAAACCTATTACTTACCCAACAGAAAGTCTATATGAGTTGTCAAACATGTTTACTGTGCGTCAACTATACGCCCGTGCCCTACTTATGCACCAACATCAGCTACAGGTACCTACAAAAAATCGAAAAGATATGAGATCTCCAAACATCCCTTTACCTATGCCGAAGAAAACTATTGGTTTAAAATCACATACTTACCTGGCACCTTTACTTTATAATACACTCCCAAAGAACATTAAGGATACTAGGGCAAAATCAGCGTTCAATAATAAAATAAAGAAATGGATTCGAAGCAAGCCGTCATCATTCTGGTATACGTTCACAAACAGAAACAATTTCATTTAATACTCACTGTTCCAAATGTGTGAAAATTGGTTGAGGTAACCATTGTAATTTTTGTTACTTTTTTTCTCTTTATGGATATTTGTGTACACGAAATTCTTGTTATAAATTTTTTCTATAGGTACTGCCCACGTACAAGTTTTGAACTTTTGTGGGAAACAAAATGTTTATTTTTAATAGGTTTATACTATATTTACTGATTGTATAGAACTTTTTTTGTTAATTTTGTTTTGGGAAAATAAACATTATTCTATTCTATTCTATTCCGTCGCTACCAGCGTGAAGCGATTCTATGCGGGCCATTTTCCACATGAGTGAAGGTAGGTTGTCTTCCTTTACCAGAATTAATGCTCCCTTTGTTAACAGGTTGGGGCCGTTGCTTTTCCATTTTTGCCTCACTTGAAGGCCATTGATGTACTCAACGCTCCATTTTTTCCAGAATAAATGCCATCTGGATCCTCTAAAAAACTGTTCTGGGGCAAGCTTGTGAGGGGTCGTCCAATCAGAAAATGTGCAGGCGTGAGTGGGGATAAATCATCAGGATTAGAGGAAAGTGGGGTAAGTGGTCGAGAATTGAGTATAGATTCTACTTGGCACAATATGGTCGAAAAATCTTCAAACCGCTGATTACCCGCTTCAAATGATGTTTCGTACTCTTAACGCACGCTTCCCAAATTCCGCCAAAATTTGGTGCCTTTGGTGGAATGAATTTCCAAATTATCCTTTTATCGGTAAAATGTCTATTGATTTGGTCATTGTTTTCTTTGAAGAAGCTGAGGAGCTCATTATTGGAACCTACGAATTGGGTTCCATTATCCGAGATAATAGTGTTAGGCTTTCCTCTTCTCGCTATGAATCGCCGAAAACAAGCAAAAAAGGCCTGTGTTGTTAGTTCAGTTGTTAACTCGATGTGCACCGCCTTCGTCACCATGCACACAAATATACAAATCCATGCCTTCACTATTCCCGGCTTCCGAGACTTACTATCCTTAAGATAGAAAGAACCAGCGTAGTCGCATCCTACATAGGAAAATGGAAATGCCTGGGAAAGTCGTTCAGAAGGTAAATTGCCCATAATATATTCGCATGTTTTAGGTTTCGCCTTGAAACAATCAATGCATTTGTGAACAATTTTACGAGCACTAGTTCTACCGCCTAAAGGCCAGTATTTTTGTCTTATTATAAATAATAATTGCTGAGGTCCGCAATGAAGAAGTTTTCTATGTTCATCGCACATTATATTTATGGTTAATGGATGATCCTTTGGCAAAATGATTGAATGCTTTTTGTCGTAATCAAAGTCTGCATTAGAAATTCTACCTCCAATTCGCAAAATATTTTTTGAATCAAGAAAAGGATTCAAACCTAAGAGTGGACTCGAACTCTCAACGCATTTTTTTTTGCCTTTAATCAGAAATTTCTTGGCCTGAGCTAATCTCAATAAAACATTAAAAGCTTCATCTATTTCGCTTATACCTAAACAACCAAACATTTAATTATTCGCGTTCTTCGCGTTATTCACGAATCGCAAACAATATGCAGTTACTCTTATCATTTTTTTCAAATCAGAGAATCTTTCGAATATAAAATCGGACTTGTCGAGAGCAATATTTGAAACTATTTTCGCTTCTGGCACTTCTTTCAAGGTATCGTAATCTTTTTTAAAGGGTATTCATCACTATTGCGCTTTAACCAATGTGGACCATGAAACCAGAAGTTTGTTCTTGTAAGGTCACTTACAATAGCGCCTCTAGATATCAAATCTGCAGGATTCTCTTTGGATCTCACATGATGCCAATCATTGATATGAGTTAGAGTTTGTATTTTTGACACTCTATTTGCGATGAACGTTTTCCATTTGTTTGGGGAGCCTTGAATCCAATGATAGGTGACAAGTGAATCGGTCCAACAAAAGGTTTTCTGAAAGTCAAGTTTTATTGCACCTTTAACCTTGGCTAATAATTTAGAACCTATTAGCGCTGCGCACAGTTCTAGTCTAGGCAATGACAATTGCTTAATAGGTGCTACCTTGCTCTTGAAACAAATTAAATTACATCTGATTCCGCTAGAAATTTGTTTCTTTATATAAACACATGCGCCATAGCCTTTTTCAGATGCATCTACAAACAAATGAATTTCTAAGGATTGTGCATTTCGCAACAAAGCAGGCCTCGGGATTTTTATATTTTTTAACTCTTGTAAATTAACTAAAAATTTAATCCAATTCTTCCTCAAATTATCATAAACTGGCTCATCCCAATCTTCCTTTTCCTTCCAAACCAATTGGAGAATAAATTTTGCTTTCATGACTATGGGACTTACTAGGCCCATAGGGTCAAATAATTGGCTGATTGCCGATAGAATGGATCTTTTTGTAATATTTTTATTTTCCTTTAAGTAACCTAGCTCTTGACTTATATTATATTCGATTGTATCTGACGATGCATTCCAAAATACACCCATAGTTTTACTATTTTGATTTACGCTTAAATTGAGTATGCTAGACTTTACATTAATATCAATATTGAAATGTTCAATGAGATCTGAAGAATTGGTTAACCATTTTCTCAATTGAAAAAAAAACTGATTTTTGCAGTGATTCATTCACCGTTGATTGCAGTTGTATTATATCGGACTCATTATTTCTACCGTCTAAATAATCGTCAACATAAAAATTTTTTTTAATTGCTTTAGATGCCATTGAAAAAAATATCAGCATTTTGATTAGCTATCTACTGTAAAGCACTTGTTGCTAAAAAACTGTGGCGGACTTACTGCCGTAAGTGACTGTCATTAACTCATAGCATTTTAAACTTTCCGCTTCGCAATTTCGCCAGAACATTCTTTGGAATCTAGTCTGACTTTGATGAAGCCATACCTGTCTGTACATCTTAGATATATCAGCTGTAAGTACGTAATAAGGTAGTCTAAATCTCAATAGAATATCAATTAATTCACATTGTATAGTTGGTCCTGCTAATTGTGAATCATTTAATGAAATATTGTTGTCAGCCTCTGCAGAGAAGTCTAATACACTCTACATGGAGTGGTGCCGCTATCCTTTAAAACAGGATGATGTGGAACATAGTAAACTGTACCGTCGTCTTCTAAATCATCTAGATCTATATGCCTATTTCAACTTCTTTTAAATATCCCAATTGCATATATTCCTCAATGAAATCTACATACTGCTGTTTCAATTTAGCATTTTTAGATAGTTTACGCTCAAGGTAATGAAATCTTTTAATTGCCATTTCTTTTGTTCTTCCTAAATGAACATTATCATTTTTAAATGGAATTTTAACTATGAATTTATTACCTGGAGCTCTAGAAAAGTTGAAATGAAGTGATTTTCACAAAAATCATCTTTGCTATCAGGACCTTTACAATCTTCAATTTGCTAAAATTTTTCTAAATGTTCACTTAACAACTTGTTTGGTTCGTTGTCATCAATTGCTAAATTGCTAAAGACCTGCTTATAATTTCTAACTCCGAAATGTCTTAATTCTCCTCTTATTATCCAACCTAGTTTACTGTTTTGCAATATGACGCCATTAGTTAGATTTACTTGTTCCATGAGTAGCAAATGATAAAATATACCTACTCCGCATAGTATATCAATTTCCTGACTTTCATTAAAATCTGGATCCCCTAATACCTTGTCTTCAGGAATATTCAAAATTTTAGGATTGAAATCATAATTTGGTAAATATTGAGTAATTTTTGGTAATATTAAACAAGAAATATTTTCGGAACAGTCCCTAACTAATGAATGCATTTTAACTGATATTTTGTACTAGGCACATGTACTAAAATTACTGCCGATGCCTGATATGCTATACTCTACTGCGCATCTATCCAAACCTAATCGATTAGCTAACCTTTCTGTTATGAAATTGCTTTGGGATCCTGGGTCAAGCAACATGCGTGCCCTAATGAATTGTTTGTGTTTATTTTCTACATTGACTATGGCGGTTGAGAGTAACGAAATAGTTTTACTGCCGGCCATAGCCGCGCTTGCTGCTATTTTTTTCAATATTTGTTTCTGAGGAAATACCGCAAACTTTTTCGTCAGTATTCTCATGTTCAATTTCGTTATTTACTTGCGTATGCATGCTTTTCATGCCTTCGTTATGTAGTAATGTATTATGATACCTTTTACATTTTCTACAAGTTGATTTGTTGCATTCCCTCGTACTATGTCTAGGATTTTAACAGTTTTTATATAACTTAAGCTCATTCACTTCTTTTATTCTGTCATCAATACTTAGACTTGAGAATTTGTCACATTTAAAAATGGAATGTTCATCCTTGAAAAAATAACAAGAAAACTTATGCATAGTATTTTTTTGTACCGCGAAAGAATTTACTCTTCTTTCTCTCGAATTTTTATTATTTTAATTTTTTTCTCTACATTCAGACATAACTTTTCTAATAATAAATATTTTTGTTTCAGAAATGCACTGATTTCTTTCATTGTGGGTAATTCACCTTTAATCTGATAACTTTCCCAGTCTCGCCTAGTTCTATTGTCAAATTTGGACACAATCAGATGTATCAAGAGTGTATCCCACTCCTCGACTGGCTGTCCAAGATTTTTTAATGGACGAAGATTTTTTGTAAATGAATCATAAATATTTTTTAAATCTGAGCCGTTTTCTTTTGTCATATTTTGAATTTTGAATAAATTGCCTACATATGTTTCTACAATAATTCTTTTATTCTCGTAAGCCTCCTTTAGAATAGAAAAAGCTACAGAATAATTTGCGCTACCCAGCAAACACTGGGAGGTAACTGTGAAGTACCATGGAAGTAACTTTGCAACTAAAAGCTCGCATGCGATGTATTAAAAACATTGCCTCCCGCTCGCATTTGCAGCGAAATGTCCGCGACATCATGTACGCATTTCAAGTCGTTGTGTTGTTCAAATTGAGACATGAAAAAATATCCCCAAAAAAACATCCATTTGTTGTCACTTTTATGGAAGTTTTTGAGTCAATAAATGTCTTTTTAATAACCACATTGGGTCGTTTCATGCGAGGTCTCTTTGATATCTCTATATTCCATTCCCTTTTTTTCACCACACATAGAGAACATTATATCAATTTCAATAGGAAGTTCGATTATGATTTCATTATTAGACTTCTCAATTCTATTCTTTTTTTCACTACACATAGAGTACACATACTGACTTCCATATAAGATAAAATTTTGAACTTTATTAAATAAAACTTTTGGGACAGCGTGACGACTTGGTCGATGGTGGGGTTTATTCAGGCCTTAATCTGCCTACTCCTGATTAACCTCGGGATAACTATAACGGGACATGCGCTAACTAGGTCTCAATCTGCCTACTCCTAGTTAACGGGAAAAATAAATGGTTTTCTAACTAGGCCTCTATATGCCTACTCCTAGTTAGACGGTTATAAAACATTAAAAATAAAATATAGAACAGACACAAAATGCTCGGCTTATCTCCGTTTAAGATGCTTACTTCGAGGCTTAAGTAGATTGTTGCGCCCTCTGTTGGGGGAAGCGTTAACCTTGTTGGCAACGCCACCATGACCGTAACGCAGGAATCTGTAATCCCCACAAAACATTACTTTTGTGATATTCATAAAAAAGTCCCTTTGGCACTATACAGTGTGTTTCCAAATTGTATGTATGACTTTGTACAAGATATTCTACCCATTGAATAAATGATATTTGATATAGGTCAAATGCCTTGTATTGTTCAAATTCGGACAAGGATTCCTATATAGAATATCATTTATTTAATGTGTAGAATATCTTGTACAAAGTCATACATACAATTTGGAAACACACTGTATAGTGCCAAAGGGACTATTTTATGAATATCACAAAAGTAATCCTGTAGAAATTTGTACATACAATTTGGAAATGGGAAATGAAGTAATGAAACATCCATATAATAAATAATTATTCAATCTAATATAAAAAAACAAACGTCACAAAAAAGTGAAATTATCTCTCATAAAATAATAAAATTAACAAACAGAGCCGGTCTTCATTTGACCACTTATAAAAAAATACTATATATATTTTAATTTATTGGTTTTTTGGTGATATAGCTATATCACCAGCCACATGGCAGACACCAACGCACAAATAAAACTGAAAAAACGGGAAGCCTATAGCTATTGTAGTTTTCGAAATATCGCTCGATCAGCCAGAAAACGGACCAAGTGAATACGTAATCTGTATTTTGTTGCAAAAATGCTTCTATTAGGATCACGTTCTGGTCTCACCGACGACCTCTCGGATTGCTCTGAATCGTTTGTTTTTGTTTATTACATCCAGATGAAGGAGAATAAATAAATATTCGTCGGACTCTTTGAGGGCTGGATATTTCAGTGCCACAGATGGATAATTGAAAATAATAATGTGCAAAGTATTACTATTACATTCACCAGAATAAACAGCCACATTGGGAACATAAAGTGACCCACTCAAAAAGGATTTGAAATATCATCCAATTCATGTTAACATTGTGTAGTTCTCAAAAAGACTTCGTTGCGAAGTCGCTCGATGGTAAACTTTTTAACTACTAATTTACCACTTTCTATGGGGATGGCATTGTGGTTATTTATTAATATCCTCAAATTATTATCACTGCATCTTCGAATTGTTGTTAACAAAGCAATGTCGCAAAATAAATATGTTTAGAACAAGTATGCGTAATCGCAATGAAGATATCTGTCAATGTGCAATTTGAGACTTCGCGAAACTGCCAAGTGATGTAACGTGTTTGCTGGGTAGTAATTGGAATTGATTCTATTTTTTGAGCAGCTTCACCACTGAGACAAGACCTTAAGTAATAAAATTTTTGAATTTCGTCCAATGGCTTGTTGTCATGTACTAAAGATAAATACAAATCTCGCAATTCAAGCCATTTCTCATACAATCCGCTAAAATTTGGTAACTTTAATGCCGGTAATTTAACAGAATTGGAACAAATGCCTTTCATACTCTCTGACCGTTTCATTATTGTATCATTAATACCATAAGATTCCTGTTCGTAACTATTGATTGTTTCCTGAATGCTAGCAACTAGCTGAAAGTTATCTTCCTCGAATTTCATTCTTTCGTTTTCTTCGTGAGCTACATCTTCATAATTCGCTTTTTCATTTTCGTACATTGAATACTCAACGCTATTTTGAATTTCATCGAACTGTATCAACGTTTTATTAATAGTTTCTAACCTGAGTTTCAACTGTATAATTTCTTTCTCATCAATTGAATCATGATCTATTTTTTCCATGTGATTTTTCAACCTTGTAACTGAAGCTTTGCAATCACCTTGTTTAAATCGCAATTCAGTTAAATCGGACATTATTACAATAAGAATCTACACTCAATTATTGTGGATTTAACTTGGATAGGAAAGATAGGATCACTCACTTGCTTATTTATCCTTATTTATTGTTATTCTGGACTCTGCGTCGGCGATCGTCGTCGCACCTGCACGTTGCTGCTGGAATAATCTGCGCCAACTCAGTTCTTCTGTCCTCGTCGCAGTCGCCGCTGTAGACTCGGAACTTCATGGTTTCACCTTGCGTCGTAGGTCGATTATCCCTATCAAAATGTCGGACTGCTTCTGCGTCGAAAGCGTCATCTGGATATTGCTTGATTTTTGCACTTGTATAAACACAATCCGGTTCGATTGGACCAATGTTGGGTTATTGACTTGTATTACTATTGAATATTGATTGACTGGACTTGTAAATAATATTTACTTTATTCACAACATAATAAATACATGCTCTAGCCGAGCTCGTGGACTGTACTGGTGCTGCACAGGCGCAGACTCTCTTTATATAGATTATTGCACTTGGCGCAGCATGGTTGCCAGATCGCTGACAATTATGATAGAAAGATCAATCTTAGAAAATTCTTGACCTCCGCCAAGATTATCAAAAAGTTCCTGAGAAATTGGTAATGGATATTCATCCTGTTCCAAAAATGGTTTTATTGTGATTTTGAAATTTCCACATAATCTTATACTTCCGTCTTTCTTTAAAATTGGAACAACTGGCGTTGCCCAGTCAGAATAATCTACCGGAGCAATAACACCTAGCTTTAAAAGACGTTCCAATTCATATTGTATCTTTTCTTTCATAGCATAAGGCACTGGCCAAGCTCTATAAAATTTTGGTTGAACGTTTTCGGGATCTATCAAAGTAAGTTTTACTTTAGACTTATTGAAAGCGCCTAGTCCTGGTTCAAACAAATTTGGATACATTTGTATTAATTCAGATTCGATATTATTAATGCTGAATATAAAATTATTCATATTCAAATTGAAAACTGAGAGAAAACTTCTTCCTAAAATTGAAGGACCACCATTTTCATTTACAACTAATTTCAATTTCCTATTTAAATTATTAAAGGAAATTACCGGTTCAATATAACCCTGTGGCTTCAGTTGATCGCCATTGTATACGTGTAAAATTATACTACATTTATTCAATTTGAAATCAGAAAAATATGCTCCATAATATCTTCTTGATATAGCGGAAATACTAGCTCCAGTATCTAATTCAAATGCATGTGATTTTCCATTGATAACAATATTCATAATAAATGGTTCTGAATAATGATGCTCATTCAATGAAAACAGAGTATTGAAATTATCATCAAGAAAATTATGATAACCTTTTATCTTATTTTGGCTGTTACATTTACTTGGGCACATATGTCACGGGCGTAGCCAAGTTTCAGTTTCGGGGGGGGGTTTACATATTATAAAAAAAATCTTATGTTTTTCTTTTTTAATATGTCAACTTTAAAAGAGCCAACCCATTCAGTCTATTTTCACTAGTTTTATTTTTCAAGTATGTTTTGAGAAAAAAAGCATTTTCAAAATCACTTTTTGAAATTTAGTTTATTTCTTTACATCGATTCTTATGAATATATTCAGGAAAATAAAACCGTCGTAGTATTTATACAACAGAGTACTCAAATTCAAATATATGAGTAGAAAGTTTATATGCAAAAAAACGGTAAAAAATGAGTTATCACCTTTTTTGCATTTTTTCACTGTTTTATCATGAAATTTTGGTGGCAAACTTCAGATTCGAATTCTGTACCCCAGAAACAGAGATAATAAATCGAAGAAATTAAAACTACCCCATCAACTGAGTTTTAGCAGAAATAGATATAATACGCCAATGTTGAACTATCGTTTGAGCCAGGTTTTTGGGACAAAAAACTTTATGGAAGAAAACTTAAGAAGATTAAATTTTTTTTGTATTTTTTTTAATGTTCCGTCACAGAATTTCGGTGCTAAACCTCAGATTCGGATTTAGAACCCAAAAAAATAAAGGGTGTTTTTTTAGAGCTATAGAACTTTGAATTGCAATAAAACAACGATGGATTATTCGATTGATATGAATTTTATTTATCCGCAATATAATTTTGTGGCATAACATTTTAAATATGATTTCTGGCGTATGACCGACAAGGCTGGCTCGGATGTAGTCCAATCTGGACGTCCAATTTTCGATGACTTTTACAACATTTATGGCCGTATATCGGCAATAACACGGCGAATGTTGTCTTCCAAATAGTCAAGGGTTTGTGGCTTATCCGCATAGACCAATGACTTTACATAGCCCCACAGAAAGTAGTCTAGCGGTGTTAAATCACAAGATCTTGGAGGCCAATTGGTCCAAAACGTGAAATTAGGCGGTCACCAAACGTGTCTTCCAATAAATCGATTGTGGCACGAGCTGTGTGACATGTTGCGCCGTCTTGTTGGAACCACAGCTCCAAAAAAGTTTTATGATTTTATTATGTTTACGTACTTTCTTCTAGAATCGCGTAGAATCTCAAAGAACAATGAATTGATTCATCGAAACAGTCTAGGCATCCCAATTCCCAACCGTCTCGGTCAGATTTATAAAACTACAAAAATCTACCAACTGATTTCTGCCTACTAAAAATTTCATGGAAATGCGAAAAAACTACTAAAAAGTAGATTTCTACTAAATCTGGTCACACTGCTTTGAAAATAAAAATCTGATGCTGATAAGGCACGTCTACAAAATATGTTTTATTTTATTCTGCTATCATAAAAATTAATTAGCTCTGTTGGAGAATCATAAGAAAAAAACGATGACTTATATCTTATAAATTGAAATGAGTTCTTCATTCTTTATTTTTATTATCCAATCCATACAGGCTGTTCCAACATTGATGCGATGCTCTATTACAGTTAAGGGCTGATATTTTCGAATATTTTTCGACACAGTAACACGAGGTTCTATTAAATATTAGAGCTACACTATCTAATTGTTTGGAAGTATACAGGGCGTACCAAAAAAGTTTACCTCGATTAATGAACAAATATTTTTTCATGGAACACCTTTTTTTTCATTGAATTTTCAGATTGCACGGAATAAATTAACCTAAGTTGGTTCGCTCCAAATTTACCGTTTTTGAAATATTTCGATTTTTTATAAAGTGAAGGGGCTTTGGAAGATCCTAATCACTTCGACATGAATGAATTCATTCAAAACGAGTTAATTAATTGACGACTCATTCAAACGTTATTATCGGGCTTATTCTAAATGGCATAGCCTGCATTTAATTTTCTTAGTAGGTAGCAAATTTAAGTATCTTTGAGAAGTTGTCTCCTGAATGACAAAATAAATTATAGGGTGTACCAGTTGAAATAGCCCGATATTAACTTTTGAATGAGTTATCAATTAATTCTATCATTTTAACACCCAGTAGAGTTCTCAATGATTTTTGTTCGAAATCTCATTGAAATAAATTAATTCACATTCACCATGGAATAATCCTAATGGATTTTTTTTACGTATCAATTTTTCGACCCTTATTCACAGGGCCGTCGCTAGCCAAATTGCCACCCTAGCTCCTAGCAGTCAACTCTGCAGAATGCAAAGAAATTATTTTGGGATATCGAGATCTTCTACCGAAATATGGAAAAATTGAAGGCAACTGTTTGTAAAATTTCAATAATAATAACATAGAAGAAATATAAACAAAACCAACAAGTTCAAACTTATACAAAAATAAAAATCATTTTAGGATTGGTAAGTAAAAATAATAGGAACACATGAATGACTAGAACAAAAAATGAAAGTATCTGTCCGGAAAAAATATTCAACGAATTATTTAGAAATTAACTTTTCGATCATTTGAATGAATGATCGAAGTTGTACATTATTTCCAATTTTTGAACCAAAGAGGAAAAAAAACGAATTAAATATAACGAATTCGATTTTTGCCGATATTTCTAAGTTTTCATCAAATTATGCCGTAAATTGTAAAGAATCAAAAAGATGTAGTTCGCTGCTACCAATACCCTTCACATTTCATAATAATATTCAATAAGGACCCGCTCTAGCGTTTCTGCCGCCCCGGTAAAAATACAAGTCGACGCCCTTGCAGGTTCGTGGTAAGATTTTTTATAAAAAGTTGAAAAAGTTTTATAGACGGATAATGTATTGAGTGTAATTATTTCTTGAAAATTCAAATTTAATCAGGAAAGATTATTAGCTGATGAACTTCTAAAGAAATTGATAAAAATTGTTGGACGGAACAGATAAAATTTCATTTCTTGAATATATTTGGTTTTTTCCATGAATTGTTCGTAAACCCGTATTAGGTCACAAAAATCTACCCTTGATTTCAGCAGCTGGTATTACGTAAACAAAACCGATCTTCGACAGAGGCAATGAAGTGATAAAACTGTGCTAGTAACCATTTGCTAGTTATGAAAGGAAGCAATTTCATAATAATATTCAATAAGGAGCCGCTCTAGCGTTTCTGCCGCCCCGGCAAAAATACAAGTCGACGCCCTTGCAAGTTCGTGGTAAGATTTTTTATAAAAAGTTTTATGGACGGAAAATGTATTGAGTGTAATTATTTCTTATGAATTCAAATTTAATCAGAAAAGATCATTTATTCATAAACTATAAAATAAATTAACAAAAATTGTCGGACAAAAAAGATGAAAATTCCATTGCTTGAATATATTTGGTTTTTTCCATGAATTGTTCGTAAACTCGTATTAGGTCGCAAACATCTACCCTTGATTGCAGCAGCTGGTATTACGTAAACAAAACCTATCTTCGACAGAGGGATTAGAGGCAATAAAGTGATAAAACTGTGAATAGAAACCAATTGCTAGTTATGAAAAGAAGCAAGGAGGATTTCTTATAAAGGCACGTCACGGTCCGTAATGTTTTCAAGATGTTAAAAATGTGGAAATGGAATCTATTGCAAATGTTCGAATGATAACTATTTCAGTTCCGTTAATATCGCTCTTATACCTACTACCGAAAACAAATTTCAGAATTGTACCTAGCATTTTAACACCTGACAAAGTACCTTATCAAGTATCTGAAAAAGATAGTTATTTGAATTCTTTTTTTTTTAAGTATCTTAAGACACCTTTGCAAATAGTATCTTATTTTGTATTCAGATACTGTTATAAAGTAAGTTTGATGGCTTTGTCAACTTTATTTCAAAATATAGGTAATTCATTTATAAAATTTGAAATAATATTTCAATTTCCAATCAGCATCAAAAAAATCAAGTTATTAATCCGAAAAAAATAAAGGTGAATGTAAAAAGAAATCTATTCAATACATTCTTCTAGTAATTTAGTACCTAGATTTCTCGGAAAAAGTGGAAATACCTTCCTTCAATAATTGCCGCCCCTCTAGAATAGGCTCTGCGGTTTTAGGTTCTTCTGCCGAGTTCCCACTTCATAAAACATTTGAACATTTGGTTTTTTTAGCTTTAAGATGATAGTGTGTAACAATCGGATAACACGGATGAACCATTATTTCAAATTCGAATGCTGATTTGGATTTAAGGATTTCAAAGTAGGTTACTGCTGCAACCTTAAATCCAAAGGCAAATCCATAAATTCAGAATATAACACTCACTTGCACATAGTGAAGAATCAAAAAATATTGTTATATAATTGAACGTGGTATAAAATAAAATAAACTTCTCATATATTTATTTCTTAGGAAACATGAGATGGAAATGATGAAATGCAAACGTAATCCCAAAAGTGGCGGATTACTAAGCACTAAGCCCTTCCGAATTTTTGTTATAACACGAATATGCGCCGACGCCTTGATGATCGTTTTACATAAACTGATTAGTCTTTGATCGTGTATTGAAATTTAATACACAATAATCTGACGCTGGCTCTTTTGTGTGAATTCAGTGCGCATTTATGGATCAGATGAGTTTAATTTAATAAAAAACCAATTAATTTGATAGGCAGAAGGAGAATATGAAATTGAATTTTCAATCATATCACAGGATATTTCTTATAAAATAAAGAATAAACAGTGCTATTATGATATTTTGAAATTTTACATTTCATTACTAATCTTATAGGAGTAAGTTATTACAATTACCATCTGTTTACCTTATTTACATATGATAATTGATTTCTACTCTTGTGCTAACGAAATATCAGATCTTTTTTCGCTAAATTGTTGATGTTCTTGTTCATTGCTTTCTTGAGAGCTATAGATTTGTGTTCAAATAAGATCTTTACAACTCTGTATTTCGGTATGTACTATTTTTACATGTTTTGTGATTGCCATGTTTTTGACTGTTTTCTATTGCTATTGTAGAGTCCTGAAGAAGGTCCCCATCGGGATCGAAACGTCGACTAAATGAAATAAAGAAGAGTGAAATTATAACACTTATCAATTTTCCCACACCCCTTATCATACTTATAACTATTGTTGTATATTGGGAATTAAAATTGTTGATATATATATATATATATATATATATATATATATATAAATATATATACGCAGAGTGGCGAAAGCCATCGGGGAGTGACGTCCCCGCGTACCCGAGTCAACCAGTTAGAGGGTTAGCACCCCCCTTACTGTGAAAAATATGCTTTCGACACAATGGACGAAGCCTCGGATAACGCTCCCGGCGTGGGGATTGCGCCTGGGGGAAGATCACTACAGTCCCTAGTAGAGGAAGGTGGAGCAAGTGGCGCCACTCTACGAAATGGTACCACAAGGCCTCGCAGATCAAATAGAACCGCACAGGGGAATAGCTTGGACATGTCGTTACAAGACAATCCCGCTTTAACCCGAAGAAAAAGGCAGCACTGGACGAGGGAGATGAACGTCAGTTTACTCAGTGCATACTTTGAAGCTACAGAGGGGGAAACGAACACCAAGAAGTACGTGGCAAGGTTGGCGGAACTATGGGCGGAACAACACCCGGAAAAGTTATTTACGGGAAAACACCTAGTTGCCCAGGTTAAGAACATAAAAACTCGAAAACTGCTCGCACCAGATGAAGTCGAGGCGATGAAATCTAACGCAATAAGAGCCTCGACAGGCAGAACCATCCAAAACATAAGAAGAAGCATACAACGGAGAAGCACAATCGCACAACGGCCAGGGAACGATGATGAACAGAATGAGGAGGAACAACACATAACGGAGACGGAACAGGATGAACATACAGACGGAATACGAACAATCTACGAACAAGTCAACCTGAAAAGGGAAGGAATAAGGATGGAGGCCAGACCAAAAATCACCAAAATCACACAAAATAAGAACACAAAGGAGATCATCCAAGCCATAAATACCACCCTGAAGCCAGCATTCAACAACGCAAAAAACTTCGAAGAGCTATGCCACACCATCTACTGTGCAGCTACCGTCACAAACATCATTTTAGAAAGCAAAACAGAACACCGAACCCAAGAAGAACATAAAGAACCGATACCACCATGGGAACAGAGGATAGAGAGGAAAATAACGAACTTAAGAAAAGAGATAGGTATCCTACATGCATACGTAAACACCACGAACCCTAGCAAGAAAGTTGAAAAGAAGACAGAGAAATACATTTTCAGGCTGAAGATCAAATCAAAGACCAAATCAGAACAGCGAGAACAACTTAAAGTCCACACAGAAACACTAAAGCACAAAATAGCCGCACTAGGAAATAGATTAAGAAGATACCACAAACGAACCCAAAGATTTAAAGATAATAACCTATTCTCCAACAATCAAAGACAGTTCTTCAGAAAGCTAGAGGAAGGGAAAGACGAGAAAACGACGAACCCACCACACCCAGAGGACATGCGACAGTACTGGGCACAAATCTGGACAAATAGAGGCGAACACAGGAAAACAGCGGCGTGGATAGAGCGTGAAAAGAGAGAACACGACAACGTGCGGGAAATGCCCGAGATAACCATAACCGAAGAAGATGTGAAAGAAACTATTAAAAGAATGAAGAACTGGACAGCACCGGGTATAGACCACATACAGAAAATCTTTCACACACACACATCAAGCACTGGCACGACTGATAAGAAAGGCTATAGAAGATCCACGCACTATACCGGAATATTTCACGCAGGGAACCACCCTCATGCTCCCAAAGAAGGGTGATCTGACGCAGGCCAAAAACTACAGACCAATAACCTGTTTACCGTCAGCATACAAAATACTCACCTCAACGATAGGCCATAAAATCCGAAGCCACCTAAAACCCAATAACATAATGGCATGGGAGCAGAATGGGTGCAAGAAGAAAGGACGTGGATGTAAAGAACTTCTGGTGATCGACAAGATGCTCACCAAACAGGCAAAAAAGAGACAGAAGAACATATCGATGGCCTGGATCGATTACCAGAAGGCATATGATTCGATACCACACTCCTGGCTGCTTGAAATCCTGGAAATTTACAAGGTAAACAGATTGATAATAAACCTAATCAAAAGCCTAATGTCAACATGGCGCACAACATTGTCCGTTAAAACACGAACAATCAACTATAGGACAGAAGAAATAAGAATTAAGAACGGCATATTCCAGGGCGATGGATTAAGTCCGCTGCTGTTTTGCCTCGCTTTGAACCCCCTCAGCAACATGCTAAATAGATCAGCGTACAATTACGCAATCAACGAGCAAACCAAAATAACCCATCTTTTCTATATGGATGATCTGAAGCTGTTTGCTAGAGGGAGGAAACAACTCGAAGAGGAAGTCGAACTTGTGAGAGGTTTCAGCGCAGATATTGGGATGTCGTTTGGACTAGAAAAGTGCTCCACGGTGGAAGTTAAGAGAGGAAAGCTGGTGGAAACAGAGAACATAAAGATGGCGGATGGAAGAGAAATGGCAAACCTGGGGACGGAGAACACATACAAATACCTAGGGATACAACAGACGTATGAAATAAAACAGAAAGAAAATAAAAATGCTGCAGAAACAGAACTCATCAGACGAGTTAAGAAAATAATCAGCTCACAACTGTCAGCAAAAAACAAAATCACAGCCATCAACACCTGGGCCCTACCAACTTTTTCCTATACGTCGGGAATCCTTGATTGGTCCAAAACAGATCTGGAGAGACTGGACAGAAGAATACGAACAATATTCACACAGAACGGCATGCTACATCCAAATTCGGCAATAGAGAGGCTTTACTTACCCAGAACAGAAGGAGGACGTGGGTTAAGCAGCTTGCAACACATCTGTCTCAAAGAGGAAAGAAAAATTAGAGATTACTTCAGAGAGAACAACTTGCCTGTACATCAATGGATATCGGCCCAGTTCGCTGAAACACACAACGAGCAGGACGCAGGAGAAGACCCACCTGCAAAATTAAGACAGAGCTGGAAAACAAAAGCCTTACACGGAAGATTCTACACAAGTTTACACCAACCAGATGTAGATATAAAGAACTCAAATACCTACCTGGTACAAGGCTACCTATTTCCCCAGACGTAAGGAACAGTCCTGGCAATCCAAGACCAGGTCGTCCCAACCAGAACATATGTGAAGCATATTTTAAAACAACAAGTGGAATCCACTAAATGCAGGATGTGCAACGTGGCCGAAGAAACAATCCAGCACCTGTCCTCAGGATGTTCCACAATAGCAGGCACGAAATATCTCAGCAGGCATGACAATATGGGTAAAGTCGTTCATCAATTACTATGCCTCCAAAAGCAACTAGTCCAACACTTCACACCACACCACATATATAAACTACAAACTATAGTAGAGAACGAACAGCACAAAATATACTGGGATCTGGCAGTCACAACAGACAGAGGTGTGAAACACAATAGACCGGACATGGTGGTATGGGATAACAAAAAGAAGACCGTCATTATTATTGACTTTGCTGTGCCGCAAGATAACAACCTAGCGAAAAGCTATGCCGAAAAAATATCCAAATATGAGGCACTAGCACAGCAAATGAAGGACATGTGGAGGCTCAAAGCAGTGACTATAATGCCTCTAATAATAAGCGTGAATGGCCTCGTACACCGAAAGACCACTCAACATCTAAATGAACTGGACCTGCCGCACAACACCATCACGTGGATGCAGAAAGCAGTAATCCTAGGAACTGTCAGCATAGTGAGAAAAATAATATATCCCCACTAGCTCACGGAGGTACTCTAAAAAAAAAAAAAAAATATATATATATATATATATATTTTTTTTTTTTTTTTTTAGAGTACCTCCGTGAGCTAGTGGGGATATATTATATATATATATATATATATATATATATATATATGTATATATATATATATATATATATATATATATATATATATATATATATATATATATATATATATATATATATATATATGTATATATATATATATATATATATATATATATATATATATATATATATTATATATATATATATATATATATATATATATAGGCCAGAGTGTACCACAGGGAAATCGCGACGAAAACAGGTCTACTGCAAAGTAATGACAGTTTTTATAGTTACCAACCACGAGATGTGCTGGAGAATGACATCTTCAAGCTGTACTGGGACACTGCCATGGTCACAGATAGGTCTATAGCACACAATCGCCCTGACATTGTGTTGTTCAATAAAACCGAAAAGTCTGTACAGATAATAGACGTATCGGTTCCCGCTGACGACAACATCACCAAAGCCTATACGGAGAAGGTCAGTAAGTATCACGACCTGGCCTTTGAACTGAAGGAGATCTATGGCCTCAGAAAGACATCTATAGTGCCACTCATAATATCGGTAAACGGCTTGGTGGAGGCCCACATGCTGGAGAATACAAAGAGGCTGCAACTTGATACTTACTTGATTAGTCAAGCCCAAAAGCAAGTGATTTTGGGCACTACGCGGATAGTCGGGAGGTTCTTGACCAGCTCCTGAGAACAATCTTGGCTGAAGAATCAGCCCGGTTGTCTCACGTACCAACCCGATAAATGGTGAAAAAAAAAAATATATATATATATATATATATATTTTTTTATATATATATATGTATATATATATATATATAATATATATATAATATATATATATATATATATATATATATATATATATATATATATATATATATATATATATATAATGTTATATCCAAAAAAATACAACTGTCACTGAATAATCAATTGAAGTGTTTCTCTGAAATAAAAGTTTATTTTTTTATCATGGAAAATACAACAGGTATTAACACAATTTAATTAATTATAAAACATACCTGAAATAAAAGAAACAACATTCAAAGTTAATTATTCAATCAATTCAATTCAGAATTCAAATTCTCTCTAATACAAAATTCAGTTTTAATTATTTCTGTCACTTTGACATACAATGTAACTTGATAACATACAACAGTCTCCTTACATCTCCCCCCCTAGGAAGACAGTTTTGGTACAAAACTACTAAACAATCGATATCATCCTTCATCTGCTACTTCTATATTAGGAATCGGAATCAATTTAGAAATATGAAACAAATTCAATTCTGATTTTCTATGTCCTGTATTAATTTCAAAAATCGATTGTGATATTTTTTTCAATATTATATAAGGTCCAATTCTTAATTGGTCTAATTTTTTTCGATTCAGTTTATTACCATTTTCAACATATACTGAGTCGCCAACTTTGAAATCGTATTCCCTTCTGTTCTTGTCATATATTCTCTTATTATATTCATGGTATCTATTACTATTTTTTAAGGCAATTTTCCTATCCTTTTCTAGGTTATTCTGGTCCTTCGCTTTCCTTAGTTCATTTGGTAATATTGAAGTATCATCTCCTTGTAATAAATATTTAGGACTGAATCCAGTAACTGTGTGTTCAGTCTCATTGTACTTTTCGACACAATTATGAGCTACTCTTGTCCATGCGTATCTGTTATTCTTTTCATTCATTGCACATCTTATTTTATTAACTAACGTTTGATTAAGTCTTTCATTCAAACCATTGGAGAATGGTGCATTCACTGCAGTGAAAATCATTGTGATGTTTTTCTCTTCTAGGAAATCCTTAAAATCCTTAGAATTTATACCCGGATACTGATCAGTAAGAAGTGTTCCAATATTATAATCTTGAAGTACATTTTTTATAAGCTTGATGAAATCATTTGAGTTTCGTGTTTTTGATGTCAATATGTAAGCAAATCTCGTGAAATGGTCTACTAGCAGATGTAAATATTTCTTAGTGGACCGCGAGCCACCGAATCCTCCTATTGTGTCTATTGAAACCATTTCAAACGGTTTTTCTGCAGGACCTAGATGCGATAACAGACCAATTTTCTCTTGTCTCGATTTATTTTTTATGCAAATTTCACAACACTTACAAATTTTCTTAATATTTATTATACATTCTCTGATGTGTAATAAGGGAGTATTTTGCTTTGCATTTGTTTTATCCCTATGTGACAAAAATTCTTGTGGGTATTCTCTATAAGTTTTTTACAAAACTCTTCCGACAGTATAATCTTTTCTTTATTTCTTACTTTCTTGTAATATAGACTATTTTTGGAAATAAATTTATTCCTGTTATTTTTTAAATCTTTGTTCTCTTCTTGATCTGCCAAAATATCTTCAATCTTTATCATATTCACTATTTTCAATTTATCTTCTTCATCCTCTTGGGATTCCAGTACCGGATTTCTGCTCAAGCAATCTGCTTCCAAATTTTCTTTTCCTGGACGATAAATTATCTCAAAATCGTATTGTGATAAATAATAAGTGAGATCGCCCAATTCCTCATCTGTTCGAGCTTTAATATTCATTTTCTCTAAAGGTTTATGATAGGAAAATACTTTGAATGATTTTCCTATGAGCCAATGTTGCCAATATTTAACAGATTCTTTTATCGCTAAACATTCTAAATATACAGCCTTCTTCTTTTTCTGTGTTTCGTTCAGTTTTTTTGAAAAATATGCCACTGGTTTTTCAACTTTTGAATTCTCATTCAGTTGCGGTTGTTTCAGAACAGCTCCTATCCCTTGTAAGCTTGCGTCAGTATATATATGGATTGGTAGGCCCGGATCGAAAATAGCCAAGATTGGCTGAGTACACAGAAAATTTTTCATATATTCAAAGGCTTTTTGACATTCTTCTGTCCAAATGAATTTTTGACCTTTCCTCAACAAATTATGTAAGGGCTCTAGAATCAATGAAATTTTGGGAACGTATTCGTTATAGAAATTAATTTTTCCTAAGAACTGTCTAATGTTCTTCTGATTTCTTGGTATGGGAAAATTTCGAATTGAAATCAACTTATCTTTTATTGGAGAAACTGAATTATTTCTAATGACGTGACCCAGGTATTGAACTGAGTCCAATGCAAATGAGCATTTAGAGAGCTTCAATCTGAAACCCTCTTTCATAATAGCTTCTAGTAATTGAGATAAATGATTTATATGTTCTTCGAAAGATTTGGAAAAAATTAATATATCATCAATGTAGTTCACGGCAAAATTTGATAATTTGTATTTTCTTATTATGTTAGACAAGATTCTTTGAAAGATAGCTGGGGCAGTCTTCAAACCAAATGGCAGACAGGTCCATTGGAAATGACCCTCTCGAGTTACAAACCCTGTTTTTCTTCTATCTTCAATTCGTAGTGGAATAGACCAAAATGCTGAATTTATGTCAAGTTTCGAAAAATACTTACAATTTCTGGTTTTTATAATCTTTCACCGTTCCAACATCATATTTATCTTTAGCAAATATATTTTTATATTTATTTACAAGATTTTGAATAGATGTTTCTTCCTGATTATTCAAATTACTTGTTAGGACTTCAAAAATATCTACATCCACATGTTCATTGAAATTTATTTGAAACTCTTCTGGTTTTCTGGTAGAATTAGGAATTTTCTGTTCTATCTCCAATTTTTCATTATGTATTAATCTAAATTTTGTTATGCAATCTAATCCAATCAAAAAATCATTTTCAAAATTTTCATTACTTATTATGAATACATCTATGTATTCTTCTATATTCAATATTTTTGCTTTTACTGTTATCATACCATCTGTTTTATTCACACCATTAATTGTTCTCAAGTTAACTCCTTGTATAGATTTATTCTCATTTGATTTTAGATGTATAAGTTTTGAGTTTATTGAAGAAACATTTGAGCCTGTATCATAAATAGCGGATACTTCCAACGTGTCATTCAATGTTACCTTGAGCTTAATTAATGGTGGAATTATTAGTTTTTTGGATCAGTGTTGTTGAATTCTACTTCTAATGTTGAATTATTAACGTGTTGCATTCTTTCTTTTTTTTTTTTGAACCAGCATTCTGCTGTAGGATGAAAACGTATTCCTTTATCTTCATTTTTACAAATTTCACAAGGTGACTTGACTGTATTTTCTTTGTTAGAGTGATACTTGTCATTTTTCTTTTCAAAATTTTTCTTATATACCAAATGTTCTAATTTTCCTAATTCATTATAAAGATCTTCTACTATTTTTAAATTTCCTCTATCAATCATGTTGATAACAAAATTTGGCAAACCTGTTGCAATCAGATCTATCAATGTTCCACTATCAATTGAATTTCTTGCTTCTAGCAGAAGTTTTTCTTTTTTTATCGCGTATTCTAATAAAGAGCCTTTTTGGTATTTGAATGAGAACGCAAATCTTATAGAAGACCAACCTTTACCTGTGAATGTTTTACAGAAACTCTCTCTCCATATTTCCCATTTCGATTCAATGGTTAGTTTCATTAGTGTACAACTATACCAATCCATAGCACCTTTATCCATAAATGATTTCAGGATCTCAATTTTGTTTTCATCCACAGATATCTGAAATCGCTCGCATTCTTTCTCGAATCCAGTAATCCATTGATCTGCGCTCGAAGTTCTCCCATCAAATTTTTCGATGGTGAATTTATCTGCTATTCCGCCTATGTTTCTAAGTGAAGTTTGACCTCCACTCTTTTCAAGTAATTTTTCCAACGCTTTAATCAGTGGCTGGTCAGAGGCATTCACAGAGACATTCAGCTGATCTTCAAGCTTTTCTTCTAAGAAGATATCTTCAAACTGAAGATTACCACCTTCATCCAGATAGGTAGCAGCCAAATCCTCGTTTAAATTAATCCATACCCTTCTAATTTGGTTTCTCTTGGAAATTGAATTTTCAACCTTATTATAAGCTGAAGTTTTTATTACTTGTGTATGTAAACTAGCTCTTTGATACATATCGGGAATTGCATAATTACGGCCATCAGTAGTTCCAATAGAAGTTATGCAAAGCACATTAGTTTTGGAATCTTCTACACATATCTTAAAATCAAACCGTAGCTTGTCCATGTTTGTGATATCAACAAGAATGTTGTTTTATAATGTTATATCCCAAAAAATACAACTGTCACTGAATAATCAATTGAAGTGTTTCTCTGAAATAAAAGTTTATTTTTTTATCATGGAAAATACAACAGGTATTAACACAATTTAATTAATTACAAAACATACCTGAAATAAAAGAAACAACATTCAAAGTTAATTATTCAATCAATTCAATTCAGAATTCAAATTCTCTCTAATACAAAATTCAGTTTTAATTATTTCTGTCACTTTGACATACAATGTAACTTGATAACATTCAACAGTCTCCTTACATATATATATATATATATATATATATATATATATATATATATATATATATATATATATATATATATATATATATATATATATATATAAATTGAAAAATAAGGGATATCGACCAAATATGCACATTAAGTTGTTACTCTATATTCATTTGCCAAGAGTTCGGAATCTAGTAACAACAATAATAAAAAACATACAAAAATTAAAAAATATTTTATTAGAAAACTCATACCCACAGGGAATGATTAATAAACTATTGTTTTCCAGTACAAACCCAGTGAGACAGATAATGATAAACGGAGAGGATAATGAACGAGAACACCAAGAGGAAGTTGAGATCAAATACTGTTCAATACCAAACATCAAAACACTCTCGACAAAAATTAAGAGATGTTTCAACAACCAAGAAAACATCAAAGTAATCATTAAAAACCACAAATCTGTAGCCAACCTATACTCCAAACTCAAGGATCCTATACCAAAAAACTTAAGAACTAATATAATTTACCAGATAAAATGTATGGACTGCAACCAAACATACGTGGGACAAACTTCGCAGTGGTTAAAGAATAGGATCACACTTCATTGGAGAGATATCAAATTAAACAACCAAAGATGTGCTTTATCAATACATGCGAACGAGAACGATCACAGGATCAACTTGGATGAAGTGGAAGTTTTAGATGAAGAGAGGAATTACAAAAAGAGGACAATTCTAGAAATGGTACATATTGGAGAACAACCTTACCCAATAAACAAAAAGACCGATACTGATAACTTGAGCAATATGTTTACATACCTTTTATCATTAAGTCGAGAACCCTTTAACGATGGCCCAATAGACGAATAAAGAATTTTGGACACCCCTGACATTGTAGTCGTGACGTTTCTATGATATTTGACGTTGTTTTCTATGTTTAATATTAATATATATTTTATATTTATATTTATATATTAATGACAAAAAAAACAAAACCTAAAAAAATTAGATTTTAATGCGTAGTAGTGGATTGATTAATTGTTGTGATAAGTAAATTAGCAGTGAATGTAGATTATATAGTATAGAATAGATGGTAGAAAACTTTTCCTGTAGAGGTGATAGATACGTTATTTTACACTTAAGAGACGACCTCAGATTCAGTAAGTTAATTCAGAAAAGTTTTTTAGAATGTGAGAATGAATTTAAAAGATTTTATAGTTGTACATGTCCTTGGTTAACATTATTTTGATTACTTGTTGTAGGAGCCCTGCAGAAGGAACAAACTAGTTTCCGAAAGCTTGGCAAATGAATAAAGAGTAACAACTTAATGTGCATATTTGGTCGATATCCCTTATTTTCCAATTTATCAATAAAACACGACCATTAACTAGGAGTTTATATCAAAAATGGGATTTTTTCAAAGGATGACATCTTTATATAGGGAGAAAACATCACATCTACTCAAGCAATGGATGACCAACAACACTAAACTGGCAGCATTCAAAAACAGGCGAATATTTCTACTGGAGTGTAAGAGACAAGCACTGGTACCACCACATATTGGAAATGGAATGAAAAACGCGAACACCCTTTTTGAGTTAAATTCAAATTTCAGACTAAACAAGAGGGTGGCAGAGTTTAACAACAAACTTGCGTTAAAGATCATGAGACTGGAAATCGAACATACACAATCGATGATCAAGAAAATAGAGAGATCCCAACAAGAAAACTTAAAAGAACTAAACACTACATTACCACAAACTATATTGACTGAATTCCTTGCAAGACAGGAAGTTACATATATTAGAGAGTTCCACAAAATAAGACAAAAAAATAGAGAAAAAGTTCATCGACTTAGAGAACAGAAAAAGATCAAATACAGGGTGCAACAGAAATGGCTCATGAACCTCACAGCTGAAGTCATTCCAAAGGAAGTTGAAACTATACTTGCATTGGGGTCAAAATTTAGTATATCCACAAATATGCAAGAGACATCTATAAAGAGGTTAGTAGCAGATATTGAGAGCATACTAGATAGGATACCTGTAGGTGAAAGAGACCTAATGCGAGTAAAAGTTACTAGCATTATAACAAACCATTTCCATAAATACAAGGATAATTCTCAAGTCATAGACTTCATATATAATAAAACAAGACAATTTCTAAAGATCCATGAAAACCTCATCGTATTAAATAGTGATAAGGGCTCAGTCACAGTCATCATGACAAGAGATGATTATTTACAAAAGATGCACGATCTTTTGAGTACTGATAGTTTCAAAGAAATAGCACGAGACCCCACAACAACTATACAGAAAAAAACAAATTTGATTATTTCAGAATTAAAAAACATAGGTGCAATAGATGGTGGTCAAGCGAAATCATTGAGAAAATATAACTCAGTAGCCCCACGCATATACGGAAACCCCAAAGTCCATAAAGTGAATACACCACTAAGACCAATCGTGTCAGATATATAAGGACCTACAATTCATTTAGCCATGTTCATCGCGCACATTCTTACTTGTGCCTTTGATACCAACAATGAATATTATGTGAAAGATACATTTGAAATTGCAAATATGTTAAACAACTTTAAATTACCACCTGGTTATATTCTAGTTTCCTTGGACGTAGTCAATCTTTTCGGAAATTTAACAAAGAAAATTGTCTTTGAAGCTTTGGCAGAAAAATGGAATGACATTGAAGAACACTGTAATATACCAAAAGAAAAATTTATGAAAATACTAGATTTCCTTTTCGACTCTGGATATTTTATGTTTGGAGGAAAGTATTTTATGCAAGTGTTAGGATGCACAATGGGATCGAAATTAAGCCCAATAATGGCTCTTTATGCCATGGATTATTTGTTAATGAAAAGTTTACCTAAGCTATCTTTCAGACCACCATTCATAAAAAAGTTTGTAGATGACCTACTTGTGGCTATACCTGGCACAGAGAAAGAAAATGTTCTCCATGTGTTCAACAGCTACGATGAACACATCCAATTCACTATTGAGGTTGAAGACGAATTGCAGTCTGTACCCTCCTTGGATACAAGAGTACATAGAATTGAAGATACCATAAGACTGGACTGGTACAAAAAGGAAACTTCATCAGACAGGTACATTCACTATTTATCAGATCATGCCACACAAGTAAAGATAAATTTCATAAAAGAAAAAGTAAATAGAATAAAAAATATATGCCACCCCGATTTTGTGACCAAAAACATAAAAAAATTTAAAAATATTTTATTAGAAAACTCATACCCACAGGGAATGATTAATAAACTATTGTTTTCCAGTACAAACCCAGTGAGACAGATAATGATAAACGGAGAGGATAATGAACGAGAACACCAAGAGGAAGTTGAGATCAAATACTGTTCAATACCAAACATCAAAACACTCTCGACAAAAATTAAGAGATGTTTCAACAACCAAGAAAACATCAAAGTAATCATTAAAAACCACAAATCTGTAGCCAACCTATACTCCAAACTCAAGGATCCTATACCAAAAAACTTAAGAACTAATATAATTTACCAGATAAAATGTATGGACTGCAACCAAACATACGTGGGACAAACTTCGCAGTGGTTAAAGAATAGGATCACACTTCATAGGAGTGATATCAAATTAAACAACCAAAGATGTGCTTTATCAATACATGCGAACGAGAACGATCACAGGATCAACTTGGATGAAGTGGAAGTTTTAGATGAAGAGAGGAATTACAAAAAGAATTCTAGAAATGGTACATATTGGAGAAAAACCTAACCCAATAAACAAAAAGACCAATACTGATAACTTGAGCAATATCTATACATACCTATTATCATTAAGCCGAGAACCCTTTTACGATGGCCCAATAGACGAATAAAGAATTTTGGACACCCCTGACATTGTAGTCGTGACGTTTCTATGATATTTGACGTTGTTTTCTAAGTTTCCCTTTTATATTAATGACAAAAACAACAAAACCTAAAAAAAATAGATTTTAATGCGTAATAGTGGATTGATTAATTGTTGTAATAAATAAATTAGCAGTGAATGTAGATTATATAGTATAGAATAGATGGTAGAAAACTTTTCCTGTAGAGGTGATAGATACGTTATTTTACACTTAAGAGAGGACCTCAGATTCAGTAAGTTAATTCAGAAAAGTTTTTTAGAATGTGAGAATGAATTTAAAAGATTTTATAGTTGTACATGTCCTTGGTTAACATTATTTTAATTACTTGTTGTAGGAGCCCTGCAGAAGGAACAAACTAGTTTCCGAAAGCTTGGCAAATGAATAAAGAGTAACAACTTAATGTGCATATTTGGTCGATATCCCTTATTTTCCAATTTATCAATAAAACACGACCATTAACTAGGAGTATATATATATATATATATATATATATATATATATATATATATATATATATATATATATATATGTTGCGGAGGAGTCGGTCCAACATTTATCATCAGGATGCTCAACCATAGCGAATACGAAATATCTGGCTCGCCATAACAATATGGGGAAGGTTGTACACCAGCTGTTGTGTCTTCAGAAAGACCTCATCCAGCACTTTACACCACACCACGTGTACACTCCAAAAACTGTACTGGAAAACCAACATTCCAAAGTTTACTGGGACCTAACGCTCATAACGGATAGAGGGGTTGAGCATAACCGTCCAGATATGGTGGTGTGGGACAAATTGAACAAAACCGCCACCATAATAGACTTCGCGGTTCCCCAAGACAACAACTTGGCGAAGACCTACGCAGAAAAGATTAGGAAATATGAGGCACTAGCACATCAGATGAAAGATATGTGGAAGCTTAAAAGCGTAATAATTAAGCCCCTGGTCATAACTGTGAATGGTCTCGTCCACCGTAAGAGCACTCAACATCTCAAGGAGCTGAATCTGCCTAAGAACACGATCACATGGATGCAGAAGGCTGTGATTTTGGGAACCGTGAATATCTTACGGAAGGTCGTATACCCCCATTGATCAAAAAGAGGGTTATCCTTGATGCCTTGGCGTCCGGATAATTCTACGAAACCCACTAATAAGTGTGAATTTAAAAAAAAAAAAAAAAATATATATATATATATATATATATATATATATATACAGGGTGAGTCTTTGACTTGTACATATATTTCAACCGAAGATTCCTGAGGTCAAAAGAAACACTTTTTTCCTTTATAGTTTTTTCCGATTCGGCCCGGTTACAAAGATACAGGCTGTTGAAAATCGATAAAAAAAAGTGATTTTCAGCTATATCTCGTAAATGGTTCTATTGAAGGAAATGATTTTTGGAATATAGCTTTTCCTTGATGTGATACATCTTCTCCGAACACAAGATTCCCTACACATCTTTCAGTTTCTTCATTATGAACATTACATCACATAAAAATACCAGAAATTCGAAGAACCCAACTCTTAAAAGTAATTTGGACGTTCATTGAACAATATTTGGCTAATTTGGAAAATAAAAGTATTCTTCATATTTTCTCCTACAAAGCGCCGTTTTCGAGTAACTTGATCTTAAAAAAAAAAAATTATCTGTGAAATTCGAAAAATTGGGTACTTTGGCTAAATGCAACTCTGTTCTGTTGTGGAAAAAAAAAACCACAGAAATGAATATTTCCTATGATGTCATGTCTCAGATTTTAGAATTGAAGTACTAGCCAACTTAGTTTGAAAATGAAGTTATTTGAATAAGCTCACCTCAACTCTTTTATTTGATTACAAATTACTGAGCTTTGACACAGCTCTTATAATAAGAAGATACTTCATTAAAATCAACATTCTATTTTGAAAAGTCCAGATTTCCCATAAAGCCCATGTTCAAAAAAGTTTTCACAAAATAGTCCCATTATAATGACAACAGTCAATATCCCACTAAAGACTGCTGCTATCGAACAATACTGTATTCTTCGAGGGTCATTCAAACTCATACCACTAAGTACATACTGGACAAATTTTCATGTGATTGAGATTAAATACTTTTATTCTTTTGCTGTTCCATGAATTCATCCTAGAGCATATGATTGACATACTTCCAAGAGTGCCATAATTGTTTTAATATGAAAACAAATAGGTGAGTTGAAAGAAACAGGATATTCAACTGTGGATATTATTCAATACTTCTCATTTATTTTCAATGGCAAAATCAAGAAGAATCAAGTAGTAGAGTTGGCTATAATGTAGGTACATATTATAGAACAAATTTGATTACAAGTGGAGTCTAACATTTTCCATTGATTACAGAGCCATAAAACTTAATTTCCATATTTTCACACTGATGGCTCCAAAAATATTGAAGCAGATCATTATTTTTATGAGATAGTTGGAACAAATCAAATGCTTCATTTCATAAAGGAATTACTTTCTATCAGAATGCACACTTATTTATTTTGTATCCACACAATTATTTTGGAAATTGTTCTTAAATTTCTCGAAAATATGTATGGAACTTCAATATTCTGTTGGGATTCTTCAAATCTTCGATGATTTTCATTTCATGATAGCATAATATCAAAATTATAATAACAACAACAGTGTAAATGAATATTTTAGGTTAGAACATAGATTATTCGAACTGCTGTGTTTAAATTTGCAACACTCGAAATTTGAGGTTTAAACTTAAAACCACAGACTACTAGTCTGTGTTAGAACTTTTACAGATTTATTTGAGAATGTGAGGTTAAATGTCAATTCTTGTACGATATATTATAAATGCGATATAATAAATGAATGAATGGATATGAATTATGAGTATCAGAGCTAAGCTTATATGGGTGGTAGCGAGCTCAATTCGTTATGATTATCGGAAATGAAATAGAAAATCAAGAGAAAAATATTTAATCTTTATCACCAATGAAATTGGGATAACTCATTTATTGTATTATAAATACTACTTTGTTCAACAAATGGAATGTTAAAAGTGAGTTTATGATGGTTTTTCCAATCTAGTATCTTATTTCCAAGGTTCAAATTGTATATCTTATACTTGCGAAAACTTCAGTGTTCCGGTTACCAGGGGTGAATTAGCTCATTATGAAAATTTAAAATGGCTATATCTTTTTAACAGGGCCGAGTCGGAAAAAATGGTAAATGAAAAAAGTGTTTCTTTTGACCTCAAGAATCTTCGGTTAAAATATATGTACAAGTCAAAGACTCACCCTGTATATAATAGATAACAATGTTAGGATGTTTCGATCTAGGAAATTCAGTGATACACTTTTATATCATCCAAGCTTTCGGTAAGACTTCTTACCTTTCTCAAGGATCTGCGAAATACAGGGTGTTTCCTAAACATGCGGCAAAAATTCAGGGGGTTGTTCCTTGGACTATTTTAAGCATGTTTTGTCCTTGAATGATTTTTGAAAAACCTCTTTGTTTCGAAGATACAGGGCGAACAACATTTTTCATATTTTTAAAATTAATAATAGTTTAAATAAAAATGCGTACCGCACTGTGTTTACTAAGTAGGTACAATTTATTTTTAAATTTGTTTAACAACATTCCAATTACTAAAAACGGCCAGTTTTTTGACTAAAAATTGATAAGTGCAGATGGTAAAGGTATACAGATTAAACACGGTTTTCATTTGAATGGGTGTAACTTAATAAGAAATGATCCTGGTGTTTTTGAAAGGGTTCGGCAGTCAATGAGGAGAAGATTGGATGCTTGTATGCTGGCTAGAGGTGGTCATTTTCAACAGTTTTTGTAGGTTGAGTTGAATTTTCATGTAATTTTTCATAATAAAATGTTATCATCTGAAATTTTGTTTCCCCTATATCTTCGAAACAAATAGGTTTTTCAAAAATCATCAAAGGACAAAATATTCTTAGAATAGTCCAAGGAACAACCCCCTGAATTTTTGCCGCATGTTTAGGAAACACCCTGTATATTAAATATAAACATTACAAATAGCAAGTTCACAAAACTAACGTACATATATTGTGGTTTTATTCCTTCCTGTTGATCTTATTTCAAAATATTCAAAAAACAATTTGAATATTTTGAAATAAGATCAACAGGAAGGAATAAAGTCAAATACTAAGTCAAATAATAAGTCAAATAATGTCATAAAAGATATTAGAGATTACCAAATCAATTTCATCCTTGTCCACAAATTATCATATTCTAATATGAAAATACGATAATTTTTTACACGCGGTACGATATTTTAGGCTTGTTGACCTGGCAACGCTAGGTAGGTAGGTAGGTAGGTCATAAAAGATCATAAAAGCTGTTTGGGATTTGCCGAAAGATGTTTACGAAGTACGGTTCCATTAGATTTTTTCTTGTTCAAAAACAAATTTTATATTGGAAATATGTATGTAGATAAAACAGAAAGTTATTAAAATATGAACTTCAAGTCAAAAATGTCTTAAATATACATCGGAATACGATGTTATGCGAATGCACATTCATCCGAAGCCTAGTTATAATTATTCTAACCTCCTCGGTTTTGTGATCAAGGATTATAAGGCATTCCAATGACCTGTCAAATATGGCTGCTGTAGGCGAAATGTTTACAAAACATTGTTTTGTTGTCATTGAGTTTTCATATTGTTCTGTTATAAGTTGATCTTAAAGTTGTGAGAGTCGTTCCAACAGTAAAATTCTTTTCAGTGCCTGCGGTTTTAAGCCACAGGTTTCTTACGGATAAAAACGAATTGTCTGAAAGGCGTAGGGCACTATGGATAGCAGCAATTAAGAGGGACGATTTTACTGAATCGAAACTAAAGAATCAGAGAGTCTGCAGTAAACATTTTATAACTGGTAAGTGATATAGTTGAAATCAACCTAAGTGGCCAAGTGTTGTAATGATATTTACATTAAAAGTATTTTACACCAGTCTGAATTGCCTCTAGGAAAACCTGCTGCTTTGGAAGATGAAAATCATCCGGATTGGGTTCCATCACAGAAAATTATTATTATTTTTATTATTATTATTACATATAAATGAAGGCTGAGGTCTAAGTCCTATGTAAGCCTAAAAACTAAAGAAATCAATAAGCTGACTGAATGCATGCAGAGAAAAAAAAACAATTAATATATGCATAGAAACAAATTAACCAAATAAGCAACTGTCTATTTTTTTTTTAAACTATTCACTGAGTCAGAATTCACTACATCACCAGGTAAGCCATTCCATGTCTCGAATATACGGTTGAACAAAAAATATTGTCTCTGTCTTGTGGCAAACTTCTCCTTTTTCAATTTGAAAGTGTGACCTCTCAACCGCGGATCATTGTTGAAAATGAGAAGTTCTCTAAGGTTAGCATAATTGTACTTGGCTATACGGAAAGATATGACAAGGTCCCCACGGAGTCGACGTTGGTCAAAAGCTATCAGTTGTGCCATCCTCAGTCTTTCGGGATAGGTTGGCCGCACTTCACCAAAAGTCATACGCGTGGCTCGACGCTGAACACTTTCCAACAAGTTCCTGTCGCGCACCAAGACCGGACACCACACTGAACCTGCATACTCCATAATTGGACGAACGTAGGTTCTGTATAGTTTCATCGAACTTGAAAATGATAAATGGGAGAACGTTTTGCGGATGAGGTAGGTCAGCGTATTGGCGCGCTTGCATGTGGATATTATGTGTTCGAACCAAGTTAGGTCAGCGTTAATAGTCACTCCCAAGTCCACATGTGAGGACACTATGCGTAACGGTTGACCGTTTATCGTGTACGTGCGTAGTGGATTGTTCTTTCCTTGGTGAAGTACAACGCATTTGTCGACATTAAGAGGTATCAGCCATTCCTCACACCACTGACTAATCGAATCTAGGTCTTCTTGAAGAAATTGATGCTCTTCTATGGCATTTCCATACAGTTTAGTATCATCGGCATAAAACGACTTGCGGGACTTTATATGAAGCGCAAGATCACTTGCATAAACAACGAAGAGGAGTGGGCCAAGAATAGACCCCTGGGGAACCCCACTTGTGACTTGTCTGTCCGAAGAAAAAGAATGACCCACCTTGACAGTGAAAGTCCGGTCCGTCAAGTAATCTTGAATCCATAGGCTTAGTTGGCCCCGGATACCGAATGTGTCGAGTTTATGCATTAGCCTCCGCACTGGGACCCTGTCGAAGGCCTTGGCAAAGTCAAGATAAACGATATCTGTCGGTATTTTTTTATCGTAAGCAGTCGTCCAATCGTTCAGGCACTGTAGAAGATTGCTGGTGGTGGACTTTGACGAAACCATGTTGCTCCGATGGAATGATTGGGTGTTTTGATAAAAATTTTGACATATCTTCCACAATTATTGATTCCATTACTTTGGAAGGCACGGAAAGAAGACTAATGGGCCTGTAGTTGATTGGATTGAGTTTATCACCCTTTTTGAAAACAGCAGTGACAAAGGCCCTCTTCCAGGCCCGTGGAATTTGCGATTTTGCGAAAGAGACAGACATGATTGTTGACAATGGAGAGCAGAGAACCTCGGAAAATTTGTTGAGAAAAAAGGAGCTTATTCCATCCGAACCAGGAGATGAGTTTGGTTTAATATTCGACAAATGATTTTTAATCTTTTCCGAAGTAAACGTCACGTGGTTCAGACTATCACGCAGTCGTTCTGCCCTAATCCGCGGCAGTTGACCATCTGGAGGCTCAACTGAAAAGGAGCTTGTGAAAGAGTCAGCCAAAACTTCAGCCGACTCGGTGTTTGTAGAGGACAGGGAACCGTCAGGTTTTCGTAAGAGCGGAATGCTTACTTTGGTATTCAGGTTGGATCGTATGAACTTGTATAGTTTTTTACCGTTTTCAGAGTTTACGATAGATTCCTCAAACTCACGTCGTGAGGACTTTAGTGCTGATACCAGGTGTTTAGAAAAATTTCGATGAGTTTGATAATCCTCTGAGGCTCTTGATCTTTTGTATCTCCTCCAAAGCCTCTTTTTATGATGTATGAGTGACATTATTTCGGTATTTATCCATGGTTTAAGAGGGTTTTTTCGGCACAATTTCCTGCGGGAGTTTGTGGGGATTACAGATTCCTGCGTTACCATCATGGTGGCGCGGCCAATCAGGTTAACGCTTCCCCCAACAGAGGGCGCAACAATCTATTTAAGCCTCGAAGTACACATCTTAAACGGAAGATAAGCCGAAAATGCCCTGTCAAATATCAACCTACTTCATGTAGCACTTGTGTCGTATATTATATCTGTTTATATATTTTTTATTTTACTGTTTTATTTTTATTTTTTCCCCGCTAACTAGGAGTAGGCAGATAGAGGCCTAGTTAGCACATGTCCTGTTACAGTTGTCCCGAGGTTAATCAGATTGAGGCCTGATTAAACCCCAGCATCGACCAAGTCGTCACGCTGTCCCAAAACTGGTGACCCCGACGTGATCAACGTCAACTTTATTAGTGACAGGGACGATTTGCTCGACAGACGCCAGGACGCCAGACGCCAAGATGCCGAATCCATCCGCCGCAGCACCCACTCCCGGAATACTCGCACGCCTCCAAATCCCGGCGTTCACCCCAGAGTACCCAGAAGTATGGTTCCAGCAGGTCGAGTGGACACTTGAAGATTTCAGGCTAACGGACAGCTTAGCGAAATTTAGGCAGGTGGTCCAATCCCTAGACAGCAGGTACGCGAAGGAGGTCCGCGACCTGATAATCAACCCGCCAGCACAAAAGCCGTACGAGACACTGAAGGAGCAGCTTCTCCAACGCCTGGGGAAATCACAGGCCCAAAAGACGAGACAACTTCTGGAGAGAGTAGAAATTGGAGACCGGAAACCTTCCCAGTTTCTGCGGTACCTCCAACAGCTCGCTGGGGACAACGCCGCTGACGAGATCGTCCGCGCCCTGTGGATGGAGAGGATCAACCCCCTCGCTCACGCCAGCATCGCCGCGCAGGCTGCCCAACCCAACGTGACCCTGGACGACCTGGCCAAGACCGCAGATTGCGTAATGGAAGCGCTAGGTACTGTCGCGCCGCAACAGGTGTCTGCGGTGTCACCTCGGGTGTCACAAAGCGAATCACAGCTTTGTGAAGTGTTGGAGAGGTTGTCGGTGCGCCTCGACGAACAAAGTCGCGAGTTAAAAACGCTACGTGCGGAAGTGCGCGGTCACTCGCGGAACCACGATGGTCCTACATCGCGTACTACAGGGAAACGGCAAAGGCAGTCGCTGAACGCGGCAGGCGACGTCTGCCCCAACACACGCCGCTTGTTTTTGAGGGACCGAAACAGTGGAGAAAACTTTTTGATCGACACCGGCGCAGACTTGTGCGTGTTTCCGCGACGTCTAGTGAAAGGCCGACGGGTAAAAACCGGTTATGAGCTAACCGCGGCTAACGGTAGTGCGATCGATACGTATGGCTCAATTCCACTGACACTTAACCTCGGTCTCCGCCGTGATTTCGCGTGGAATTTCGTCATCGCGGACGTGTCCAAGGCCATCATCGGGGTGGATTTTCTGACTCATTATGACCTCCTCGTGGATCTGCGCAACGGACTCTTACTTGACCGATCCACGAGTCTCAGTGTCACGGGACGGGACTCCAAGTGCGCGACTATCGCCGGAATTCGAACATCCGCAGGCGATACGCGCTATCACGCGTTGCTCCAGCAGTTCCCGGAGCTGACGCGCCCCGATGGCGCTTGCAAAGCAGCGGATGTGAAACACCGTACAGTGCATCACATCCACACCACACCAGGACAACCCGTCTTCCAGAAGCCACGTCGCCTAGCCGCGGACCGTTACCTCGCCGCTAGGAAGGAATTCGAATCCATGCTCCAATTGGGGATTTGTCGCCCATCGAAGAGCAGTTGGGCTTCGCCACTCCACATGGTGCCAAAGAAGGGAGACGAATGGCGCCCTTGTGGAGACTACCGGGGACTAAACGCGCGCACTTTACCAGACCGGTATCCAGTGCGCCACATCCAGGACTTCGCCCAAATGCTCCGTGGAAAGTCAATTTTCTCCACCATTGACCTGGTACGAGCGTACCATCATATCCCGGTGGCCCCTGAAGACGTGGAGAAGACGGCCATCGGATTATTCGAATTCCCGGCAATGAGTTTTGGACTACGAAACGCCGCTCAAACATTCCAGCGGTTCATCGACGAGGTTCTCCGGGGACTCGACTTCGTGTATGCCTATATTGACGACCTACTGGTGGCCTCCTCGTCCGAGGAAGAGCATCATGAACACCTACGCATTCTATTCGAACGTCTCCAGCGGTACGGAATTGTCGTCAATTCAGCGAAATGTTACTTTGGCGCTAAGGAAGTAAAGTTCTTGGGGTACCTAGTATCTGGTGATGGAACAAAACCACTCCCCGAGAAAGTCGCTGCCATCCGCGAATATCCCAGGCCAACAACAGCAAAAGATCTCCGGCAATTCCTTGGCATGTTGAACTTCTACAGGCGTTTCATGCCCGGAACTGCTAAGACCCAGGCACCACTCAATGACCTGCTCCAAGGAAACATCAAAAAGAAGACACCAGTGAATTGGAACAATTACGCTGATGCCGCATTCGCCGCATGCAAGGAAGAACTTGCAAAAGCGACACTTCTGGCACACCCCGAACTTGGCGCCGAGGTCTCTTTGGTTTGTGATGCATCGGACCACACCATTGGAGCTGCACTACATCAACGGGTTGGCAACGAGTGGGAACCACTCGGTTTTTTTTCGAAGAAGCTGGCTGGCGCTGAGTGCAAGTACAGCGCCTACGATCGGGAACTCCTGGCCATCTACAAGTCGGTCAAGTACTTCCGACACATGGTTGAAGGACGCCACTTCTTCATTTTAACTGACCATAAGCCGCTGACCTTCGCCTTCAGTCAAAAGTCCGATCAATGCTCCCCACGCCGATACCGCCACCTGGACTTCATCGGGCAGTTCACTACAGATATCCGGCATATATCCGGAAAGGAAAACGTCGTCGCAGATGCCCTTTCCAGGGTGGACGAGATCGCAGCACCACTCGACTTCGAGGCCCTCGCAGCATCCCAGCAATGTGACCCAGAGCTCCAGGAGTTCCGCCAGAAGCAAGACTCTGGCTTACTTCTACGCCAAGTCACGATACCAGGATCCAACGCTGCCGTCTTCTGCGATATATCCACCACTAAGGCACGACCCTTCCTGACGGCTCCATTCCGGAAACCAGCTTTTGACGCCATCCACGGCCTGTCCCATCCAGGCGCCAAGGCCACCACAAAGCTGATGAGCCAACGATACGTCTGGCCCTCCATCTCCAAAGATTGCCGAGCGTGGTCCCGAGTCTGCATCCAGTGCCAGCGGTCAAAAGTGTCACGACATGTTTCGTCTCCGATAGGTAACTTTACACCGCCGTCGAGCCGTTTCGAACATGTGCACATCGACCTGATCGTGATGCCATTTTCCAAAGGATATCGGTATTGCCTCACCTGCGTCGATCGATTTTCTCGATGGCCAGAAGCGATACCGCTCCAAGACCAGACAGCAGAAACCGTCGCCCGAGCATTTTACACCAACTGGGTTGCCAGGTTTGGCGTCCCGCTCCGGGTAACTACAGACCAAGGACGTCAATTCGAGTCCTACCTATTTCGCTGCTTGAACAAGCTACTAGGGACGGACCACCTCAGAACCACGGCGTACCACCCGGCCGCCAACGGAATGGTCGAGCGACTCCACCGTCAGCTCAAAGCTTCCATTAAATGCTTGGACTCTGACACATGGGTCCACACACTACCCACTGCACTACTGGGGATCCGCGCCGCTTGGAAAGAAGATCTCCAATCCACCGCTGCTGAGATGGTATACGGAGAACCACTCCGTCTTCCTGGCGAGTTCCTGGGTTCGACGTCGACGATGAACCTGGATAACTCCGACGATTTCGTTCGCGACCTGCGCCAGCACTTTCAGGCGCTCCGACCAGTCAGTGGCACCAGGCACGGTGAGCGGAAGATCTTCGTCTTTAAAGATCTCGCCACCGCATCCCACGTCTTCGTAAGGCACGACGCCGTTCGGCGTCCGCTCCAGCACCCCTACGATGGACCGTTCGAGGTGGTTTCTCGAGCCGAAAAGCACTACACCCTCCGAATTCACGGTACCAACGTCCCGGTCTCGATCGACAGGCTGAAACCAGCCTACATCGCGGTCAGCGAAAATTCACCGGAGGACGCTGTAAATTCGAACAAGGACGATGAAGACGAAGGAATTCTTCTCTTTTTACCAGGCGAGAACTCACCCCCGGCCCAACAACCCATCCCACCTGCTCCAGCAGAACCAGAGGCAGCAACGCAAGCGCCAGCAGTACGACGACCTTACACGACCAGATCAGGTCGGCAAGTTCGTTTCCCCGAGCGTTTCCAGGCGGGGATGTAATATATCGTTAATCACTAGCAAGGGGGTACTGTGGGGATTACAGATTCCTGCGTTACCATCATGGTGGCGCGGCCAATCAGGTTAACGCTTCCCCCAACAGAGGGCGCAACAATCTATTTAAGCCTCGAAGTACACATCTTAAACGGAAGATAAGCCGAAAATGCCCTGTCAAATATCAACCTACTTCATGTAGCACTTGTGTCGTATATTATATCTGTTTATATATTTTTTATTTTACTGTTTTATTTTTATTTTTTCCCCGCTAACTAGGAGTAGGCAGATAGAGGCCTAGTTAGCACATGTCCTGTTACAGTTGTCCCGAGGTTAATCAGATTGAGGCCTGATTAAACCCCAGCATCGACCAAGTCGTCACGCTGTCCCAAAAAGTTCTTATCAATAGATGCAGTTACGGTTGAGTAAAATCTGTCGCAGAGGATGTCAACGTCGTTACATGTATTCAAGAGGGCTATCCAATCTACGGTGGAAAGTTCCTCCGATAACCGATCAAAGTCGACCATTTTGAAAACTTCGCTTTCGCACTTGTTGGGAATGAAACAATTGAGCTGAATAGTTGCATAGATCACAACATGGTCCGATATTCCAACAGGCGGCAGTACTTCATGATCTGTGACAATGTTTTCATCGTTGGTAAAAATGAGGTCAAGAACAGATGGTTCGTTGTTGTTTCGGAATCTAGTTGGTTCGGTGATAAGTTGAAAGAGGTTTGAATCGGCAACAAAATGCATAAAATTACTCATGGCACATTGGCTCAGGTAATCGATCAACTGAGCATTGGCTTCGGGGGATACCTCAGGAGGTCTGTAGACACATACTAAGTTTATGTTTATGGTTTCCTTCGTGAGGCTGAGATGCAAGGCCTCCACACCCCGGACCCCGGCAATGTGCTGCTGAACCTCAAAGTTGGCCACGATCTCATCGCACAAGTATATGCACACTCCACCACCGACACGATTCAATCTGTCCGCTCTGTAAACGCTGTAACCTGCGATGCTTACTAGTGAATCTGGGACAGTTGATTTAAGCCATGTTTCGGTTAGGAAAATTATGTTAGGTTTGAGATCAACTATGTTACATACGAGTTCATTGAATTTTGCTAATAACGAGTGTAAATTAGAGTAAAAGAATTTCCAGCCTAGATAGGGCAACTGTTGGCCTCCGTTAGAGGATATCTTGTGTACGAAAGTTGGTTGAGATTATTTTGGGCACACCATGTATATATTTTATGGTAAGGTTAGGCTCTCCGTTTGCCTTCCTCGCATCAAGTTCCCCGCGTAGTCTATTCAGCAGCTGAACCTGAGAGGGAGTTTGGTCACTTATGATGGATAATTTCGAAGTAGGACTTTTCCCAATTAAATTTTTCTTATTCCTTAAAATGGTTCGAGCATCGTGCTCGCTTGGCATTACCAACTTTATCATACGGGGATACTTGTTTGCAACATTGGGTTTGCCCACCCGAAAAATGGTGACAGGCTTAGCTGGACAGTTTACAGTGTTGAGCACCTCTGTCACCACCGATCCGTCATGCTCCCTCCCAGCATTCACGTCCCCCGCAAGTTCAGGGACCCCCCTGATAAACACATTTTTGGCCCGATTCAATCTGTCCAGTACCTCTTGAATAACATCATCAGAGGACTGCACAGACTTAGAGTTTTCGACAGCTGAGGTTTCGACAGCAGTGAGCTTCTCATTTAATGTCTCAATTTTTAATTTAACATCCTCAAGTTCTCTACGTATATCGTTTTTGAATGACTCTATCTGACCTTTGATATCAAGAGAGGCCTCAAGATTTGCACCGCAAGAGTTACATAGAACCTTCAAACATTTAACTCGACGACGAGTAACGCGATCGTCCTGCGGTAGGTCTGTACAGGGTGGGCAAATAAGCGAGGTAAGCGGCTATATCTCAGGATCCACTCATCGTAGAGACTTGCGGTAAAAAATTTTACTACTAAAGTGATAGAGAGAACACACTGGAAATTGTTTTGAAGTTCATACCTCAACCGCAAGGGGGCGTAATAGCTACTGTCGAGTAGAAAAATGAATTTTACTCGAAAATGTTTCATATGAAGTTAAAGAAAAAATATCATCACTGTAATCTTAGGAAAATTCTCTATCTTTTTGAATTGCCACTTTCGATTTTACGACATCAAATAAGAGTAGGTGAAAGGGAGAAATCTGACTGATTGAAATGCCTGTAACTTCAGTTTGGCTCAACATTTTTGAGCAAATTAGATCTCCTCTGAAAGATAATATCTTGTTGATTGAGGACAAAATATAGTCATGATAAATTTGTTTTTGCTGCTTTCGATAGGGGGCGCTGAGTCATCCATCCATCAGAGCTCCACCATATTCCATTCCAGGAAGATTTGATAAACAGAGGAAATTGAGCGTAAGTAATACAATCAACACGTTTATATCATTCTTTGCAAAGGAAATAAAAACTTATTTTTTCTGCAGATTGAACTGGCAGATATTGATGTCGAACTTAATTCAGAGGCCCCAGACCATGGTAGTAACTTCGATACTGTGGTTGCATCTCAGACGGACATTACTATGGAAGAATTAACTTTAAAATTCGACCAATTGAGTTTTGCCTCAAAAACGATAGAAAGACTTGAAAAAAAAATTGACACATCGCCATTTGGTCTCAGAGATGATCCTTGTAATAATATGAAATGGATTTACTATACAGGTTTTTCGTATTCTTTTGTAGAAGGTATATTATATAAGATTATAGAAGATGATACTCCCACAACAAGTATTACTGCTCTGAGTTCTTTCAATCAGTTAATATAAACTCTAATTAAGTTAAGATTAAATTTACATTTTCGAGACTTAGCCTTTCATTTTAAAATTTCCTGCTTCAACATATTTTGAAAAGGTCATAGATATTCTCCATAAAACATTACAGCAGTTAATAATATGGCCGGAGCGTTCAGTGGCCTCCAAAAATATACCATCTTGTTTTCAAGAAGCATTTCAAGATAAAACAATCATCATTTTAGATTGTTTTGAAGTTTTTATTGAAAAACCCGCGTCTTTAAAAACACAGATGCAATGCTGGTCACATTATAAACACCACAGCACTGTTAAATTTTCAATAGGAATTACACCACAAGGTACAGTAAGCTATATTAGTAAGGCATGGGGTGGGCGTACCTCAGACAAACAAATTGTTGAGAACAGTGGTTTTTTAAATCATACTACCCCTGGGGATATTGTTTTAGCTGATAGGGGTTTTTTAATAAAAAAAACTTTAGGAGTTTTACAAAGTAAATTGGTTATCCCTGCCTTCACGAAGGGTAAAAAGCAGTTACATCCTCTGGATATTGAGGCTACAAGACATATAGCTCATGTAAGAATACATGTGGAAAGAATAATTGGTATGTTAATAATAATAATAATAATAAAGTTTATTTTCGTTTATAGCTCTCATTGTATCTTCTCAGTCGTTCAGAGTATACACTTAATTTTTGTTTGAGTGTATCTAGAGTTTCTTGAGCACTTTCATTGTTGGCGTCGTAGTTTGCATGTCGCCTATGGCGATCCATAATTGCATCCACTATTTTCTGTAGTTTTCTCGACGGAGAACCTTTTTCAAATTGTGTTAACCTTCCTATATCTTGTCGGAGGCTATGTACTTTCGCTTCTAGCCTATTTTGCCAATGTGGTTTGTTATGCTGTTTTTTCTGTGCTGGTTGCTCACTTCTAGGTTTTGGCTTCACACCGAGCACTGCTGATATTGTAGAGGCTGCACAGTAGGTAATAAGATGCAATGACTCTAGGTTTTGGTCATTCGAAAAAAACGGTGGAATTATCTCTTTGTTCATTAAGTGCAGAATATGTGAGAGTTTTTTCGATGACTTCAGTCTAGGAAGAATTGGTCGATTAAGAGGATCAGTACCCTCGAATTCTATGAAATATCTATTCATTGTAACAGATAATTGCTCTGAAAGATCTCTTCGACTTTCTTCTCGGTTTTCCATAGTCGCAGTTTGTATATTCCGCCATTGCTCATCTCTTACTAGTTCCAAATCTCCGCTGTTTTGTTCCTCTGTATTAATTTGTGCATTGATGTTGTGTTGGTTTTCAGCACAATCGTAGTTTTCTTCAATTGTGACTTCGTTGTTAGTGAGGTTCCTATTCTGTAGCCTCAGTTGGACTTCATTTTTTATGGTGTTGAGTCTTTCATCGGGTACAAGTTTATTTCTCAATATGACCCGGTATTGGTCGGCTACTCTTTGTTCAGAAACTTGAAGTTCGGGATAGTTTCTGTGGAATTCTGCAAACAGCTTTTGCCGGTAGCCTATTTTATCCTCTTCCATATTAGTTACTTCATAGTATATGCGCATGATCGTTTCATTTATCGAACTTGTCCATTTCATGCGTCTTCTTGGTAGACCCGCTTGGGTGAGTGCTGGTTGGGGATCCTGCACAGCACCTTCAGCAGTCGGAGAAACTCGTGTTATTCTTCTCCTAGAATGTTGAGATTGTGGAGGCGTAGCATTTTGTTCGACAGACGCCCGTCTCCTTAGCACTCTGTCACCGACGTCCCGCATACTGTCATGTCCAGCGCCGGCTCCAGACACGCCCTGACGAACCTCAGGCAGCGGCTCTATATTTCGATTCCTTAAATTCACCATCATTCATGGGTTCCTCCGTGTCGTGGGGGAGACGGCCTTTGATCGCTTTTTACGATCCGCAGAGCTACGGTGGGAGAATTCTTGAGCTGCTTTCCACACGGCTTCGTCCGTTACCCTGGACAGGGACCCTTCGACAGGTTACAGCTTCCCGGGTCAGGGAGCTCCTGGAATCTGCGGTGGGCGGGAGTCGATTCAACTCTCCTGATAGGTGAATCGCTAGGGATTTCCTACCGCTACCCTATGACATGAAAATATGATTTTTGAAAACTCCGAAAAGAACTTTTATAGAATGCTTAATGAACAAACGTCAACTAAATTAGTGAGTCCTCCAAGCGCCGAAGATATGGAGAGTTTTTGGACCGATCAACTGTCAACACCAACTCCTTTTAACTCCAAAGCGCGTTGGATAAGAAGAGAGGAGAAATCCTGTGAGACCATAGAAAGTATGCCACATAGTGTAATAACGTCTGAAGAACTACAGGAAATATTGAAGAACACTCACAATTGGAAATCTCCAGGCCCAGATGGAATTCACAACTTCTGGTTGAAGAAGTTTTGGTGTCTGCACGGCAGGCTAGTCGAATACATAAATAACATAATACATAATCCAACAGAAATGCCAACATTTTTAACAACAGGTATCACTTACCTTATACCGACGGATTTCCAAAACACTATGGATCCATCAAAATATAGACCTATAACATGCCTACCAACAATATACAAAATCATCACATCATGTTTAGCATCTCGTATCTACAAACATTGCGAGAAAAATAAAATAATAACAACACAGCAGAAAGGATGTTCCAAGAATGCACAAGGATCGAAGGAACAGCTGGTAATAGATTCCATCATATGCAATCAAGCCTTCAAGAAACATAGAAACCTTTTCATGACTTATTTTGATTATAAGAAGGCTTTCGACTCACTTCCACATGGCTGGCTGAAGAAAATTTTGGAGATATACAAGATCGATCCAATTATAACCAATTTTCTAAAGCTTGCAATGGACAATTGGAAAACGAACATCGAGCTTTCCACGGCAAACATAAAAACCAAACTGATTCCAATTAAGAAGGGAATTTTCCAAGGTGACTCCTTGAGCCCTTTATGGTTCTGCTTGGCGCTGAACCCACTCTCTAAACAGCTAAACGCTACTGAAAAGGGTTTCAACATTAAAGGAAATAATAGCACTACCACCCTCAATCATTTGCTGTACATGGATGATTTGAAACTGATAACAGGCAATAAGAACCACCTAGAAATTATGGTCAAACTAGTGGAACATTTTTCGAAAGATGTAGGTATGGAATTCGGATTGGACAAATGTCGTACTCTCAGCGTAGTGAGAGGAAGAATACAAGATGAACCGATCACTCTCGCAAATGGACAGCAAATAGAAGCAATGAAGTCGGACGATCTTTATAAATATCTTGGAATGAAACAGAATAGACGAATCAACCACCAAAGAATGAAGCAAGACTTAACGACTGAGTTCATTAGGAGAACCAAAAAAATCTTAAAAACAAACCTCAACAGCAGGAACATGACGAGAGCCATCAACACATATGCATGTTCAATTATAACATACTCATTCGGTATAGTTCCATGGAGCAAAACAGACATCGAAAACTTGCAACGTAAAATGAGAACGTTGATGACAAAAGCAAACAAGCACCATCCGAAAAGCAGCATTGAGAGGACTACACTACCGAGAAATAAAGGAGGCAGGGGTCTTACGGACATCATGGAACTTGCTGGTGGGCAGATAGAAAGCCTACGGGAATACTTCAGAGATCAAGCAAGTACATCAGAGTTCTACAAAATACTGTGTGAAGCAGACGAATCAACACCTTTACAACTTCACAAGGAGCAATTTTCATACAACCACCAGACAAACCAAGAAAAACTGGATAGATGGAGAGAGAAGCCCCTGCATGGAAGACATTTCAACGAGGTGAACCAGGATCATGTCGACATTGAAGCGTCGAACTATTGGCTCACATCAGGTGCAATGTACCCAGAAACAGAAGGTTTTCTCTTAGCCATCCAAGATCAAGTGATCTCAACTAGAAATACGCCGGTAAGGTTAGCTCCCGGCCGGCCAGCTCCACGGGCACCATTCATTCCCCCACGGTCAAACACACTTTCGTCATTTTCGATATTTGAATTGAATTTCTAGATGCGTGAATGTAATAAATTTAGGTTAATCTTATAGAAAAATGAAAGATCTAGCGAGTAGTAATTTTTCGTTTACATAAGCTACATCTAGGGATCAATTTCAGGATGGAATTGAAGAATTTCATGCCGGCCGAAGAGATTTTCGTGATTTTTATATTTTCCGAATGAGCGGCCAAAGATGAAATTTAGTCCATGGTATGAAGGATTGAAAAAGCCATAAATATTTAAATTTTCGTTCACATTGGTTAACCCTATGGCCCCAGCTCCACGACCTGAATAGTCTGATATCGTGCCGGCCGGATAGTTGTTCGTGTTTTTTATTTTCTTCGAATATGCGGCCAAAGATAAAATTTAGTCCATGGTATGAAGGATTGAAAAAGCCATAAATATTGTTTTTTGGTTCATAGTGGGTACCTCTAAAGGCCCAGCTCCACGACTTGAATTGTATGATGTCATGCCGACCGGATAGTTTTTCGTGTTTTTCATGTTTTTCGAATGAGCGGCCAAAAATGAAATTTAGTCCATGTTATGAAGGATTGAAAAAGCCATAAATATTGAAATTTTCGTTCACATTGGGTACCTCTAAGGCCCCAGCTCGACGATATGAATTGTATGATATCATGCCAGCCGGATAGTTTTTCGTGTTTTTCATGATTTCGAATATGCGGCCAAAGATAAAATTTAGTCCATGGTATGAAGGATTGAAAAAGCCATAAGTATTGAAATTTTCATTCACATTGGTTACCCCTAAGGCCCCAGCTCGACGACATGAATTGTATGATATCATGCCAGCCGGATAGTTTTTCGTGTTTTTCATGATTTCGAATATGCGGCCAAAGATAAAATTTAGTCCATGGTATGACGGATTGAAAAAGCCATAAATAATGGTTTTCTGGTTCACATTGGTTACCCCTAAGGCCCCAGCTCCACGACATGAATTGTGAGATATCATGCCGGCCAGATGGTTTTTCATGTTTTTCGAATGAGCGGCCAAAGATGAAATTTAGTCCATGTTATGAAGGATTGAAAAAGCAATAACTATTGAAATTTTCGTTCACATTGCTTAACCCTATTGCCCCAGCTCCACGATCTGAATAGTCTGATATCGTGCCGGCCGGATAGTTTTTCGTGTTTTTCATGTTCTTCGAATAAGCGGCCAAAAATAAAATTTAGTCCATGTTATGAAGGATTTAAAAAGCCATAAATACTGAAATTTTTATTCACTTCGGTTACCCCTAAGGGCCCAGCTCCACGACCTGAATAGTATGATATCGTGCCGGCCGGATAGTTTTTCGTGTTTTTCATGTTCTTCGAATAAGCGGCCAAAGATGAGATTCAGTCCATGTTATGAAGGATGGAAAAAGCCATAAATATTGAAATTTTCAATCACTTTGGTCACCCCTAAGGGCCCAGCCCCACGACCTGAATACTATGATATCGTGCCGGCCGGATAGTTTTTCGTGTTTTTATGTTTTTCGAATATGCGGCCAAAGATAAAATTTAGTCCATGGTATGGAGGATTGAAAAAGCCATTAATATTGTTTTTTTGGTTCACATTGGTTACCCCTAAGGCCCCAGCTCCACGACATGAATTGTAAGATATCATGCCGGCCGGATAGTTTTTCATATTTTTCGGAAGAGCGGCCAAAGATGAAATTCAGTCCATGTTATGGAGAATTGAAAAAGCCATAAGTATTGAAATTTTCATTCACATTGGTTACCCCTAAGGCCCCAGCTCCACGACATGAATTGTAAGATATCTTGCCGGCCGGATATTTTTCGTGTTTTTTATGTTCTTCGAATAAGATGAAATTTGGTCCATGGTATGAAGGATTGAAAAAGCCATATATATTGTTTTTTTGGTTCACATTGGGTACCTCTAAAAGCCCAGCTCCACGACTTGAATTGTATGATATCATGCCGGTCGGGTAGTTTTTCATGTTTTTCGAATAAGCGGCCAAAAATGAAATTTAGTCCATGTTATGAAGGATTGAAAAAGCCATAAATATTGTTTTTTTCGTTCACACTGGGTACCTCTAAATGCCCAGCTCCACGACTTGAATTGTATGATATCATGCCGGCCGGATAGTTTTTCGTGTTTTTCATGTTCTTCGAATAAGCGGCCAAAGATGAAATTTAGTCCATGTTATGAAGGATTGAAAAAGCCATAAATATTGTTTTTTTGGTTCACATTGGGTACCTCTAAAGGCCCAGCTCCACGACTTGAATTGTATGATCGTCATGCCGGCCGGATAGTTTTTCGTGTTTTACATGTTTTAATCCTTCATACCTTGGACTAAATTTCATCCTTGGCCGCTTATTTGAAGAACATAAAAAACACGAAAAACTATCCGGCCGGCACGATATCATACTATTCAGGGCGTGGGGATGGGGCCATAGGGTTAACCAATGTGAACGAAAATTTCAATAGTTATGGCTTTTTCAATCCTTCATAACATGGACTAAATTTCATCTTTGGCCGCTTATTCGAAAAACATGAAAAACATGAAATACTATCCGGCCGGCACGATATCAGACTATTCAGGTCGTGGAGCTGGGCCTTTAGAGATACCCAATGTGAACCAAAAAAACAATATTAATGGCTTTTTCAATCCTTCATAACATGGACTAAATTTCATCTTTGGCCGCTCATTCGAAAAACATGAAAAACACGAAAAACTATCCGGCCGGCATGACATCATACAATTCAAGTCGTGGAGCTGGGCCTTTAGAGGTACCCAATGTGAACCAAAAAAACGATATTTATGGCTTTTTCAATCCTTCATACCTTGGACTAAATTTCATCTTTGGCCGCTTATTTGAAGAACATAAAAAACACGAAAAACTATCCGGCCGGCACGATATCATACTATTCAGGGCGTGGGGCTGGGGCCATAGGGTTAACCAATGTGAACGAAAATTTCAGTAGTTATGGCTCTTTCAATCCTTCATAACATGGACTAAATTTCATCTTTGGCCGCTCATTCGAAAAACATGAAAAACTATCCGGCCGGCATGATATCTTACAATTCATGTCGTGGAGCTGGGGCCTTAGGGGTAACCAATGTGAACCAAAAAAACAATATTTATGGCTTTTTCAATCCTTCATACCATGGACTGAATATTATCTTTGGCCGCATATTCGAAAAACATGAAAAACACGAAAAACTATCCGGCCGGCATGGCATCATACAATTCAAGTCGTGGAGCTGGGCCTTTAGAGATACCCAATGTGAACCAAAAAAACAATATTAATGGCTTTTTCAATCCTTCATAACATGGACTTAATTTCAACTTTGGCCGCTTATTCGAAAAACATGAAAAACTATCCGGCCGGCATGATATCATACAATTCATGTCGTTAAGCTGGGGCCTTAGGGGTAACCTATGTGAAAGAAAATTTCAATACTTAAGGCTTTTTCAATCCTTCATACAATGGACTTGATTTCATCTTTGGCCGCTCATTCGAAAAACATGAAAAACACGAAAAACTATCCGGCCGGCATGATATCATACAATTCATGTCGTGGAGCTGGGGCCTTAGGGGTAACCTATGTGAAAGAAAATTTCAATACATAAGGCTTTTTCAATCCTTCATACAATGGACTTGATTTCATCTTTGGCCGCACATTCGAAAAACATGAAAAACACGAAAAACTATCCGGCCGGCATGGCATCATACAATTCAAGTCGTGGAGCTGGGCCATTAGAGATACCCAATGTGAACCAAAAAAACAATATTTATGGCTTTTTCAATCCTTCATAACATGGACTTAATTTCATCTTTGGCCGCTTATTCGAAAATATGAAAAACATGAAAAACTATCCGGCCGGCATGATATCATACAATTTATGTCGTTAAGCTGGGGCCTTAGGGGTAACCTATGTGAAAGAAAATTTCAATAATTAAGGCTTTTTCAATCCTTCATACAATGGACTTGATTTCATCTTTGGCCGCTCATTCGAAAAACATGAAAAACACGAAAAACTATCCGGCCGGCATGATATCATACAATTCATGTCGTGGAGCTGGGGCCTTACGGGTAACCAATGTGGATGAAAATTTCAATACATATGGCTTTTTCAATCCTTCATAACATGGACTATATTTCATTTTTGGCCGCTTATTCGAAAAACATGAAAAACTATCCGGCTGGCATGATAACATACTATTCAGGTCGTGGAGCTGGGCCCTTGGTGTTAACCAAAGTGAATGAACATTTCAATATTCATGGCTTTCTCAATCCTTCATAACATGGACCAAATTTCATCTTTGGCCGCTCATTTGAAAAATATGAAAAACACGAAAAACTATCCGGCCGGCATGATACCATACAATTCATGTCGTGGAGCTGCGGCCTTAGGGGTAACCAATGAAAATGAAAATTTCAATACTTATGGCTTTTTCAATCCTTCATAACCTGGACTAAATGTCATCTTTGGCCGCTCATTCGAAAAACATGAAAAACACGAAAAACTATCCGGCGGCGCGATATCATACTATTCAGGTCGTGGAGCTGGGGCCTTAGGGGTACCCAATGTGAACGAAAATTTCAATATTTATGGCTTTTACAATCCTTCATACCATGGACTAAATTTTATCTTTGGCCGCATATTCGAAGAACATAAAAAACACGAAAGACTATCCGGCAGGCACGATATCAGACTATTCAGGTCGTAGAGCTGGGGCCATAGGGTTAACCAATGCGAACGAAAATTTCAATATTTATGGCTTTTTCAATCCTTCATACCATGGACTAAATTTCATTTTTGGCCGCTCATTCGGAAAATATAAAAATTATGAAAATCTCTTCGGCCGGCATGAAATTCTTCAATTCCATCCTGAAATTCTTCAATTCCATCCTGAAATTGATCCCTATATGTAGCTTATGTAAACGAAAAATTACTACTCGCTAGATCTTTCATTTCTCTATAAGATAAACCTCAATTTATTACATTCACGCATCTAGAAATTCAATTCAAATATCGAAAATGACAAAAGTGTGTTTGACCGTGGTGGAATGAATGGTGCCCGTGGAGCTGGCCGGCCGGGAGCTAACCTTACCGGCGTACTAGAAATTACTGCAGACATATCATAAAGGATCGAACTATTACCGACGATCGATGCCGATATGGGTGTCTAACAAATGAGACAATACAACATATCACGGTTGGATGTCAGATGTTTGCAGGAAATGAATATAAAGAGAGACACGATGCAGTGGGGAAGATATTACACCAAGAAATGGCAACTAAATTAACACTAATTCAATCTGAAAAAGTACCATACTACAAGTACCGACCGGAGACCATCCTGGAAAACGAACGCTATAAACTGTACTGGGATCGTACAGTTTTGACTGATAAAACAGTCCCTCACAACAGGCCAGATATATTGCTAGTTGATAAACATCAAAAGGCAGCTATACTCATCGACGTAGCAATACCTAATAACAACAACATGCGTCAAAAAGAGGTCGAAAAAATTTCAAAATATAGGGACCTCGAATTTCAGATAAAGCGCCAGTGGGGAATGATATCAACGAGAACTATTCCAATTATCATCTCAACAACAGGAATAGTACCCAAAAATCTCAAGAGAAATATCAAGCAACTAGGGCTTAGTGAGTATATATGTAATGTAATGCAAAAAGCTGTTCTTTTAGGTACTGCAAGGACGGTGAGAAAATTCCTAGGAAGCGAAGGACAGGTCCAAGGACCGCGTGTAAGAGGACCAGAAGTTCGACGACAACCAGGAGGACCACAAGGACCGGACACGACCGAGCTCTACCCTTCTGATATTTTAAATATCTGGGATTGAGTGAATGTTCCTCTTAGCGAGGAGTGAGAAGCCGACGGCGAGGAGAAATCCTACGCGTATAGGCAAAAGTCGGGTATAAAGTTTATTTCATAAATAAACACTTTACATCACGGAGGTACATGAGGTATGACCTGTATGTGATATTAACTTAATTAAGATTTCTGAAATAAATGTTCCATGAGATAATTCAAAAAAAAAAAATAATTACAATACCAGGAGAAAAACAAAAACCATTCATAAGCACAATGTAAAAAGTTATTTCACATCCGATATTTATAATTAATTGTATTATACTGTCTCAATCAGGTTATTATTGAAGACGTCATCGTTGCATAATCTGTCATAAATTGGTGAGTGTATTTCTTTATTCGGTTTCGAAAATTCTGGCCAGTCGTATATATTTCAGTCTTGTATTTGGGATCTCAACTATTATTTATCAAGTCACTGATTACCTTTCTGTTCTTACCATCCAACCAAGCTTTTAAACGCTTTTTGAATGTTCTTAGATTTTTCAAGTTCTTGAGTTGATCAGGAAGGACATTGTAAATTTTTGTTCCTAGGTAGGTGTGATTTCTCTGGCCTATACTTTTATTGCATCTGGGTGGTTGGTAAGTATGATCTCTTCCTCTTGTCGAATATTGATGCTGTAAAGTATTTAAGGTTGTCTTTCCTGAGATGATGTTAGAAAGAAGTTTAAGAGCATACAGCTGTCTTACATCTTGGACTCCTGCTATATCAAATAACTGTTGGCTAGGAAATGTGCGCTTTTTCTTGTAGATGATTTTCAAGATCCATTTTTGAATGACTTCCAGAGGTTTTATCTGGTTCTGATAGGCACCACCCCATCCAACTATACCATAGCAAATTTGGGATTCAACTAAGGCTTGGTAAAAAACTCTTAAATGCTTCGTGTCACTAATGTTTTTACGTAATCGCTTAAACTTGAAGAGTAGACCCCTTATCTTATTGACAAGGTTTTTTATGTGCTCATCCCATCTTAGCTGTTGATCAATGGTGATTCCTAAATATTTGATATTCTTTGTCCTTTCAATCGATGTGTCACAGTCAATTTCTAGATTTCCCATCTCTGGCAGATTTGTAGTGTAAGAACTGAAGACCATATATTTCGTTTTATCGACGTTGAGGGTGAGTTTATTATTCCTGAACCATTTTTTTATTTCTAAAAACATTGTTTGTGCCTTTTCCTTCAATTCCTCCCATGTATTCGCTCGATACTGGACGACTGCATCGTCGGCAAAACAAATAGCGTCCTCAGACTCCTTCATTTTTAGAAGATCATTCACGAATATGAGAAAAAGGATAGGTCCCAATACAGTCCCTTGTGGAACTCCATATGTCACGGTCTCCGAAGAACTTCTGGTCTGTTCTATTTCTACAACTTGTCTCCTGTTGGACAAATAACTTTTTAGTAATTCACAAATAGGTCCCCTAAATCCATATTTTTCTAGCTTTCCAAGTAAGCGAGTATGACAGACAGTGTCGAATGCTTTACACAAATCGATGAATATACACAAGGAAGGAATTTTTTCATCTAGACTTTCGTATAATCTCCCTGTCAATACTCTTATTGCATCCTCCGTGGATTTGCCCTCCATAAATCCGTATTGCTTTTCATCAATAATGTCGTATTTCTTAAGATAGCTGGTCATCCGCTTTTTCAGAGCTTTTTCAATTATTTTTGCCAAATTAGATATTAAAGATATAGGCCTGTAGTTATTCACTCGTGAACGATCGCCGCTTTTGTAAACTGGTTTAATTATACCTAGTTTGAAGGTATCGGGAAAGCAACCCATTTCGAAACAACTGTTTATCACATAAGCCAAGGGTGTCGATATTTCTGTCCTAATTTCTTTAAGCGTTTCAGATTTAATTGAATCATGACCTGTAGCTTTGCCTGATTTGAGTTGCCCTATAATATCCTGTATTTCTGTGGGGTCAACAGGAGCCAAGAAGAAAGAGCTAGATTGCCTACTACCCGCTACGTTGTATTCCTCGGGACACTCGATTTTGTCTGCTAACACCTTTCCTATGTTGGAATAATGTTGATTGAACATATTGGCTACTTCCTTTTCATCGTGAATTTCAACGCCGTTGTAATCAATATGTTTTATTTTTGCTTTCGATATTTTGGTATTTCCGCATATTTCTTTCATACATTTCCATATAGCTTTGGATTCAGATTGATTTGAATTTATTATTTTTTGTAGATATATTTTTTTTGAATTATTTATTAATATTTGAAGTTTATTTTTAAACTGAGTATATTCAGAATGAAGAGTATTATTGTTTGGATTTTCCCTCAACTGTTTATAGAGATTATTTTTTTTGTTGATTGCTTTTAATAGGGCTGGTGTAATCCATTTTTTGCGAATAGTTTCCTTTTTATTGAATTTAATAGAATGTGTGTTATTTTCAATATGATTTGTCAATATTTCAGTAAAAGAATTGGCCATAGCGTCAACATCATTCTGTTCATACATACGCATCCATGATTCATTTCGCAAATCCATTCTTAAATTTGTGTAGTTTATATATTTTTTCACTTTCCTATCATTATTCTTATCTACCTTCAATTCATCAAATATATTGAGAGTAAGTATGACCGGAAAATGATCAGTTATGAGATAATGCAATATGTATCCTTTTATGTTGTCCAATTGATTTTCAAGGTTTGATTTCTTCAAAAATATGTGATCGATACAACTTTTTTCAGCTGGTCTCGTATATTCGTTTATAATTGACATGAACCCGAATGTATACATAATATTCGTCTGTTAAAAAATAAATTCAATATTTTTAAAGATACCATACCAATATCTATGATAAAAAGGAAAATGACCCTGATGATTTGAATATTGGCGCCAACAGACAACAGACAAACATGGCGTCTGTAGGCAAACGCCATATTGGGTCACGGAATGCCTTATTGGCTATTTTCTTCGAGATATTCTGTTTGAATTTTTTTAGCACTCTGATCCCGCGATCCACATGATACGATTATGAATCTTGAAATTGTTATTCTGCACCTAAGGCAACATTTTATTCACATCGAAGTGATAGTTTCGAAATCGTCAGAAAAAATTAGAGAAATTTACAGAATTCTATATCGAATTTTGACTAACGTAACAGCTACATTCGATATTCGAAGCATATACTATGTTCGAAGATACCCTGAAAATTTCAAGTTTCCATATCTATCCGTGCCAGAATGATCATTTTTACGGCAGGACGGATCGAATTTGAGGACGGATTCATCATCAGTGAGACCCTCTCTGGTACAAAATTCGTCAATTGCAGACATTGTGACGAAATAATAAAGCGATCTGTTCAGGGAACGAGAGCTCTAAAATAAATAGTTATAAGTTTTCAAGTATGGAATAATAATTCATCACATTTGTCCCTTCTGAGCAGGTTCCCGCTATTTGATATTCAAGTTATATGTAGGTTAACTATAATCAATTATTAATATTATTATGGCGACAACAGACAATTCATACTTCAAATAAATATCGTCGAACATTTTTTTACAATTAACAATAGAAATGTTGAAAGATCAAAATCCATATTTAGGAGTATTTAAAATTGTTCTTTTTCATCCTCGTTATGCCATTCATTTTTATTTTGCTATTTCTCTTCAGGGTACCGATTCATAAAGATCCCTAGGGAGCTAGGGAGAAGGAGCCACGCCCACTTTGCTCAAATTCTCCTCAGCCCCCGATATAGATGCAAAATTACCATAATTTGTTCAATTGTTAATATTTAGATGTATTTTTCATTTTAAACATAAATTTTGATTCAATCGTCATATTCTAATAAATTAAAAACCATTTTATGATAGGCAACTTTTGATACAACCTACAACGTTGTCGGTTCTTAGACGAAAAAAATTGACTTCAAATCCGCTGCCTTGGACCCAGCGGTTTTCATTGCGATACAAACTTGGCAACGCTGTGACATAAACGACATTCTCTGTGACAAATGTCAAAGATGCACACGTGGGGTGTCTCTTCAAAATTCGATTATTGGTGTTATTATAATTTATAATTAGCTCATTTTACTGCTTATGTTAAATACAGTAAGTTTACATATATCACTCATGGTTTATTATGGAAAATCGAAATAAATGTATTGAATTGAAAAATAGATCCAATGTAATATGTACATTTGGCAATGGTGGAATAATTGTATGACAGTAAAAGTGACCTCGAATTACTATCAAAATATAATTTAAAGCTTTAGTTATTGTTATCCATTTGTTTTTTCCATATTTATAGGTGCTAGATTTATTTTAGATTGAGATAGACATAAAAAATAGAAATTATTTATTTTTCTGTTAATGTCACAGAAAAATAGTTCAAAGTTTGCCCTTCAATTTGGCAACGTCGATCCCCCTTCTTCTTACTTTAATTAGGGCGGAGCCTAAAATTTGGCTCCTTCTCCCTAGCTTTCAGGGATCTTTATGAATCGGTACCCAGATTGTCAACTTTGAAATATAATAACTTATTAATTTGTTTCGATTAACAAAATTTCACTATTTTGAATCAGTTCCGATGTACTTCTTCTCTTACCGTCAATAATCTTACATATGTTTATAGGAACAATATTTATTCCGATTAAAAAACTTCACTTTCAACAGTTCCTACTAAAGTGCTTAGTGCTCGAAATTTCGAATTACTTTTACAAAGTGCTTAGTAATCGCGAGTCTTTTGTGAAAATCGGTGCTTAGTGCTTAGTGCTCGAAGCCCTTTTTTGCGAGTGCTTAGTGCTTAGTGCTCAAGCACTTTTTTTCAGTGCTCGTCACAGCTCTGATTAGTACATGTGTTTTTTTAGCATCAATAACTCGTAAACAGTACTGTGAGGGGGTTCACACGACATCTGGATATTTATGAGTGTTTGGTATAATGCGGCACCTTTGATGGTTTCTATTGTTGATTAAATTTGTCTGAACATTTTCGTGTTCGATTCAAATCTCATTTCTTACTTTCTACAAATAGGATTTTTGTTGATCAATCTTGAAATGCCGCCCTAGGCGATCGCCTACCCTGTCTACCCCATAGCGACGGCCCTGCTTATACATGTTTATTATTAACATTTGAATTTTCGCTGTCACTTACCTAACTGTAGTTGTAAAAAATACTATATTTGCTTCATGGACTATTGGAAAACGTGATACGAAAATAATCAAATTTTGAGATTTTATTCTTCACGACCTCTATACCTCTTTCCGCCAAAGCATGCAACCGCTGGCAAAAATGTACAAGATACCCAATAACCAAATACAAAATTTTTTGAACATGATTGTTCGAGTTACTTGATACGAAACACCTTTCGACATTGAATCTGAAATACTAATAGAAAAATACGTGTTTGGAAATTTCTCAAACATCATTGTATTTAATGATCCATACACTGTGTCCGTAAAGTATGGAACAAATCCATTTTTAGTTAAAAAGACCATTTTAAGAAATAATCCTGAAATACCCCCATTTTGTCTGAATTTTCCGATTACTCTAGCTGACTTGATTCCAAAAATGTATGACATGTTGATTCCAATTGGTACAGGGTGGACAAAAATACAATAGTTTTGTGTGAGCTCATAAAGTAACGCGTAAAATTCTCTACCAGTTAAAGTAACAATATTATCAAAAATACTTATTGTCCAGCGGCAATTGGTTTGAATGTTACACCCTGTAGTTTGTTACATTTTTAGATTAATAAAAATGTATAAAAATAAGAAATAACTTCTTTCATATTCTGACTGCAAGACCACAAGTAACAAACATGTTTGGAAACAACTCATTTTTATTAATCTAAAAATGTAAGAAACTAGAAGATGTTACATTGAAACCAATTTCCGCTAGACAATAAGTATTTTTGATAATATTGTTAATTACTCAAATTAGTAAGTATGATGGTTCAAGATGAAATTTTATTCAGGTTAACCATCTTTGTTACCAGATGTTGTTAATGTCATTATTTGCGGGTTGGGTAGGTCATAAAAAGTTATAAGAGCTGTTTGGGATTTGCCAAAAGTACGGTTCTATTAGATTTGTTCTTGTTTAAATTTTATCTTGGAAATATGCATTCAAAACCAAAAAAGATTAAAATATGAACTTCAACTGAAATGTACATTGGAATATGCAGTTATGCAAATGCATATTCATCCGAAGCCTAGTAATGGTTATGCCAAACTCGTCGATTTTGTGATCAAGGAAATAGTGGTTAATTTATTCATGATATTTTGTTTGAAATTTTTATGTTTCTGGTTGAGCTATCCACATCATATTCATTACGACTCTGAAAATTGTTATTTAACATCTAAAGGCAACAGTTTATTTAGATTGAATTGAAAGTTTCGAAATCTTCAGAAAAATATTCGAACGGCTATATCTACGGAATTCCTTGTCGGATTTCGACTAACTAAACAGCGACATTCGATATTCGAAAATAACCTGAAAATTTCAAGTTTAAATATCTCTCCGAGAACGAGCAGAATCGAATTTCAGGACGAATTCATCATCACTGAGTCGAACCTCATTGTTTTTGACAATCTCTGGCACAAAATTCATAAATTACAGACATTATGACAAAATGATAAAGCTGAACGACAGCTCAACAATATATAGTCATAAGTTTTCGAATATGAAATAATAACTCGTCACATTTGTCTTTTCCATATTTGCTACATATTTGATATTCAATCTATATGTTGGTTAACTAGTATCATTCAATATTGTGAAAATTCAATTTTCAGTTTCATTTAAATATAGTCAAACATTTTTCTACAAATAAGAATTGACCTGTAAAAATTCAAAATCCTTATTTGAAGAATTTGAACTTGTTGTCTTTCATTTTGCCGATAAATTTTTATTTTGACAATCCTGCATATATTGTTATCTTTCAAAAATAATAACCCCATTTTTTTATTCGCAAAAATTTACTATTTTGAATCAGTTCGCTTCTATAAAGTTCTGTTGTATTTCTTATCTTATCCGTCCATATTCTTCCATATGTTTATAGGAACAATATTTATTCCGATTAAAAAACTTCACTTCCAACAGTTCCTACTAAAGTGCTTAGTGCTCGAAAATTCGAATTGCTTAGTAATCGCTAGTCTTTTGTGAAAATCGGTGCTTAGTGCTTGGTGCTCGAAGCCCTTTTTTTTCGAGTGCTTAGTGCTTAGTGCTCAAGCACTTTTTTTCAGTGCTCGTCACAGCTCTGTATTCGATATGAAAAATAATATTCAGTATGCAGTAGCATAACAATACTACATTATTCTTATTTCTAATAAAATTCAGGATTCATCAGTATTATTTTCAATTCTTTTAGTAGGATCAAATTAAATATGATGTTTCGTTGAGAATCGTATAAGTTCTTGAAAAATTGGTTATTGAGAGCACATTTTTTTCCTCGAATGAAATGGTTCCCACAGATGCCCAAAAGCAAGAAATAAAATGAAAATTTCTCAAAAAGTTTACTTCATTACTTTGTTTACATAAACAGCTACAAATATTTATAGGTTAGTTCTTGCTGAATAACGACGCCAAATATTCGGCATAAACAGATATCTGTAAAAAGGATCCTTAAATGAATGTTGGTCGCCTGTATTTGAATAAAGTAAGGGAGGCCTGTATTTCAGATTTAGACAATCCTTAATATCTGACTCAATGTGCATGCGTAAATGTCAAAATAAGAGATCCTGTAATAAAAGATCGCTTATTTGTGTGTTGCAATAACTCTCTATTATTACAACCTATGATTTAAAAAATGGTCCGATTTAAGTCTATCAGCGAATGGAGAAGAACATCTTCGCAGTCGGTTTTCTCACTTTCCACTAAGGAGGATATTAACTTATCCAATCATTCAATATCCAGGATATTGAAAAATATCAGGATGGAGCTCTTCCTCTTCTTAGTTGTTAACTCCTCCAAATCTAGAAATCTCGCTGTTCAATTGAAGGCTGCACAAATGTGAGGTATTTAATTTGAAAATTAGTTCTTGTGGTACTTTGAATTCCGCAATAGCAGATGGATTAACCTCTAGAAAAAAGTGAGCTTTCGATTAATTTCCAACATGAAATCGGCCTATCAATAAGTCTCATGAACTTATTGAAATCCGAGAAATATTTCACGGAATACTTACCACTAATTCCTTTTATTAGAATATTCAACACTTTCACAAATCAAATCAATCAGATTAACAATGTGTTCAATTCAGAATGAGATAAAAATTAGCGATTTTCTGAATATGAGTTCAATGCTTCGATCATATGATTTTGATGTTGTCCCAATTAGCTCCATATTTCTCTACCAGAATTTCTCTCTAAGGGCCTGTCCATTTGATATTACGTCTATGACCTAACGACCTTTTTTTCCATTTTGATTGAGCTCTAGAAAGCTAGTCTAAGTAAGATGGAAAGTATTTCATAATGGACCAAGTAGAGGGAATTGTTTATTATGCCTATTCCAATATTTTGAATTAAGTTAGTAACTTTTTGCTTTTGAGAATCTTCGTAAAAACGTAGTATTAGTGAGTAAGCTTAGCATCAGCTGGTGATCCTTAATTATCAAGTATGAGTTGTTTAAGTGGTATATAGATCAGTTTTCAAGAAAATTATACTCTTTCAGGTAGCCAACGTTTCTTCAATTTCATTGACATTATTGTTAGAATATTACTTCATCCGAACAAATTACGAGAGACAACCAAACCTACACTTGAAGTTTTACTTCATGTCGTACGGTGGCGCTGCGAGTCTGCGCGTGGCGAGGCCATCGAGGGCCATCGAGAGAGAAAACAAGAATAGATCTTCGATGATCGAGAGCGAACGTCAGGGACATAACCTTAGTGTTTTAAGCCCTTTTGGTTCTGCCTTCTGAACTGTGCTTGTTAGAGATAGAGTTAGACTTACTAGAGTGTCTTGAGAATAAACGATTAATATCATCATCTGTGTATTAGTGAATACTCTGTTTTTATATAACCCAAATATATATTCCAATAGGTTATGGAACCAGCACGCTTTAAACTGCGCACTTATTCTGAAAATATGTTGTTTACACAACGAGAAAAATATTGAGGTAAGTTGAAATTTCAACTTAATTAACGAGGCTAAAGGAGATATTTTAGTTAGTTCAGTGAATGGAAATGATTCATTTCATATTCATTGCTGAAATAAAGAATTCCTGTTATATAGTATATATTGTATTTGGAAATAATGTGTTTACCTATATATTAGAGAAGGAATCAACTTCGATTCTTAACGGTTATTGATCATGGATGTTTAGAGAAATGAGATATTTTTTGCTCTACACATGTTTTATAGATTTAGATGATAGATATTCAGATTAGAGAAATGAGATATTTTACTATACACATGTTTTATAGATTTAGATGATTTAGATTCAGATTAGAGAAATGAGATATTTTAATATACAGATGTTTTATAGATTTAGATTATGCAGATGTAGATTCTGCATACTCATTGTATCAAATTGATTTAGATGTTTGTAAATTTAGAGATTTCACATTCATCATTTGAGATAGTTATATTATGTGAATTTAGAGTATTTTTCAGAGTCATAATTTGAGAGATGTACATACATCATTCGAGAGGTTTACATGAGGAAATTTTAGAGTGTTTATTTAAACCTTTCAGAGCCTGAGATTATGTAAACTTTAGAAATTGTGCTAACATACTTTCTGTTTTAGATGGGATAATTTTATAGAATTTACATACCACACCTAGAGAATTGGAGCATGTAGATTTGAAGATTCTGCATACATTGCTTGGAGCATGTAAAATTGGTTGTTTCACATTCCATAAACTTAATCCAGAGATTGAGATATTTTGACACTATATATATTGATGAAAAAATTTGAGGAATTATTTATTTCACTAAACTACAAAAACTGCAGTATGGTAAGATTAGTGATAACTATTATTTCAGGGCTTCTTTCATACAATGCTTGCTGTGCTGTGTTGTTTGTTTGTAAGCTAGGGATATTATAGGATTCAAGTATTCATCCCGTATAATGTACAAATGGCCATACCTAACTCAACAGGTTTTCATTGCAGTGCGTGATACCGCTTTTGTAGTAAAGTGTACATGTACGAGGTGGTGTTGCTCGAAAACTTAATAATCCTGTTTCGGATTGTATCAGATTGCTGTGCGTCTGAGGCAATTCAGAAGCACGAAACAGAATTTTATATCTTATACCTGGTAGTAGATGTACTAAGAGAGCATATAATGCACAAAAATCTTAAAATACATAATATAAATATTTTGTTTCATAAATCCTGAAATAGATGGCAACCAAAGGAAATCAAGGAAAACCATTGGTGGATTATGATAGCGATTCCACCATTTCCGTAAGTGCAGAAGATATAGGTTTCATGCATTACGAGGAAAGAGAGAATTGTCAGAACCAATGTAAGTTTTTCATGCAATTAATAATTGCCCATATCCTTGATTTTAGCTGACTAGAGCAGTATCAACGAGTGATACGTAAGAGACTAGATGAGAGATGCTAGAGAAATTTTAGAGTCATTACACAAAACCCCCTTTTTGAGATATTAGAGATTTAGAGAGAGGAGAAATTGTCGACAATAGAGAGAGTAGAGTAGAGAATATTAGAATATTAGAGATTAGAGTATGAGAAAACCCAGGTATATAAAAATTTATGCATGTTACAGAGGTAATTAGAGTTATGAGAATATTTTCGAGGTTAAATTTTAGAGATTTAAGAGTTTGAGAAAACCCAGCTATATTTTAAAAATTAATTCATTTTACGGAGGTGATTAGAGTTAAGAGAATAATTTTTGGGGTTAAATTCTAGAATATTAGAAAACCCAGGTATTTAAAATTAATCCATGTTACAGAGCAGAATTCAAATTTTAAGATCTGGATGGACAGTCTATGATCAGAGCTTTTTGACAGACGATTTGTTGGACGTCATAGAGCCAAGTACGAGTAACCAAACTTTTTCAGAGGCCAACAAATCCAAGAGAAGTAATTGAGTATGAGACATTTTCATAAACAGAATTGAGGAGAATTATTAAAAGAAAACTTTCAATATCTAAGACCCTGTTGAAGTAAGTAGAGGTTTGAGGTTCTCCAGGAAGTACGAATCAAATGTGACGCACACTTCAGTAAGATCTCGCTTGTACTCCATCAAAATGGAGAGACACGAAACAGTAGCTGATTTCTGCGAAAGATTCGACTCGATAGTATGAGAGTATGAAGCATGTGAGGTGTGATTGAGCTAACTGCTCAAAACTTAAGATCTGCACTTTATCAGGCTGTATTACCAGTCATATCCGAGTTACGAGATGCAGATCTGACCAGGAGAAAGACCCCAAACCAAGAAAGTAATTTAGACGAGATCAAGACCTTCATCAGAGAGAGAGAGAGAGAGAGAGAGAGAGAGATATCAGAGAGATTAGAGGTTGAGAACAGGTCTGAAATTGAGGAGGAGATTCCAAAAGTTCAACGGGTACATAAATTAAAATGCTTCCGTTGTAACAAAGAGAGACACTGGTCAACTGATTGCAATTTGAGGCAAAAGAGTAAGAAAGTGATTCTGCTTCGGTTGTGGGACAATCAAGTAAGAGGATTGCATTAACAATGGTGGCAGGAACGAAACGTTCAATTTAGAGGATCGAGTAGAGGTAGGATGAACAAGCCAAGTTTCAACACTAAGAGACGGAGCCATGTAAACCAGAGGAGAATGAGAGAGAGTAAGAGATTCAACAAAGAGGGTCGCTCCAAGGCAAGAAGGGTTGGAAGTATAGTGCATAGAGAAACTAAAACAGGTAAACTTGATCCAATCGCTAACTTCTTTGCAGATTCTGAAGCAACAGACCATATCGTAAATGATTGTCTGATTTTGAGAAACTTTGAGAGATGCCAAAATATGAGTATAGAGAGCGAATAAAACGAGATAGCAGTCATTGTAATCGATGGTAAGGGTGAGTTAATCTTATATTTAGATTCTAGAGATGAGAATACTAAAAAATTGCAAAACGTATTTGCAGAGAAAGAGATTTCTGAGAATTTACTTCCCTCACGTAAACTCGCAGACTCTGGGTTCAATATTTACTTAGATGTCCAAGTCCTAAGAGTTTACAATAAGGTTAATAATGAATTTGTTTTAGAGAACAAGTCCTAAGAGTTTACAATGAGGTTAATAATGAAATTGTTTTAGAGGACAATTCAAAATCCTAAGAGTTTACAATGAGGTTAATAATGAAATTGTTTTAGAGGACAATTCAAAATCCTAAGAGTTTACAATAAGGTTAATAATGAGATTGTTTTAGAGAGTCAAGCAACGATAAGCGAAGAAGATGAGATGAGCTTGCAATCACACACACATTCCAATAACGAGTTATAAGGTTCGGAGGGAGAACCGGAATCTGCGATTGGGAGGGAGAAAGAGTATAATCTCATCTTTTCACCTAAAGAGAAAGTGCACAAGTTTCAACTGACAAAACAGATGAAACACAATCTGAGCAACAAGAAAAATTGGGATTGCAGTCATATCACTAGAGAGGTAATTCAGATCGATAACTTGGAATCAATCCAAAACTTTGAACGTGAAGTATGTATCATATCGACAATGGAGAAATAACACTTTAAAGAGACAGAATGAGAGCTGAGAAACAACCAGTTGACACACACTGACACGATAGGACTTATTAAACCACCATCTCATCCAGGTCAGTAAAGATTCATTAATGTCTACATAGAAGACTATTGGAGACTTGCTAAAGCATATTCATTAAAACAGAAGATGAGTTGGCTGAAGCATTAGAGAAATTCTTAATATCAACAAGAAACTTGTTGGAGAAAAATGAGAAGGTATATTATATCAGGTCAGATCAAGGTACAGATTTACCGAAAGGAAATTCCCAGAAGTACTGAGTTGAGAAAATATAGAGAACGAGAGAGCGGAGAGGTTTAACTCGACGATCCAAAAGAAGGTTCGTACATGCATGTTTGATTCCAGACTACCTAAGAGTATGTGGGATATTGGTGTTGATGCATCTATAGATGTGTACAACAGAACACACAAGTCTATCAGATATCAAACACCATTGACAAAGTTTGCACCAAATGCAAAATGCCACTTTGATCAAATTGAGAGATGTGGATGTATTGGATGTATTTGTAAGTATTATTGTGTATTGTGATGTTCGCATACATTAAGATTCCAAAACCCAGCTTGATATTTGGAGAATGTGCCCTGAAAGCTGTCCTAGTGGGTTATACCGCTACAGGATACTTGACGTGGCATTCAAGCTCGAGAAAGTCCATTGAATCTGAACATGTGAGATTTAACGAGAAACTTGTCTACAAAGATGTTTATAGAAATGAACAACTTGATGACTCTAAAGAAAAATTAGAAACCCAGGAAAATATAATTGACTGGGATTGGATGAAAAACTCGAAAGAGCCAAAATAAGGGAACTGCCGATAAAAAAGCCAGTACCCTGCTACACTTAGAGAAAACTGTAGAGGACGTAAGCTATGCAAGGTTTTTTAATTACTCAAAGAATAGTATTTTAGAAAGTGGGATGAACGACCTCGGTCGATTGCCTTTGGATAACTAGTTATCAATAAAGATCAGCTATTAATATTATTATTTTAGGTAAATAGGAGAAAACCGATAGAGATGAAGATATGAGGCTTTGTCTTATTTCTTCATTTAATAGAGAACCAAAAATTTCGAGGAAGCTATAAAAGAAGAAATTGATTCCATGATACAAAATAAGGTTTGGATATTGGTAGATAAAAAGTATCTTCAAATATCTGTAAAACGGGCAAATATTATAGACCCGAAATGGTATTCGAGAGAAAATTAGAGGCAAATGGTCTTATATGATACAAAGTAAGATTAGTCATACGAGGCTTTAAGGTCAAAAATATCTATGACATCAGACTTCCTGTAATTAGAGCTACAATAATTAATGAGTATGATTTACATGTTTGTCAATCAGAAGTAAAAACCTGCCTTTTTAAATGGCACTATAGAGGAGATCTATATGGAGATTCTTGATGGAGTAGACATTGACAATGAGATCAAACGATCTTATGTATATAAACTCCGGAAAGCCCTATATGGAATGAAGATAAGTCCAAAGAGATGTAATAAGAGATTCACTGAAGAGATCTAGAAACTTGGTTCAGAGAATGATATACATGGACCTTGTTTATATACATGGAGGAGAAATGATATGAATATAAAGAGAAACCGAGAAGAGAGGTATATAAATCAATCAATCAAATTATACCATAAATATATTAGATAGATCAAATATGAATGACTGCAATGCTCAAAATACTCCTATGGTAACCAGACAGGTAGAAAACAGGATTAAGAGAAATCAATCGGAGAATCTACAAAATGACTCAGATAAACTAAAGATGAAAAGAGTTCCTTATAGAGATGAAAAGAGTTCCTTATAGAGAAGAGATTTATAGCTTGATGTATCCATCAAATGGTAGACACTACATTTGCTGTTAACTATTTAACGAGAAAACAAATGAAGCCGATCGAAGCTGATTGGAAAGGTGTAAAAAGAATCTTCAGGTATTTGAAAGGTACTGTGAATTTAAGTCTTAAATTCACCGCTCAAACTTAATACTTAGAGGCATTTGCCGATGCAACATTTAGAGTCCATACCGACTTGTCATCAACTGAAAGGTATGTTATTAGATTGTTTGAAGATGTAATAGCTTGGAGAAGCCATAATCAAACCTATGTCACATTGTCCACTTGTAGAGCCGAATACCTAGCCATGAATAATGCCTATCAAGAATTAATAATTCTTGAAAAGGTACTTAGATTTGTGATAGGAAAACTGATGTTTCCTACAACAGTCTGGTGTGATAACAAATCCGCTGGAGACTGCACCAAGAAAGATGGTAGTCACAAACTAAAAGTATTTGATGATCATTTAGAGGTAATAAATGACGACCTACTACATAGAGAGAAATCTGGACTTAGAAGACATATGGTTAAAACACATGGTGATTTCAAACAATGTGTTGAAGATAAGAAAATCACAGTGAGATGGATTCCAACTAAAGAGAATGTGGCTGACATAATGACAAAACCTTTACTATCAGACGGTCCTAAGAGATTAACTCAAAAACTAATGATTTCATACTAACTCATTGAATTTTTGTTTTCAGAGTATTTCTAGAGACTAGAGTATAAACTAATTGAGTTCTGTTTATAGATTAGACTTGGAGTAGAGAATGCTGGTTGCAGTTCGATGAAGGGAGGGAGTGTTAGAATATTACTTCATTCGAACAAATTACGAGAGACAACCAAACCTACACTTGAAGTTTTACTTCATGTCGTACGGTGGCGCTGCGAGTCTGCGCGTGGCGAGGCCATCGAGGGCCATCGAGAGAGAAAACAAGAATAGATCTTCGATGATCGAGAGCGAACGTCAGGGACATAACCTTAGTGTTTTAAGCCCTTTTGGTTCTGCCTTCTGAACTGTGCTTGTTAGAGATAGAGTTAGACTTACTAGAGTGTCTTGAGAATAAACGATTAATATCATCATCTGTGTATTAGTGAATACTCTGTTTTTATAAAACTCAAATATATATTCCAATAATTATCAGGGCGAGATGATAAATAATTTCTATGTTAACTATTGCATCCAAACATCCCCAAAGCGATATGCCAAGATTTCTCGAACCGTCATATTTATTACGAGCGTTATAAGTGCGTAGCTAGACTCGATATTTTTGTAGAGTGTGATACATTGTTGTTCTCGTATTTTTTTCTCAATCACCTCATAAAGAGAACCAATATGACATCCATAAGAAAAGGAATTGACTATCACGTCTCTGAAACAATGAAAACAGAAAAAAAATCTAACAAACAATTAGAATCCCTTTTTTGGATAATGGCTTCAACCCGAATATATATATATATATATATATATATTTTTTTTTTTTTTCAATCACCTTTCCGGGAATTACGAGATACCACCGAACTCTCAGAGCCGAATATATATATATATATATTTTTTTTTTTTTTTTTTTTTTCCCCTTCACACTTTCGTGGTTATATAGGATCAACCGGGTGGGAGCACCAAGGTAAAAATCCTGTCGTCACCTTCAATAGGAGTAAAGCACCTGGCGGATGATGTTAACCGTCCCCAGTACAACGGCCTTCTGCATCCAACAGATAGCATTGTTGGGAAGCTGGAGTTCCTGCAGATGCTGCAGGAATATATATATATATATATATATATATATATATATATATATATATATATATATATATATATATATATATATATATATATATATATATATATATATATATATATATTTTTTTTTTTTTTTTTTCACCTTATAGGGTTGGTATCTCTTAGTGCCGGGCAGAATTTGCCAAGGCATTTCAGATAGATGTATAGATGTATATATATATATATATATATATATATATATATATATATATATATAGTTATAAGTATGATAAGGGGTGTGGGAAAATTGATAAGTATTATAATTTCACTCTTCTTTATTTCATTTAGTCGACGTTCGAATCCCGATGGGGACCTTCTTCAGGACTCTACAATAGCAATAGAAAACAGTCAAAAACATTGCAATCACGAAACATGTAAAAATAGTACATACCGAAATACAGAGTTGTAAAGATCTTATTTGAACACAAATCAATAGCTCTCAAGAAAGCAATGAACAAGAACATCAACAAATTTAGCGAAAAAAGATCTGATATTTCGTTAGCACAAGAGTAGAAATCAATTATCATATGTAAATGAGGTAAACAGAATAATCAACAAAATGAGAGGTTGTCAAAAATGTTGTCAACCAGACTTGCCACAGAATACACGCACATGACAAATGTGGCAAATGTGGCAAGTCTGGTTGACAACATTTTTGACAACCTCTCATTTTGTTGATTATTCTGTTTACCTTATTTACATATGATAATTGATTTCTACTCTTGTGCTAACGAAATATCAGATCTTTTTTATTATTATTATTATTATTATTATTACAAGGTAAAGAGTTGAGGCCAAGCCTATAAACTCACAAAAATTAAAATATATGAAAAAAATACACCGAAACTTAAAAAAAATGCATTACAAAAGAAAAAGTAATTCACAGCTCCACAAGTAGCACTCACTCGCGACGAAACCAGGTGTCATAGTTGTTTTTAAAAGAGTTCACAGAAACTGAGTTCACCACCGATGAAGGTAAAGAGTTCCAAACGGTAAACACGCGGTTTGTGATGAAGAACTGTCTTTGGGATGTTTTGAAACTTTCCTTCCTCAGCTTGAAAGCGTGACCTCGCAGACGGTCGTCCAGGTTCAACTTGAAGAGACCACTGAGGTCAACTCCAAAAAAGTTGTGAAGAGCACGAAAAGTAATGATGAGATCACCACGCAGCCTCCTGTCATCAAACGTGGACAGATTCATGATGGACAGTCTTTCACCATAACTGGGACGTAAGATGCCGTAGGGCAAACGAGTTGCCCGTCGCTGGACGCTCTCCAACAATGCCGAGTCTCTACTCAATGATGGACTCCACACAGGGCCAGCAAACTCCAGTATGGGTCTCACGTAAAGTTTATAAAGGATAGCACAGGTGGAGGGATCACATCTACCAAAAGCTTTCTGAACCATAAATAAAGTTCTTTTGGCCTTGTTTACCGCTTGAAGAATGTGGTCGGACCAGCTTAGATTCTCTGACATAATTACACCAAGGTCAGCATGACTACTACAAGTAGCGATGGGGTTGTTGTTTATATAGTACTGACGACGGGGATTGCGAGCACCCAAGTGCAGAACAACACACTTCTCGTAGTTCAGAGGCAACCTCCACTCCTGGCACCAATGGTTCAATTTCTCCATGTCCTCCTGAATCAGATGAGCTGCCAAGTTGGGGTTACCGAATAATTTGGTATCGTCGGCAAATTGGGAACACTGAGAGTTGAAGATCTTGGGTAAATCAGAGATGTAGAGGAGAAAAAGTAGTGGACCCAAAACAGAACCCTGTGGAACTCCACTTCCAACAGGTCTCGCCGAAGAGAGAGATTTATCGACTCGAACCTGGAAGGTTCGATCGGTAAGAAATGCTTCAATCCAAGAAAGCAGGCGGCCGCGGACCCCAAGATGTTCGAGTTTATGTAAGAGAAGATCATGTGGTACACGGTCAAATGCCCGAGAAAAATCCAGATAAACAATGTCGACTGGACAGCCCTTATCAAGGGACTCGGACCAGGAGTTTACGCACTCAAGGAGGTTAGTAATGACTGATCTACCAGGAAGGAAGCCGTGTTGACATTCGGGAATAAGGTTACCGCTAAGTGCAAACTCAAGGACACCACTCAAGATGATCTTCTCGCACACCTTTGCCACAATCGGAACCAGACTAATTGGACGATAATTTTCTGCGTCACGTTTATCTCCCTTCTTGAAAATTGGCGTTACAAGTGCATTACGCCAAGCAGAGGGTAGGCAGGATGTTTGAAGTGAACGTTTGTACAAAATAGAAAGAGGATACGAAAGAGGTTGGGCACATTCCTTGAGTATTTTAGCAGTGATACCATCCGCACCAGGAGAGGAGTTAACATTGAGTGCAGATAAATGGGCTTCAACGACTGCAGGGTCGAAAGAAGACTCTGTTATTTCAGAAGAATTCCTCTCAACGTTCAATCTTGGAAGTTGGTGGGCTCCTCTTGTAAAAGAGGCAGCAAAGGAATCAGCTAGGACGTTTGCCGTCTCCTCGGGACAGGAGCAAGGAGTATTGCTAGAATTGCGAACCAATGGTATGTCAACTTTAGAATTAAGGGTTGATCTGACGTATTTGAAAAACTTTTTATTGTTCTTAGAATGTATTAGATTGGATTCAAATTCCCTTTTGGAATCGGCAATTAGTGATGAAAGTGAATTGGAGAAACGTCGATGGTCTTCGTAGTCTCTTACTTGCTTATGACGTAGGTAACGTTGCCATATGGACTTCTTGTGACGTATTAGTCTAAGGATATTTTGATCGATCCAGGGCTTAGCTGGTATGTAAACAATATTTCTCACAGATGAGCATTCATTGGTCAAGTTTAGAAGGGTTGTGGTAAAAACAGCCCACATCTCCTCAGTATCAGTATTGGGCGCAAGAAGTGTACTCCAATCGACGTCCCCCAGTCTCAGACAAAGTTGATGATAGTCTATGATTTTCAAATGTTTTCTTGACCTATTGGATGGTGTACGTGATCTCATATGAATGGTGGAGAGTAAGATAATGTGGTCTGATTTGCCTAAGGGTGGATATTGTTCAATCTTGGAAACAAGGTCAGTATCGTTCGTTAGCAATAGATCTAGAAGAGAAGGAGTCTGCAAATTGCGAAAGCGCGTAGGAAAGTCCACCAGTTGAAAGAGGTTGTAGTCGCGGATAGCGTCTACATAAACGCTAGATGCCGAATTATAGGTCTTTGATGTCATAGGCCATTCAACATCGGGCATGTTGAAATCACCAGCTATATATAGATTGCGCTTGGTCGTGGAAAGAGTACCCAGATGAGCAGCCAGTGAAGTATCGGATTGGCAAGGGCGAGGTCGATAAATGCAGCCGATGGTGAAGAAGCAAGACTTCTCCTCCAACAGATCAAGGAATATATTGTCAATTCCTGGCAGGTCAAGGTTAGTTACTTTCAGAGAAAAAGATAAAGAGATATTCGTGGCCACATACATGCAAACACCACCATGACCCACAGTTGTTGTACTGTCCTGCCTATAAATCGAATAACCGGGTATGGAAACCAGTGAGTCTGGAATACCAGGATGAAGCCAGGATTCCGCAATCAAGATGAAAGTTGGATGATGGACGTCCACATAAGCTAACAATTCCAAGTACTTGGAGAACAGAGACTGTGCGTTGGTATAAAGGATGGTCCACTCATGGAGAATGTCTAGTTTTTTGCGCTCTTAGAAGTGGAGATCTTTGTGATAGTAGGCTTACCGGAGATATATTTGATGTTGATGTTAGACTCGCCCGCGTCGATTCTGTGCTTTAGTTCGGCACGCAAATCATTGAGCTCTTTTACTTGTAAAGGTGTTTTATCGTCAGTAATGCTATATTTCCGCCAGTCGCGTACGCTGGCGATGACTCGCCTGTCTTTGAGAATTCTCGTGACTATCAGTGGGTTGTTGAAAGATACTTTGAGAATTCTTGGACGGTTGTTAGTCGATACTCCTATTCTAGAGATGGAGGTACGTTGCGAATTAGCATCTGGATTCACGCGGTCGAGAACTTGAGAAACACTCGCCTCGTCATCCGCGGGGCCAGCCTCAGGAATTCCGCGAATCAGTATGTTGTGGGACCTACGTAAGCGTTCCAACATTTCAGCCGGCTGAATCTCAATCTCGGATATTTTGGTGCTGGCGTTATCAATCGCGACAGAAAGTTGTTCATTCGATTCCTCTAAACTCCGCATTTTAGAAGTGCAGGCCTTGATATCAGTTTCGTGCTTAATGATGGAGTTGGAATGTTCATCGAGAAGGCTCTCATGACGGCGCAAATCCTCAGAATGTTCCTTCAAAACAGACTTGCACTCGGATAAATCTGACTGTATCGCTAGTTGGGTGGATTTTATGGTAGACATATCAAGAGACATTTCGTTTAATTTTGCCATAATGGCAGCGAATTGATCACCACTGAGTGAGGAAGCCGAGGAAGACTGTGAGTTTAAAGTCGAGACCGGTTTATTCAGATGCTGGGAAGGGGATGATACCGATCCACTACGAAGTGAACGACCCTCCTTCTTACAATAGCTACAGATCCAATCTTTATCAATCAGACTCAACTCATCAGGCAGCAAACACAAGCACTCCACATGAAAATGTTTCTTGCATTTAGAACAATTTGTGAATTTAGTGGAGGCTGTTTGTTTCGAGCATATATGGCATTTAGCCATTTTCCTACTGTATATTCTGGGTTAAATGGAAAGGTGGAAAGGGAATTTACGAACTTCACTCTCTTGGGCCGATAAGAGAGACTTACACAGATAAGGTTGGCCACGGGAAGGAATAGGGAGGTAAATAGATGAAGGATTTAAGTTTATATGACCTAACAATGTGAAAACGTCCCTGCCAACAGTGCGAAGACTTACGACGCCCACGCTGTTGAGTTTGGAAGCAGACTTGTATAGTTCTCCCGTCAAAGCAAGAAAGGTACTGAGCGGCAGGCAAACAAACCAAGCGGAAAACGAAGCGAAGCGTACCGACGCAACGTAGGTATCACGCGCAGCTGGAGGGGTTATCGACGCAATGGAACTGCGTATATTTAGTAAACAATGAACAAGTCAGGGCGAACTCAGGAAGCACAGGAACCATCACTCAAAAATTCACTATAAAAAGATCGGTATTTCTCGAAGAAAATATGCAACGATTAAGGAGTAGCTCGTAAGACGTGTTAACAGTTAGATTCGGTATATGATATTATTTTTTCGCTAAATTTGTTGATGTTCTTGTTCATTGCTTTCTTGAGAGCTATTGAATTGTGTTCAAATAAGATCTTTACAACTCTGTATTTCGGTATGTACTATTTTTACATGTTTTGTGATTGCCATGTTTTTGACTGTTTTCTATTGCTATTGTAGAGTCCTGAAGAAGGTCCCCATCGGGATCGAAACGTCGACTAAATGAAATAAAGAAGAGTGAAATTATAACACTTATCAATTTTCCCACACCCCTTATCATATTATAACTATTGTTGTATATTGGTAATTAAAAATTGTTGATATATATATATAAATATATATATATATATATATATATATATATATATATATATATATATATATATCAACAATTAAAAATTCGAATTCGAGATTTTCTTTTTTTCTTATTTTATTTTATATATATATATATATATATATATATATATATATATAAAATAAGAAAAAAAGAAAATCTCGAATTTTAGTTTTTTCGAGATATCTCGAGAATCATTAGGGATATTTAGACTAACACAGTCATTCCTAAATAACGCAATGAATAATATAAGCCACACTGTATTTCTAACGATTTTCGATATCCCCGTAGTGTCCTCCTGAATAGTTCTAACTCAAAAAATGATCGGATATCAAAAAGCAATAAGGAATAGATAATTTTTAATACCTTGTATTTTTCAATGGCAGAGATGTTGATGAATAATAATTATCAGTTTCTATTTCTTGACTACTTGTAGATGTAAGTACAGTGGTGGATTCTTCTGTAGATACATCTGTCGTCGGTTTTGTTATTTCAGTCGATTTTTGTTCTATGATGGTTGTTGCTTCTGTACGAAATGTTGTTTCTTCATTGGGAGTTGTTTCTTTATTCAAATTTTTTTCTGTAGTCAAGGTTGTTTCCATGTTCGATGTTGCTTTTGTGGTCAACGTTGTTTCCATAGTGGATGTTGCTACTTTAGTAAACGTTTTTTCCATGTTCGATGTTGCTCCTGTAGTCAACGTTGTTTCAATAGTGGATGTTGCTTCTTTAGTAGACGTTTTTTTCATGTTCGATGTTGCTTCTGTAGTCAACATTGTTTCCATGCTCGATATTGCTTCTGTTGTTGAGGATGAATGATAATTATCAGTTTCTAGTTCTATATTATTTGTAGATGTTGAATCTGAAGTAGATATAGTCGTTATCGGTTTTGTAATTTCAGTTGATGTTGATTCTACAGTAGACATATCTGTAATTAATTTTGTTTCTATGTTGGTTGTTGCTTCTGTAGTATACTTAGCTTCCTCATTCGAAGATGTTTCAATGTTCAATATTTTTTCTGTAAGCAATGTTGTTTCTGTGGTCATCGTTGTTTTTTGAGAGGCTATTAATTCTGTCTTCGGTACAATCGTTGCAATCGATTCCGTTTCTGTACTCAATTCTTCGTTCGATTCTGGAGTCGGACCTTGCAAGTCTGTGGTTATAATTAAAGTGTTTTTCAAAGTAGATTCTTTGTGTGGTCCAATTTCGGTAGTTTTTACAATTTGGTCTGTAATTTCTATATCACTCATATCATTTTCTGTAGTTGTATCCTCATTTTTATTAGGTGTTGTTCTACCATGCATTAGCCTTTCATACGCTTTCTTGTCACGTTTGTATTCCTAGAATCGAAAGTTATGTTCAAAAATCACTCAATGTTTTCAAATCTTTATATCCAATTAATACAATAAAACTGGAATTTGAATGTGAATATATGGTCGATGCGTAATCGGTTAACACGATCGTGTCACAGGGTATTTGTTTTCGGTGAAATTGGAAGGAAAACGCAAAATATTAAAAGGAAAGTGGAAGTGGAGGTGTAAGTTGAGTTGAAAGATTGTGGTCCATAAGATAAAAAAGAATAGAGAAATAAACTCCTAAAGAAACACCATAAATAGTGAGGTTAAGGAAGATTCAACATTTCAAAATAAACCGAAGCAGAATCAGAACGGTAAGCTGTAACTGAATAGCCAGCGGTATAATGCAGGGGGGTTTAACTCCCAATCGAAGCGACACCAACTGACTAACGGAGTGTCTTCCGACTATATAAATACCAGTTCTCAGAACTTCTGATTAAAGATTACTCTTTTTCTTCATATCATATCTGACTTCAATTTTCGGAACATAATTTGCTTAGGTACGATTACGAAGTTTTTTCTACCAACACTCAATTTACAAGGTAATTCATTTCAATTCTAACATACAGCAATAATTTAAATCAGGCTGCAACACACTAGGTCGATGGCCATTTGTTCACGGACAATAATAATTTATGTGAACATTCTTCTCCTTTCAGATTATGTGAATGACCCTAATAATAATGATATAATAGATTCTGTACTATTCTGTCCAAATTCCTGTGATCAATTGCTCGATAATGATATAATTAGAGCAGAAATTACCTTGAATAAGGCACAAGAATCAACAACCTTCTTAGAAGTTCCTTTAACAACTTCTCAGGAAGTTATAAAAACTGAGCTGACTTTTGGCGAAATGATCGATAAAGATATTTCCAATTTCAAATGCTGTTATAGTTTGTGAATATATAGGAAATCTGAGAATGTATGTTAATTTAATTATGGTAAGTTTGATTAAGAAGTCATTTTATTTTTTATACTTTGTAAAATCTGTAATGACCTATCTATCGTATGTATCTATCATAACGGAATAAATCAATTATACTTTTTTTGGAATTATAATTTCATCACGATTAATGGCTCCACTACCCAAATTGCTAATAGATGGCACCATTATCGGCACTATCTGTATTATCAGTATTAGTATTATCAGTACCTATTACCAGCTTTCAAAAAACCTTTTTTCCTAGTTGGAAGACACTTCGATGACTTCGATTGGAGGCGCTTCGATCGGGAGTTGCACATCTATATATACTTATCTATGGTATAGGGGATGTGCGCATTCGTATGTGGCGACCTCCGTGGCAAAATTAAACATGTTTTATAGTAAAGAATTCATGTGTTTTGCCTGCTAAAGTGGTGTTGAAATCTATTTTTTTGGAGATTCTGAGGATTTTTGAGTTGATTTTATTTTCAATAACTGATATATGAATTCTGAAACTATGGATTTAAATTTTACTGCACGAAATTCAAGAGTTCACTGTTGTGTAGTTGGTTGTTACAATTCTTTTCATAATTCAGAAAACACTATAAAATATTGTTCTTTTCCGAAAAAGTGGCTCGAGAGAGAATGGAAAGATATGTATTAATAGTGTGAGAAGTGTTTGGTAAAAATATTTGAATGATTGAAAAATATTAGCAAAAGTCTTTCATCTAACACTTATTGTAGTTGTGATCATTCGAGAGAATAGCAACCTGAAGTGGTCCATAAAATAGGCGGTGCTCTTTTTATGGAAAATGTGGTAACAAAAATGTTTCATTAGAGTGTAATCTGTGTAATCTCTAGCATCTGTCGTTTTGGTTACGTCTGTAGCAGAGTAAGGTTGTTTTGTTTAATGTTTAGTAGTCTGTGTACTCACATCACAATTATTTCATTTCTCTTCATCATTAAAGACTGTAAATAGAACAAAGTGTAAGTTTCTTTATTGTGTTTCATAACACCTGGATTAGGCTGAGCTAACCTGTTGCGAAGAACCTGTTTGGTTTTTTTCATAACATCCCTATCTCTAATGAGCGGAGGTGACATGAAAAGGTAGAGGTTTGAAGAGAAAGAGGAAGACTGGTCGAGAATAATAAAGAAGGTATTGAGATCACCTGAAGCCAAACAGATGAAGAAAGGCGACGAAATGGATGTCAATAGTTTGAAGATACTATTCAAAAGAATGATGGAAGAGATGAAACTAGAAATGAGAAAGAATACTGAAGATGTGAGATCGGAAATAAATGATATAAAACAAAAAATGAGGAAAAAGGAAAGGGAATCTGAAAGGGAAATGCTGGAAAACTGAATCAAAATTCTGGAAGATAAAGCTGAAAAAGAGGAGAAAAGGATGAAGAAAAATAATATTTTTTATATTAATATTTTTCATTATCAAGAATTAGATGGTAAAGGATTGTAATGAAAAAAAGAGGTGAAAAAATGTATTACAGGAGAACTGAAAACCCAGGTGGTGATAACGAAAGCATTCAAAATAAATAGAGGAAGAAAGAGCGAAATGATAATAGCCCAAATTCAAGATTGGGATCAGGAGCAGAACATAATGAAGTCAAAGAACAAATTGAAAGGAATAGAAGTTGAAATTGAAAATGATTTAACATGGAAAAAAATTGAAATTCAAAAAAGAATAGTAGGAATAAGCAGAGAAGAAAAAGGGTCGAAAGTTAATATCGGTTACAAAAAAATATGGGTAGATGGACAACAATATATTTGGAACGAGGAAAATCAAGGACTGAAGAAACAGAAAGTAGTTCAGAAGGAATGATTGCCTTCACAAAACTGAAGAATAAGATAGTGGAGGGAAGGAATTCGGTTACGACAGTGCAAAAAAAGGAGAAGGTAACGCAAATACAACAGGACACAATTAGAAAATCGCTCAGAAAGATGAATAGAGCGGACAGTTACAACAGAAAAATTTGAAATTAGCAACCTGGAATGTACGAGGGTTATATATGTTAGAGAATTGGACCTGATTATGGAAATTTAAAAATATGGTGTAGATATATTGGCAATAACAGAGACCAAAAAGGAGGGAAAGGGAGAGCATATTATGAAAAATGGGCATGTGCTGATATTTGGAGGAGTAAAACAAGACAAACATGGAGCTGCTGGAGTTGGATGTATTATACATAAGGAAATGGTAGATTGTATGGACAAATGGGAAACATATTCGGAGAGAATACTCATGATAAAAATTAAGAGCCAGAAAAGTGTAACAATATCACTAATAATAGCCTATGGACCAAATGAGGATGCAAAGGCAGAAGATAAGGACAAATTTTGAGAAGACATGAACTTAGTGATAGAAAAATGTACAGGAAAGATTATTATATGTGGAGACTTGAATGGAAGAGTTGGGATTGAAAGAGATAACAATGGAATCGTCGGAAATATGGGGAAGCGAAGAAAACCAATAATGGAAATAGAATCATAGATTTATGTAGAGCCAATGATATGATTGTTGCAAATACCTTTTACGAACATAAATAATCATAAATATACGAGACAAGGACGCAATAAAGACGAAAAATCGATAAACGATTATTTCATAATAGGAAGAGAAAACAGAAAAGATCTAAATGATCTTGGAGTATATAGAGGAGCAGAAATAAGAAGTGATCATTACATGTTGGCAGCACAAATGAAGAAACAGGAGAGACAAGGAAGTGAGAAGGGATGTGATGCTGAAAGATATGAAAAAACCAGGAGTTACAAATTGAGAGAATAAGATAATGGCAGAAGAATATAGGGAAAAAACCAAAGAAAAAACGGGTTGATTTGAAATAGAGAAGAACACACAGAAATTGGAAGATTTATGGCAGATCTTTAAGGCAATACTTCTAAGTTCCGCGAAGGAAAATAGAAAATCTACATATTGGTGGTCGGAAGATTCAAAAGAAAAAATTAAGAATGAAAACAAGCTTGGAATGAATACTTGAAGAAAAGAACTCCAGAAAATTATGAAATATACAAAGATCAGCGTGAGATAGCGAAGAAGGCTGTGAAAGAAATCAAAGAAGAAAGTTGGAAAATATATGTAAAGGAGTTTGAGAAAAATGCAAAGGATAACCAGAAGCTATTTTTAGAGTTTTTAAAAATATGAGAAAAGAAAAATCGATCACTACAATAAGAAACAAGAAGAATAAAATATTAGTTGGAGAAAGTGAAATTATGGAAAGATGGAAGAAATATTTCATGGAATTATTAGATGGAAAAGAAATCAAGGAAGAGTTGAATCAATACGACATATCGACTCAGATGATGAACAACATAACGAAGAGCAAATGAAAATAGAAGAGGTGAGGGAAGCTACCAAAAGACTTAAAAATGGAAAATGCCCGGATAGGATAAATTAACTCCAGAAATTATGAAAAATGTGGGGCATCGAGGACTTAAGATTCAGAGAAATATCTCAAAGATCTTAGAGCAAGAAACAAATTCCAAAAGATTGAAAAAAAGCGATGATAGTGTCCGTTCATAAAAGTGAAGATACTAAAGACTGCGCGAATTATAGGTGAATGAAATTATTGAGCACTGCAATGAAGGTGTATGAGGCAATTTTGGAGGACAGACTCAGGAAAAATATGGAACCAACACTAGACGGAACGCAGAGTGGATTTCTGAAGGGGAGAAGTGTGCAGGATCATATATTCACCACCAAACAGATAATTTAAAAAGCGCAAAAAAGTAGAAGAAATGTTTACTTCATGTTCGTTGATCTGGTAAAAGCATTTGACCTAGTGAGAAGACAAAAGATGTGGGAAATATTGAAGAAGAGAAGACTGAACCAAGAACTTCAGCAAGCCATAGAGAATCTTTATTGTTAAAATATAAATTACATCATCCGCAGAAATATGACATGAACATCATTCGAAACAACGGAGGGTATACGGCAAGGAGGTGTCCTGAGTCCAGTAGGTCTTCAATACTGTTCATCATATCAATTTTCTTAAATTATATCAAGTAGTTTGGAATTTATTCCAGTAAAATGGATTTCCAATGACGTCATTTAGGAGGCCGTATCTCCGTAGGGAGGGCCACTAGGAAAAAAAAATGATGCGAACTTGTCATCTTATTTTTTTATGTTTTTTCTGAATCCGAGAGATTTCCCACATTTAACCGGACACCCTGTATATAAAACCGGAGAGAAGGTTTATTATTCTTTTCAATAATTCGTAAGGCAATAGAGTAATTTACTAATCTTTTGATATAAATGATCGTTAGAACATTCCATCATTCAGTTAATTAATGATATTCATTCGTCTTTTAAATTTTAATGTTCGGCAAATCGAACGCAAAGAGAAGAACTAAGGTTAGCACCCGCTCAACTGAGACTACTTCAACTTGAATTGAAAAACACAAAAATTTTTCATTTTAATATAAAAAAAGTTTACCTTTTCATGATCGCCTTTCTTGAGAGAAAAAGAAAGTAACAATAGCATTCCACAAATAACTAATACCACTAACAATGTACACAAAAAAGAGGAAAAAGAGTTGTCCTTTCTTGTTGCAGAAAAACTTCCCACCCTGGAAGATGATACATCGTACGATCTTTTAGACATTTTTCAACGTTACGAACCTTTCATCTAAGCGTTAAAAATAATAGAATTGTTTCAAGGAAGGAAATGTCTTATCTCTTGTGGTCACTTCCGATCTCGGTCTCCACGATAAATAGATATGAGAAATTCGAGAGGGACATTCCGTACTTTCCGATTGCATATTCGAGAAAAAGATAAGGTTTTCTGTATCTATTAGGAAAATTGTATAGAGTTTCGGTGTTTTAAATATGAATCATGCGGTCATCAGATTTAAAAGAACTTGAAACTAGATGATTTTTTTCACTCGATAAATTTTAGTGCATACAATCACACATCTAAGCTTTGTAACAAACAAAACCACATCTTCATTTGCCCCACCGACTCAAAAATTCTACAATATGTATTTTAGTTATTCGACCGACAATTCTGTATATACAATAATGTGAGGTTCAGAGATTTTACCCAAAACATGGGAAATGTTATATGCAAGGGCGTAGAAATGGGGGGGTACTGGGGGTAATTACCCCCAAGATTTCCAAAACATGAAATTGCAGAATTCGCGCAAAGATGAACAACGAAAATTTTTACATAAAATGAACCAATAATCATTTTACTTTCCTTTGAAATCCACACGGTACTAAAATATCGGACCCTTTTACGGTTGGTGAGTTTATTTTCGATTTCAAGATGAAAACTTTTATTGCACTACGAGCACGTCTATATCTCAGGTTTATTATTTTCCATTATTTATCCTTTTTGTCGGCCTCTCATTTGCCATCTGTGATTTTTGCATTCGTCATCGGTATACACTTATATTCCCCGTTGTTTTCGTTTTTTTTTATAATTCTCATCACTAAATTTCAATACTGCAGTTATCAAAGAACTGAACTGAGTAATTAATAATAATCATTATTATTATTTGAAAATGATAGATGTCTGGATCATTTCAAGAAAAATAGGCCCATAACATGAGCCCACAAAAACTTTGTTTTTGGGATACATGTGTTGTTTTAAGTTTTTCCTCGTAGAACCTTCCCTTCGCAAGATTTTCAATTTGAATTGGCCATAGGTATTTCAATTTGAAGTTTTCATCTTGTGATATGCTAATTTTGAATACAAATCTACAGGGTGATATTTTTTCTGGAAGGTTGCCTGCTTCTTTCCTCCAGAACTATTTGTGGGGATTAATCTGTTCCCACCAAAGATTAAGGAGAGAAAGATAGAAAACGCTGTACTAACCCTAGTGCTAAATGGCGACCCACTTTTAGGCTCGCAGTTTACAACTGAAAGAACAGGTGGCGCTGAAATCATCTAACGAAAAAGAAATCTATATCTGGCGCGAATTTCAAATCTTCACAGTATTCCACATTCACTAGTAGCTTCTATTTTTTATACCATATTATAATATATTTTTTTATACGGGGAGACAGAGTTTTTGCTGAGGTTTTTATCTGTTCTCTTGTATCATACGTTGAAATGTATGATGCCCCGTTACATTTCCTCTGCTAGTACTGAGATTCATCGACACATATGCTTGATTGTTTGAAATTAATAATTTTTATATATATATATATATATATATATAAACAATGGTTTAAGGGGTGTTGGAAAACTTCAATTGTTACTAACTTCTTTATTTCATCAGTCGACGTTTCGATCCTTGGTTGGGATCTTCTTCAGGACTTCTATAAAACAAACAACATACAAATATAACAAACATTGCAGAAAGGACAACATGTTAAAACGCACCGAAATGCGAAGAGTTACCAGATCTTAAGTTGCACTGAATCTTATACAGATTTGGAGGAAAAATTATTAATAAACTTGAACACAAAATAGTCTCTAATACAATAACGTCTCTTTTTTATATCACACACTTCCTTATTCTCTTGAAAACTTATTTTTGAAATTCTTTCTTCATCCATCTGACAACTGCGTAAAAAACGTAAGGGGTTAGGTCGGGTTCATAGAACATCATAGATCTTCAACTGACATTGGAGAACATAGAACTTGAGATCAACAACTCACTCTCACTAAGTTGGTTTGAATGTATCAGATATGAATAAATGTTGCTAATGTTCTCTATATCCTTTCTGTAGTTCATGGAATTTTCATGTCGCTTAATGTGAATCATCTCCAGGAAACATCTTTTTATATATATATATATATATATATATATATATATATATATATATATATATATATATATATATATATATATATATACAAAATGTGATAATTTCCTAAAGTAACTAATAAACAATGGTTTAAGGGGTGTTGGAAAACTTCAATTGTTACTAACTTCTTTATTTCATCAGTCGACGTTTCGATCCTTGGTTGGGATCTTCTTCAGGACTTCTATAAAACAAACAACATACAAATATAACAAACATTGCAGAAAAGACAACATGTTAAAACGCACCGAAATGCGAAGAGTTACCAGATCTTAAGTTGCACTGAATCTTATACAGATTTGGAGGAAAAATTATTAATTAACTTGAACACAAAATAGTCTCTAATACAATAACGTCTCTTTTTTATATCACACACTTCCTTATTCTCTTGAAAACTTATTTTTGAAATTCTTTCTTCATCCATCTGACAACTGCGTAAAAAACGTAAGGGGTTAGGTCGGGTTCATAGAACATCATAGATCTTCAACTGACATTGGAGAACATAGAACTTGAGATCAACAACTCATTCTCACTAAGTTGGTTTGAATGTATCAGATATGAATAAATGTTGCTAATGTTCTCTATATCCTTTCTGTAGTTCATGGAATTTTCATGTCGCTTAATGTGAATCATCTCCAGGAAACATCTTTTTATATATATATATATATATATATATATATATATATATATATATATATATATATATATATATATATATATATATATATATATATATACAAAATGTGATAATTTCCTAAAGTAACTAATAAACAATGGTTTAAGGGGTGTTGGAAAACTTCAATTGTTACTAACTTCTTTATTTCATCAGTCGACGTTTCGATCCTTGGTTGGGATCTTCTTCAGGACTTCTATAAAACAAACAACATACAAATATAACAAACATTGCAGAAAAGACAACATGTTAAAACGCACCGAAATGCGAAGAGTTACCAGATCTTAAGTTGCACTGAATCTTATACAGATTTGGAGGAAAAATTATTAATTAACTTGAACACAAAATAGTCTCTAATACAATAACGTCTCTTTTTTATATCACACACTTCCTTATTCTCTTGAAAACTTATTTTTGAAATTCTTTCTTCATCCATCTGACAACTGCGTAAAAAACGAAAGGGGTTAAGTCGGGTTCATAGAACATCATAGATCTTCAACTGACATTGGAGAACATAGAACTTGAGATCAACAACTCACTCTCACTAAGTTGGTTTGAATGTATCAGATATGAATAAATGTTGCTAATGTTCTCTATATCCTTTCTGTAGTTCATGGAATTTTCATGTCGCTTAATGTGAATCATCTCCAGGAAACATCTTTTTCTCATATTCTCCTCGCACTCCAAGACTGTCACCGAATCATAGTCCATTCGATGGTCAACTGATCTTACATGTTCTGCCAGTGCACAAATCTTTCTAGGATTCTTAATGTCGCTAATATGTTGAGTTATTCTTCTTTTAAGTTGTTGGGATGTTTGTCCGATATACACCTCATCACAATTTTGACAGGGTATTCTGTATACAACACAGCTTTTCTTATCAGTTTCTATCCTATCTTTCAAATTACTATAAAGTCTCTTTAATTTAAATTCAGTTCTAGGTATCACTTTGATGTTATCAGTTTTTAATAAGTTTATTAAGGATTTTGTCATTACATTAATCAGTGGAATGGAAGTAAATATAATTCTCTGATCTAAATTGGTGGATGCGATTTCGTCATTATTCTGTGGCTGTCCAGAATTCGATGAATTGTGTATCAATTTCTTTAAAAGGTTCTTGGGGTAACCATTCTCAAGCATCAACTGATATAATAGTTTCATATTCTTCTCCTTCAGAGTGGGGTGTGATATTCTTTGTATACGATTCTTCAATCCTGTAACCATATTGATTTTTTGTCTCTGAGGGTGGTTGGAAAAATAATGCAAGTATCTACCTGAGCTAGAGGGCTTTCTATACCAATCAAGAATCAGTGTATTGTCAGGTCTTCTAATGACTAGGGTATCTAGGAAAGGCACACTATTGTTATTTTCTAATTCTATGGTAAATTTTATAGACTCACTCTGTCTGTTGAACCTTTCAAGAGTGTAAGATGTCTTATCACTGGGAACTGCACAAATGATGTCATCTACATATTTTTTAATAAAAGGCATCTCAAAGGGGATATCTGTTAGGATGCCATCTAGGAGGAAATCCATCACTACCTCTGCAATGGAAGGGCTGAATTTAGACCCCATTGGGGAACCTAGTATTTGGTTGTAAAAATTACCTTGGAAGATGAAATAGTTGGAGTTGAAAAGAAATCTGATGATGTTGATGAAGTCTTCCTTAGGTATTGTGGTATGGCTACTGATTGATTCCCATCTGTGTTGAATTGCAGACAGAGCTAATTCTAATGAAATATTGGTAAAGAGGGATACTACATCAAGGCTGATGAGGACATAATCTTCTGGCAATTGGAATTCACTAATGAAGGTGGAAAAAGAGAAAGAATCTTCTACATAATATCTGCCTCTAGAAACACTTAAATAACTTGAAATTATTTCAGATATATAACCTGATATCTTAGATGTTGGTGTATTCAAAGAGGAGATGATGGGTCTGAGGGAGAGAACAGGTTTATGGACTTTAGGTAGTCCATAAAATCTTGCAGGAATGGAGTTATAACTGTACAAGGATTTTCCTTGCATTTGGGAAATATGACCACTTGTTACCAATTTTTTAATCAATGTGTTACCTTTAGTTTGTATAGTAGTTGTTGGGTCTCTAGGTAGTCTTCTGTAATAGTCAAGATCATTGAGAATTCCATTAGATAGTTCTATGTATTGTAACTTGTCCATAATAACTGTTACGTTTCCTTTGTCTGATTGTAATACCTGTAAGTCTGGATGTTCTTTGAGATATCTTTTACAATTATAAAATTCTCTCTGTACTACATTTCTGACAACTTTATTAGGTTTGATATTATTAGTTATAATGTTGGTGGCCATGGCGCGTTTTATGTTCTTGGCATCAGGAGATAAGGAGTCATTGAGGTTGATAACATTCTCAACATCAGATAAAAGTTTCGGAATAGAGATTTCTTTCATAGGGATGTCAATGCTGAATTTAGGACCCAGCGACAAGAATTTTAGAACTCTATCCGGGATATTCGTTCCACTTATATTTTTAACCCACCTTTCTTGTGATCTGACTTTTCCCAATTGTGCATCTGTCAAAGCTCTCACCTTATCCAGATTTTTTTGTTTCGTCAATGCAAATTGTCTATTGTACTTGTTATTCTGATAAGAGAAAAAATGGTTAGTAATATCCTCAGGAAGTGCATGCTGAATGAGTAGTTTCAGTCGTTCAACTTCTCTTTCTATTCTTTTTATTTTTGTTATTGTCACTGTAATTTCAAATTTTAAGAACATGTTAAGTACCTTGTTCTCCATGTTAACTGCTTGTCTGGACGACACCTCGTCTGTCACAGATCCATATAATTGACAGAAGTTATTGGTCATGTGTTTAGGATGTAAACCAAGCCTTTTACACTCCAACAGGAACACTCTGCGATTCCGCAATGCTGACAACTTGATGTTATTAGATGACCAAGATTTTAAGGTCGATGACATTTCCCTTCCATACCGTACACGGATTTCAGCATAAAACCCCATGCTAATATACAAAATGTGATAATTTCCTAAAGTAACTAATAAACAATGGTTTAAGGGGTGTTGGAAAACTTCAATTGTTACTAACTTCTTTATTTCATCAGTCGACGTTTCGATCCTTGGTTGGGATCTTCTTCAGGACTTCTATAAAACAAACAACATACAAATATAACAAACATTGCAGAAAAGACAACATGTTAAAACGCACCGAAATGCGAAGAGTTACCAGATCTTAAGTTGCACTGAATCTTATACAGATTTGGAGGAAAAATTATTAATTAACTTGAACACAAAATAGTCTCTAATACAATAACGTCTCTTTTTTATATCACACACTTCCTTATTCTCTTGAAAACTTATTTTTGAAATTCTTTCTTCATCCATCTGACAACTGCGTAAAAAACGAAAGGGGTTAGGTCGGGTTCATAGAACATCATAGATCTTCAACTGACATTGGAGAACATAGAACTTGAGATCAACAACTCACTCTCACTAAGTTGGTTTGAATGTATCAGATATGAATAAATGTTGCTAATGTTCTCTATATCCTTTCTGTAGTTCATGGAATTTTCATGTCGCTTAATGTGAATCATCTCCAGGAAACATCTTTTTCTCATATTCTCCTCGCACTCCAAGACTGTCACCGAATCATAGTCCATTCGATGGTCAACTGATCTTACATGTTCTGCCAGTGCACAAATCTTTCTAGGATTCTTAATGTCGCTAATATGTTGAGTTATTCTTCTTTTAAGTTGTTGGGATGTTTGTCCGATATACACCTCATCACAATTTTGACAGGGTATTCTGTATACAACACAGCTTTTCTTATCAGTTTCTATCCTATCTTTCAAATTACTATAAAGTCTCTTTAATTTAAATTCAGTTCTAGGTATCACTTTGATGTTATCAGTTTTTAATAAGTTTATTAAGGATTTTGTCATTACATTAATCAGTGGAATGGAAGTAAATATAATTCTCTGATCTAAATTGGTGGATGCGATTTCGTCATTATTCTGTGGCTGTCCAGAATTCGATGAATTGTGTATCAATTTCTTTAAAAGGTTCTTGGGGTAACCATTCTCAAGCATCAACTGATATAATAGTTTCATATTCTTCTCCTTCAGAGTGGGGTGTGATATTCTTTGTATACGATTCTTCAATCCTGTAACCATATTGATTTTTTGTCTCTGAGGGTGGTTGGAAAAATAATGCAAGTATCTACCTGAGCTAGAGGGCTTTCTATACCAATCAAGAATCAGTGTATTGTCAGGTCTTCTAATGACTAGGGTATCTAGGAAAGGCACACTATTGTTATTTTCTAATTCTATGGTAAATTTTATAGACTCACTCTGTCTGTTGAACCTTTCAAGAGTGTAAGATGTCTTATCACTGGGAACTGCACAAATGATGTCATCTACATATTTTTTAATAAAAGGCATCTCAAAGGGGATATCTGTTAGGATGCCATCTAGGAGGAAATCCATCACTACCTCTGCAATGGAAGGGCTGAATTTAGACCCCATTGGGGAACCTAGTATTTGGTTGTAAAAATTACCTTGGAAGATGAAATAGTTGGAGTTGAAAAGAAATCTGATGATGTTGATGAAGTCTTCCTTAGGTATTGTGGTATGGCTACTGATTGATTCCCATCTGTGTTGAATTGCAGACAGAGCTAATTCTAATGAAATATTGGTAAAGAGGGATACTACATCAAGGCTGATGAGGACATAATCTTCTGGCAATTGGAATTCACTAATGAAGGTGGAAAAAGAGAAAGAATCTTCTACATAATATCTGCCTCTAGAAACACTTAAATAACTTGAAATTATTTCAGATATATAACCTGATATCTTAGATGTTGGTGTATTCAAAGAGGAGATGATGGGTCTGAGGGAGAGAACAGGTTTATGGACTTTAGGTAGTCCATAAAATCTTGCAGGAATGGAGTTATAACTGTACAAGGATTTTCCTTGCATTTGGGAAATATGACCACTTGTTACCAATTTTTTAATCAATGTGTTACCTTTAGTTTGTATAGTAGTTGTTGGGTCTCTAGGTAGTCTTCTGTAATAGTCAAGATCATTGAGAATTCCATTAGATAGTTCTATGTATTGTAACTTGTCCATAATAACTGTTACGTTTCCTTTGTCTGATTGTAATACCTGTAAGTCTGGATGTTCTTTGAGATATCTTTTACAATTATAAAATTCTCTCTGTACTACATTTCTGACAACTTTATTAGGTTTGATATTATTAGTTATAATGTTGGTGGCCATGGCGCGTTTTATGTTCTTGGCATCAGGAGATAAGGAGTCATTGAGGTTGATAACATTCTCAACATCAGATAAAAGTTTCGGAATAGAGATTTCTTTCATAGGGATGTCAATGCTGAATTTAGGACCCAGCGACAAGAATTTTAGAACTCTATCCGGGATATTCGTTCCACTTATATTTTTAACCCACCTTTCTTGTGATCTGACTTTTCCCAATTGTGCATCTGTCAAAGCTCTCACCTTATCCAGATTTTTTTGTTTCGTCAATGCAAATTGTCTATTGTACTTGTTATTCTGATAAGAGAAAAAATGGTTAGTAATATCCTCAGGAAGTGCATGCTGAATGAGTAGTTTCAGTCGTTCAACTTCTCTTTCTATTCTTTTTATTTTTGTTATTGTCACTGTAATTTCAAATTTTAAGAACATGTTAAGTACCTTGTTCTCCATGTTAACTGCTTGTCTGGACGACACCTCGTCTGTCACAGATCCATATAATTGACAGAAGTTATTGGTCATGTGTTTAGGATGTAAACCAAGCCTTTTACACTCCAACAGGAACACTCTGCGATTCCGCAATGCTGACAACTTGATGTTATTAGATGACCAAGATTTTAAGGTCGATGACATTTCCCTTCCATACCGTACACGGATTTCAGCATAAAACCCCATGCTAATATACAAAATGTGATAATTTCCTAAAGTAACTAATAAACAATGGTTTAAGGGGTGTTGGAAAACTTCAATTGTTACTAACTTCTTTATTTCATCAGTCGACGTTTCGATCCTTGGTTGGGATCTTCTTCAGGACTTCTATAAAACAAACAACATACAAATATAACAAACATTGCAGAAAAGACAACATGTTAAAACGCACCGAAATGCGAAGAGTTACCAGATCTTAAGTTGCACTGAATCTTATACAGATTTGGAGGAAAAATTATTAATTAACTTGAACACAAAATAGTCTCTAATACAATAACGTCTCTTTTTTATATCACACACTTCCTTATTCTCTTGAAAACTTATTTTTGAAATTCTTTCTTCATCCATCTGACAACTGCGTAAAAAACGAAAGGGGTTAGGTCGGGTTCATAGAACATCATAGATCTTCAACTGACATTGGAGAACATAGAACTTGAGATCAACAACTCACTCTCACTAAGTTGGTTTGAATGTATCAGATATGAATAAATGTTGCTAATGTTCTCTATATCCTTTCTGTAGTTCATGGAATTTTCATGTCGCTTAATGTGAATCATCTCCAGGAAACATCTTTTTCTCATATTCTCCTCGCACTCCAAGACTGTCACCGAATCATAGTCCATTCGATGGTCAACTGATCTTAAATGTTCTGCCAGTGCACAAATCTTTCTAGGATTCTTAATGTCGCTAATATGTTGAGTTATTCTTCTTTTAAGTTGTTGGGATGTTTGTCCGATATACACCTCATCACAATTTTGACAGGGTATTCTGTATACAACACAGCTTTTCTTATCAGTTTCTATCCTATCTTTCAAATTACTATAAAGTCTCTTTAATTTAAATTCAGTTCTAGGTATCACTTTGATGTTATCAGTTTTTAATAAGTTTATTAAGGATTTTGTCATTACATTAATCAGTGGAATGGAAGTAAATATAATTCTCTGATCTAAATTGGTGGATGCGATTTCGTCATTATTCTGTGGCTGTCCAGAATTCGATGAATTGTGTATCAATTTCTTTAAAAGGTTCTTGGGGTAACCATTCTCAAGCATCAACTGATATAATAGTTTCATATTCTTCTCCTTCAGAGTGGGGTGTGATATTCTTTGTATACGATTCTTCAATCCTGTAACCATATTGATTTTTTGTCTCTGAGGGTGGTTGGAAAAATAATGCAAGTATCTACCTGAGCTAGAGGGCTTTCTATACCAATCAAGAATCAGTGTATTGTCAGGTCTTCTAATGACTAGGGTATCTAGGAAAGGCACACTATTGTTATTTTCTAATTCTATGGTAAATTTTATAGACTCACTCTGTCTGTTGAACCTTTCAAGAGTGTAAGATGTCTTATCACTGGGAACTGCACAAATGATGTCATCTACATATTTTTTAATAAAAGGCATCTCAAAGGGGATATCTGTTAGGATGCCATCTAGGATCATCATTATCAGAATAACAAGTACAATAGACAATTTGCATTGACGAAACAAAAAAATCTGGATAAGGTGAGAGCTTTGACAGATGCACAATTGGGAAAAGTCAGATCACAAGAAAGGTGGGTTAAAAATATAAGTGGAACGAATATCCCGGATAGAGTTCTAAAATTCTTGTCGCTGGGTCCTAAATTCAGCATTGACATCCCTATGAAAGAAATCTCTATTCCGAAACTTTTATCTGATGTTGAGAATGTTATCAACCTCAATGACTCCTTATCTCCTGATGCCAAGAACATAAAACGCGCGATGGCCACCAACATTATAACTAATAATATCAAACCTAATAAAGTTGTCAGAAATGTAGTACAGAGAGAATTTTATAATTGTAAAAGATATCTCAAAGAACATCCAGACTTACAGGTATTACAATCAGACAAAGGAAACGTAACAGTTATTATGGACAAGTTACAATACATAGAACTATCTAATGGAATTCTCAATGATCTTGACTATTACAGAAGACTACCTAGAGACCCAACAACTACTATACAAACTAAAGGTAACACATTGATTAAAAAATTGGTAACAAGTGGTCATATTTCCCAAATGCAAGGAAAATCCTTGTACAGTTATAACTCCATTCCTGCAAGATTTTATGGACTACCTAAAGTCCATAAACCTGTTCTCTCCCTCAGACCCATCATCTCCTCTTTGAATACACCAACATCTAAGATATCAGGTTATATATCTGAAATAATTTCAAGTTATTTAAGTGTTTCTAGAGGCAGATATTATGTAGAAGATTCTTTCTCTTTTTCCACCTTCATTAGTGAATTCCAATTGCCAGAAGATTATGTCCTCATCAGCCTTGATGTAGTATCCCTCTTTACCAATATTTCATTAGAATTAGCTCTGTCTGCAATTCAACACAGATGGGAATCAATCAGTAGCCATACCACAATACCTAAGGAAGACTTCATCAACATCATCAGATTTCTTTTCAACTCCAACTATTTCATCTTCCAAGGTAATTTTTACAACCAAATACTAGGTTCCCCAATGGGGTCTAAATTCAGCCCTTCCATTGCAGAGGTAGTGATGGATTTCCTCCTAGATGGCATCCTAACAGATATCCCCTTTGAGATGCCTTTTATTAAAAAATATGTAGATGACATCATTTGTGCAGTTCCCAGTGATAAGACATCTTACACTCTTGAAAGGTTCAACAGACAGAGTGAGTCTATAAAATTTACCATAGAATTAGAAAATAACAATAGTGTGCCTTTCCTAGATACCCTAGTCATTAGAAGACCTGACAATACACTGATTCTTGATTGGTATAGAAAGCCCTCTAGCTCAGGTAGATACTTGCATTATTTTTCCAACCACCCTCAGAGACAAAAAATCAATATGGTTACAGGATTGAAGAATCGTATACAAAGAATATCACACCCCACTCTGAAGGAGAAGAATATGAAACTATTATATCAGTTGATGCTTGAGAATGGTTACCCCAAGAACCTTTTAAAGAAATTGATACACAATTCATCGAATTCTGGACAGCCACAGAATAATGACGAAATCGCATCCACCAATTTAGATCAGAGAATTATATTTACTTCCATTCCACAGATTAATGTAATGACAAAATCCTTAATAAACTTATTAAAAACTGATAACATCAAAGTGATACCTAGAACTGAATTTAAATTAAAGAGACTTTATAGTAATTTGAAAGATAGGATAGAAACTGATAAGAAAAGCTGTGTTGTATACAGAATACCCTGTCAAAATTGTGATGAGGTGTATATCGGACAAACATCCCAACAACTTAAAAGAAGAATAACTCAACATATTAGCGACATTAAGAATCCTAGAAAGATTTGTGCACTGGCAGAACATGTAAGATCAGTTGACCATCGAATGGACTATGATTCGGTGACAGTCTTGGAGTGCGAGGAGAATATGAGAAAAAGATGTTTCCTGGAGATGATTCACATTAAGCGACATGAAAATTCCATGAACTACAGAAAGGATATAGAGAACATTAGCAACATTTATTCATATCTGATACATTCAAACCAACTTACTGAGAGTGAGTTGTTGATCTCAAGTTCTATGTTCTCCAATGTCAGTTGAAGATCTATGATGTTCTATGAACCCGACCTAACCCCTTTCGTTTTTTACGCAGTTGTCAGATGGATGAAGAAAGAATTTCAAAAATAAGTTTTCAAGAGAATAAGGAAGTGTGTGATATAAAAAAGAGACGTTATTGTATTAGAGACTATTTTGTGTTCAAGTTAATTAATAATTTTTCCTCCAAATCTGTATAAGATTCAGTGCAACTTAAGATCTGGTAACTCTTCGCATTTCGGTGCGTTTTAACATGTTGTCTTTTCTGCAATGTTTGTTATATTTGTATGTTGTTTGTTTTATAGAAGTCCTGAAGAAGATCCCAACCAAGGATCGAAACGTCGACTGATGAAATAAAGAAGTTAGTAACAATTGAAGTTTTCCAACACCCCTTAAACCATTGTTTATATATATATATATATATATATATATATATATATATATATATATATCAACAATTTTAATTCCCAATGTACAACAATAGTAGTAAATTTGATAAGGGTTGTGGGAAAATTGATAAGTGTTATAATGTCACTCTTATTTATTCCATTTAGTCGACGTTTCGATCCCGATGGGGACCTTCTTCAGGACTCTTCAATAGCAATAGAAAACAGTCAAAACATGATACATCACAAGCATGTAAAAATATATAAAAATAATAATAATACAAATAGTACATACCGAAATACAGAGTTATAAAGATCTTATTTGAACACAAATCAATAGCTCTAAAGAAAGCAACGAACAAGAACATCAACAACTTCAGCGAAAAAAGATCTGATATTTCGTTAGCAAAGGAGTTGAAATCAATTTTAATCATGTAAACAAAGTAACAACCTCTCATTTGATTATTCTGTTTACTTTGTTTACATGATTAAAATTGATTTCTATTCCTTTGCTAACGAAATATCTGATCTTTTTTCGCTGAAGTTGTTGATGTTCTTGTTCGTTGCTTTCTTGAGAGCTATTGATTTGTGTTCAAATAAGATCTTTATAACTCTGTATTTCGGTATGTACTATTTGTATTATTATTATTTTTCTATATTTTAACATGCTTGTGATGTATCATGTTTTGACTGTTTTCTATTGCTATTGTAGATTCCTGAAGAAGGTCCCCATCGGGATCGAAACGTCGACTAAATGGAATAAATAAGAGTGACATTATAACACTTATCAATTTTCCCACACCCCTTATCAAATTTACTACTATTATATATATATATATATATATATATATATATATATATATTGTCTCCAGATAACAGTCGTACTATAAATATATATATATATATATATATATATATATATATATATATATATATATATATATATATATATATATATATATATATATATAAGTATGATAAGGGGTGTGGGAAAATTGATAAGTGTTATAATCTCACTCTTCTTTATTTCATTTAGTCGACGTTTCGATCCCGATGGGGACCTTCTTCAGGACTCTACAATAGCAATAGAAAACAGTCAAAAACATGGCAATCACAAAACATGTAAAAATAGTACATACCGAAATACAGAGTTGTAAAGATCTTATTTGAACACAAATCAATAGCTCTCAAGAAAGCAATGAACAAGAACATCAACAAATTTAGCGAAAAAAGATCTGATATTTCGTTAGCACAAGAGTAGAAATCAATTATCATATGTAAATAAGGTAAACAGAATAATCAACAAAATGAGAGGTTGTCAAAAGTTCGGTGAGAGTGAATTACTGCGACCAGGTGTGATTTAATGCTATTCTATGTTTCAATTGTCATGTGCGTGTATTCTGTGGCAAGTCTGGTTGACAACATTTTTGACAACCTCTCATTTTGTTGATTATTCTGTTTACCTTATTTACATATGATAATTGATTTCTACTCTTGTGCTAACGAAATATCAGATCTTTTTTCGCTAAATTTGTTGATGTTCTTGTTCATTGCTTTCTTGAGAGCTATTGATTTGTGTTCAAATAAGATCTTTACAACTCTGTATTTCGGTATGTACTATTTTTACATGTTTTGTGATTGCCATGTTTTTGACTGTTTTCTATTGCTATTGTAGAGTCCTGAAGAAGGTCCCCATCGGGATCGAAACGTCGACTAAATGAAATAAAGAAGAGTGAGATTATAACACTTATCAATTTTCCCACACCCCTTATCATACTTATAACTATTGTTGTATATTGGGAATTAAAATTGTTGATATATATATATATATATATATATATATATATATATATATATATATATATATATATATATATATACATATATATACGCAGGCAGGCGTAAACTTTCGGGGAGTGACGGCCCCGCGTACCCGAGTCACCCCGGATCTCCAGGTTAGCAACCTGGAATCCGCTGATCATGTTGCTCCTATAACTAGAAGTATGAATCAGGGTGGTAGAGGGCAGCGGGCTGGCCCTCTTCGGAGCCGTCCGGAGGTAGAGCCCGATGGGGATAGCTGCGGGGCGAGCGGCGCAGCCCCCCAAGATGGCACCGTAAGCCCAAATTCGAATCCAATGAGGAGACCAAGAAGAAGTACCAGCTTGGACGGGATAAGAAACCGTTCCGCTGAACTTACAAGAAGAGACGGGACAACTCGCTGGACAGAGGAGAAAATATTCTCCTAATGAGAGTTCATTATATAGCAGAGGATCTTCAACAAACTTCCAACAGAACTTACCGAGAGATACTCACTACAACGTGGAATGATATCAACCCAAACAAGATATCATACCCGAATCTCCTCTCAAACAGTCCGATGGATCCTTCAAAATGCAAAGTTCTCAAGTGTTGAGCTGGCAAACATCAAAAGAAGCTACAGACCCCACACACCAACACCAACCCAAGATCTCACAGAAACTGAGGAAGTCAATCGAGAAAACCAACATCAACAAAACCCTCAGATAAAAAACACCAGCAAAGTCTTCAACAGAAATTTGCAATTGAATAGCAAAATCTCCCCCCAAGATAGACCTGGAATCCCGAGACTAAGAGGATCTCGAAAAAACTTTGAGAGCGTGGAAAGAACAAACGAAGTCATAAGAATGCATATAAATAACAACTCAACTCTTGAAGATATTGTGGATTTTGTCTATGCCGGAGCCATCACAGTGTGTGAAGAGAACAACATAGGACGAAAAACAAAGAAACGAGAAACGGAAACACAAAAAGACCCTCCATGGAAATTTCGTCTGGAAAAAAAAATAAACGGTATTAGAAAAAGAATTGGCACACTTCATACTTACCTAAACACCGCTTCACCATCTAGAAAGGTAATTAAAAGAGCACTCCACATTGCATCGGTATCAAACATCAGCAGAGAACAACTTAAGGATCGCCTCGCAGTAGAATGCGATATTCTGAAACAAAAAGCGAAAGCATTAGGAAATCGATTGAGGAGATACAATGAGAGGGTCAAACGATACAGAAACAATAATCTTTTCTATAAAAACCCGAAACAATTTTACCGCACACTTGAAACAACAACGACAACAACATCTGAGCAAAAACACCCAACAAAGGAAAGCATACAGTCAACATAGGAAGAAATATGGAGCAGGAATGAGGAGCATGATGATAACGCGTTTTGGATAAGGGAAGCAGAGGAGGAATCAAGTGGATACATTATGGAAGAGGAAAACATCACTGACCAAGACATAAAAACGGTTTTAAAGAAAACAAATAACTGGTCTGCACCGGGACCGGATGGTCTACACAAATATTGGTGAAATTACTTCACCTCAACACATATATGTCTAGCAACAGTATTCCAAAAAGCCCTAAGTAAGCCTTCACTCATACCTGACTTCTGTACACTTGGTGTAACGCACATGATACCCAAGGGAACGAACAGCGAAGACCCCAAAGACTATCGACCTATCACATGTCTACCCACGGTATATAAAATATTGACAGGAATCATTACGAAGAAAATATGGAAACATGTAGGAAAATACAAAATAATGGCACAGGAACAAAATGGGTGCAGAAAAGATGCGAGGGGATGTAAGGAATTATCAATAATAGACACTCTAATAACAAAACAGGCCAAGAAGAAACAACGGAATTAGTCCATGGCTTGGATTAACTATAAAAAAGCCTTTGATTCAATACCACACTCGTGGCTACTCAAAACCCTGAAGCTCTACGGTGTATCGAAGGCCATAATCAACCTACTTAAACATCTTATGGGGACATGGAGAACAAGACTACATGTAAAAACCGATAGTAGCAACTATCTGTTCTCGCAGTATGGAATAATGACCTTACCAGCAATATACATACTTACCTGTCTATGTTCCTTATATAAGAGTGACAAAACCGAGTCATTTCATCATGATTATTCCACTAGAAACCGAAATAAATGGATACTCCCACAACACAGGATAAAGAGAACCCAAGATAGCTTCAATTTTTTGGGTGTCAAGTTGTTGAATAGACTTCCTCAAGGCTGGTTGGAACTGAGCAAGGTTTCCTTCAGACATCAAATGAAAAGGTTTTTGACAAAAAATGTATTTTATTCAATTAAAGAATTTTTAGATTATAAATTTTAGATTTGGAATTTTATATTTTATATTGCAGTTCACTTATTGTCTGTAAGCCAGTTGCCATTGTGGTTTTTTATTATGGTTTTTTATTGTGGTTTTTTATTGAAGTTTTTATTATGACTTATTATTGAAGTTTTTTTTTAATGTGACTTATTATTATTATGTATTGGATATTATTGTATCAATTTTTTTAAATATTTAACTTTGACGCACCTTGTAAATTATTGAAGGTTAATTTGATTTATTTGTCATATTTTAAGAGCAAATAAATTATATTCTATTCTATTCTATTCTATACAACAGATGAAGTCAACATTCGAAGAGGAATTTTTCAAGGGGATAAATTGAGTACCCTATGGTTCTGCCTAGCGATAAACTTTTTGAGTAAGCTCCTAAATAAATCCAGCTATGGTTATGTCATTGAGAAACGAAACAACACGAAAATAAACCATCTCCTTTACATCGACGACCTGAAACTTTTTGCTGCGAATGAAGATCAGCTCCTAAGGCAACTCAAAATTGTAACATCATTCACAAAAACCATAAAAATGGAATTAGGACTAAAAAAATGTGCTGCTATACATGTAAAAAGGGGAAAAATATCCGGGGGAGACATGATGAGGATACAAGATGACTTGTCCATTAAAATTCTACAACCAGAGGACACATATAAATATCTAGGTATCCAACAGGGAATGGAAATTAGAACAACTGAAGCCAGGGAAGCATTCAAACATAAATTTTTCAACAGGTTAAAAAAAAGTACTACAGGCCAAATTGAATGTCAAAGCTATGAACACGGCAATAAGCACCTGGGCAATACCATCCCTGTCTTATTCTTTTGAAATTGTGAAGTGGACAACAACAGATCTCAGAGCACTGGACATTCAAGTGCGAGGGCTCCTCACCAGGCATGGAATTCACCATCTTCATGCCTCAGTAAATAGGCTATACATACCGAGGAATAAAGGGGGTAGAGGTATGCAAAATATCGAAACCATACACCACAATATAGTCAAGGATATGAGAGAGTACTTCAAATCAAAACACTTACCTTTCTATAAAGCTCTCTCCAAGGAAGATCAAGGCATTACGGCGCTGAACCTGGCTTCTGAACATCATCCGGCTGAACCTCCAACCATCGAGGAACTGTGCGAGGATTGGCATGGCAGGGCACTTCACGGAAGATATCCAACGGTCCTAAAAAATAGAGATATAGATACAGAAAGATCGCTCTCATACCTCAAAGCTGGATACCTTTTTCCAGAAACGGAAGGTAGACTGGCAGCGATCCAGGATCAGGTGGTCCCTACAAGAGCGTATCAGAAAAACATAACGGGCAGAAATCTTCCTAGTGATAAATGCCGTAAATGCTCTCAGGCACCAGAGACAATTCAGCATGTCACATCATCTTGCCCCGCGCTCGCTCCCAGGGAATACACTGATCGGCACAATGCCATGGCAAAAGTATTCCACCAAGCCATCGCCCTAAAATATGGATTATTAAAAACAGAAAGAATAATACATGAATACTTACCAAAACAAGTTCAGGAAAATGATGCTGTGAAGGTGTATTGGGACCATCCACTGATAACTGACAGGCCAATCGCGCACAACCGGCATGATATTGTCATCCTTGAAAAGATGGAAAACCGAGCCACTATAGTTGACATCACCGTACCGGCCGACGACAACGCTGAAAAAGCGTACACTGAAAAGATAATTAAATATCACGATCTGGCATTTGAATTAAAAGAACTGTATAGACTTACCCACATAACCATACTTCCTCTAGTCATCACCACGAATGGGCTGGTTGAGATGCATCTAACTGGGAACACAGCCAAACTTGGGCTTCACGAAGATCTAATAGAGAAGGCGCAGAAGGAGGTGATCTTGTGGACCACGAGAATTGTGAGAAGTTTCCTCACTAGCAATTGAGTGTTGCCTTGTTCTGTGAGGAACCGGCAACCTCGAAGCCTTACCCTACAACGGTGATTAATAAAAATATATATATATATATATATATATATATATATATATTCTTTTGAGAAAGAGCAATACAAAATATTAATTTCAAACAATCAAGCATATGTGTCGATGAATCTCAGTATTAGCAGAGGAAATGAACTTACATAACATAAATTCATTGTCAACAAATTTTCAACCGGAAGTTGACAAACATTTGCAATATATGAATAAACTTTTACTTCAGTAGATAATATATTGACTAAAAATATGAGATTTATAAATAATTAACAAACTAAAATAATTCTAGCGATCACATAGATGAACAGCTTTCCTTTACATGCTTGAAATCCGTGTATACACATCAATTCCCCTCATTATTTCCTTTTCAAACTAAAAATTTGTGTTACTTTGGCCTTATTGAATATTGCTGAGCCCATCTGTACTGAATTTTGAGTTTAGATCGTTTGTACCTGCCAAATACCCTATACGAAGTCTAAAAAAATAGGCCAGACCGACCTAGTTTGGCAAACGGTTCTTCTCACAACCAATCAAATTGAAGAAACAGTCCAAATAACTATCAAACAAATACGTTATTCATTACTGAATTGAAATATCATCTTTATTTTACATTGAATTATAAATCATGCTTATTATTAATTATCAAATGAAAAATTAATACAAGCTTCATTGATATTTAATTAGTGAATACTGAAATTGAATAAAATGTTTCAAATTAATGATATTTATTAATTATTACTCAATACCATATTTAACACTCAGCTATATTTATTTTAATCGAAAACTATACTAAGCATTATTGAATGAAATTATTCGTAAATAATTCTCTCACTGAAAGAAGTATTTACTTGATTTAATCGAAAATGCATTATAATTGATGAATAATTGATTGGCCGTATGGACAAATATTTATTTCATAGAAATGAAGAATTTATTTGGAACCCCACCAATAATCCTCAGTTAATACAAAAGTTAATATCACACTACATCATAGACCTAATATCAGATTTTAGGTCGGAATCTATAAGTGGTCGATTGAAATAAATATAGCTGAGTGTTATGTATTATTTATTAATAATTAATAAATAGCATTTATTTGTGACATTTAATTCAATTTCAATATTCATCAGACCAACTCATAGTTCTGTGATTTGATGGATTGTCAATCTCAAATATACATATATACAAAGATTGCACCGATGCTCCTGAAGTAGACGTGTTCTATAACAGTGGCAGGGGCGGATCCAGGCGATGTCTGAGGGGGGGGCCATAGAAAGTCACGGCTGATATCGATTAGCAAAATAGCGGAATTTTTTGTTGGTGCCTATCAAGACACGTGTTTTTTTATAGAAAGATGTATTTTAGTAAATCATATCATATTCAGTTTCCAAAATATTTGTAGTACAAAAACAAGTTCGAACAATTTCATGAATATATGTAGATGTATTTCATGAGAAAACTCGGGCACAAGAAAGTATGAGGTATAGAAAAAAATCATTATTTTTGCATAAAAATCAAGATTTAATTACCACATTTAGAATGATCCGTTTCCTTTCGAATATGCGCCGTTTTGTTCTATAACTTGTTGCTTTTTTGAAGGTTTGTGTATGCCTCCCTCATAGAAGCCCTAGTCGATATTGGCGAAAAATTGAGACAGTCGAATTTCACAAGCCTCTGTTAAAACGAATTTTTCACCAGCAAAATTGTTCGCCATGGACAGCAAGATATGATAATCCCTTGGTGCCAGGTCCGGATTATAAGGTGGATGCATAAGAACTTCTGGCGAGTCACTATTGATGTGTGTGGCCTTACGTTGTCCCCAAGGAACACAATTCCTCTCCTGGTGGTTGCTTCTGGGCAATTGATTCCTTCAGAAGGTCTAAATGTTGACAGTACAGATCCGAGTCAATATTTGTGCCTTAGGGGAGCAGCTTATGTAGATAATTCCCTGCCAATCCCACCAAATACACAGCAAAACCTTCCTGACCGTTTCCGACAGCTCACCGCTTTTTTACTAGGACCGTTTTCACTTGACGTTGTCGTAAGTCATTCACATTTCATCACCAGTCACCAACCGTTTCCACAATAGGGTTATTTTATTGCGTTTCAGCAGCGATTCGCAAATGGAAATTCGGTCCAAGAGGTTTTTTGCAGTAACTCGTGTGGTACCCATACATCTAGCTTCTTCTTGAGACCAGCCTTTTGCAAATGGTTCAAAAAGGTTTTTTACGCAATCTTCAACTCTTGAGCAATGGAAACAGGACCCGAAAATGTCCTTGATTTTGTCGATATTTTAGACAATTGGTCTCCAGCATCAAGCATCTTTGACATAAAAATTACCGGAACGGAATCGACGAAAACAAAATTGCGCGTAATTGGCTATTACAGTATCAAGAACATAAACACTATTTAAATTTTCAGCCGCTTGGCTCGCATTTTCGCCTTTATCGAAGAAAAACTCAAATATAACGTATTTTTTCTTTGTTATTTTGTCCATCTTCAACGCGCGCTGAGTAAACTTATCACAAAACTGTCGCAAAAGATTATGTAGTACAAAATCTCATCTTTCTAACGCCATGTTGTGGAACCCGATCGGACTTATTAAACGCGTAATACAGATAACTAAAGCTATCTATTGGAAAAAAAAAATTAAAACTCAATGAGTGCATATTTTTCGGGAATTCAGGATACACTTTTATAGTTATAAGGTCCGCGAGGGGGGGGCCATGGCCCCCATGGCCCCCCCCCTGGATCCGCCCCTGAACAGTGCTCCTTTCTTTTGAGTTTATATATGAAACAAAGTGAATTCCAGAGTTTTTCTTTATATCCAGGTATTATTTAACGAATCCTTGTATTGCTTTTGGTTGATTTTGCATTTTGATATTGCTTTTGTTTTCTTTTTTTCTTCTTTGTTTGTTTACATTTACCATTACGATCGAATGTATCGACCGTTTATATAGCTGTCAATAACGAGGACGTTCCTGACGAGATATTTAGTTTTGATTTTTCTTGTATTGAATTTTTTTTTCCTTCATACCATTTTTCCTAATACCGTGGCCCTCCTACCCTGTGTGTAAGTTTTTCTTAAAGGCCCAAGAAAGTGAAAAGTCTATATTTGTTTCCACTACACATCAACCTTCATATCTCAGAGTCGAGTACAGCTTTGTTCAGGTTACCTGCGCTTCCACTTCTTCAATACTGTTTCAGCGCGAGACGATTCGATCCTAAGGTTCCCCATACACGTCGAGTTCGATCTTAAAATTCAAAATAAGAAAAATGTCTTCTTGTTTCGGCTGCTCGAAAGCATTCAACCATGGTGATGAGAAAATTGCATGTAAGTTATGCTCCAACAAATTCCATCTCATTTGCGCCAATATGACCCCAAATGATAAAAAAATCTCTCAAGGAGATTGGGTCGAAGTGAGTTTGCCAATACTGCTCTAAATCGCGGCGTGGAAAAAATGCTTCGCAGGTCTCTGCTGGCCCGGGCTGTCCCACACCAGCTGCTGGTCAGGGTAGTTCTGACGATGCTCCACTAACGATGCGTCATTTTAAGGAGCTGATGGCCAAGCTAGACTGCCTTACTACTAATATTGTAACAATAAAGGATGATGTTAATTCCATCAGAGTGACTCAGGAACTCCTATCAAGGCAGGTGGCAGAGTGTACCTCAAATATCGAGCGGAACAGGGTTATGCTGGAGAGGCATGATTCGCAATTGCTTCATTGTGAAAAAAACATTTTGTGAATCACATTTTTTCTCCTGGTACTGGGCACATTGTTTCTCATAACAGAATTGGAAGGAAGATAGGGCAAACTCCACAACCTTTGCTGATTAGATTTTCAAACCATGTCACCCCCCTCACGATCTTGAGAAATAAAAAACTCCTTTCAACTTCTTCAGCCTTCGGTGGTGTGACCATATCTGATGATCTCACCCCTTATCAGTCTTCTTGTTTGCGGAAAGCTAGGGAGGAGTTGAAGTCGCGTCTATCTTGTGGTGAAGCGGATCTCACGATAAAGTATGTGAGGGGCGTTCCAACGGTTGTTCGCGCTGAAGGCATGTCGGGGCAAAAAAACTGAACATTTCTATTCACGAATAGACCATCATGTATACCAATGCAAGATCTATCAAGAATAAGTTGAATGAATTAAGCGCCACTGTTTCTTCGCTTAATCCCAAAATCACTTTTATCTCCGAAACCTGGTTGCATGCTGGCATTACCGATGGCTGCTGTGGTATCACGGGCTTCAAATTATATCGCAGTGATAATTACATCAATAGAGGTTATGGAGGGGTGTGTATATACTTAGCAGATGACATACTTAATTTCTTCAAAGTGGAATCTATAATTCACGATTTACCCGGAATCGATAACCTTTTTCGCCGGTTGAATTCTCGTAATTTATCTGCATTGATCAGTTGTATATATCGACCTCGCGCTTCTCCTTCAGACTCCCTACTTTGCGATCTCCTTGTCTCTCTCTCGGGAAGTACTCAAAATCTTATAAAAACCGGCGATTTTAATTATCCCGACATCTCGTGGACCAATAGTTCTAACCCATCAGGCAATTCACCATCTGCCCTATTTCTCTCCTCCATTGACGAGGCCGGACTCACTCAACTGATAACCCGTCCAACACGATATTGTCCAGGACAAAACCCGTCCACGCTGGATTTGCTTTTGACCAACGATCGAGAACTCATCTGTAGGTTGAATATCATGAACCAATCGGACGTTCTGACCATTGTGTGTTGACAGGTAAAGTTCAGTTTAGCCCCGTTTTGATGGTGAGGTCTACGTTGAGAACTTATACAACAATCGGCTTCGACCAACTGAGGGATCGTTTGTCCTGCGTGGATTGGGATGAAATTTTGAATATTGAAGAAATTGACTCTATGTGGGAGTCATTCAAAATTCTGCTCTCCAGAGAAATTAAATCCTGCTCGTACACAAGGGTCGCCAGAATAAACCCTTCCAAACCTTGGATTAATGATCACATCTTGGACACCATTCGTATGAGGAAAAACCTCTGGCAGCGTTATCTGCGGTACGGAACACAGGAGAATTATGATAATCATCGGCGGTTCTCTAATCGACTATCTACAATCCTCAGGAAGGCTAGAGCGAGTTATGAGGATCGATTGGCGTCCTCGAGAAATCGGAAAAGATTCTTCAAACATGTGCGCTTCATGTTGAATTCAAAGGTCTCAATTCCTCTGCTGCGAAGCTCATCTGACGTTGACTGTCGTGATGAGGATGAATCAGCCACCATGTCTGCTGATTGCTCCGCTGAGGCTTTCACTCATGAGCCACCCGGAGTTATACCCGGGGTTGGAGTGCCGCGATCCACAGCCTCTCTTGATTCTGTAGAAGTAACTGAGGAGGAAGTGAGAAAATTATTAACCCAGCTTGATGCCTCCAGTGCTCCTGGACCTGACGATCTACCTGCCTCGGTGCTGAAATCTTGCGCCAGCCAAATATCGAGACCCCTTACTGAAATTATCCGTTGTTCACTCAGTTCAGCCCGGGTACCAAAGGCATGGCGAATAGCGAAAATAACCCCCATTTTCAAATCAGGAGACAGGCTATCAGCATCTAATTACCGCCCCATCAGCTTAACTCCTATAATGGCAAAAATCGCTGAAAAAGTAATATGTTCGCGCTTGCTCTCCTTCTTGGTTTCGAACAAGATAATTCCAGACTGTCAGCACGGTTTTGTACCCGGCCGCTCTGTGATTACGTGTCTGCTTCAGTCCCTGAATTCATGGACAAAGTCCCTTGATACGAACTCGCCAGTGGATGTGGTCTATTTAGACTTTTCAAGAGCATTCGATCGCGTTCCTCTGAAAAGACTCCTTCTCAAACTAAGCCATTTTGGCATCAGAGGGAAATTACTCAAATGGATCGAGTCATTTTTGAGTGATCGAGAGTTCACGGTCAGAGTCGGTGCATCCTCTTCTAGTAGCAGGACTGTAACTAGTGGCGTACCACAGGGTTCTGTGCTCGGCCCACTGCTATTTCTGATTTATGTGGCTGATCTTCCACAACTGGTATCCTCTGAGTGTTCAGCTTATGCAGATGACTTTGAATTGTTTGCCAATGCTTTCTCCTCTACAATCCAGAATGATCTGAATCGTATCTCTGAGTGGTGTCAGGAATGGCTTCTTCCCCTAAATATTCAGAAGTGCAGGGTTTTACATTTAGGCAGGAATAATCCGAGGAGACAGTACAACGTTGATGGTGTTCCACTTCAACAACATGACGATTTAGGAGTGATCATGTCATCTGATTTATCTTGGTCGGCTCATGTCGATGGTGTTGTGTCAAAGGCGAAGAGAATGGTGTATCTAATAAGAAGGACCTTCCCCAGGTGTTCTGTGAGTACAGCTAAGACCCTGTATACCACTTACGTGCGGCCCATCATGGAGTTCGCCGGTCCTGTTTGGGCGGCGGCACTCGCAGGTGATCGGGAGAGGCTCGAGAAGGTTCAGCGGTATGCAACGCGTGTGCCGTATGGTGCGATTCGCCCGAGCTATAGCGAAAGATTGCGCCTGTTCGGTCTTCGTTCTTTCCGTGAGCGCCGTGAACGTGGCGATTTGATAGTGACCTATAGAGCGTTACACGGTCTGTTCGGTTGTGATCTGAGCAACTTGTTTGCCCTCAATACTAACAATCTTCGTGGCCACCAGCTGAAATTGTACCACGAAAACTATCGGACATCTCAAAGGCAACATTTCCTCTGCAACGGGGTGTTTGATAGGTGGAATTCACTACCAGGCTGGATAGCGGACGCTCCAAGTGTGAATACTTTTAAAAATCTGTTGGATGCACTTTAATGTCGTTTTTAGCATTTTCTTTATTTTAGGGTATTGGTGTTATGTAAACTTTTCTGTATTTTTTTCCTGATAGTTATAGGCTTGTATGCCTCCTCTCTTATCCATTTTGTAATGATAATAATAATAATACCGCCATTTTAACCAGCATTAAGGTTAGAATATTTTACCGGTTAAATTTTGATGATGAAAGAATCACTCTAGAATTTTCGCTTAGTTTCTTGAGCTTGCAAAGTGTATACATTATGAATATTCAATAGTGGAAATCGTATTCAATTTTTTACGCTAGTGAGAAAATCTAAATACACATCGAGTGCGACTTAATCAATCAATCACAAATCAAATTGATCCTGGCAGATTATTACCTGATCAACAGCGAAATGTATAAATGAAGAAATATTGGAACGATTTCCTACTGAAAAATTGGTAAGAATCTATTCATATTAATATGAACAAACAATTAAAATTTTCAAATTCCAGGAATTTTATCGAACATGTAAAATGGAAAAACTCTACAAGAGATCAAATATGAAAAAATCAAAGAATTGTACAATTTCCAAGCATATCAATGAACGAAATTTATATACAGGGTGTTTCAAGTACGACGGCCTATTAGACGTTTCTGGAGAACGGGGCTGATTTGAAATCTGATAATTCGGAATATGACATTGTTCATGATGCCCTCTTCAGCTAAAATATTTTCGAAGTTCCGGTACTTCCGGTTATACAAGAATTGAAAAAAAAATTTTTTTTTCATTTTGTCTTAGATATTATCAAGATTTCCATTTTCAATTACTCTTTACTAAAATTAATGTGTTAGTCCTCATAGTTTCCAAAATATCAAGGAAAAACCGAAAAAAAGAGAGAATTTCCATAGTCACTATCACGTGAATTGTTTTTACTGTGAATATCCGATTCGTATACTCAATTCATTTTTCCAAACTAGAATGATGTAGGAATATCGTGTATATCTTGAACTTTAGAGATATCATCTCAGGGTGTTTCAAATATTGTGCCTAAAATTGTGAACAAAATTTGATCATAACTTTCGATTTTCAAATTAGAACCCTATTTTTTTGTGATTTCATTGGATGCTACGGTAAAAAATAAGGGTAGTGTCTAAACATGATTATGCTCTCAAATTCAATATTTCAAGAATTAATCGAGATTTTATGAATTTATATTATATGTAGGGTCAATTTCATTCGATCTGTTTCCAGACAGACCAGCAATAATACTCTATGACCATATAAATTTAAATATTTAATTACTTTACATGCGACAGGTGTTTTCATTATTCAAGCTACAGTCATTTGATTTCACGAATTGAATTTCCAATATTCAAATGACAAAATTCTGGATATACTTTTCTCTAATTATGTGGCAAACCAGTTCATTCCGGCATATCTTGTGGAACAAAATAGACTGGAACGGATTTTTCTATTATCTGTCAAATTTGTGATACAGAAAACTGTTCTGCCAACCAACATTTTTCAATGCAAAAATTACTGATAAATATTTATGGAAATTTTCGTTAATTTCAATAAAAAGGCCCCCACCCCTCACGGACCTCAGAAATATAAAAGTGCATCCTGAATCACCGAGAAATATGCACTCATTTAGTTTTTAATATTTTTTTTTCCAATAGATAGCTTAAGTTATCTGCATTTCGCGTTTCAGAAGTCCGATCGTGTTCCACTAAATGGAGTTAGAAAGATTAGATTTCGTACTACAATTTCTTTTGCGACAGTTTTTCAATTAGTTTACTGGTTTAGTTTGAGCGCGCGTTAAAGATGGACACTATAACAAAGAAAAAATATGTTATATTTGAGTTTTTCTTCGATAAAGGCGAAAATGCAAGCCAAGCGGCTGAAAATTTAAATAATGTTTATGGTCTTGATACAGTAATAGCCCATCATGGGTAATTTTGGTTTGGTCGATTCCGTTCCGGTAATTTCTATGTCAAAGATGCATCACGCACTGAAGAAAAATTGTCGAAAATATCGATAAAATCATAGGCATTGTCGGCTCCTGTTGTCATTGCTCAAGAGTTGAAGATTGCACAAAAAACACCGTTTGGAACCATTTGCATAAGGTAGGTCTCAAGAAGAATCTAGATATATGGTACCACACGAGTTACTGCAAAAAAAACCATTCGGACTCAATTTCCATCTGCGATTCGCTGCTGAATCGCAACAAAATCACCCCATTTTTGAAATGGTTGGTGGCTGGTGATGAAAAGTGGATGACTTACGACAACGTCAAGCGAAAACGGTCATAGTAGAAAAGCGGTGAGCCGTCGGAAACGGTCAGAAAGGTTCTGCTGTGTGTTTGACAAGGAATTATCTATATGAGCTGCTTTCCTAAAGCACAAATGACTCAGAACTGTACTGCTTCCATTTGGACCTTCTGAAGGAAGCAATCGCTCAGAAGCGACTAATAGGAGAGGAATTGTGTTCCATGGGGACGACGTAAGGCTAAACACATCGATAGTGACTCGCCAGAGGTTCTTATGCATCCACCTGGCCCCAAGTGATTACCATCTCTTGCTGTCCATGGCAAACAATTTTGCTCGTGAAAACTTTGTTTCAACCTTAGACTTATATAGTCTAAGGTTTCAACAGAGGCTTGTGAAAATCTACTCTCAATTTTTTGCCAATAGCGACGAGGGCTTCTATGAGAGAGACATACACAAACCAAACTTTCAAAATGGCAACAAGTTATAGAACAAAACGGCGCATATTCGACCTAAATCGGATCATTCTAACTGTGATAACTGAAGACTTGATTTTCATGCAAAAATAATGATTTTTTTTCTATACCTCATACTTTCTCCGCCCGAGTTTTCTCATGAAATAAATCTAAATATATTCATGAAATTGTGTTTGTACTACAAAAATTTTGGAAACTAAATATGAAATGAGTTACTAAAATACATCTCTCTACAAAAAATACTCGACTCAGTAGATACCAACAAAAAATTCCGCTGTTTTGCTAATCGATATGAGCCGTGACTTTCTATGGCCCCCCCCTCAGACATCGCCTGGATCCGCCCCTGGGATATTCACAGTAAAAATAATTCACGTAATTGTGACTAAGGAAATTCTCTCTTTTTTTCGGTTTTTTCTTGATATTTTGGAAACTATGAGGACTAACGCAATAATTTTAGCAAACAGTAATTAAGAATGGAAATCTTGATGATATCTGAAACATAAAATGAAAAAAAAAGTTTTTTTTGAAAACATTTTTTTAAATTCTTGTATAACCAGAAGTGACGGAACTCAGAAAATATTTTAGCTGGATAGGGCATCATAAATTATGTCATATTCCGAATTTTCAGATTTCAAATCGGCCCCGTTCTCCAGAAACGTCTAATAGTCCCTCGAACTTGAAACACCCTGTATATGAGAAAGAACCTTCGAAATACTTGGAAACACTCTGTGAGAAAACATTTGGTAAAAAAATTCAAGTTGTATGGTGTTCAAATGGGATTTTTTGGTGCATTCAATATTTTACTAAGGCTCTCCAAAAGTAGAACAAATTTACCTCTGATTCTTCAAATAGTACATTATTATAGTACATTATTATATTCCTAAAGATTCATGATTCGATAAAATAATTCAGCTTATCTATAATTATAGTGAATCATCCGCTGTAACAATTCAAGAATTAGGAATAATTAGGCACTATTCAGGAGGAAAGTAGTATGGAATCATTATATGATCATCTCTTAGGTGAGTTGAATATTTCTCTATGTACAGTGCATCCCATTTTGGGTGAGACTGCCAGGTTTCTCGCTTGTTATTTAAGATAGAGCCTTGCGGTTTTCACGTTCCTGTCCTACTTTTTCGTGAAACTCAAGTTGGTCTAATCAGATGTTGCATAACTGTTTCCGTTCAAGAGATACAGGGTGATTTTGGAAATTGATACTTTTCGGACCCCCCCTTCATCTCCGAAGTTATAAGAAATAATGCTGAGGTGAAAACTACGTCTGAATCAGAATTTTGCGTAGAATACAGTGGAGTACTCAATTTTTTTTCGGGGTATGGTTTTGAAGATTCAACACAAACCTATATTTTTTTTAATGGAACATCCTATATATCATTACTTCGTTGAATTCGTTATTTTTTTCCCTTCAAAATGATGTCAGATACCATATAGGAAGAAACATCAAATAATGATGATTTTTTGTTAATGAGCAATGGATTTTCCATATGAAAAAAAGGTTCAATTGGATAATTTTAATTTGTGATTTTTATAAATAGTAGAGTAAGCAAACAAAGATAATACACTCATCACTAACATGAAAAACAAAACGTAGGTACTCTTATGGAATGGTATTATCGACTTATAAAATCAATGAGAATACATTACCAGATTCTATCTTTCGGAAACTACAGCAAATTCATCAAATAGATAATAAATTTCAAATTGATATGATCAAATAACTTTAAAGAAAGTAGAGTAACTTTATTTATTTATTCCATTCACTTGTACATTGCAAAATTAACATAATTCCAATATTTCTAAATTTCTATATCAATTTTCATTCAAAACATCTCAGGATCTGAAACAAAAGGAAAATATTAATAAAATTCAAGTTCAATTTGATAAAATCAACAAAAGATATTCAACTCAAGTATCAGGAACCATATCTCTAACACGTAAATAATGTTAAAAGAGTCAAAAGACTGAATAATCAATTTTCATTCATAATGATAAAAAATAATCATTTATTTTATATTTCCTATGTTAATTTTCATGAAATAGCTTGTGATCTAGTGAATTACATCTAGATGCAATCTCAAAAATGTAATATTAGCCGAAATTCCTAATAAAATTGTAAATAATGGATAGGGATACGATATCGAATGATAAATCAGGGATTCCAAAGTAATTAATAGGTATCTCAAACATACAAAAATGTATATAATTCTTTAGATTATAGTATAATTTAAAAATATGTAGTAGATTTTAGAAGCTATATATAGGAATCTTTAAATATTAGGCCAAAGAAAGTGAATATTAGAAAAATTTTCAAATTGTATATAGAATATTTGAAAATTTTGTAACTTAGAATCGACCATATGCAACATATGTGGTATCAAAAGATGGGGGAAAAAATGAAGAAATTAAATAGATCAAGATTGAAGACGGAGAACTTACCTCAAAAGAGAAAATTGCGAAAGCATCATATTTGGAAAATTTTTTGAAATCCAAGGCAATGCTGATTTCAAGAAAAAATTAAAAAACTATATAAAGCCCAGCCGAATGACAGCGATTCATTCAGTGAAAAACCATTGCAAAGAGCACATCACTAGAATCGAGAAAATATACCTGAAACAATTGAAAAGTAATAAACGAAATTATTTACGTAAGCTGAAAGAAAACATAAATAATCCAAATACAAACCTGAAAAATAACCATTGTATAAGGAAGTTAAAAAACAATTTCAAGAAGAAAGTTCTCTGGTTTCAAGCGAGAGTGTGAAGCAGTATTATTTTTGGAAAATAATTCCAAACCAAAACAAAAAAATTAACGTTACATAGATAAGTAAATATCAGATTAGATTAATTAGAATTTAGTTATTAAATAGGAATTTTGGATAGTTAAATTTTTTTTTAATATTAATTAAAATTTTAAAATCAAATTGAATTTAAATTGAACCCACCTGAGTAAGAATCGATATAAAAAATTAAAAATATAGTATCAAATTTTCAGTTATTGGATCGAATCAATTTAAAATTTATATCAAATCACCAAAAAAATAAACGCAGTTTGCATATACGATCCATAACAGTACCTTCCTAATAGCAACAAATAAATAATACAAAAATTCATTAACATTGCATGATATCTTACAGCTTAAACTGTTCAAATTACTGTCCATTTTCCTCTAATACATAATTGACAAAACTTTTCAATGCGCCTGAGTGCATTTAATATTATAAAAGAGCGGTTTTGTAAATCCTGGAAAACTGCCTCTGTTGATGTACGAAGTTCTTCGAGGCCCTTATGTCTTTTACTGTAGTATATTATATGTATTAGGGAAAATGGACAGCAATTTGAACAGTTTAATCTGTAAGATATTATGCAATGTTTATGAATTTTTTCATTATTCATTTGTTGCTATTAGATAGGTACCTTCGTTTTGTTTTTCATATTAGTGATGAGTGTATTATATTTGTTTGCTTACTCTACTATAAATAAAATTCACAAATGAAAATTATCCAATTAATCCTTTTTTTTCATATGGAAAATCCATTGCTCATTAACAAAAAATCATCATTATTTGATGTTTTAGTGTTTTTTAACATTTCTGACCATCCTACCTATATAGTATCATATATCATTTTGAAGGGAAAAAAATAACGAATTCAACGAAGTAATGATATATAGGGTGTTCCATTGAAAAAAAAAAAGGTTTGTGTTGAATCTTCAAAACCATACACCGAAAAAAAAATTGAGTACGACACTGGATTCTACGCAAAATTCTGATTCAGACGTAGTTTTGACCTCAGCATTATTTCTTATATTATAACTTCGGAGATAAAGGAGGGGTCCGAAAAGTATCAATTTCCAAAATCACCCTGTATCTCTTGAACGGAAGCAGTTATTCAAAATCTGATTCGACCAACTTGAGTTCCACGAAAAAGTAGGACAGGAACGTGAAAACCGCAAGGCTCTATCTTAAATAACAAGCGAGAAACCTGGCAGTCTCACCCAAAATGGGATGCACTGTACAGAATATTCTAGAAATTCAATGTTTTCCAGCTGCAAAAAATATTTCTTGATGACCTCAAAGTAATAAGTGAAAGTTATATGTGATATGGGCTCACAAATTAGGTTTCAGCAGAAGCTAGGAGTTTGGCAACAACCTATGGGTCATCCAATATATTACCATTCCGCATGAATTTCAATGTGTAAGAATTGTTGAACTTATAGCACTCATCCCGAGTATCTTCTGAAGGTTCATTCTATTCCTCCTGTAGTTACACACTGTATTCAAGAGCGATAACACCTGATGAAAGCAGTTTAATTGATTGATCCAATATCCTCAATGAAACTCCAAAAGGAATAATGCTCTATGGATATTATACTAAATTCGGAAAATTTCAAGATGATCGAATAACATTATTAATTTCAATGATTGCGAAATATTGTAAAAAAAAATATTGGAACGATTTTCTACTGAAAAATTGGTGAGATTCTATTCATTACAAAATTAAATAAACAATTAAAATTTTCTAATTCCAGTAATTTTATTGAATGACTAAACAGGTAAGACTCAACAATAAGTGCTCAAATATGAAAAAATCAATTAATTGTACAATTTCCAAGCATATCATGAACGACACAAAGAAGAACCTTCAAAATGCTCGAAAACACTCTCTGAGAAAACATTTGGTAAGAAAATTTAAGTTGTGCGGTGTTCATAAGCTTACGGAATTGGTTCGACTCATTCAATTATACATTATTTTCAGGCTGACATGAATTTCCAAATGGTTTTTGGTAAATCAAACTCTCTTTTCACAGATTGGGAGAGGTGCTATCAAAACATCATCACATTCCTCAAGAAAAACGAGAAAGAATAACTGTCAGAGAACTTCTGGGCACTGTTAGTGAAGGAAATTCCAGTGAAAGTAAGATTCTTTTCAAATCAAAATACCTGTACGATTTAAACTGGACCTATTTCTGATTTTCTCGGAGTTCTTATACTTAATTGTTTTATAGATGGACGAGATGCTTCAATTGTTTGGAGCTTACTTGCTTATTTGGTTCCTACGATGGTTGCCATTACTGGACAAAGAACACAACCAAATATAAAATTAAAGATTCTCAGGGATCATTCCTATTCGTTGGAAGGTAGACTCAGGAAGTGGAAGATCATATAGAATATTGGAAAACAAGATTAACAACCCCATAAAGCCATTTATAAAAGGCATTGCATCGGAGATGATATAAAATTTATAACTGAATTGTTTGTATATTTTGATGACAGAAGATTCGAATTCCATAGTTTTTTCAGAGTGGTTGATATTTGGGTCAAAATTATATGTTTTACCTAGATTTTTCTATAAAATCCTTTATGGTTTGGTCTTATTTTCATAATCTCATAAAATCCCATTATGAAGTGTTGAGTCTAAAATTGAAGGAAAAAGTCTAAAAAACACTTCTGTTGTTGGAACCTTGTATATTAAATCATCCGGTTACATGTTTCGGCATATTCGCCATTATCAAACCAAAGATTCTGAAAAAGATTATACTCTTAGGTACAATATATGAAGTTGAACGAAAAACTTAAAGAAAAGGTGAAGAAAGGTGGATAACATAATTCTACAGTTTGGTTAATTGCTCACTGAAACTTACGATATTAAGGTTCCATAGTCATATGGTAAAACATTGATAAAATAAGTATAAGTCACAAAGTGAATTACAAATATAAATAAATGAATAAATATTAAAAATACACTGGTTGAAAAGGCATACTGTGAAAAGTCAAAAAATATAAAATGACAAACAAAACATAAACAAAACTGAATGTTGAAGGATTCCTCTTCTTCCAATCAAGGTTGACCCGGGTGTTAAATTTCCTTACGATGTGTTTTTTAGACTTTGTCCTTCAATTTTATTTTCATAAGCTCCAAACCTCTTTAGCATTTCCTAGTGTGTATATTTGATCAGAAGAAATAGAAGTGTACAAAATATAAACATAATATTATGTATTGTTATATATTATACATATAAAAAAAATTGTGTTGAATTTTTTGTTATTTCATGTTTTTATGAGGGTTTATTTTATACGATGTATAATATAAATTATTTAATAAATATCTTTAAACTATGTTTTGTTATGTTTCCACGAATCCCAAAATAAAATAGTTTGATTTTTCATTGAATCAATGAAATTATCTACTATTATAATTCCCTGTTGGGAAAAGTCTATGAAATTGCAGTCTAAGGTTCCTACTACTTTTATTTTGGATAAAATTATAAACCAATAATTTTATTCAAAATAAAAGGGGTATGAACCTTTGATGACGATTTTCTCAACTTTTTGCAAAGCCGAATAGTATTGATTCAATGAATACGTACGTTGAATGAACGTACCAAATTAGTTAATCCAATGAACAAATATCATTCCGACAACGAAACCCATTCATTGGGCCAACGAACTCGTTCATTACAATAATAAACATCGTACATTGATTCAACGAATTCGTACGTTGAATTAACGTACAACGTTCGTAAACCCATGAACAAATTTCATTGGGACAACGAAACTGATTCATTCGGTCGATGAATTATCATACGTTGTCGTGATGTATCATAGTAGCAATATTTACACACATTCGGTACGTACTCCCAATGTACGATAATTCGTTAGCCCAATGGACGCGTCCACTGGCTTTATTTTGATGAATAAATAAATTCGTCCAATGTAGTTTTTCGTTGTATTTACGTACTCTTTTTGTTCAGTGTACGTAATTCGGTTTACCGTCACTTAAAACTCTTCTTTTTAATCGTCGGACCTTCAAGATTTCACATGTTGAATTGCCGTATTTTATTATATCATCTTCAGTTATATTAAGTCCGATGTCTGATATAACCCCCATACTTGTTATGAGATATGATGGTATAAACACATTGTAATCTACAAAATTATTTTTTTCGACGAATATATTTGCTTCACGGGCACTCGCAAAGTCAATACCTATTCTGTTTCTTCCCTTTCTAGCTATGTTATTAATATTAAAATTGAAATCGTTATTATCGAAAAAATTTTTCCTAATGATAATGGATCGAGACTTCCAACATTGCCTGATTTGCTTTGTATGAAAACTGTGAACGGTCCCTTATCGGAAACCGCATATGTGAATGTTTGGTTATTCGCATTTTTTGTTGTTGTTATAGCCTGGCTTAGAGATTGAATCTGAGATAACAATTCTTGATCGTCTTCATCTATAGCTTGTTTTCTAAAAATTTGAATTTCGTTATTTAATAATGTCAAATCAGCAAATGAAAATTTGTTCTTCTCCTGTAGATTTTCTATTGTTTTAACTGATTTTGGAGTTACTGTTTTCAAAATCCGGGGAAATTTCCCCGGATCCTGAATGCTCATTTTTCAAGTAACTTATACGATGATACCGCCTTTGAGCCGATAATAAATAAATCAAATATGCCTGTACCAATATAGTCAGTTGTATTTCAAATAAACTCAACACAAATTGAAAGCACACTCAAAGTTTAGTCAGAAACAAAAGAGAAAATTTGAACACCCGCCCTGTTTCGAAGCTAACCTCAGAATCTCACTTTCCATTTTCAATCCGTAACTAACACAAACTGAAAATATTCTAACCTCATGGGCGCCCACAGGGGGGGGTAGGGGGGGCCATGGCCTCCCCTGAGATTTTGATTACCTCATTTTTCAGCACAACACCCTCAATATTACTTTCTCAATCTAAAGGGCAAGGAAAAAAGGAAAGTAATGGATTCACAACAATTTTCCGGTTTTCAATGGAATTACTATACATATATCCATAATATACTATACAGGGTGGCCACTTTTTCAATGGGATTGTATTGGTAACTTTCAAACCATAAGAGTTAGAAGGTCGGTCAAATGGAGAAAAAGTTGCATGCATAGAAGCCATAACAAGCAGTTCGAACAAATCGCGATTATGAGGACCGGTTATTGAGATATAAGGGAAGTAAATTCTGTCATTTTGATTTTTCTATTTTTCCCACTTTATTTCAAATATCATCAAAAAATGTCACAGGAATTTTTTATTTGACGGTAGATTGTTCTCAATTTGTCGTAATCAAATTTCCTATCCAACGTTTCGTGCTCTCTGGGCCACCCTTAACCTCATTTTTTTCAATACGGACCTGTATATTTTATGACACTTTTCGAAATAACTTTTAACGCTGAATTCAAAGATATATCATACAATGTCATTCAAAATTGATTTTCAGGTGATTTTGACCCTTATCTAATTTTCTTTGGGTCGGATCTGTAGTGAATGCAAATTATCAATAACTGCTGTTAATAAAATAGTCAACAGACGCGAATACAATGATTTTAAATTTGAATACCAAGCCTTGCAAAACTTTTATCGTAATGATATCAAAATAAAGTTCGATTCTGTAATTTGTTTCAACGGAACAAATGACAAATCCAACAATAGTTATTTCTCGCGAGAAGATTGAGAACAGAGCTGTGCCAAAGCATTGTGCTTAGTGCTTTCGAAAGCACTTGAAGCCTTTTTGTGCTCCCGAGCACTTTTTAAAATCTGTGCTTAGTGCTTAGTAATCGAAGCACTTTCGCAAAAGGCTTAGTGCTTAGTAATCCCAAAAGTGCTCCCGAGCACTGCAGTGCTCGCGAACACTTTGGCGGATTACTAAGCACTAAGCACTTTCGAATTTCTGTCATAACACGAATATGCGCCGACGATTTGGTACCCTTTGATCGTTTTACATCGTCTTGAAATTTCAAGACGATCAAAAACTAATCAGATGATATAAATAAATACGTATTTAATTCATATTTGTTTAATTCAATAAAAAATCAATACATTTGTTAAGAAAAAGGAAAATATGAAATTGAATTTTGAATCATTATTATCATGACGACATGTTTCTAATAAAAAAATATCAATAAGTATTTTAATATTTGCATGATTGAGGAAAGTCTATTAGAGTTTGATCAATACAGCGTAGTTAGTCAGAATGTAAACTATAAATGTTTCGAGAATTATATAATACTTGGTCACAATTCCTTTATCTAAATCATATACTTTTTATGCTTGCGTTGTACTATACAACGAAATATAATACCTATATTCTAGTTAATTATTTTGATCTCTTGTAATAAGATATTTTTGAACTTTTTGCGATTCCAAACATGAAATATTTTATTATACAGGGTGTCCCGGGAAGAATGCGACAAATGAATACCATAAATTAAGGATATCATGGAGGACTCGTATCAAGAGGTTTTAATCTGCTGAGTGCCTTCGTTTGGGATATACAGGGTGATGTTCACAGTTGAATTACTCTTTAACTAATCGACCGAATAATTTCAGATTTTGAAGTTTTGTCACCCTTCACTAACGCCTTCCCTCATAATTTCTGAAATCGTGTAAATCAGATCCGGACAAGAAAAATTTCAGACTTCTCCTATTTTTGTGAATATTGGATCGAAATTTGAAATTATTCGGTTGATTAATTAATCGAGTTATCGAACTGTCAAATTTCATTCATGAGATGAACATCACCCTGTTTCACTCAGGCGTAGTGCGACCAGATTTAGTAGATTTTTCGTATTTTCATAAAGTTTTTAGTTGGAAGAAATCGTTTGGTTTTAAAAAATCTAACCGAAACGGGTGGGAATGACTAGACTCTAGAATGTTCCTATGAATCAATTCATTGTTCATTGAGGTTCTTCGTTCTACGTGAATCTACCTACTTAAACGTAATAAAATCATAAAACTTCTTTGGTGGCTATCGGCTGAAAATAAATACAAAGAATGATGGAATATCCCAAGGGCACCTCATTAAAAATAGATGGTGTTTAAACTTCAGTTGAAAATATACCAATATCTCAAATTTGTTCTATTCGGTGAAAAAAATTGTTGTAACTGGAATTTCATTGACAAATTTGAGTGGCTGAATATTTCAAATTTAAATATATTCATTATGTTAGGGTGTTGTTTCGAGGATTCAAGCGATTCATAATTTTTTGTTAACCCGGACCTGGATTTTCAAGGCGACTATTGCATGATACGTTTGGGCTCTCAATTAGGAAATATTGGCCAAATATGAAGAAAATATACCGGGTGGTTCGTTTGATATGGCCTCAGAAAGAAACGAGCAAAATTCATAAAACACCCTGTATCTCCGCTACGAAGACAATAATACCCAACAAATGGGGTATCTTCATAACCGCCTTGGTGCTACCTATGGACCTGTGAAGTATTTCCATTCCCCAATGAAACACCCTGTATATCATATAAATCCCTATAGTTCAGATGTTACGGAATCCTATAATCATCAAGACGTTCATAATTTGAGTTGGTTGGATGGTTCAAAATGAATTTCTATTTATGTGAACTATCTTTCCTACCAGATGTTTTTAATAAATATTTTCTCCATTCATTCGATGCGGCTTGGGTAGGTCATAAAAAGTCATAAAAGCTGTTCAGGATTTGCCAAAAGAACGGTTTTATAAGATTTGTTCTGGTTTGAAAACAAATTTTACCTTGGAAATATGCATTTAAAACAGAAAATGATTAAAATATGAACTTCAACTCGAATATACATTGAAATATAAAGTTATGCAAATACATATTCATCCGAAGCCTAGTTATGGTTTTACCAAACTAGTCGATTTTGTGATCAAGGATATATTGGATAATTTTTTCAAGATATTTTGTTTGAAATTTTTATGTTTCTGGTAGAGCTAACCGTATAATATTAATTACGACTCTTGAAATTGTTATTTAACAACTAAAGGCAACATTTGATTTATATTGAATTGAAAGTTTCGAAATCTTCAGAAAAAAATTCGAACGACTATATCTACGGAATTCCTTGTAGGATTTCGACTAACTAAACAGCAACATTCGTTATTCGAAGACATCCTGTAAATTTCAAGTTTGAATATCTCTTTGAGAATTCTCATTTTTTCGGCCGGACGAACAGAACCGAATTTCAGGACGGATTCATCATCAGTGAATCGAACCCTCGGTCAAAATTTATTGTTTTTGACCATCTCTGGCACAAAATTCATAAATTACAGACATTATGACGAAATAATAAAGCTGAACGACAGCTCAAAAATATATAGTCATAAGTTTTCAAGTATGGAATAATAACTCATCACATTTGTCCCTTCCGTGCAGGTTCCTGCTATTTGATATTCAATCTATATGTTGGTTAACTAGTGTAATTCATTTTTGTGACAATTCAATTTTTACTTTCATTTAAATATTGTGAAACATTTTTCTACAAATAAAAATCAAAGTGTTAAAAATTCAAAATCCATATTTGAAGAACTTGTTCTCTTTCATTTTATTTTGTCCATTCTTTTTATTTTGATAATCCTGTTTATATTGTCAACTCTGAAAAATAATAACCTCATTTTTTCATTCGCGAAAATTTACTATTTCGAATCAGATCGCTTCTATAAAGTTCTTGTGAACTTCTTCTCCTTCCCGTCCATAATCTTACATATGTTTATAGGAACACTGTTTATTCCGATTAAAAAACTTCACTTTCAACAGTTCCTACTAAAGTGCTTAGTGCTCGAAATTTCGAATTACTTCTACAAAGTAATAATAATAATAATAATAATTGAGAGAAAATTTCTAGGAAGCGAAGGACAGGTCCAAGGAACGCGTGTAAGAGGATCAGAAGTTCGACGAGAACCAGGGGGACCACAAGGACCGGACACGACCAAGCTCTACCCTTCTGATATTTTAAATATCTGGGACTGAGTGAATGTTCCTCTCAGCGAGGAGTGAGAAGCCGACGGCGAGGAGAAATCCTACGCGTATAGGCAAAAGTCGGGGAATAATAATAATAATATGGTTTATTCTGTAAGCTACAGGGTATAAACATATAATCACAGAAGCTTGAGCCTGTACGTGCTTAGTAATCGCGAGTCTTTTGTGAAAATCGGTGCTTAGTGCTTGGTGCTCGAAGCCCTTTTTTTTCGAGTGCTTAGTGCTTAGTGCTCAAGCACTTCAGTGCTCGTCACAGCTCTGATTGAGAATGTATTGGAAGGTATTCAAGAAGACGAAATAAGCAAATGTATAAGAAGTATGGGTTCCAGAACCGTTAAGTGCATTTTACAAAATGGTGGACATTTCGAACACTTACTTCATTCATTTTCATTTACTTTCGAATAATCATTCGATTTTTCTTTCATTAAATGATAATTCGTTTAATTATTATGAATTGAAATATGTAAATAATTATTAGTTGTTTCTTGATTTGATTCTGATCTGTTCCATTCAGTTCAAGATTAGTAAATTGATTTTCTCACCGAATTGTATTGTATGTTGTTAATTAAACTAAAGGTACCTAAATGTAATACAGATCCGACCCAAAGAAATTTGGATAAGAGTCAAAATCACCTGAATATCAAGTTTGAATGACATTGTATGATATATCGTTGAATTTAGCGTTGAAAGTCATTTTGAAAAGTGTCCTAAAATATGCAGGTCCGTATTGAAAAAAATGAGGTTGAGGGTGGTCTAGAGAGTACGAAACGTTGGATACGAAATCTGATTACGTAAAATTGAGGATATTTTACTGTCGAATAAAAAATTTCCTGTAACATTATTTGATAATATCCGAAATGAAGTGGGGAAAAAAGAAAAATCAAAATGACAGAATTTACTTTTCTTATGATATCTCGATAACCGGCCCTGATAATCGCGATTTGTTTGAACTGCTTGACAATGCTTCTATGAATGCAACTTTTTCTCCATTTGACCGACCTTCTAACTGTTGAAAATAACAAAAAATTTATTGTCCTTTTTCTTAAGAAGAACTACGAAGTAAGTAGTTCTTTGTTCAACCCATCTGTGTTCATATATATTTTTCTATGATACCCCAGTTTTAACCATTATTCATCCCTTTTTCTGTTATGTAGTTCCAACAGTTGAGAGTGTATTAAAGCAATTAGTCTAGTGCTACACGTGTTTTTGTTCCACCTTTTTACCGAAAAATAATAGGTTATGAGCCTACGTGCGTGATTCAGCAAACATTTTAATTTTTCGTGAAACAAGTGATCAATAGTTAACACAGTTGTGTAGCAGGACGTGATTTTTTAAAAACTAAAATGGCCGTGAATTACTTTGCCTCTGTGCCGAAATTAATTGCTCGCGAGAATTACCAAGAATATATATATATATTCTTTTGAGAAAGAGCAAATACAAAATATTAATTTCAAACAATCAAGCATATGTGTCGATGAATCTCAGTATTAAAAAAATGAGGTTGAGGGTGGTCTAGAGAATGGGCATTCGCTAAAGAAAATGTGCTAGTGCTCGAAGGACTGAACGAGTGCATAGATGGCAGCGAATCTGATAAAGTGTTGTTGTCAAAAGCGAAGGCTAAATTAATACTGACGCTGGAACCTTCTCTATATACCCACATTAGGGAAGCGAAAACTCCTCAAGAGGTCTGGACGAAACTGAGAAACCTTTTTGATGATTGTGGATTTAGCAGGAAGATAGGACTGTTGAGAACCCTGATTTCTGCCAGGTTAGAGAACCACGATTCGATGGAAAGTTATATTCATCAAATTGTTGAAACATCCCAGAAATTGAGGAGAACAGGCTTCAAAATAGACGAAGAATGGGTAGGATCTTTGCTACTTGCGGGACTACATGAAAAATACGCTCCGATGATAATGGCGGTCGAGCATTCTGGTCTACAGCTTACTACTTCTTCTTCTTCTTCTTTCTCTATGATAGGCACAATTGCCTATTTATTCTTCATAACCCGCCTACTCTCAATGGACGGTGAGATTATCGCTCCATCGCTTTCGTGGTCTTCCCAAACTTCTTCTTCCAATGGGGGATTCATCACGTGCTATCCGTACTATTCTTCGTTGGTCCATTCGGCTTATGTGGTCGTTCCATTCCATCTTTCGGGCTAGTACCCAATCGCTGATATTGTCCACTCCACATGTCCGCCTCACGTTGTCACTTCGTTCTCTGTCGAATAAAGTCTTTCCAGCGATTTTCCGCAAGATCTTTATTTCGCCGACCTCCAAGATCCTTTTTGTTTTTGCTGTATCCGGTCGTGTTTCCGCTGTGTATGTCATTATAGGTCTTATGACAGATTTATATATTCGTGCCTTAGTCTCAGTGTGTAGGTATTTGTTTTTCCATATCGTGTCATTCAAACAACCAGCAACCCTCAGTGCTTTGTTTGTTTGTTGTCTGACTTCCAACTCAATGTCCCCATATCCAGAGAGTTCAATACCTAGGTATTTAAACTTCATTTCCTGTTGAATAATTTTATCATCGACAACAAGTTTGCATCTGATTGGTATTTTAGATGTTGTCAAGCTTTTTGTTTTGGATGCAGAAATGACCATGTTCAAGGACTTGGCTACACAGTTAAAGCGATACAGCAACCTCTGAAGATCGTCTTCATTTTCAGCAACAAGCACAGCGTCATCGGCGTAACATAGGATAGTTATATTACGGTTACCCATTTTATAACCTTTCAGGTGGCGTACTTGTTTTATGATCTCGTCCATGATTATGTTGAAAAGGAGTGGGCTCAGTGAATCGCCCTGACGTATTCCCTTGTCTACGGGGATTGATTCGGTCAGTTCTACCTCAATTCTGGCTTGTATTTTTTTGGCGCTATAGATATTTTCAATCACCTTAATCAAATTGAAGGGCACCCGTCTACTATATAGTAAACGGACCACATCCTGTAACTTTACCTGGTCAAATGCTTTCTGTAGGTCGATGAAACACATGTAGGCAGGTCTATTATACTCAATAGATTTCTCGACAATTTGCCTTATAACAAAGACTGCATCAGTGAAAGATCTGCCCCTTCTGAAGCCCTGTTGTTCATCTGAGAGTGAGATAGTGCTATTTATCTTATTGGTAATTATTTTAGTTGTTAATTTCAGTGTCGAGTTCAGTAAGTTGATGCCTCTGTAGTTCTCCGGTATTTTTTTATCGCCCTTCTTGAACAAGAGAATCGTTATGCTTGTCCGCCATTCATCCGGTATCCTGTGGTGATCAAAGATTTTTTTCACCAGTTCAGTTAGATGTTGCACAAGACATTGTCCACCATATTTGAGCAGTTCGTTAGGAATGCCGTCCAGACCAGGGCTCTTACTGTTCTTCATCTGTTTGAGTGCCAGTTCTATGTCTGTACTTTCTATTTGTGTGTTATCGTCAATATCTATCACCGGTATATTACTCTGGTCAATGACATCTTCCTCCATTGTATATAAGTTTTTCAGATACTCAAGCCAGCATTGCTTAGATATGTGTCGGGGCTCTATTAACTCCTTTATTTCCTTCCGTTGGGTTCTTATTAGACGCCATATTTGTTTTTGGAGACCATAGAAGTCGCTTTCCATGTTCTTAGAGAAAACTTCCCAGTGCCGGACTTAAGCTGATCTTACAAGTGATCTCGTCTCGCTGCGGATCATTTTGTATTGATTGTATGATTCTGGGGTCCTAAGTGTTCTATATTGAAGGTATGCCTTTTTCTTTTCATCGCATGTTCTTTTAATTTCGTTAGAAAACCATGGTGTTTTATTGTGTTTTCTGGGTTGTACATGCTTGGTACGGATTCCAAATGCCTCCTTCGCAGCATCTCTAATGCTATTTTTCAGTTTTTCCCAGCTGGTGCTGACATCGTCTCCCTCTACTATTGGGTTTATTTCTGAAGCTCTGCTCAGTCTATCTTGGTATAAGGTTCTTGTTGAGTGGTCCTATAGGGACTCTATATTAAGTTTTTCTTCCTTATTTCTGGGCTCGTTGTTAGTTTTTCGTGATAGTTTCAATTTAATTTTTCCCAACAGCAGTTTATGGTCGCTACCAACATCAGCTGAGTTCAATGTTCTGATTTCCAGTATCTGGGCTGGATGTATTTGTCTGTTGCTCACAATATAATCGATAATTGACCTATGTCTTCTATTGTTCTCAAATGTATATTTATATTGAGCACGATGATGAAAGAAAGTATTATTTATTCTCAGTTCATTAAGACTGCATAAGTTGATCATGAGTTCCCCATTATCATTCAATATGTCTTCGTTGAAACGCTGCTTCACTCCTGGTATGATATCAGTACCAATTCGTGCATTGAAGTCTCCTAAGACCAACAACATGTCGTCCGGTGCAAGAGATTCAATGGTATCTTGAAGTTCCTCGTAAAAACGTTCACGTTCGTGTCGGGGCTTATTATCTTCTGGCGCGTATACCGAGATTAAGTTCATTTTCTGATGACTTTCCGTGCAAATCGTCACAACAAGTATGCGTGATGACACATAGGAGCATTTTTGTATATTAGATTTGTACTTGTTGTGTATCAGTATAGCTACTCCTTCTTTGGCACGCTCTTGTTTTTCGACACCACTATATATCAACATATAATCCTGATAGCCCGTTGTTCATCTGAGAGTGAGATAGTGCTATTTATCTTATTGGTAATTATTTTAGTTGTTAATTTCAGTGTCGAGTTCAGTAAGTTGATGCCTTTGTAGTTCTCCGGTATTTTTTTATCGCCCTTCTTGAACAAGAGAATCGTTATGCTTGTCCGCCAGTGCCAGTTCTATGTCTGTACTTTCTATATATATATATATATCAACATATAATCCTGATAGCCCGTTTGACCTTTCCCATTCTTCTTTGTCTCCTGTATAGCACAAATATCAATATTATGCTCGTTCAGTTCCTTCAATAGTTCTTGATCTCTTCCATTAAGTGATGTTATATTCCATGTTGCAATTCGTAGTAAATTCTTCGTTTTCTACCTCATTTTCCTTTTTCGTGCATATGTCGTCATCATTGGATCCGTCCTATTCCGAGGCAAGTGTATGGTTCTGTGAGCGATGTGAAGTTTTTACCTCAGGTAGGCTGCTAACCTGGCCTTTGAACCCTCCTCCTTTGTCCGGGCTTGGGACCGGCAACAAAGTTACTGAGCTACTCAATCCACCCAGCGACAATGCAGGCGGAGTTAGCTTACTACTGATTCCATAAAAACCAAGTTGCTAGACATGCAACCAGAGGGCAGCAGCAGCGGTGTTTTCGCAGTGAATTTTAAGAACCGACAGAAGTCAAACTATCGGAAATGAGATGGCAGCACTTCTACAGCGTCAAACAACAAATTTGACAAATCGAAAGCTGAACCGGGTGAGCGCAATGAAAACAAAAATAGAAATAACATAGTCTGCTATAGATGTAAGAAAACTGATGTGATTTCACATCAGTTTTCGTAAATTCAACGTAAATCAATGATTTCAGCATAGAATTCAGCGCTTTTTCGTCAGTATTTTGCTGCTTCAGCGATGCTCAGCGCTGATCACCGCTTTCTTTAAGCGCATTCATCCAGCGCTGACTTTCCGATCTCGCCCATGGTGTTTCGTCGGATGTTATAAACAGATTCTTGATTTTTTTTATATTATATTAATATATTATAAGTGTCAATGACCTGGGTCTTCTCAAATGTCTGACACGTATAACCCTTATTTTTTCAACTCAATCTCGGGTTCATCTCTCTAATCAGTTTTTAGGGTATAGAGGACATTATTTTATTTACCCTATATTTATGCATTGGGTTAGGTTTTATTTGTATCAAAAGTAATCAAACATTCATTATTTAATTTTATATTCTGTGTTTCTACTCATAAATTCTTTAAAAACCTGGGGAATTTTTCGAATATCATTATTTTTGGGCAGAGCCGGACCGTGGGCGTGGCGAAGGTGGCATTTGCCACGGGCGCAAACGACCTAGGGGCGCAAAATGTGAAATATGATATATTCCATTTCATAAATAAAGATTGACTACAAGCTCTATATTTCAGAGTGGCGTATTTAACAGTTTACAAAGTTGAGTGACACGTAGTTAATGCTACCAAAACGGACCAAAATCCTAGAAAACGATACATGGCGCGAAACACGACTCGGTGCACATAAAAACTCTCCTTTCACTTCTGCGGTAATTCCATCCTAATCGGTTGCTAGGCGATCTGATCACGTGATAGATATTGCTAAAAAAAAAAAAATTTGTTCAGCGTGTGGTGTTTATCGTATCGTTCAAAGTGCAGACTCGTACCTCGTACTCGTATTTTCACTAGTCAGGTCAGTAATATGGTGCAATTTTTTTACCTTTTACCGTCTTATCGGCCTGGAAATTATTCGTGCTGGAAAGGAAAATAGTTCTCAATCAGGTATCTTTGGCTTATTGAATGAGTCTGAGCCAAATTTCTGCGCTAAGTTATGTTATTCATGAGGATTTTTGTTTTTAGCTTCTTACAACCAAATGAAATGCCCCCGAAGAAATAATCAGGATCACAGTTTCGGAAGATAAGAGATCAAAAATTATAAGAACTTAAAAAAACACATGTGACATCTCAAGTTACTTCAAGAGTGAAGAGGTTATTGTCCCGACAAGAAGTGATTCCGCGAATGACGCCCATGTTGCAGAAAGTACTTCTTCTACTTCTTCAAGTACTGAAGAACCATTAGAACTGAACTATTCCATTTCGGACGATTCAGACAAAGAAAATTCCTTCGAAGAATCAGGAGTTACAAAGGAACCACTTGAACTAGTTGATTCCAATGACCCTATAACATGGCAAATTACGAAAAATATTTGTTCAACTGAATTAGGCGATTATATTGAATTTTATCCTTTAAGTGACGGTGACCGCCGTTTTGATAAAAAATGGTTCTTGAAGATTATGCCGAATGGAGATAGGTTGCACAGAAACTGGCTTATTTATTGTGATAGGATGGATGCTTTATTTTGCTTTCCCTGCTTGCTCTTTTCTGGAAAAAAAGATTTTTGGACCACAGGCTATCGAGACTGGCAACATTTCAATCCATCACTACCCCGTCATGAAGTTTCTTTGAGTCATAGGAAAAACTACATAAAATTGCGAAGTTTTGAACGCAGTTTGAATATTGGCGGATTCATACATGATCATTAGGAGAAAATGATCATGGATGATTATGGATGCGATTCTTCACTGCTTTAAGAATAATGATGCTTTTCGAGGTACTTCTGAAAAAATAGGAGACCCGAATTGCGGAAAATTTTTGAGCACATTTGAGCTTATAAGCCATTATGACCCTATAATGAAAAATCACATAGAGACAGATAATAAGAATCAGATTTCTTATTTCTCTCATAAGATACAAGATGAGTTGATACATTTGGTTTCCATAAAAATTAGGAAACACATTATAGCCAATATACAGAAAGCCACATGTTTTTCAATTTTGTTTGACTGCACACCAGATATATCACATCTAGAACAGATGACTCAAATATGCAGATATGTTGAAATTGATTCCGATAAGTGTACTATTAGTATTGAAAAAAGTTTTCTCGATTTTATAACAACTAATGAACAAACTGGAGAAGCCCTTGCTGAAGTGAACGAGGAAAAACTGAAAGCGGATGGATTAGATATAGGAAATATTAGAGGCCAATTTTATGATATTGCTGGAAATAAGGCAGGTAAATATAAAAGTGTCAAAACTAGAATTTTTAAGAACAACAGATTCCCAAGATTCATTCCCTCATGCTCAACACATAGTCTGAACTTGAACTCCTTCAAGTATTGTTCTCCATATCGATGCAACTTGGAGAAAGATTTACTGCGCTGTCAGAAGTTTCTGAAGGCTTCAATTTTTTGAAAAGAATATCTATAAAAGACTCTTCACTTGGTGAATTAAAGAAGAAAGCTGCGGATTTGGCATTGAAATATAGTTTCTATTTGGATCCGTATGAATTCATCAACGAATTAGAGAGCTTCAAATTTCAAGCATGTGCAATATTTACGCCGTTTACGGACTTGGACAAAATGAATGCTCTTGATATTCCAGAAAATGCGTGAATTGTCGCTTCCAACTATATATTCTAATCTGGATACAGCTCTCGGGATATTCTTAACGTTATCAGTGATCACAGCAACATGTGAACGGTCGTTAATTAAATTGAAATTAGTGAAAACTTACTTAAGGTCCTCGATTGGACAAGAGAGGCTAGTCAATTTGGCAATTATATCAATAGAGAGGAATCGATTTGCTAGCGGTTTAGAATTCTACGATGATATAGTAGATGTTTTCGCTGAAACCAAAGCAAGAAGAGTTAAGTTTTAGTTTATTCCTTTCCAAAGAATATATTGATGATTTCTGTTATTAAGTATTCATTTATTTTGTTGATGAGAGTATTTATTTATTTACTTTGTTAGAATATTTGTAGTTAGAATTCTTAATTTTGCAGAAACCAAAGCAAGTAGAGAAAAGAGTTGAGTTTTAGTTTATTAATTTCCAAAGAATATATTGATGAGAGTATTCATTTATTTACTTTGTTAGAATATTTGTTGTCAGTATTATTATTTTTGAAGAAACCAAAGGAGACTTAGGTTTCAGTTCATTGATTACCAAAGAATATATCAATGATTTTTATTATTATCATATTTATTTTCATTTATTTTGTTGATGAGATTATTAATTTATATACTTTGTTAAAATTATTTTTCAGTTATTTTATTCGTTCACTCATTTATTTATCGTTGTCTTCATGTTTTAATTCTTTTTCTTATGTTTATATATTGTGACGGCGACTTTCTTCGGATTGTTGATTATTTACTAATTTCCTTCTATATTACCTCGGGCGCCAATTGCGATTGGTTTTATAAGGTCGCAATTCCTTACGTCGCTCACTATTATCGACCCTGGGTAGCTTTTAAACAGTTGGAGAAGGGTTCGATTCAATCTAAGGTAAGAGCGATTGACCAGTGGTGATTTATTTCACTAAATGGCAGTAAATGTCTATGAGATAAATAAAAGACACCCTGACGAAACACACTATATTTAACAATATCCGTTCCCTTATGTACAACACCAAATTAAATACAATACTATCCTATATATACAATAATGCAAAAGGCTACTAAACGCCAAAAGCAAATATTTACAAAGAAACACGTTACGGAACGAGAACAAAGCGAGGTGAGCAGGTTGCGTATATCAAACAGCAGAAATGAGTAAGCGGTGAGCAGGCAAATTGAGCAATGATAAAAACGGTTAAGTGCGGACAAGCGTGGAAAGCATGCAGATTGGCGTGTGAAATGCAGTCTAATAAGTTAGATGTGACTACCTATCCTGTGTTCCGTACGGTCTGGTTCGATACCTCTTTATTAGAAAAAGCAAGCCTGAACAATCTCTTCGAATCAGGTCTTGTATCGGCGCATCCACCAAAATAAATCTCAAGTCAGACTGGGCAGGGTGACTCACCGAAATGACCACAGTGTTCAGTGAATCGGAAATGAGCGACCCCTCTCCACAAGATAAGGAATTCTGTCTGGTGGTCCCAAATAAGAGTTGCTCGCAATAAGGGACCCGACACACAGATTCCACTTGAGAAAGACGGATCTAAGAAATAAATTTCAAGCGGAGTATCTGTTGGCGCATCCACCAATTCACGATTAGAGTCAGGCCGGACAGGGTAAGTCGCCGAAAAGGCTGCTGTGATCCGGAGATCGGAATTAAGCGACCCCTCTCCCCAAGATAAGGAGTTTTGCCTGGTAGTTCCAAATAAGAGTTGCTCGCAATAAGGAACCGAACAGACAAACTCCACTTGAGAAAGAAAGATCTAAGAAATAAATTTCGCTCAGGGTTTACTCCGGCGCATCCACCAATTCACGACTCGAGTCAAACCGGACAGGGTAATTAGTCCAAAAAACCGCGGTGATCCGGAGATCGGAAATTAGCGACCCCTCTCCTCAAGATAAGGAGTTTTGCCTGGTAGTTCCAAATAAGAGTTGCTCGCAATAAGGAACCGAACAGACAAACTCCACTTGAGAAAGAAAGATCTAAGAAATAAATTCCACTCAGGGTTTACTCCGGCGCATCTACCAATTCACGATTCGAGTCAGACCGGACAGGGTAATTAGTCCAAAAGATAAGGAGCTTTGCCTGGTAGTTCCAAATAAGAGTTGCTCGCAATAAGGAACCGAACAGACAAACTCCACTTGAGAAAGAAAAATCTAAGAAATAAAATAAATTACATATAAATCACACTCGGAAAGTATCGATGGAACACAGGAAAGTCACCGGTAATACAGACAGGAAAAAAACGGTTCTTACCAATCCTAAGAATTTCCCACCTCACCACACGAACTCAAATTCTTTTCGTGTACGTGCTAAGTGTCAAATTCAGGAATCTAAAATACGGCACTAAAACGTCAAAAAAAAAAATTGTAAACTAAAAATTAAACTCTAAATTGTTACTCAAGAAAAACCACAAAACGATCCGCTCAATAACTATAAGAAAATATACAGCTCGAAGACACCGACAGGAGTAAATCGGAAAATATCTTTATACTTCGAAGACACCGGCGAGACTAATTCTCCTTTTCCGAAATACTTCACTTGTAATCTCGGTTGAAAGGGGAAAATTTCGAGTGTCAAAATCGGCGGTGTGAATATGAAAAATAAACGACAACATGTAAAAAATAACATATTGAAGAGATAACGTATATCGCGGTGTCGCTCGGAAGTTTTTATACATGGGCTGATATTTTAAATTGCATCGTTATATTTTCATGAAATAAATAAATCAGAAATTATTTCAAATGAATTTTTCTGAATTGGACGAAAAATACCTTCACTACTCTCAATTAAAATTTTATTTTCACCTACTCATATGACTGGTAGAATAATGATGGAATTCTAAACCTGGGCAAATTATACTGGGTGATTCTAATAAAATAATTATTGAATTCTGAACCTGGGGCAAATTATACGGGGTGATTCTAGTAAAATAATTATTGAATTCTTAACCTGGGCTAAATTATACCGGGTGATTCTAGTAACGAATTTCACTTCGTTACACACCCCCCTTACTTCCCCAAAAAAAACTACAGTTTTTTTTTTTATGACCACCTGCTACCTCGTTGTTGAGAAATCTGTGGGTTGTAGTCGTTATACGGTGACTATCAAGGAGTTCACTGCCAAGGAATTCAGGAAAATAAAAAAACGGGATAAAAAATACCTATTCGATTTATTTCAACCCACTAAAAGAGTTTGAAGAAGATGAGTATTTGTCTAGATTCTTAGGGTCGCTGGATACTTGGGTCGTTTTGGCTCGGTCGCAGGTAGTTTTTCGCCGGTCGGGAACAGATGTGAAATTCTTCAATCTTCTTGTTGTCGGTGCAAGTGTGGAACATCTGTGGAAGTCGTAGTTTCTTGTAGAATGGTCTGAACTCTGTTGAATTATTCTCCCTGAAATGCCGAGTTTTAAGGGCATTCAGGCTGTTTTCTATTCGACCGTTCACAACGCCTTTCTACGGATCCCTAAGGGGTGTGGCTTTGATTATTCCAAGTTTTTACACCGAGTCCTTCTGTCTTAGGATTTTCGTTCTCGGACGGAATATTTTCGAGGGAATCGATAGATTCCCTTTACAGTCACCCACCAGTAACGAAGTTACGAAATCATTGTTAGGTACTTCTTTGGGAAATGTACCTTCCTAGCGGATCTGGTTTTCCTTGTTTCCGGGAATATTGCTTGATCATTGGCTTCGTTTTCTACTGGATGTTCATGCTCTTTATTTTCGAGGATGTCGATTATGTAGGCTGGTTTTAATCGGTTGATTGTCACTGTCGTTTCCTTGTCATTGATCTTGATGGTGAAATGATTTGGATCTCTCCTCAAAACTTCGTATGGTCCGTCGTAGGGTTTCTGCAGTCCTAATTTTGGGCCCTCATGTCGGACGAAAACGAACGATGACGTATCCAATTCCTTGAACACGAAGCTGGGTCGTTCTCCGTGGTGGTTGGCGTTGATAGGTCTAATTCTTCTTATTTGTTGCCTTAGATCCACTACAAAGTCGGCTGTGTCTGCACCGTCATCCGTACTTGTAGATAGAAATTCTCCAGGCAATCTTAATGGCTCTCCGTATACCATTTCTGCAGCAGTTGCTTTCATTTCTTTCCGCCAGGCTTGGCTCGAATTGTCTATCTTGATCTGTGGTGATATGAAGTGGAGTGCCGAACCTCGCTATCCAATTCGTGTAGAACTCCTTAGCGATGGTGGATGCTTCCTGGTTCTGAAGGGGGATTGCTTCTGGCCATCTGGTAAATCGGTCGACACAGGTGAGGCAGTATCGGTAACCTTCGGCGTACGGCATGGTGATAATGTCCATGTGTACATGATCGAATCGACGTACCGGTGCGGTGGCGTGAATGATCCTGGTGGAGTGATGACGTGACGAGTAACTTTGGATCGCTGACACTCTAAGCAGGTGCGGGACCATTTCCTGCAATCTGCGTTAACTGAAGGCCAAACGAAACGTTGCTTCACCATCTTCGTAGTCGCATTGGTGCCAGGGTGTGCCAGTCTGTGGATCGTGTCGAATGTTACTCTCCGGAATGGCTTCGTCAGGAATGGACGTGCTTGAGGGGTCGACGTATCGCAGTACACCAAGATGGTTGATCCATGCGGCTTCATCTTCCGGACCAGCAAACCTGTATCGCCTTGCAGATATCTCCGTAGCTCGTTGTCGTCCTCTTGTGATCTGGCTAATGCTGCATAGTCCAAGATGGGAGTAATTTCGTCCACTCTTGAAAGGGCATCGGCGACGACGTTCTGATCTCCTGGGACGTAGCGTATGTCGGTGGAGAACTGGGAGATGTAGTCCAGATGTCTGAACTGTCTGGGCGAGCACTTCTTTGGCTTCTGCTTGAAGGCAAATATTAGGGGTTTGTGATCCGTGAAGATCGTGAAGTTTCGTGCTTCTACCATGTGCCTGAAATGTTTGATAGCTAGGTAGATAGCTATCAACAGTTCTCGGTCGTAGGCTCCATATCGAGTTTCTGGTGGTGACAGCTTCTTCGAAAAGAATGCCAGTGGTTGCCATTCGCTGTTGTTCATTTGCTGAAGGGTCGCTCCGACTGCATTGTCTGATGCGTCGGTCACCAGGGCTAAAGGCGCACCATCCTTGGGGTGCGCTAGCAATGTTGCTGAGGCTAGCATCTTCTTCCCTTCTGCAAATGCTGTAGTGGCTTCTGGGGTCCACTAGATTTTCGCTTTTCCTTTCAACGTTGGAACTAGTAGATCGTTGAGTGGCGCCAATGTCTGTGATGCTCTGGGTATGAAACGACGATAGAAGTTTAACATACCCAAGAATCTTCGAAGGTCTTTGGCGGTTGACGGTTGGCTGTACACCAGAATGTCTTGGACTCTATCTGGAAGTGGTTTCGTACCTTCAGCAGAGACGAGGTAGCCTAGAAACTTCACTTCTTGTTGTCCGAAACTACACTTTGCTGGATTGAGAACGATGGAGTATTTTCGGAATCTTTCGAATATGGTGCGAAGATGTTCCATATGCTTCTCTTCGGACGATGAGGCGATCAGCACGTCATCGATGTAGCTGAAGCAGAAGTCTAGTCCTCGTAGAACTTCTTCGATGAATCTCTGGAAGGTCTGTGCAGCGTTCCTGAGTCCAAAAGTCATGAATGGGAACTCGAATAACCCAAATGGAGTCGTGATGGCGGTCTTAAGTATGTCTTCTTCGGCTAGAGGAATCTGGTTGTACGCTCGTACTAGATCGAGGGTAGAGAAGATCTTCTTCCCTTGGAGGATGTGAGCATAGTCCTGTATGTGCCTCACAGGATACTGGTCGGGGATAGTCCGGGCGTTCAAAGCTCGGTAATCTCCGCATGGTCTCCATTTTTCTGAACCCTTCTTCGGTGCGAGGTGTAGCGGGGACGACCATGGACTGTTGGACGGACGGGCGATTCCTAGCCGGAGCATTGCTTCGAACTCCTTTTTGACTGCCTTGAACTTCTCAGGTGCCAAGCGCCGTGGTCTCGATGCAACTGGTGGTCCATTGGTCGTTTTGATGTGATGCCTGGTCTGGTGTGTGATTCGTCCGCGAGCTCCTTCTGGTCGAGTAATTTCTGGGGAGGCCATTAATAGCTGATGGTATCTGGAAGATCCGTTGACTGTCTTGACTTCTGGGATGTTGCACTCAGTCACTTCTCCTCGAGTAGTGAGTTGGGTAGTTCCATCCAAAAGTCTTTGGTTTCTTACGTCCACGAGTAGGTTGTAGAAGCTCAGGAAGTCGATACCGATGATGGGTTTGGATACATCTGCTATGACAAACCTCCAGGTGAAATCTCGGCGTAGTCCTAAGTTCAGCGTGAGGGTTTATGGTACCATACGTTGCGATGGGTGCACCATTGGCTGCTGATAGGACGCAGTCAGACTTCTCTCTTCTACCGTTGACTGCACTTCGTGGGAAGACGCACAGATCTGCTCCAGTGTCGACCAGGAACTGTAGCTTGGAGTCCCTATCGGTGATGAACAGGCAGCGCGTCGATGGGCTGGGATCACTGGCCGCTCCTAGTGAAGGCCCCCCTCGTTTCCCGAGGCGTAGTTACAGGGCTGTCTGCATCTAGTGGACCTGGCTCCAAATCTCCAATGATACCAGCACTTGCCGTCGATTGACTGTCGGCCTCGGCTATGACTTCTTGGACGATGCTGGGATTGGCCTCTGTTCCTGTCTCTCCGGGATCGGTCTGCTTGGGCTGCCAGTTCAGCTCTCAGGGTTGCTATCTCCTGGTTGAGTCCGAGTGTGAGCTGGGCAAACTTGGCTCTGAGGATGGCCTCGATGCTGGTGGTCTCGTTCACCAGTTGTACGGGAGGTCGGATTGCGTCCATGATGTGGTCTGCATGTTCAGCTAACTCTTGGAGGCTGCCGTCTTTTACAATGGTCAACGACACCTGGACACTTTTGGGTAGACGGTTCATCTAGAGGGATTTCATGAGGCTCTCCGGAACGGCTGGATCAGCAAGGCTCTGTAAATGACGAAGAAACTGTGAGGGCTTACGGTATCCCATTTCTTCTCGCTCCAGGAGGCGTCGGGTCTTCTCCTCTTGTGTGGCACTTAGACGTCTAATTAGCTTCATCTTCAATTTGTGGAAGGCCTCGTCGGTAGGTGGATTCAATATTATGTCCTTCACCTCCGTTGCGTACTTTGCTGGTAGGGCACCCACAATATATCCAAACTTAATCCGGTCCTGTGTCACCCCCGCGCTGTGGAAACTTCCTTCAGCCATAGCGAACCATAACTCAGGATCGGTGACGACAAATTCTGGCATCCGGACGGCGACTCTTGATACCTCGGTTTCTTGTGGCATTTTTCTTCGGGATTCGCTTCTTCTTCAAATCACGTCGGGGTCACCAATTTGTGGGTTCTAGTCCTTTTACGGTGACTATCAAGTAGTTCACTGCCAAGGAATTTAGGGAAATAAAAGAACGGGATAAAAAATACGTTTTCGATTTATTTCAACCCACTAAAAGAGTTTGAAGAAGATGAGTATTTGTCTAGATTCTTAGGGTCGCTGGATACTTGGGTCGTTTTGGCTCGGTCGCAGGTAGTTTTTCGCCGGTCGGGAACAGATGTGAAATTCTTCAATCTTCTTGTTGTCGGTGCAAGTGTGGAACATCTGTGGAAGTCGTAGTTTCTTGTAGAATGGTCTGAACTCTGTTGAATTATTCTCCCTGAAATGCCGAGTTTTAAGGGCATTCAGGCTGTTTTCTATTCGACCGTTCACAACGCCTTTCTACGGATCCCTAAGGGGTGTGGCTTTGATTATTCCAAGTTTTTACACCGAGTCCTTCTGTCTTAGGATTTTCGTTCTCGGACGGAATATTTCCGAGGGAATCGATAGATTCCCTACAAATCTATTGGCAGACGGCCAATATAACCCCTGGATGAATCTTCAATGACCAGCGATGGAGGTTCGTCACGGTTCGCAGTAGCTCGCATTGTATTCCAATGGACTCGGGGTTGGGCTGGTCTGATCTCGCTTGCTGATTGCGGTTTTCTTCAGCTCGCGATGGCTCCACTTGTCGCCTCGTTTGGACTCGACTATCTTGGGGGAACTCTTTCGGGCACAAGTATTTCCTGGACATTACCCCCTCGCAGTCTTGGCCAGTAGTCAAATGCTTCTACCACCAGCTCGTCTAGGCGCGCTAACATGGAATCCACCAACCTGACATTGAATAGGTCCTACTACTACTTTCTAGAAATGTTTATTCTGAAACATTAAAGGATTAGCGACCATTCGTATGGATCCCCTCACGACCAACGACGACCCACTTCGGACTCCAACATAAGGACGTCTTGATGGACGGCCTCACACTCTGAGAGTCTAAATTCGCATTGTGGTCACATCTACAGAAGAGGCGGATGATGTGACCGCCAAAGATCGGGGCTTCTCAGAAAACGAACGGCTAACACGGTTACACCTTATTGGCATGCTCTCCACCTAGCTCATCCTCGTGGAACGGTTTCAAATCTTTCACGTGGATATGACGGAGGCATTTACCCGACCCGCTTTTCAAGTCGTAAACCACTGGAGATATGACCTTGGTAACGGTGTACGGACCAGAATAATTGGGCGCTAATTTAGATGCAAAGCCTTCTGCCGCCGAAGACAACGGATGTTCCCGGCGTAAAACTTTGTCACCTACCCGGCACGACCACGCTCTCCTCCGGAGATTATAATACCAACTCTGTTGGTTGAATGCACGAGCCAGCTGGAGTCTAACAAACTTCCGGGTCTCTTAGAGTCGCTTGATGCGATTTGCGTATTGGTCTACCCCTTGGACCTGTGGCTCCTCCGTTGATTCCTCTACGTCACCTTTGGTTCCTGATGTCCGACGGTTTGTTTCTGGGGAGTGGACCTCCCGACCGAAATTCAGGAACGCCGGTGCGAATCCGGTGGACTCATGCTTGGCAGAGTTCAACGCGAAAGCCAGTTCTCCCACTCGTTCATCCCAGGAACGATGATCCTGCTCGCAGAATTGTGCTATCATGGTTTTGATGGTCCGGTTAGCTCTTTCCACGGGATTGCACTGCGGCGAATAGACTGGAGCGAACCTATGTTGGATACCCTAACTCTTCAGGTTTTCCCTAAATAGACGTCCGTCGTATTGAGAACCATTGTCACTTATAACGGTCTTTGGACATCCAAATTTCAGCAACACTAGATCGTAAAACACCTGGAACACACCTTTACCCGTTGCTGCCCGGAGTGGTTTGCATTCGATCCACTTCGAGAAACAGTCCTGGAACATCACGAGGAAGGTATTACCCCTTTTGGATCGATGTAATGGGCCTATTAGATCCGTGCGGACAGTATGCCATGGTTCGGTGATGTGGTACGGTTGCATTTTCTCTGGGGGTTTCTGTTGGCAAACCTTGTACCTCTGGCATTTCTGGCACCTTCGAACGTATTGAGCTGCTTCACGAAACATCCCAGGCCAATAGTAGCTTTGGGCCACTCGAGATATGGTCTTTGCGACTCCCAAGTGACCAGCCACCGGCTCATCATGGTTTTCCCGCAGTATCGACTGCCGATCTTCGGTCGGGATGCACAGTTTCCACGGTGTTCCCACCTCCGTTTCCGTGAAGTCTTCGGCGCTCCAAAAATATCTATATAACCTTCCCTTCTGTATCCGGTAATCAGGAAATTCCGCAGGATTCTTCGAGACCTCCTGGTATTTCTTGGTATACCACGGGCATCGGTTCGTGTTCTTAACCACATAGACCTGTTCCTCGATTTTCTGCATCTTCGGCTTACTCGGACGGTATCTAGGCTTTTTCTGTTTAATCTTCGGTTGGGCCATCCTTGTTCCTTCGGAACCTCCGAGTTCCTTCTCCGGGAAGTTCTGAACGACTCGTGTTTCCTGTCGGTGCAAGGAACTGATCGACGAGTTGTACGGCGTGGAGATCGGCGAAACGGCTCTCTTCAGCAACTTGCCCTTGAGGAAGCACTGCGAGGTACGGAAATCAATCTTGAAATCGTGCGAAGCCAGCAGGTCCATTCCCAGAACCAGATTCATCGGTAGATGGGGCACCAAATGGAGTCGAGATTACATTTCCTCCTCCCCAAACCGTATTATGGGCTCGTACATCTTTTTCACGGTGATTGAACTTCCGTCGGCCACTGTGGCTACCATATCTGCGATCTCCGACGGAAAAACTCTCATCCTCCTGCATGCCTCTGCTGCCTTTTTGCTCAAAAAGGACTTAGACGCACCAGTGTCTAGCAGGGCTGCCATGGACTGTTTTCCGATGTGGACAGCGACTATTGACCGGTTATCCTGCGTGTACGCTGACTGCCTGATTGGGGATGCCATAGAACGGAACTGTCTCTTCCCCGCGAGGCAGCTCCGCTCTAGTTTTCCGAACATCGGCAATCCCTGGACATCACGCCTTGCTTCCCACATCGGGAACAAAACAGCCTCGGCGTTGATTGACACTCCCTTCTCAAGTGTCCGAACTTACCACAACGCCAGCATTGAAGTTCTCGGAGCCTGGTGTCTTCGAACCGAACGACCTTCGCATCACGGTGTGGTGGGTCTCCAGGTTTGACTCTAACGGATGTAGACTCCCTGTTTGGTGTTTCCTTCTGGGCCTTAGGCGTCGACTTCGGTACATTTTCCGATGGCTTCATTTCTTCCGGCCTCCTGGACGTTGAAGACTCGACGGTCAAAGTCTGTGGAAGTTTTCGGCGAGGTCTTTCATATACCAGGTGTGGGTCATCGATAAGACCTTTATGGGCTGGAGGTGGAGTATATAGGTCCGCGTGCCACTGAACCAACTCGAACACCTTTCCTTTGGACAACATCTGGGCATAATTGTTGATCTCTTGAAAAGCCAGCGCCTTCTGTAGGGCCGGCAACAGACGCTTTCTGATAATATTTACCTGATCTTCTTCAGGGGGTCGCTTTGTGGTCAATTTCAGGAACAGGTTCTGCATCCTTGTGACGAACATCAACAGCTTTTCGTCCTCCCCCTGAGTTCTTTTCCGTATTTCTTCTAGAAGCGTTTCCTCGTAGTCGAGGGGGAGGAAAGCTTCACGCATTTGCTCCTTGAAGTCTTCCCAACCTCTGAATGTACCTCTCCTGGGAATATACTAATCCCTGGCATCCTTCCGTAGTAACTCGAAGATAGATTCGAGGAGGTACTGTCGGGTAACCTTGCGAGTTTCAGCTAGATGTTCGACCTCCTGCAGGAATGCGTTAACGCTGGTTGATCCATCGAATTGTATATTCCACTTATAAACAGGTACGGATGGCTGATTGAACGATCTATCCCTTCCAGTCCTGTTGTCTCCCTCAGGGGCTGTTCATCTCTGGATGTTCAGTACGGGGATCGCCAAACCCGAGGTACCCGAGGACCTGGCGGCTTGCCGCCTTGTACATACCGTCCTGACCTAGTCATGTCTTAGGGTGGATGGGGAGCTTGGCTTTATTGACTGGCTCAAAGAGGAGATAACCTCTATAAGAACCCTGAATCCCAAGGTGAGATAAGCGCCGAGGGGATGCATGGCCGACGGGCAATTTTTTTTTTCGGTCTCTAGTTTTCTCACCACGGGGCAACAGGCGCACCCCGTGGGACATGTATCCTTCTGATTGGTAAGGGCACACTGCCACTCAGTGACATTCAGTACGACCCAACTCGTGGGAATAGGTATGGAAAATATAGGAGAATCACAAATAAAAAATAAAAAGGATTTAACTGGTATGACACAAGCACGATTAGCGGAAAAGAATATAATGAAAAAGTGGAAGGAAAGAGAGAAAGAGACTCAGGAACTTGGTCATATACCAAGGAGACTCTCAATTGCAAGGTCACCAGAAAGCAAGAAAAGGAAGTCTTCGTGCGTCAGCAGACTGGGAGTGGAAACGGAGGAGGAGCTGAATAAGTCATTTACAGAACTCGAATGGAATGATCAACGAGAAATAATATCATACGTGAGACAAAGAAAAAGAAGGAGGAACCTCACAAGGAGATTAGAGAAGAAAAGGAAACGAAGGATAGAAGAATGAACACGGAAACAGACAAGCACGACCTAGCACGAACAAGAGAAAGCGAAGCAGGCGGTAGTCACTATGCGGGACAATTACAGAAAACCACAAATAAGAGAGAGCACAAAGAATGGATTACAAGCCTACTGAACGCGAAGGAGGCCGTAATTAAAGCGACCACAAGGCTTCAATCTGGGAAGATTCAGTTCAATAGGGAGGAGCAAGCCACAGTACGGCAACAATTAGAAATAATAACCAACATAATCGTACAACTAGCATACAACAAAGGAAAAGAAGACGGACAAGATATAGAAATTAAAGAATTAAAGGAAATAATAAGAAAACAGAATGAGCAAATTAAATCTATGAATGATAAAATAATGAGAATACTTGATGAAAATACAGAAAAAAACACGGAACAGGAAGCTAGAAACAAAAAGGAAGACAAAGCAGGAGGTAAATTAAGGACAACTTCGAAAACAACAGAAAATGGAAGAAAAGACAAAAACCAGACAATACATTCAACATCACAAACAAAAACGGATACAGAACCGATAACAAGTACAGACACAGAAAAAGAAACAGAAGAATGGGTGAGTTACACGAATAGAAAAAAACATAGGAGGACATACGCACAAATTTTACAAAAAGAAAAGGAAAACAAGACAGAACAACAAGCATGGAAAACACCAGAACAAAGAACTACGTACAAAACCATCGTAGGAATAGAAAACGTAAAGGACCACAAAGACTTGTTGAAACAAATAAAAGAAGTAACGAAAGATCTCTTTAAAGAAAACACACTTAAAAATGTAATACCGATTAGGGACGGAAAAGTAATTCTACAACATGCAGACAAAACACAACAAGAAAAAGTAAAAAGCATTCTTATGAAAACACAAAATATAGACATCAAAGAGGATAAAAAATATAAACCAACAATAATGTTGACAGGGATTACCAAAGGATATACGGATAATGAACTTATAGAACAAATATTGAACGAAAATGAATATATAAAGATGAACTTTGAGGAAGCACTAAAACACCAAACAAAAATAGTTGCAAAAAGAACATGCAGAAATATTTACAAAGAAAATATAAGCTTACAAACAGACATACAAATCGCCAAAATGCTACTCAAAAAAGGAAATATATACAGGGTGGCCACTTTTTCAATGGGATTGTATTGGTAACTTTTAAACCATAAGAGTTAGAAGGTCGGTCAAATGAAGAAAAAGTTGCATGCATAGAAGCATTATCAAGCAGTTCAAACAAATCGAGATTATCAGGGCCGGTTTTCGAGATATCATAAGAAAAGTAAATTATGTCATTTTGATTTTTCTTTTTTTCCCACTTTATTTCAAATATTATCAAAAAATGTTACAGAAATTTTTTATTCGACAGTGAATTATCCTCAATTTGACGTAATCAGATTTCATATCCAACGTTTCGTACTCTCTGGGCCACCCTCAACCTCATTTTTTTCAATACGGACCTGCATATTTTATGACATTTTTCGAAATAACTTTTAACGCTGAATTCAACGATATATCATACAATGTCATTCAAAGTTGATTTTAGGTGATTTTGACCCTCATCCAAATTTAATGGTGTGTATGTAAGAAAAAACAAGTCTATTAACGATATCAATGTTCTGACCCAAATTCAATCGAACCCAGAAAAAAAATCGAGAACTGTGGCTAGTGAATGGAATTTTTGAAAAACTGCTGTTAATAAAATAGTCAAAAGACGCGAATACAATGATTTTAAATTTGAATACCAAGCCTTGCAAAAATTATATCGTAATGATCTCAAAATAAAGTTCGATTCTGTAATGTGTTTCAACGATTCAAATGACAAATATAACAATAGTGATACCTCGGGAGAAAATGGAGAATGTTTTGGAAGGTATTCAAGTAGACCAAACAAGCAAATGTATAAGAAGTATGGGTTCCAGAACCGTAAAGTGCAATTTACAAAATGGTTGACATTTCGAACACTTACTTCATTAATTTTCATTTACTTTCGAATAATCATTTGATTTTTCTTTCATTAAATGATACTTTCGTTTAATTATTATGAATTGAAATATTTAAATGATTATTATAAAAGAAGAACCAAGAAACCAGTATACTGGTTTCTTGCTTTGATTCTAATATGTTCCATTTAGTTCAAGATGGGTAAGTTGATTTTCTTATCGAAATTTATTGCATATTGCATGTTGTTAATTAAACTAAATGAAGGTAATACAGATCCGACCCAAAGAAAATTGAAAAAGGGTCAAAATCACCTGAAAATCTAATTTGAATGACATTGTATGATATATCATTGAATTCAGCGTTGAAAGTTATTTCGAGAAATGTCATAAAATATGCAGGTCCGTATTGAAAAAAATGAGGTTGAGGGTGGCCCAGAGAGTACGAAACGTTGGATACGAAATCTGATTACGTCAAATTGAGGATAATTTACTGTCGAATAAAAAATTCCTGTAACATTTTTTGATGATATTTGAAATGAAGTGGGAAAAGAAGAAAAATCAAAATGACATAATTTACTCTTCTTATGATATCTCGAAAACCGGCCCTGATAATCTCGATTTGTTTGAACTGCTTGATAATGCTTCTATGCATGCAACTTTTTCTCCATTTGACCGACCTTCTAACTCTTATGGTTTAAAAGTTACCAATACAATCCCATTGAAAAAGTGGCCACCCTGTATATGGACCTACAAAGAATAAGGGTAGAGGAACTGATAAGTGTAGCATTATGTTACAACTGTCACAAATATGGACATGTTGCAAAATATTGCAATGAAAAGAGCACATGTCATAAATGTGGAGGACAGCACGAGGGAAGATCCTGTCAAACAAACACACTGGATTGCCCGAATTGTGAAATAGACGGCATTGTAAGAGAACTGAGACATCACACGGCACGAGACAGGAAATGCCCTGTATACGAAAGGAAGGAAAGGCAAATGAGACAAAACATAAATTATGGACAATGACTCTAAAAATAATACAAATAAACTTGGACAGGGGAAAAGAAGCGACAACACTATTGATAAAAAAGATGAAAGATGAAGACATTGATATTGCATTAATACAAGAACCATACCACAGACAAATCCAGGAGGAGAACTATATAACGCACGGACGGAAAAAGGGAGCCAAGACATTGATTGTGACTAAAACAAGCATACAAAGTATAATAACACGACAGGATTTAACAGACAACAACTATACAACAATTGCAATCGGGGGTGTAAAAGACGACACATTATTAATTACTTTCATTTATGACGAACCAGGAGGAAACGAAAACAAAGGATTGGGGGAGTTTACGAATAAACTGAAAAACACAAACTCAAAACATCTCTTGGCCGGAGATATAAACGCACATAACTCGGTGTGGGGGGGAACACACGTGGACCAACGAGGAGGAAAACTACTGGACTGGACGATGAAATTTATGTATGAGATTCACAACGACGGAAGACAACCACCAACATTCACAAGCTCACAAGGAAGTAGCTATATTGACATGACATTGACAAAGGGGATTACACTAAAAGACTGGACTGTATCAGACGAGGAATCATTGAGTACACATAAGTACATAACATACAACATAGAAACGGAAGTAAAAAAAATGAAGAAGTTAAGGAGGGTGAACGACTATGAAACTAGCAGTTAAGATGGCACTGGAGGACAGGGGAGTTAGGGCAATGGACAACATAGTAATAATAACAGACAGAGAAGCATTAATAAAGAGCATACACAACCGAAATACAAGACTACCAATAACGGCACACATACAGAAACAAATTGAGGTACGAAATGGTGAAGGGAAAGACACATATATAATATGGAGGAAAGGAAAGCACTATGGAACGGATGGGGAAGCAATAGCACATGAACTAGCAAGACAGGCGACAGAAAGAAGAACCATAGATGTAGAGAACAGACAATACACGTATAAAACGAGACAGCAGATGAAGGCGGAAAATTATGGGAGGTTAATGGAGAGGTGGCAAAGGAGTTGGGATAATGGAAGTAAAGGAAAAGAACTGTACGAACACTGCAGACAAGTGGGCAACGAGATAATAAAGCTCAACTTCAAGGCATCGCAGTTGATGACGGGTCATGGAAACATGGAGTCATACAAGAAAAGGTTCAAGTTGAAGGAGACAACGGGAAAATGTGGTTGTGACAGAAACGAGGAAGAGGACGCTACACATATAATAATAATAATAAATTTTTATTCATCCCAAAAATACATGTTCAAAACACAGGTAAAACTATGAGAAACTCTATGACCTAAGCAAGCTTGTATGTCAATAGAGCCCTCAATATTTTCATGAATAAAATTCGATACATTACTTCTCTGTACATTCATATATTTACACAACAATATCTTAATAACTATTATCCGAGATGACGCCAGAGGTGAAATAAGTCTATTAACAAAGTGTGCTCATTAGGATAATCTCCTTTTCAGTGTGAACTTCGACATGGCCAGGAATCTTCTCACAAACAAGTCAAATGCGAAAAGTGAAAAATACCGACCATCACCCCCCACAGAGGATGCCACACAATTTGACTGAATTCTCCATTACATATCTTTTGAGCTCACTTCTATACTTCCTGCTCCTCGTATTGATGTTGCTTTTCAAATATATGGGTAGATGGCTGTAGAGCTTAGGACCATGATAAAGTGAACTGTGTAGAACATGTGTTTTCTTAAAGTGTGGCAATATAATTGCTTGAATGCTAGCATATCTAGTTGGGTATGGGTGATTAATCGTTGTCTTCTCCCTCTTAATCTGATTCAAGATGTTCTCGTAAATGTATATTTGCCGAATATTAAGTTCTCCGATTTCAGAATACAATTTATTGGTGTTATATCTTCTTCCCACCTTACGTATAATCTTCAACACGGTGTTTTGTGTGATTTCTAATTTTTTTGAATGACTATTTAGAACACTTCCCCATATCACGACTCCATATCTCAAAATTGACACCACTATTGATTCATAAATTCTAATAATTCGAGCCAACGAAAGAACATATCTCAAATTGTAGAAAGTATGGAACATACCCTTGAGTCTTTCCACCAGATAGGTGATATGCCTATCCCACCTAAGGTGTTGATCGATGAAGATGCCCAGGTATTTAACATGATCTACTTTTTCTATACAAGGACAGTTGCAACTAGAATTATTAATGCAGTGGGTTGTATGGATAGTTAGATTTTTGTTTTCGCCACATTCAGATTAAGACAGCTTTCCGTTAACCAAGAGTCAACAAATCTCAAACCTTCTTCAGCCGCCTTGCGTGCTTCCTCCCATGTTTTACCTCTAAAAGTAATCACTGAGTCAACAGCATAAGAAACAATGTCCAGGTTTGGAATCGAGGAGAGTTGATTTATAAATATAAGAAACAGTAATGGCCCCAGAACTGTTCCCTGCGGTATACCAGTATTTACAAAGATTGGCTTGCTGAGTTTATCGTCAATTTTCACATACTGTTTTCTATTTTTTAAATAATCCTCAAATAATGTATGACTAGAACCTCTGAATTCAAACGTTCGAGTAACTAATCATGCGTTACTGTGTCGAATGCCTTGGCTAAGTCCAAAAACACAGCCAAAATCTTCTCTCCATCATTTAAGGCGCACCTAATATTGTTCGTGAGCTCCTCGATGGCATCTGCTGTAGACGAACCCTCTCTAAAACCATACTGTCTAGCGCTAATTAAACCAAAACGTTCCATGTAATTTGTTAATCTTTCTTTCAAACATTTTTCAAATATCTTAGCAAAGTTATTAATAACAGATATCGGACGATAGTTTGTCATTTTGGTTCGATCACCTGATTTGAAAATGGGAGAAACATAGGATTCCTTCCATTCCGATGGTATTTTGCCGGTTGAAAAGACGATGTTTATAATGTGAACTAATGGAATGGATATAAATGCGTGTATTTTTTTGATCAGGGAAGCTGCTATACCATCAAGTCCGGGAGCCGAATTGTTTTTCAATGTAGCTATGAGATTGATTATCTCTTTAACTGTCGTTGGTTTGATGTAAAAAGAAGATGATGCAGAGCAAAATTTTGGCTTATTTGAATCCCAAAGTCTTTCATTTCTCCCTTTAGCTCTTTTCTTAATCTCTTCAACCATTTGACTGCCTATGCTTGAAAAAAATTCATTGAACCCATCCGCTTTGCCTTGTGCATCTTCCACAATTTTGTCGTCAATATTGATTTTTTTGGGAGCACCCTTATTTGCTTTCTTTCTGCCACCTATTTGATTTATTGTTGCCCAAACTTTTTTCAGATCATTACCAGCTAATGCAATTTTTTCTCTATAATATGAGTCCTTGGTAGTTTTGATTAATGAATTTAATGTGTTTCTATAATTATTGAAAATCCTCTTGTTTTCTTGTGTAGGATACCTCCTAAAAAGTTTTTTCATCTTGTCCCTTTGTTTAATAGACGTGATTAGCCCTTTAGTAATCCATGGTTGGATTTTTTTAAATTTTTGGTTATTTGTGACACGTTTGAAGTAGGTTGACAGCTTTATGTATTCTTTTAATAATGTTAAGAATTTACTATAAGCACCCTATGGATCATTATCATTTAAAACGCTCGACCAGCTCTCATTCTGTAAATAGTTGAATAGTTTATTGAAATCGATAAAATATTTTGTCGATATCGTTTCAGGCTTTTTACTTCCTACCACCGGAATTGGTGACTTCACGGCTAGAAATATCCCGTAATGATCCGTGATAGCTGCTTCAATTGTGGAAGATTGCAAGTATATTTTGTCAATTATTAATCTGTTTACTCTTGTGAAAATGTGATCGATAACAGAAGAAGTGCTCTCAGTTTCTCTTGTAACCTTATTTATTCTAGATACAAAACCATTTAATGCCAAGCAGTCTAGATAGTCCAAACTATTTTTGCAGTTCGAGTCCCCAATATTGATATTAATATCACCGACGAAGATTTCTACTTGACATTTATTTAGTTCAGCTAGATAACGGTTCAAATCCTCGATATATCTTTTCTCATTTATCGACGGGGGCCTATAGGAAGCTGAAACACCGTAACTCACCCCACCAACCTCAAGGCACAGGCGCATTATATTCGTCTGTGAAAAAGGAATAAGCATCATTTCTACATATAAACTCTCACGCACGTAGGCTAATAAAACATCACATTTGTTATGTTTTGACCAATTGTGAAAAACACAGAAACCTGGTATATCAAAATTCGAAACAGTGGTCACTTCCCAACTTTCAGAAAGTATTAAAATGTCCACATTATCGATGTCTAGGCCTTGCAAGTATAAGAGCAAGTTATCATAATTCTTTCTAATACTTCTTATATTGAAGTGTAATATGTTCAAAATTTTATTACATTTTAATTGTTCCCTGGCATCATCTATGTTGACGTGAACTCTCGTCTCATCAGATTCTTCAGTTAAGTCTTCTTCTACAAAGTTCATTAATCATGTATTATCTTGAAGAAACGAGAATACACGTAAAATATACAAACAAAAAAGAATTGAACAAAATTAAATTTATTCAGGCAAAATCAATGCAGACAATCTACGGCTTTTTCTCGACAATTAAATTATTTTCATTCACTTTTCGAGAACTTAAATAATAATTAGGATTCTGGACATCGAAAGAAATGAATGCCCCTAATATACCCACTACATAAACAAATAATTTCGAATGAGGTTAAGATTCAACATGAATTAACCATGAACTCGTACTATAATAGCAAAATTATGTGAATTTAATTCCCTTATAAATGAAATGTACCCAAAATTACAATCAGAATAATATGAATTAAACATACAAACAAAAATCAGTTCTAATTTTTCTACCCCTAGCAAACTCACTCACAAGCATCGATTTCTGATAGTAAGTTGACAATATCTTTTTCATTTTTGATAGGATGAATGTTCTCTCCTATTTTTACTCTGATATTCCCATTGTATGTCCAAACTGATTGGAAACCTAATTTTTCTCCACAGCATTTAAATAGTTGAAGTCGCTTTCTTGTCAGGTCTTCTTTGATCCTTATTCCAGTTTTAGAAAGGGTTTTTCTGTTTGACATGAAATTTTTTCGATAATTTTCGTTAGCAAATTTAATGACGATAGGGCGTATTTTATTGTTGGTTTTGTTTCCTATTCTATAGCAATGTTTTATTGCTGCCATTGGGATGTTTACATGTTTATCGGTGCACAATTTGATAACTTTTTCTTTCACTTCTTCGTTTGGTGTTTCGTTGATACCATATATTATCAAGTTTTTCTTTTTGTGTAATTGTTTCAAATAATCCACTTCATCCTGAGTTTCTGCTAACGCCGTTTTCATGTTTTCGAGCTCGACTCGAATTCCATCTTCAACCTTAGTTAACACCTTGTCTACTAATTTTTCTAGGTAACCATCTAATACTTCGATCAATGTTTGTTTTATGAGTTCCTTGATTTCTGCTTTGTTCTCTCTAGTAAGGCCCATGATTCCTGCTTGATCAGTATTACTCGAAATTAATTCTTACAACGACTAGAAGTTCTCTTTTGAGTTATTTAATTTTGTGTTTATGTCGGAGCAACCGCGAGGACGTCTACTCGCCACAACAACTCATTATCGAATAAGACAACATTGTACATTTGATTTCAGACAAACAGCAAGAGAAAATATAGAAAAAAAATATGGAGATCTAATGGTTCAATTGAGGAAGGATGGAAGAAAAAAAAAAATTACACAGACATACAGAAGGCTAATGAGTGGGCAAATGAAGTAATACTGGACTCGCAAATTTAGAAACTGGAAATTGGCGCGAAGGGTTGATGAACTAGACGGTAGGTAGCTAAGAGCGAAAGACAAAAGAGCTAAAACCGAAAGGTGGGAAGCAACAAAACCGACAAAGTCCTGTTGTCCTGTCCTATTCTGCCTCGCTCCAAACTATCTGATCTGCCTAAATCAGCTTGACCTCCTGTAGCTGTCGTGTGGGCTATATCCTCCTCGGTATCTCTCGAATCCTCGGGTACCAAAAATGGGAACGAAATTCTCCGAGTCGACTCAGCCACAGCAGGCCTATTCCTTCGCATGAGCGGTCCAGACGTTTCATCTGTCCTCCAAGAACTAGTGAAGTTTAATCGTCGACGGACGGCTTCACAAGCCCTGTTGTGTAACCGCCGGAAGAAATTCAATGAGAAACCTCCCTCGCTACTTTCCGGCAAAATCTGCGTCTGGTATCCCTTGAAGGCGCCTCCGTTATCAGCACCGGCGGCTTGTTGGTCATTCAGTGGAGGATCCTCGAAGGAGATAAGACTTGCTTCTCTTTCCGGTTGAGATGCTTCACCCAGCTCAGGGTGTCCAGGGTTTTCCGAAACATCCCCCAACCCGTTCCGGGTACCTTTAGCTCTGGCCAAGACCACGGCGTCTCCCAGCATCTCGTCTGTTTGTTTTCATAACTCAGACAGCTCGTCGGCCTTGGACAGTTCCTCCATCGTAGTTGGTCTCACCAGGCTGAGACGGTTCTGTAGGTGTATGAGTCTACTCCTGATACGAGGCTCCTCATTCGCGGTGTTCTCCTCGTCAAAAGCTTGAACATGTTCCACCAAGCTCCTCAGGATTCGACTGGCATCGTTCAGTTCTTCCTCGGTGTCTCTTTCCATGGGACAAAACTGTACAGGGTGGGCAAATTTCGATGTTTTAGCACTACAACTTTTGAACCAGAGGAGATAGACAAAATCTAATACCCACTTCTCGATCTCTTTTTCTGAGAAACTAACAAGGGTAGTATTCATTTTTGGCCACCTTCTTTTGTTTTCGAATTATAAGCGAAAATTGGAAAAATGGCGATATCGAAAAACATTTATATCTCCGCTGATACTGATGATAGAGCTCTGAAATTGAAACATTATACAGGCACTTTTTTACGTAGAATCCAGTGGCGTGCTCGTATTTCCGAAAGGGTTTTTAATCACGAAGCTATGACCCAAAGTTATGTTTTTCAAATAGGAACACTAGATTTTTGTGTCATTTTCTGAAAGCTTGATTTTTCCTGATTTCAAAAATATATAACATCGTATGATTCGGATCAATATAAATAATAGAAAATGGCTAGTTAGTTTCTCAGAAAAAGAGATCGAGAAGTGGGTATCAGATTTTGTCTATCTCCTCTGGTTCAAAAGTTGTAGTGCTAAAACATCGAAATTTGCCCACCCTGCACATCCTGTGCCAACACCTTCCTTAGTTCCTTTCGGTTTTCCTGTACGGTTCTGCCGGCTCTACGGCCACGAGCCTCCAGCTCACATCTCAACTCTTCCGCTCTCAATCTGTTCACCTCCATTATCCTCTGAAAAATATTCTACACAAAAAAATACTCTAAAGGGCTCTTCTGTCAGTCCTATAGCAAAAAAAATCAGGTCCCTGCTCGGGCGCCAATTTGCGATGGCGACTTTCTTCGGATTGTTGATCGTTTACTATTTCCCTTCTATATTACCTCGTGCGCCAATTGCGATAGGTTTTATAAGGTCGCAATTCCTTACGTCGCTCACTATTATCGACCCTGGGTAGCTTTTAAACAGTTGGAGAAAGGTTCGATTCAATCTAAGGTAAGAGCGATTGACCAGTGGTGATTTATTTCACTAAATGGCAGTAAATGTCTATGAGATAAATAAAAGACACCCTGACGGAACACACTATATTTAACAATATCCGTTCCCTTATGTACAACACCAATTTATATACAATTCTATCTTATATATACAATAATGCAAAAGGCTACTAATCGCCAAAAGCAAATATTTACAAAGCAACACGGTACGGAACGAGAACTAAGCGAGGTGAGCAGGTGGCGTATATCAAACAGCAGAAATGAGTAAGCGGTGAGCAGGCAAATTGAGCAATGATAAAAACGGTTAAGTGCGGACAAGCGTGGAAAGCATGCAGATTGGCGTGTGAAATGCAGTCTAATAAGTTAGATGTGACTACCTATTCTGTGTTCCGTACGGTCTGGTTCGATACCTCTTCATTAGAAAAAGCAAGCCTGAACAATCTCTTCGAATCAGGTCTTGTATCGGCGCATCCACCAAAATAAATCTCAAGTCAGACTGGGCAGGGTGACTCACCGAAATGACCACAGTGTTCAGTGAATCGGAAATAAGCGACCCCTCTCCACAAGATAAGGAATTCTGTCTGGTGGTCCCAAATAAGAGTTGCTCGCAATAAGGGACCCGACACACAGATTCCACTTGAGAAAGTTGGGTCTTAGAAACAGATGTCAATCAGGGTATTCGTCGGCGCATCCACTAAAATAAATCTCAAGTCAGACTGGGCAGGGTGACTCATCGAAATGACCACAGTGTTCAGTGAATCGAAAAGAAAGCGACCCCTCTCCGCAAGATGAGGAATTCTGCCTGGAGGTCCCAAATAAGAGTTGCTCGCAATAAGGGACCCGACACACAGATTCCACTTGAGAAAGAGGGATCTAAGAAATAAATTTCAAGCGGGGTATCTGTTGGCGCAACCACCAATTCACGATTTGAGTCAGGACGGACAGGGTATATAGCCCAAAAGACCACGGTGATCCGGAGATCGGAAACTAGCGACCCCTCTCCTCAAGATAAGGAGTTCTGCCTGGTAGTCCCAAATAAGAGTTGCTCGCAATAAGGAACCGGACAGACAAACTCCATTTGAGAAAGAAAGATCTAAGAAATAAATTTCGCTCAGGGTTTACTCCGGCGCATCCACCAATTCACGACTCGAGTCAGACCGGACAGGGTTATTAGTCCAAAAGACCGCGGTGATCCGGAGATCAGAAATTAGCGACCCCTCTCCTCAAGACAAGGAGTTTTGCCTGGTAGTTCCAAATAAGAGTTGCTCGCAATAAGGAACCGAACGGACAAACTCCACTTGAGAAAGAAAGATCAAAGAAATAAATTTCACTTAGGGTATACCTCGGCGCGGTTTAATCCGGCGCATCCACCAATTCACGACTCGAGTCAGACCGGACAGGGTAATTAGTCCAAAAGACCACGGTGATCCGGAGATCGGAAATTAGCGACCCCTCTCCCCAAGATAAGGAGCTTTGCCTTTCCAAATAAGAGTTGCTCGCAATAAGGAACCGAACAGACAAACTCCACTTGAGAAAGAAAGATCTAGGAAATAAAATAAATTACAAATAAATCACACTCGGAAAGTATCGATGGAACACAGGAAAGTCACCGGTAATACAGACAGGAAAAAAACGGTTCTTACCAATCCTAAGAATTTCCCACCTCACCACACGAACTCAAATTCTTTTCGTGTACGTGCTAAGTGTCAAATTCACGAATCTAAAATACGGCACTAAAACGTCCAACGTTCAAAAGAAAAATTGTAAACTAAAAATTAAACTCTAAATTGTTACTCAAGGAAAACCACAAAACGATCCGCTCAATAACTATAAGAAAATATACAGCTCGAAGACACCGACAGGAGTAAATCGGAAAATATCTTTATACTTCGAAGACACCGGCGAGACTAATTCTCCTTTTCCGAAATACTTCACTTGTAATCTCGGTTGGAAGGGGAAAATTTCGAGTCTCAAAATCGGCGGTGTGAATATGAAAACCAAACGACAACATGTAAAAAAGAATATATTGAAGAGATAACGTATATCTCGGTGTCGCTCGGAAGTTTTTATACATGGGCTGATATTTTAAATTGCATCGTTATATTTTCATGAAATGAATAAATCAGAAATTATTTCAAATGAATTTTTCTGAATTGGACGAAAAATACCTTCACTGCTCTCAATTAAAATTTTATTTTCACCTACTCATATGACTGGTAGAATAATGATGGAATTCTAAACCTGGGCAAATTATACTGGGTGATTCTAATAAAATAATTATTGAGTTCTGAACCTGGGGCAAATTATACCGGGTGATTCTAGTAAAATAATTATTATCTAAACCTGCGGTAAATTATACTAGGTGATTCTAGTAAAATAATTATTGAATTCTTAACCTGGGCTAAATTATACCGGGTGATTCTAGTAACGAATTTCACTTCGTTACAATATAACAGTATATATTATTTTGAGAATAAATAACCATTTTTTTAACGTTTTCTATTAATTTTGTTGATCGAGTTTTTGTTCATTACCTTTCAAGAAATGTGAAAGATTATTGTGAATAAAATATAATCAATAATTGTCGATTATGAAAAACATGTATTTATCAAAAGATTGCCACAGGCGCTAGAATCCTAGTTCCGGCTCTGTTTTTGGGGGAATGTAATAGCATAGTATAAGCATAGTATAAAGAAGGATAGTAATCCAACCATACGGGGTTAAAATTTGACGGCGTGGAGTGCACCAATAGATGTCGCTGGGGATTTGCCATCCAGTGCACGTCTCAGCTTATTTCAGGACGAAGCATGTCGTAGCTTGATTCTGGTACATACTTAGGTTTCGGACAAGACGTACCTCGATAACAGATGGTGCTGACCCAATAGATATAGATGTCGCTGTATTTTAAATCTACCCTGGAATCTAAACCAGTAGCGGATACTAAAGTTGGGCGGATTTGAATCGCCTCTTCAAGTTTTTTCGAACGTGATTATATTGAAAAATTAATGATTGATTGTTTTCTCAATTCTGGTATTATTCGCATGTATGTATATTGTATATACTTTGTTTCGGCGTTAGTCTGGAATAAAATTCATTTTCTTCAACCAATAACTGAGAATAAAAATGCGTAAACCCGTTAATCGATTATTAATTTTCTCCAGTTTTTGATAATAAAATGTTTTTTTCCTACAACCCTTTGGCTGCAAACTACCAAACTTTCAAATGTAAATATATGTCATGTGTGGGCTCTTTGGAAATTTTATGAAAAATGAAATATTTCCATACATTTGTAACTTACATGTACATTTGACTTTCATGTTGTTATAAGGAAAATAAATAAATAAAACCGATTGGTATGCTGAGTTTTCGTTATATTTACATAAACATAATATATAATATGGCACAATTCCATACATTTTGCGTATATCCAAAACGCCCATAATGATTTGGATGAAATTTGGTATTAGGATGGTGTTTTGAAAAACATCATTAAAAAAAAAACTTATTTGATAACTATTTATGATAGCCTTTCCAAATGAGAACACCGGGCAAAGCTCGGTCGTCAGGGTACTAATTCCTAATACATGCACATGTATTTTACGTAAAAGAAGCAATTTGATTATGCAATTCCGGACATTTTCCCTTCGATAATAAAATGTGATTCGAACAGACAAATAATAAATCAAATCTTGATATATAATAAAATTGTAAGGGGTCCGACGTCTGTACATGAGAGATATTTGAAGAAAACCAATGCTGGGAGATCTTATATGAGTATTAGAAGGCAGAACAACCATTTTTAAATTTTTTGTCTGTCTGTCTGTCTTTTTGTCTGTATGTAAATTCGTTTGCGCATCACGCAGAAACTACAGCACAGAATTTTATGCGGTTTTCACAGTTGTGTTCCTGAAGATCTAACTTAAAATCTGGTATAGGTTTCATTTTCATACGCCCTCCAGAAGTAAAAAAAATCGAAAAATACGAATCCCAACGCAGGTGAAACCGCGGGCACAGCTAGTATCAAATAAAATATTCATTTATTCATTCATTTATATAGCAGAAGTTTTTGTCAATCTGAATCCTTGTGTATGAAATGAGTCTCTGTGAATAATATAATAGTATTCTATGATAATATCATAAAATCAGAATCATTGACAATCTTTTTGAATATAACTCAACAATCTTCATTTTTCTAAAATTTCCTAGAAAATATTAAGAAGGTATATCGTAAATAATCATGGTGAAAGTTTCAATTGTAAATATTTCAGTTTTTGATAGTTTCCAGTAATTCAACCCTTCATTAAATTTGTTTTAATGACCTTAATTAGCTCTTGGATATCGTAAATAATCATGGTGAAAGTTTCAATTGTAAATATTTCAGTTTTTGATAGTTTCCAGTAATTCAACCCTTCATTAAATTTGTTTTAATGACCTTAATTAGCTCTTGGATATCGTAAATAATCATGGTGAAAGTTTCAATTGTAAATATTTCAGTTTTTGATAGTTTCCAGGAATTCAACCCTTCTTTAAGTTTATTTTAATGACCTTAATTAGCTCTTGGATATCGTAAATAATCATGGTGAAAGTTTCAATTGTAAATATTTCAGTTTTTGATAGTTACCAAGAATTCAACCCTTCTTTAAGTTAGTTTTAATGACCTTAATTAGCTCTTGGTAAAATGAAAAAAAGGGGTTGAATTCCAAGTACCTGTTCAAGATAATAACATCGCATTCTTCGAATTTTGTGCTTAAATATAAATTTGCTGCCGACTGAAGTATTCTTTCATTTGTGTGTTTTACTTTGCATATTGTGTTGAAGTGTATTTTTGTGAGTTCCGTTCGACTTCATTTCAGTCTTCATTGGAAAATTCTGGACAAGAACGTATTTTATTTGAAGGTGAGTGCACTTCATTTGATTTTCGACAATATATAATTGATTCCAACTTGAAATACTGAATTAATAGATATATGATTTCTAGTACCTTCAGATTATTAGCCCTGCATAAACAATTTAAAATTAGCATATCCATATAACACCAGTGCAGTGCGATAATCTGTATAGGAAAATCCATACTTTTATCATAGTATATAATATACTATGCTATACTTATATACTACTATATGCTTTTACTGATGATAATTTCATACCGTACCATATATGTTCTCAATATTTCAGAAATGGCAGGTAATAAGTGTGTTTATTACAACTGTGGACTAAGTAAGAGATCAGATCCTTCAATTAAGATGTACCAATTTCCGGTGAGGGACGCTGCTAGATGTAAAACTTGGATTATAAACTCAGGTGAGTTATCTATCTTTCTGAATTTATTATTTTCCGGGGAAGACGGAAGAGTATACAGAGTGTCTGTGAATAAATGCGAAGGTATTTGGGAGTTGATTCCTTCATATAATTTTTTTTTCGAAATAATCCACTCTTTCAAAATACAGCCGTAGTATATATTATTATTTTTTTTTAAACACATCAATGTGTATATGTATACTATATGGTATATATTGTTATGATTCCTGTTCTATTTAAATTGTTTAATTCAATTTGATGTTGAATTTTTATTCAATTTTTTTTTTATCAGAATCAATAATTAATAAAAAATCTAATTTTGGATTGTCCGCCAGAAAAACTTTACAGTTTATGTTTTCACTTGATTTGTCCTCCTTTTTCTTCTCGATTTGGTCCTCTATATTTCGATTCACGCATGTACTTTCTCGAAATATTTATTATTTTAGAAATTTCTCGTAGGTATCTAATTTTTCCAGCCAGCGTACTTTTCACAAAACTGCATTCTATTTTAGCTTCTCAATATCTTCAATATTCATTATTTATCAATTAACTGGATGACTTCTCATAAATTCTCTCCATTCACGTTGACTTTTCTCCAAAAAACTCCCATTCGTTCATTTTTCCTCTCGTCTCCATGGTTTTTATTTTAATCATCAACCATTTAAATACTATAATACTATGATACTGCAGCCTTCAGAAGGTGTAGGAGTTGACGGTTTAATTTTTTTCGGGTTCTGAAGAATACTGAGTAATATAACTCAACATATTGTGAAGCACTATGTAGATAAGATCATCGCATGATTTTCATATTATCAAAGCCATCTGATTTTCCCGATATATTTTCTTTCTGTGAGAAAGATATTCAAAAAATTTGCCATTTTCAATTCCTCATTCCATCCTGCAGAAAATTTGTCTCCTTCCAAATTTCGATACAGTCGATACTTTTCTCACACAGAAAAAATATTGCAAAAAAATCAGCCAGTTTTATTATTGTCAACCCCTAATATGAAGTTAAATGATTAAAAGAGTTATGCGAAGAACATGCATCCACATAGTACTTCACAATATGTAGAGTTCGTTACTCAGTGCACTTTTAGGAGCTCCACCTTGGAAAGGTGGGCGTTTTCGAAAAATAATCATATTAAGTTCCCAAAGTAATTTTCATCGAGGAATCAGGTCCTAAAGTCCTTCGCATTTTATAATAATGATAATATAGATATCAAAATGGGACAACAACAATATAGGCCTCAATTATTACGAATTCCATCTTTTTACAGACTACCTGTATACCAATAAATTATATAATTCAGAACTATGACACAACAGTTTTTACAAAAGTTGAAACTACTCATGTCCGTATTTAATAATATAGTAATTTTGCGGTTTCAGGTAATGCTGTTTTGGCTGATTTGAGCCCAAATTCATTGAAAAGAAAGCTGATATGTAGCAAACATTTCAATGAAATATTCACCCAATCGACCAAATTGCCGCTAAATGCTGAGCCATTCCGCTATATCAGCGATGAAAGCTCAGGAAGTGAGTCAGATACGGAAAATTCGGATAATCCAATAGCGCACATGAATGTTGTCCCGGTTACAAAAACATATCCGGGCCCGTCAAAAAAGAATTCAAGTGGCCGAAATTATCACATGGAGATTGATCTAATTTCTTCAGATGGTTCTCTTCATGAACAGGAGGATGAAAATTGGCTCAGAGATCTTTATAATCTTCCAACGAAGTCAATTGGAAGTGAAAAGAAAAATCGTTTATTGGAAGAGGAGAACAAACGGCTGAGACTTGAATTGGAGAACAGCAGGAAAAAACTCAATAACACGAAGGTGCAATTGAGAAATGCTAAAAAGAAAATTATGAATGCTGAACATCATACAAAAACATTTGGAGAAGCATCTATAACCAGTTTCGCAAAATCTTTAATAAATATGCAGGTACGTCATAGGGCGAAATCCCCATGGCAAGCAAGCGAGAAACGGGATGCCTTATCCCTCTTTTATAGGGGCCCTAAAACTTATAGATATTTACGGCAAAAAGGAATTAATTTACCAGGGATTTCAACTCTGAAATCATGGATAAATAATTTCAATTGCAAACCTGGGTTCAATAAAAAAATTTTTTTACAATTTTCATTGAAGGCAGATTCCATGATGCCTCGTGAAAAAAAATGTATTCTCATGTTCGATGAAATGAGCATAAAGAGGAATATAGATTATAATAAACACACGGACATGATAGAAGGTTTTGAAGATCTGGGAGAATTCGGTAGAAAATCTTCTCCTGCAAGCCAGGCTCTTATATTGATGATAAGGGGAATATACAGCACATGGAAAATTCCTATTGCATTTTTTGTATCGGATGATGGGGTGTCATGCGAATCCTTATTGCTCATCATTAAGAAGGCTTTGGAAAAACTTCGTGGATCAAAACTAGACACGATAGGCATAGTTTGCGATTTGTCAAGTACAAACAAAAAAATGTTTAAACAATTGGGAGTTGAAAAAACGAAACCATACTTCCATTTAAATGAAAGAAAATATTTCGCATTTTTTGATGTCCCTCATCTCATTAAGTCAGTAAGAAATAATTTCATTAACACTAATTTGATATTGAATGAAAAATATATTTGCTTCTCAGATATAAAACAAGTGTATGATATTGATAAAAAAAGCTCAACCGGAAAAGCCTTGTTGAAACTCACAGATAAACATCTCAACCCTAACTCATTTCAAAAAATGAACGTTAAGTTAGCAACCCAGTTGTTGAGCCATAGTGTTTATGCTGCCCTTATGACATCTTCCAGGACAGGTGAACTTGTCTCACCTACGGCTGAAAATACTGCTCACTTTGTGAAAACTATGGATAATTTATTCGATGCTTTGAATAGCACACGTTTGCATTCCACAAAACCTTGCAATCGTGTATTGAGCGATACCAATCCTGAGGTTTTAGCAGCCATAAATGAAGGTTACGAGGTCTTGGAAAATCTGTATAAAGTTGGGAAAAAGGACAAATTAACCAGACCTGATTGTTACGACGGTTTTCTCTTAACCATAAATGCGGTAAAGCAATTTGCAACTAATGAGAAAAATGAAGGTTACAAATTCTTGTTTACAGGAAGGCTGATTCAAGATCCACTTGAAAATCAATTTTCTGTATATCGTCAGAGAGGAGGATATAACAGAAATCCTACTGTGCGAACTTTTAGATCGTCTTTCAAAATCAGTATTGTCACAAATTTTATGAGGCCACCTAGAAGTGCCAATGCTGGTGGACAACCAGATGATGACGATAATTTTTTACTAACAGATGGCAATGAAGCCCTTGCTTTATTGAATGTGGTCGAAGAATCCTCCTCATCTTCAGATACGGATTCATCCAGCAGTTCGTCTGATGGTTCTGTGGTCCAATTGAATGATAGTGCAACATTAGAAAAATGTTCTGTTATATATTTTGCCGGTTATTTGGTAAAAAAATGTTTGGATCGTTTCGAATGTGAAGACTGTAAAACCAGTTTGGAAGCTGATAAGGATTTCGATAATGAAGGAGAGATTTTAATTTTTTTCAAAAATTATGATTTGAAGTATGAAACCGGTTTGAGAACTCCAACATCGTTATTACGAGAATTCACAAGAAGGGCTCTAGATTGTTTCTGTAGAGATATAGGAAAACATTTGAATCATAAATTAATGTCAAATTTGAAAAGGAAACTTGTGAAAAATATAAAGACCCATTTACCGGAATGGTTCGCAACAAATATGATATGCGAGAAACATAGACAATATATTTTGGAGTTATTATTACGAACACAAATATTTAAATATTGCAAATATATTTCCAGCCAAATGAAAACCAGGCAATCAGCAAATAATGAGAAGTTGACAATTCTTCAGCATAATTGAAAAACCAAAATGACCAATTTTCACGTTCGGAATGATCTGAACATTTCTTGACCCAACAAATTACTTCGCAGAATATGCAGCAGAAAAATAATTTTAGTGTTGCATCATCATTCGTGAAGGATGCAGAAGAAATGAGAGAAAAGCTGAATCAATTTGTTCTGAAAAATAGCTACATAAATATTATCGCCAACATCTGGTTCAAAGATTAAAGAGATGTAATCTTTGATCTGCTTATGAATCAGCCTTCCGGAACCCCTATTCAATGATTGCGACCTAATTCATTATTGTTGAATGAAAATCGGCAGAATTATTAGATTGGTATCGCTTTATATACATAGGATTGCAAAGTTCAGATGAAAATATTCAGAGTATCAAATAAATTATTTAGCTCCACAAAGTAGGTTGTTTTCAACTTAGCAAGTTAGCTGCATAAACACGGCTCAACAACCTGACTGAGGTATTTTTCGAGAGTTTCAAAAAGTTTTCGTAGTGAAGATCAATGAAATAATAAGTATCCATTTAGCCACACAGAGTAATGCATAGGAAACATGTGAGAATATAGATTGTTCAAGGATTATTTCATTTTTTATACCATTTTGACGCATAAAACGACATCATTCAATCCACAGCAACAAGGGTAAAATGACGTTAATCCATTCAGTAATTTAAAAATAAAGTTAATTCACCACTGAATTCCTCCAAGACTATCATATTTTTTATGACAATTGCTAACAATCCAATACCCAGTGTCGTAGCAATCACAAATTGGAGCGGTACCTTTCATCTCATTTCATAGTTATTTCTGGAAACTGTTCATTTGAATCCCCATCAAATGGGGTAAAATTTTGTATACATTACGTGAGTTATACATGTTTATTCATTCGAAGAAATTAACCCTCGAGCCCGAAGGGTGAGTTAGTCAAACTTTCTTTTCATGAATAAACATTCATTTAACTACCTACCATACCTGCAAACTGTATTCTATCGAAATAATAAATACCTACGAATTTTGAAAAGACTATTTTATTATTTATTCCCCAATAGCTGAATTATTTTAAATTGAAAAATTTAGCTGAGACATAATGTCTGTTTATTCTACAAATTATTATTAATGGTTATTGTGCAAGCAAAACCATACTATGGCAAAACCCACTGAAAATTGGATCTTTCTTCAGATATGCACAATAACCTTATTGAAAAAATAGTCAACTCTTTATGAAATCAATGAAATTCACCTTGGAAGGAACATTTCGAAATGACCATTCGCTACAGCCATTGTAAAAAAATTCTGAACACAAAGCAACAGCGTTATTTATCAAGAAATCAATAACATGGACTATACACGCCACTGTCTCGGTCTTCTTTCATATTGTTAAGTCTACAATAACGTCTGTTCGAGTTGATTACAGTTCTGTAGATATACGAAAATATAGAAAACTTCATTCCTATCTTCTTGTACCGGCAGAAAAGTATTAGTTCCTTAAAATAACTGCATTTTTTTTGGAGGTCGCCACTTTACAGACCATTTTTATTGCAGTATTACAACGTGAACACCAGATGGCTCTCGAAATCGCTTCAAATCGCTTTAACATTAGGACTGTCTTACTATCCTTCTTTACAGTGACGGCTCGTGCCCTCGAGATGTGGGTCGGCCACACTCCGGAAAATTACGAACGTATATATCAAATTTATTAAAATTCATTAGTTCCAAAAAATGAAGTAATGAAATGTCTTCAAACCTTATTTCAATTTGAGTTATAATTAAATCCAGAATTTCACAAAAAAGCCGTTTCATTGAGGAATTATCCGTGAGCTGAATTTCGGAATCTATTTTACGTTTTCGACGTCTAGCACTCGGTGGCATTACTTCTGGGAGTTTTTCTACTTCTGAATATAAGCGAATGAAATACTCATCTTCTGTGCGAAATTTTTTCAGAGTCGATAATAAAGAAGTGATTCTGGCGTTGCAATAAGTTATATCTGATAACTTATGCTGGATTATAGAAAAAACGGGATCTGTGTATGTAAAATCAAATTAAAAGAGTGGAGAATGAACAAAAATTCGAAATCATTCAACATTTTCCTCAGACCGGTAGCTTCACGTATTGTAATATCATCCCATTCATCTAAATTGTCGCTGATATGATCAAAAACTTCAATTAATTCTTCTCTCTTATCGAATATTGTTTTTACAGTGCGAGATTTGAAATTCCAATGAGTTTCCGAGCTAGAGGGTAATATTTTTTTGCAAATTTCGTCTAGAATATTAGTGCGTTTACTTGATTTAGTGAAAAACGACGAAAATCCTGAAAGATTCGAAAAAAACACGCTACACTCATTGATTTTCTTGGTCGAATCTTGTAACACTAAATTCAATTTATGTGCATAACAGTGCGTGAATAGTGCTTGAGGAGCAATTGTTTTTATTCGCGCTTGTAACCCATTAATTTCCCCCGCCATCACTGCTGCCCCGTCATATGTTTGACCTACTAATTTAGTCGCTAAATTGAAATCTTTAAAATTGTCCAACAAGGTATTGAAAATATCATTCGCGGTTCGACCTTTACTAACATCGAAAAAACCCCAAAATCGTTCGGATATTTTACCTTCTCGAACGAAGCGGAAAATTACTGACATCTGACAAAAACATTTAACATCCGTTGTTTCGTCTATTTCCCAAGAAAAGCACGCAGAATTATTTATTTCCTCGCGAATTTTCTCCCTCGAAATTACAGAACTTTTGAAATCAGGATGTTTTCGAAATTAGGAATATATTAATTATATTTTCATGATCAGAAAATCAATACCTAACTACTATCGAACGGCATAAATAAGTTCTTTTCTGATTGAGACGTAATATCCCATAATTAACCATTCATTTGAATATATTAATTATATTTTCATGATCTGAAAATCAATAGCTACTATCGAACGGCATAAATGAGTTCTTTTCTGATTGAGACATAATGTCTCATAATTTAATAAAAATATAAATAAATACATAAATTAACCATTCATTTAATTATCAAATATTTGAAATAAACTGTGAAAAGTTGCTGCTTGACGCTCTGCAATACGATAACCGGCCAGCCGACCCTGTGTATTGGGAAGCGACCTTACATCGAGTTGTTGTGCCGTTCTATTGAGTGGTCGTATTCTGGGCGTATGTCGTAGTATCTTTTCCTTTACGTAGCGCTCTCGGTAGCGCTGGTTCCGCCATCGGCTCTTGGCCGACCTAACGTGATGAGATGCTTTCAGTGACATTCCAGGGGTTGCAATTGTATAATTGTAACATTTGTGTTACATTTCAGACCTAATGTTACGGTGTTACGTACAATTCTGGAATAACCTGTTTGGGGTGATGTTACGAAAAGTAACCATTTACGATTGTGGTTTGTTACAATTTATGAAAGGGAATAACAACGCTGGATGCTTTGGAAATCGAATATTAGGTGGGTCCGAAAGAAAATATTAGCCGGTATGAGCTATATTTTTCTGTTCTGAGTGGAAATATTCATTACCGAGGGAATTTGGATATCGAAATCGATAACTCCGATTGAGTTTGAATGAATTGAATATCTAGAATTATTTTCTATTTCCCGATAATTTTTGGGTCGGCCCGGCCGACCCTGCCGACCCTGACGAGCCGTCACTGCTTCTTTATACTATGGTATAAGGAATGGATAGTAAGCCAACCGCCGTTTGACGGCAAGGAACTGGTCACTTGGGGTCGCTACTGTAATTGGAACCGGTGTTTTACGGGTTGCATATATCGAACACTATTGACTACCCAAAGTGGAGAAGTAACTCGATAATAGATGGCGCTGAATCATGAGCTATAGATGGCGCAGAAATAATACGATATTTCATTCAGTGGCTTGGTTGAAAAGGGGTCGCATGACATTGCCAACAATTTTTATGTTATTATTAAGTTACCACTACATTTGAATATTCGAATATTCATTGAATATTTATTCGAATAATTGTGTTTTGCATTACGATAAAAGTTTGAATGATCACTTAACTCTCTATTCAGGAATAATTAAAACAAATTGATAGATACAATTGAATTGAAATTATTCATATAATAGTAGAAAGTGGTTTCATCCGAAGAAATATGAATAGAATTGGGATATTATCAATGAAAAAAATATAAAATTGAATATAAGATTTGTAGTGACTCGGTTTGCTCAGAGATGGCGCCATGGTGGTAATGCGCCACACTACATCGGCCCCGGCGTATTTAAAGGGGTCGACGCGAAGCAACCGATTCACTTCTCACCCGATGGTGTGGGAAGGTGTGTCTTAGGCAGAGATCGCTGGATAGCCTAACCGATGAGTCCACCAGCGATCTCGGGACGAAACACAATACCCCCGGGAGAGGGCGCACCTAAATATTGGCTCGAGACAGACTCGCCAAAGATTCAAACATGAATTTAGCAATAAAGAGTTCTAAAAATAATAATATAAGATTCCACATTCGAAATGTAATGCCGTCTTTTAAATCGTTGGCAAAGTTTTTTCATTTGAAACCTTGCTTTTCTGTTCCCTATGCATTGTGATTTTCAGACATTTCTCTATTTCAGTGGTCAAAAATTTTTTTATTCTGAATTGAGAACCGACGAATCTTTATCTTCTTTTAAACCTGGAGTCTTGAAATGTACACACATCCTCCTCTAACTAAACTGAATCAGAAAAACAGAGTGTTTTGAATCATTCATAGAATTGAGGACGAAGTGTATTCTTGGAGGATTTAATGTTCTCAAAATCCGCTCGATAATTATTTTTGTATCTGTATACCTGTAATGAGAATGAATTTATTTATGGCATTTAGATTGTATTGCTGTGTCCCAGCGTAGGATTACTGCGTCTACATAAGGATCTATAATTGTGTTTTGAACGTTGTCATGTAATGAAAATTATTTATGGATTTCCAAAATGAGGTTTTTGAGTGAGAATTAGTCTCGAAAATTAGCTCCGCTTTGGATGATCGGTATTAATTTTCTCGATAATTTGGAACAATGAGCGATAATGAATGATACTGCTAGTCTACTTGGATGCTTTTTTTATGCAATTTTTTTAATGAAAATTGTTTTGGGGTTTGAGGATGCATTAAATTGAATTTGTATTTTAGTATATCCTGAAACATACTAACTATATTTATCTTAAAATGATAAGGAAACGCAGGCGGCAAATTTTCAAAGTGCCTGTTATGGTTTATTACATCTCTTGTCGTTAGACACTTCTATCTTTTCTTGTGTACCTCCAATTTCTTTTATTACAAAGTCAGAAGGATTATTGAACGCATTACGACCTAGGGCCGCCTTCAGGACCGGCCAACCGGATCATAAAATACCATTTGGTACCTATTTTGCTCACTCTCGGTAGTTTTTGTATAGAATTTAACATGTACTTGGGTAAATATCTTATTTTCTCCTTTCTTGTTATAAGAATGAGGTTGAAACCAGAAATCATGGTTCTGTAGTTTTTGCCCATTCTTATATTATTTCTTGAGAAGGATGAGAAAGAAATTGTGAAATGAAATTGTTTCTCGTATATTTTCCATTCCTCTGAGGAATCAACAAACTGATTGGATAATTGAAAAAAAACTAATACTTGAAATATCCAGAAGCTATTTCAGATGCGCAATAAAATCTCGGCAATCATCGAAAAATGTGAAACTGTCAATTGTTCAACATTATTGAATATACAAAAGGCCAATTTTTAATCATTCAAAATAATAATAATAATAATAATCAATAAAGTCCTATTTAAAAAATAGGACTTTATTGATTTAAATTCGTTACAAATGAACAGAAAAGCAAAACAACTTATATCTTAATATTGTACGAACAGAAGGAAAGTCCAAATAACCTTCAAAATATAAAGATAAAATAGAATATTTTTCTAATGTCACTTCGGTTCGAGCTATTCGATTGTGGGACTACTAAACATAAATAAATAATTCTCTTTATTCCACAATAATAGCGAAATTAAGGAAAGCCGGAGAATAAAAATAGTATCAAAAGTATTGTATGAAATTTGGAATTGACAGAAATTATAAATTATTATATAAAATGGAGTTACTTATTGAATACTTTCCGGAAAGTGAAAAAAACTTATGTTATAAGAAACAATGAAATACAAAGAATAAAAAAAGGTACATATGATCCGAGAGTTATTATAAGAAGGAAATTTATTTAATTTGAATGAAATTTGGAGTTAATTACAGCAAGAAAGGAAATATGTACTTTCTGGCGGAAAAAAAAAATCCTTACACACCAATGTGTGTCAAGAGTAAAAAAAAGAAAAGAGACAATGAAATATCAAATTAAACTATCAGATATCAAATAGTAAGATAGAATTACTGATATTCAAAGAAATAAATAGGTAATATTCAATATCTAATATTAAGGTACTCAACCAAACGTAAAGCCACCAAAAAATATCACACTCACTCTCCACCTGTTTTCAATCAGTCGTCAAATTCTTAATAATCCTCTTTCAGCTGAAAACTGAAAAATTCCCATATTGAACGGCAATCTCCGCGCACTCTCTGTATTAAATATGAGAATCGATATTGTTCGATAAATTACATCGGGGATAAGTGGCGTTTCTTAAACATGAGCTGGGCAAAATTATATACGGTCCGTTGAATCGTTACAACTACCAAAATATTTTCATCAACATATGGCTGACTACCTTGCAGGTAGACTCTGTTGCAGATGTAATTTGTAACAATGCTAATTTTGAATGCTTATTGTGGGATTTCCATTCTCTGTATTGTATTGGGATTTGATTCTTGAGTCGATCTTGAATAAGCCTTTCTGCCAATGAATTTTTGAGCCCACATTTTTTATCCGTTGCAAGTTGCTACACGGTTTTTATATATAGTGACAAGGAAACCATCAAATATATCGGTCTCGGTACCTAATTTGTTATTTTTGCCAACTTCAAAGAAATAATTTCCAGTTAATTCATAATGATTATTAATGGTTGCAAGAGCATTCGCTCAGTATCTTCATGATTACAAGGTTTTATTGACTGAAACTGTGTGCTTTTCAAAGCATCAAATTCATTATCATCAGAGCAGCACTGAGACTCAATAACCCTCATCAATATCGTATAGTGTCTTATATCGGAAAAGCTTCATTCCCATAGAAAATTATTTTGTAAAGAATTGGTGACGGTTGAATTCAAATGATAGAGAGTATCGAAAAATACATCATATTGTTTCCTTCCAAGAACAAAAAAAAATCAGAAACTTTTGATTTCTAATTCAGTAAAAATTGAGGAAATCTCTCTAAATTTTTATTGAATTAGAAATCGAAAGCTTCTGACCTGGTCGTAGCTAAATTCTTTAATGTATTTCTGACATCTAAATTCACCTTGATACTCACTTGTTACCATTTACTTGAATATTGAAGGGATTTAGGCAATAGGTCCTTTCTCAAATGGATAAATAACAGATTTAGAACAAGATCTTGTAGAACTGATGTTAACCAGAGAGCTAAGAGTTCTAATTAAACACGGATAACAACGATTCTGATTTAAAAAATCATTTTCAGTTCTTTCTTCGTTAATGGTTGAGCTTGGATTTAATGAAGTAGATTATTTACTTTATAAAAAAAACTGCACAGCACTAAGAGTGGCTATTTGCTTAGTATGTATAGAAGAACTAAAATTCCATCTGTCTCTACCAACTCTTGAACTTTTCTTTATAAAATTTCTTTTATTTGATATTAAAACTGAATTTTCCAATTTTCAAGTTTTTTCCTTCATTTTTACCAAAAAAGATGTATTACTAGGAAACCTCTAATATTTCAAGCTCTTGAGCTATATGAAAAATCCATTGATATGTTCAATCCACAAACTACAACCCGAAAATATTTATTTCAATTTTAAATATAAGGTAAATATAAAAATAAAACATGTTCTTATTTATTTTCAACATCATTGAGATATTTCAATATAATTTGGTTGTTTGAGGTAAACTTTTCTTCAAATATTCATAAAAACATGTGCTGATTTTTCGGTCAGCATAGTTATTTATAATACAAGTGCAGAAGGCATTGATATTCTTTCACGAGTTCAAAATTCAAAAACGAGCCACGAAGTGGCGAGTTTTGGAATGAACGAGTGGTAGAATGAGCCTTCTGTACGAGTATTATACATTATTTTCTCTAATTCATTGCATTTTCTTTGAAATTAATGAAATATTTCCATAAATATATTTTAGTGATTTTTGCATTGAAAAATGTTGGTTGGCAGAACTGATTTCTTCAAGGCAAATTGTTGAATTGACAGATGAAGCCGTGGCGGAAAGTTCGGAGTACCACCATAGAATAATAAAATATAACCATGAAAACTGTGCGTTTCTGATATATTCTCGCACGATTTTGTTCTACAAGATGTGGAAGAATGAACAGAATAACCACAGAATTAGAGAATAGTTATTTACAATACAAGTGCGGAAGGCATTGATATTCTTCCACGAGTTCAAAATTCAAAAACGAGCCACGAAGTGGCGAGTTTTTGAATGAACGAGTGGTAGAATGAGCCTTCTGTACGAGTATTATACATTATTTTCTCTAATTCATTGCATTCTTATTGAAATTAATGAAATATTTCCTTAAATATCATTTAGTGATTTTTGGCTTGAAAAATGTTGGTTGGCAGAACTGATTTCTTTAAGGCACATTGATGAATTGGCAGATAAAGCCGTGGCGGAAAGTTCGGAGTACCAACATATAATAATAAAATATAACCATGAAAACTGTGCGTTTCTGATATATTCTCGCACGATTTTGTACTACAAGATGTGGAAGAATGAACGGAGTAACCACAGAATTAGAGAAAATATTATTACAGTCGAATAATAAAATACATAACTCTAAGAATCGTAAAAGGTTGGGAAAAAATGATCGAAACCAACTGTCAAATGCTAAATATAGCTTTTGAGAAATTTCATTGGAACTTACGACATTAGGAAATTAATGTTGATAGAAACTTTACCTATTCTCACTCAATCTATAACAAAACAATATCAATCGAATATTCTTCAAATACATTCAATTGCAATATCGATATTCCGGAAAATGGAGTTTATTCCATTCATAAATCCTGAAAAAACCTAGAGATATCATTTCATGACGACTGGACCTGATTAGTGATTTCATGATAACTTGTAGCATTGTACTTGTTTATCACAAATACACGCCACTGGCGTAAATTCTTATTGTAGAGCAGAAAAAATATCAAAATATAGAAATCTTCTGACCACTCTATTTCAAATATTTTAGTTCTTCAAAATAACACCAATTCTTTCAGACGGCTCCACTTTACGGACCAATTTTTTACAGTAAAATTCGAGGCTGAACGTGAGTGCAAGTAGATGGCGCTCAACATCAACAAAATCGAAAAAAGCACTACACTGGCTTACTATCCTTTCCTTATACTATGGTAATAGGTATAATATGTATTTGGCTTAGAATATAGATAGAAGGAACGGTAAATAAACATTTGAACCCGATCCCGAATACAAGAGAGATGAAAGCTTAGACGCGCCAATCACAATTGAGCTAGCCGAATTGAAAACGTTGCCAGCTCTATTTTCAGTACGAAGGATTGAACGAAGGAGAATATCAAAATTTTTCCGACAATTCAGATAAATTGTCGATGTGGCAACGTGCATTCGGGAATTCTGTCATTTTGTTCTGGCTTTTGACCTCCTCAGTTGGCTAAATCTTCATAATTCCTTGTTTTAATTATTTTGTATTTTCATTTATAACCATTAGAAGTGATATTAGATATGCCTAGCAAGTGTTTTTTGTGTGGTTTCACTTATATTGTAGGAGGTGAAATTTGTCTTCACAGGTGAGTTCCATCCCATAGGCGTGCAGAATCCTGTTTTTTTTCCTTAAAGCATATATTCAGTTATAATTGAAAACAATCCAAAACTAATTTATACGACTAATTAATGTTTTTTTCAAGACTTCCATCGAATCAACTTGAACGAGAAAAATGGTTGCAGAGAATTTCTTGGAACCGACCGATGTTGGAAAAAAAAATTTTCTTTGCTCAAATCACTTTCCTGAAAATTGCTTCCGATTAATGATACTATGAAAGAGGCTTATACCAGGAAGTTTGCCTTCTCCTTCTGAAATCAAATTGGAAATACCTCTGTAAGTTGTAACGAGAACTTATTTTCATAATTTGTTGTATTTATTATAATTCCATGCAATGAAAATCTTCCTCAGAATATCATCATATAATATAAAAAATTTGTAGGACCTACTCAGAAGGGAATGGAACTATTGAAGCACAGGACTTTACAGAATCTGATTCTAAAACACAAGAGAGATTTGAGACTTCAGCTACTTTTAACTCTCCTTCAAAATCTGCATCTTCTAGCTATAGTGACACTAAGAACCTACGGCTTATCAAAGGAGGTTTGCCTTTGGAAATTAAATTGGAAATACCTCTGTAAGTTGTAACGAAAACTTTTTTTCATAATTTGTCATATTTCTTATAATTCCTTGCATTGAAAATCTTCCTCAGAATATTACCATATAACATAAAGCAATTTGCAGGACTTACTCAGAAGGGAATGGAAGTATTGAAGAACAAGGCTCCACGGAATCTCTATATGATTCTAAAATACAATCTCCATCAAAAAAAACAATTGAGATTTGACACTCCAATTACCAATGATCCAGAAGTAACACTGACTTTAACCACTCCTTCAAAATGTGCATCATTTAGCTCTAGTGCCACTTCTTTCTCTGGGAAACGAAGAATATCCAAAATGAAGTAAGATATATCATAAAAGAAAACTCCATTTTAAATTCTGCTTTTCTAGGTCGACACGGTTTTTCTCAAATCCCCGCTTATATTGGAGACTATTCACATCGCTATTTGGAAAACCCTATGCTGCGAAAGAAATACTTTAGGTTGTCTCGAAGAATCCTGTCCAATTTCAAGGTCAAAAATAAAATATTGTGTGTGTCCATCCTGAAGTCAAACAGCACTAGTCAAACAGCACTAGTCAAAACTACACTTGAGAAAAACCTTGGGGTATCTTTCCAATGCCTATCAATTTGTAGTTGATATCTATACTCAGGCTGAGAAGACATTTAGGTGGGCAGAAAGGGTTTTTAATATATTCGATAAAAATTATTCGAACTTGTTATTATGTCTGGTTCTCACTACAGTGTTGATCCAAAATTGTTCAATGTTTTCAATCAGCATCTGTTTGATGATGAACCAGGGAGAATCCATGGTCCTGCTATAACGAAAATGATTCTTAATGATTTTGGAAACTAATTTCAATTTGAAGATTCATCATAAATTGAGAAATCGACAGAGTGCAAAATTATATTTGAATCGGTTGAGAAGTAGATTGATAAAAACAATATTTGAAAATCAATAAAATTTTCTAATAATGTTTGAAACCAATAATTTTATTTGTACTGTATTTCTGTGATAAATATATTCTGTTGTTTTATTGAATCGATAGATTTTTTAATAATATTTGTAAACCAATTATTTATATTCTGTATTTCTGTGATGAATATATTCTGTTGTTTTTTCTAATGTCTTTTCTCTCTATTGCTACATTCATGACCTGTTTTCATATAATTGAATAATATACAGTAATATTTTCCTTATATCAAATCTAGGAAGTCTTCTAGACGCATTAGTAATTTTAGTATATATTATATGTATAGTTGCTGAGAATATTATTGTACCCATAAGAGCAGAAAAAAAGACATGAAATTGCAAATAATGATTTTTATGTTTTAGAGAAAGATTGGATTTCTGTCAGTAATTTTATTTATTTGATGAAGTAGCAATACTATATAATTTTGTCATGTTTCAACTTGATTCCAACCAAATAAAATATATTAATCATATAAAATTATCGCTACACATAAATGCGTTGGCCCCTGTTCCACAAATTCTCAACAGTTGAAATATTATTTACCTTCTCTGTGAGGGGTTGCCCTTATTATTTTTCTTTTATTATTTCAGTAGTGCTTAATCAAATATTTTTTTCTGAAAATACAAAATGGGGCCTAAGACAATTTAACCCAAATTTTCAGTAAATCATTGTTCATGAAAAATAATTTTCACTAGTTTATTATGTTTTAAAAAAGTTGAACAAATTCAATTGGAATCCACCAGCCTATCCTGCTGGTTGTATTGTTGCATTGTTGAATAAATCGTGAAATCAGATTCTTGAGAAATTTACAGAAAATATTTTATATGAGAAAATGCAACAGAAAAAAAGATTTCCTGCAAATTCCGACTGCCCTTCACATCTTAAGAAATGGGAAATAATAATTTGAGTGTTAAATTGAAAGTCATACAGCAAAAAAGATTTTATCCGTATTTATGTTTAATAATTATCAGAAACCTTTTTTTTTCTAACTTCACAATGGCTAAATCATAAAACTGAGAAAAACATTGACCTTTTCTAATTACGAAAGAATTTTCATAAATAAATCACACTCTAAACTATTTTTGAGCACCAATTGATTATTTCGAAATAAATCAAAATATGTTACGCCACTGCCATAGACGCCGGTCAGACAAGGAGCTACGAATGTTGGCATCAAAACAAATGCTTCAGTTACAAGGCGATAGCCATTCCTCTTATTAATGTTCTAAGATATTTGGCATCATCTGGGCTATTTTCAATGAAGCAAGATGGCAACCCTGCGAACGGCAAATAAACCATAAAGAAAAAAAAGTTTGTGGCTCTGAGTCATAGACCTAATATATACAGTCGAACCTCTATAACTCAAACTTGAAGGGAAAGCGAAAAAAGTTCGAGTTATGGAGAGTTCAACTTAGAGAAATATCCAACACATACTTTCCAAAAAAAATTTATTACCTCATAATAATAATATAACAAACTAAAATTCATTTCTGATAACTTGAATCATCCAAACTAGAATATGATCTTAAAACAATAACGAATTAAAAAAAATCAGTTATTAAAGTTTGCCTAAATGTTTTATTGTTTAGACGATAGGCTTCAAATTTCTTGCTTATTTCGAATATGAGAGTTAAATCGTCATCAGTTGCAGCCTCATTCATTGAAAACGCAAGCCGAATGGTTTCAATTGCTTTAGCAACTTCAGCGTCAGAAGGCTTTTGTCTTGCAGCTCCTACACTGTCATCTTCATCGTCATCTTCAGGTATGGTCTCTGAAAAATTTTCCAAGTCTTCTTGTTTATTGTTCACATATTCCAAGATCTCATCCTCTGAAGGATTTTCACTTGTTATAAGATCCACGTCCACATTTATATATTCCTCCAAAGAAACCTTATCATCAGCATTCAATACCTCCAAACATTTAAAAACAGACTCTTGGAGATCTAAAGCTACCTTTTGTTCACTGGTCATAATTTTTTTCAATTCTGATAGCGGCAGTTCGTCTTCATAGTCATAGAAGTTATGTGTCCCAAAACCAGCCTTTCTGAAGCAGTTTTGAATAGTCTCCTGGGTTAAATCTACTCTCCACACTGCCGCCGACGTATGAATGCAATCCAAGAGATCAATTTTGGGGATAGTGCCATTGGACTCAAATCCATCTAGTACTGTTTGTAAGATCCTGCGTTTATAATGAAATTTGAAACTTTTTATAATTCCCTGATCAAGAGGCTGTAATTTTGATGTCGTATTGGGTGGAAAAAAAATCAACTTTATTGCCTTCAATCGATGATCGATATTTGGATGAGCAGGGCAGTTGTCAATCAGTAATAGAACTCTACGATTTTGAAGTTGGAAATGTTTGTCTAGATTCAACAACCACTTTTCAAATATCTCACTCGTCATCCAGGCCTTTTTGTTACTGTAATAAGTAAGGGGTAAACATTTCACTCCTGCGAAACATCGTGGCTTTGCGCTTTTCCCTATTATTACAGGTTTCAATTTCTCACTGCCACTCATATTTGCTGCTAATAAAAGAGTCACCCTTTCCTTGGATAATTTGCCTCCGTAACATTTTTCATTTTTGAAAGTTAAGGTTTTATCTGGTAAGCATTTGAAGAACAACCCAGTCTCATCTGCGTTGAAAATATCGTCAGCTTCGTAAGGAGCTAAAATTGTAGGAAGAACATCTCGAATCCAGTTATCACACTCTTCTTGATTAACAGCAGCACTTTCCCCACACGCTTTTTTTTGCAATACACCATGTCTAAAACGGGAAAAATAAACATGTACTCATGTATCGAACAGAAACAATAAGAATCATTACCTTTTTTTGAATTTTTCAAGCCATCCCGAGCTAGCCTTGAAATTTTCATCTCCCAATTTTCTGGAAAAATCTAATGCCTTCTGTTGCAAAATGGGCCCTGAGATTGGCAAATTTGCTTTTCTTGAAGCTTCGAACCACTTGATCAATGCAGTGTTCACTTTCTTCTTAGGCTTATTTCGCTTCACTACACAAGGGTTATTCACTTCTGCACCAAACTTAGCTATTGTATCTTTGTTTTTTATTATAGTGCATAATGTACTTTTCGGAATATCATATTCTTGGCAAATGATTTTTCTGTTGACACGATTTTCCACTTTTTTTAAAATTTCTAACTTCTTTCCGATCGTTAAAGACTTCAGTTTACGCGGCTTCGACATCTCACCAACTCCAAACATATTTCATTCCAGAATCAGATTGGTGTTATTGTTATGATGTTTCATTCGCGGTATTTCACACTTGGTTGGGGGAATACCCTAAAATGTCGGTAACGCGAGCATCTCAGCCAGCTACGCTGACACCTTGTGGCAAGAAGCCAAAACTCCGATTTGATTGTTTTCGAATGTTCGACTTAAAGAGATCTTTACTCTGAACGGACGCATCATTGAGTTCGAGTTGAAGAGGTGTTCGAGTTATAGAAATTCGAGTTATAGAGGTCGAAATACAGGGAATTTTCGAGAATGTGAAGGGAACGCTCAGAGAGTACGAGTTGAAGAGGGGTTCGAGTTATAGAGGTTCGAGTTATAGAGGTTCGACTGTATATATATATATATATATATATATATATATATATATATATATATATATATATATATATATATATATATATATATATATATATATATATATCGGTATAATATCGGTAAATGGCCTGGTGGAGACACACATGATTGAAAACACGAAACGTCTACAATTAGATACTTACCTGATTAGCCAAGCACAGAAAGAGGTCATCCTAGGTACCACGCGGACAGTCAGAAGATTTCTTACTAGCTCCTGAGTACAACCTTGGTCGCTGTGGTGACCCGGTTGTCTTGGATCCATCCCGCTTGTCGGTGAATTTAAAAAAAAAAAAAAAAAAATATATATATATATAATTCGTAAGAAAATTATTGATCGCAATATATCACTGAATTTCCTAGATCGAAACATCCCAACATTCTTATCCATTATATATATATATATATATATATATAATGTTATATCTCAAAAAAAACAACTGTCACTGAATAATCAATTGAAGTGTTTCTCTGAAATGAAAGTTTATTTTTTTATCATGGAAAATACAACAGGTAGTAACACAATTTAATTAATTATAACACATACCTGAAATAAAAGAAACAACATTCAAAGTTAATTATTCAATCAATTCAATTCAACATTCAGGAATTTTCTGTTCTATCTCCAATTTTTCATTTTGTATTAATCTAAATTTTGTTATGCAATCTAATCCAATTAAAAAATCATTTTCAAAATTTTCATTACTTATTATGAATACATCTATGTATTCTTCTATATTCAATATTTTTGCTTTTACTGTTATCATACCATCTGTTTTATTCACACCATTAATTGTTCTCAAGTTAACTCCTTGTATAGATTTATTCTCATTTGATTTTAGATGTATGAGTTTCGAGTTTATTAAAGAAACATTTGAGCCTGTATCATATATAGCGGATACATCTAACGTGTCATTCAATGTTACCTTGAGCTTAATTAATGGTGGAATTATTAGTTTTTTGGATCAGTGGTGTTGAATTCTACTTCTAATGTTGAATTATTAACGTGTTGCATTCTTTCGTCTTTTTTTTTGAACCAGCATTCTGCTGTAGGATGGAAACGTATTCCTTTATCTTTATTTTTACAAATTTCACAAGGTGACTTGCCTGTATTTTCTTTGTTAGAGTAATACTTGTCATTTTTCTTTTCAAAATTTTTCTTATATACCAAATTTTCTAATTTTCCTATTTCATTATAAAGATCTTCTACTATTTTTAAATTTCCTCTATCAATCATGTTGATAAGAAAATTTGGCAAACCTGTTGCAATCAGATCTATCAATGTTCCACTATCAATTGAATTTCTTGCTTTTAGCAGAAGTTTTTCTTTTTTTATCGCGTATTCTAATAAAGATTCTTTTTGGTATTTGAATGAAAACGCAAATCTTATAGAAGACCAACCTTTACCTGTGAATGTTTTACAGAAACTCTCTCTCCATATTTCCCATTTTGATTCAATGGTTAGTTTCATTAGTGTACAACTATACCAATCCATAGCACCTTTATCCATAAATGATTTCAGGATCTCAATTTTGTTTTCATCCACAAATATCTGAAATCGCTCGCATTCTTTCTCGAATCCAGTAATCCATTGATCTGCGCTCGAAGTTCTCCCATCAAATTTTTCGATGGTGAATTTTTCTGCTATTCCGCCTATGTTTCTAAGTGAAGTTTGACCTCCACTCTTTTCAAGTAATTTTTCCAACGCTTTAATCAGTTGCTGGTCAGAGGCATTCACAGAGACATTCAGCTGATCTTCAAGCTTTTCTTCTTAGAAGACATCTTCAAACTGAAGATTACCACCTTCATCCAGATAGGTAGCAGCCAAATCCTCGTTTAAATTAATCCATACCCTTCTAATTTGGTTTCCCTTGGAAATTGAATTTTTAACCTTATTATAGGCTGAAGTTTTTATTACTTGTGTATGTAAACTAGCTCTTTGATACATATCGGGAATTGCATAATTACGGCCATCAGTAGTTCCAATAGAAGTTATGCAAAGCACATTAGTTTTGGAATCTTCTGCACATATCTTAAAATCAAACCGTGGCTTGTCCATGTTTGTGATATCAACAAGAATGTTGTTTTATAATGTTATATCCCAAAAAAAACAACTGTCACTGAATAATCAATTGAAGTGTTTCTCTGAAATAAAAGTTTATTTTTTTATCATGGAAAATACAACAGGTAGTAACACAATTTAATTAATTATAACACATACCCGAAATAAAAGAAACAACATTCAAAGTTAATTATTCAATCAATTCAATTCAACATTCAAATTCTCTCTAATACAAAATTCAGTTTTAATTATTTCTGTCACTTTGACATACAATGTAACTTGATAACATACAATATTCTCCTTACATATATATATATATATATATATATATATATATATATATATATATATATATATATATATATATATATATATATATATATATATATATATATATATATATATTGTTATGGATCGTATATATTCAAGTTGAAGATTATGTTGTTGTTGATTTGATTTAAATTGATTCAATCCAATAACTAAATTTGATACTATATTTTTATGATTTTGCGCCGACTCTATATATCTCAGGAGGGTTCATTCAAATTCAATTATATATTTTTTTAATTTAATTAATATTTTCAAAATTCACTAACTATAAAGAAATTCTTATCTAATAACTAAATTTATATTAATCTAATCTTATATTTACGTATTTAAATCTTCATCGACCTCATCATTGTTCTATGTTATGGTATGGTATCGTCTTCTATGCTCCTAACCTCGAATGGATTATAACCTTAATTCGTATTAATTCAGTTGCATTGTTTTGAATCCATTTTCCATTTGATATTGCTTCAACTTGCTTGAATCCAGGGAAATTTCTTCTTGAAATTGATTAAATAATTTTCCACTTCTTCTCACAATGATTTTCAGGTACGTATTTAACAATTTTAATATCTTGCAAATTTTCGTAAATAAATTCTTTCGTTTATCAATTATTTCAGGTAAATTTCTTGAGTCAGGTGACGTGCTCTCAACAATGGTTTTTTACTGACTGATTAGCTGTCATTCAGCTGGGCTTTATATAGATTTTCAATTTTTTCTTGAAATCAAGATTGCCTTGGATGTCAAAAAATTTTCCAAATATGATGCTTTCGCAATTTTCTCTTTTGAGGTAAGTTTTCTCTCTTCAATCTTGATCTAGTTAATTTCTTCATTTAATTCCGCATCTTTTGGTACCACATATGTTGTATTCGGTCGATTCGAAGTTACAAAATTTTCAAATATTCTATATACAATTTGGAAATTTTTCTAATATTCACTTTCTTTGGCCTAATATTCAAAGATTTCTATCTATAACTCCTAAAATCTACTACATATTTTTAAATTATACTATAATCTAAAGAAATATATACATTTTTGTATGTTTGAGACATTAATTACTTTAGAATCCCTGATTTATCATTCGATATCCTATCCCTATCCATTTTTTACAATTTTATTAGGAATTTCAGCTTATATTACATTTTTGAGATTGTATCTAGATGTAATTCACTAGATCACAAGCTATTTCATGAAAATTAACATAGGAAATATAAAATAAATGATTATTTTTTATCATTTTGAATGAAAATTGAATATTCAGTCTTTTGACTCTTTTAACATTATTTACATGATATATAAATGGTTCCTGATACTTGAGTTGAATATCTTTTGTTGATTTTATCAAATTGAACTTGAATTTTATTAATATTTTCATTTTGTTTCAGATCCTGAGATGTTTTGAATGAATATTGATATAGTACTTTAGAAATATTGGATTTATGCTACTTTTATAATGTGCAAATGAATGAAATAAATGAATAAAGTTACTCTAATTTCTTTAAAATTATTGGATCATATCAAGTTAAAATTTATTATCTATTTGATGAATTTGCTGTAGTTTCCGAAGGATAGAGTCTGGTAATGTATTCTCATTGATTTTATAAGTTGATAATACCATTCCATAACAATTCCCCAAATTTAATATTTGAAATTTTTTATTTTCAATATAAAATTTAAAATATTAAAATTTCTCCAAAATTTTGAAATTTGATTGAAATTTAAATTAACTTTCATTCGTTGTCTGGATGAATTCATATAAATCATTAATATGAAAAATTCCTCTTATTCTTTCTGTTTCTAATTCTTTTAATACATAACTGTTCAAACCATTCTCATTATCTATTATATATGGTTCTTCGAATGGAGTTTTTAATTTCGCACAAATCTTATTCCGCTTGTCTGTTACCCTGTGTGATCGTACAATAACCAAATCTCTTTTTTTTTTTTTAAACTTCACATATTTCCTTCTATTCATTCTCTCCATTTTCTTTCTGTATCTTTTTCTATTCTTTTTCAATCTTACTTTTACCTTCTTCATGATGTCTTCATTATTTATATGACTTGTTCTGTAACAATTTCTTTCTTGTTTCATTGAATATAAATTTGTTTCTTCATTAATTGCATTATGCATTGTATTCAATAAAAATTCCACTCTGTTTAATTGTATATCCCATTTGTTTTGTTCTCCATTGACAAGTTTTCTTGAATATTTCACTATTTCTTGAATGTATCGTTCTGATGGTTTTGCTTGAGGATCCCTTATACTGTTATAATTCAGAATTATCTCTCTATTTTCATAATATTTGTCTTCTATTGAATTTTGTGGATTTCCTAGCTCATATATATTTTGGTCAATCTTGTTTTTATTTTCTGAAAATTCTATTAAAGGTGCTGTATACTGATTTATTAATTTTTCATTGAAATTCATGTTGATCTCTCCTAAAATTTTCAATTTTTCATTCGACTTCTCATTTTGAATTCTTGCAATTTTATACATCTCAATCTTATTGATTTCTAGTTGCTCATGTTGTTTTTTTATATCATTATATATAATACTCAGATTTCCTTCTGTTAGATTTTGAACTCCAGTTTCACAAATCTGCAAATTCTCTTCAAATATTTTTCTTTCTGTATCTAATTCAGCTGAAGATTCTTTTTGTACTTTATTTCTTTTGGTATATAACCTTTCCTTGCAAATCATTAATACATTCCCAAGATTCTTTTCCATTTCAATTACCTTATTTGCCAAATGAATTTTCATTTCTTCCTTAATTTCTTTGAAATTTTTATTCAGTATTTTCGACTGATCTTCCAATTTTTTTGATTGATCTTCCAATTTTTTTGATTGATCTTCCAATTTTTTTGAGTTATCTTCCAATTTTTTACTCATATTTTCCTCAAATTTTTTTATTGCATTCATTATATCCCATAAATTCAGTTCTTTTCTATTTTCTTCATTTATTTCCATATTTCCTCTTACATTTTCTTCTTCATCCCCTTTTCCTCCAATTTTCGTTTTACTTCTTGTTTCCATTTTTTATTGAATAATCAATGATATGATTCCAACAATTATGTATTAATTTGAAATTTTTTTAAAATAATGCTGTAATTGAATTAATATAAATTAAGGTTATAATCCATTCGAGGTTAGGAGCATAGAAGACGATACCATACTATAACATAGAACACTGATGAGGTCGATGAAGATTTAAATACGTAAATATAAGATTAGATTAATATAAATTTAGTTATTAGATAAGAATTTCTTTATAGTTAGTGAATTTTGAAAATATTAATTAAATTAAAAAAAATATATAATTGAATTTGAATGAACCCTCCTGAGATATATATAGTCGGCGCAAAATTATAAAAGATATAGTATCAAATTTAGTTATTGGATCGAATCAATTCAAATCAAATCAACAACAACATAATCTCAGCTTGAATATATATACACGTTCCATAACAATTGTCGCCCAACGCGTGGCTTATATTAATTCAATTACAGCATGATTATATTAATTCAATGACAGCATTATTTTAAAAAAATTCCAAATTAATACATAATTGTTGGAATCATATCATTGATTATATAAAAAAAAAAAAAAATGGAAACAAGAAGTAAAATGAAAATTGGAGAAAAAGGGGATGAAGAAGAAAATGCAAGAGGAAATATGGAAATAAATGAAGAAAATAGAAAAGAACTGAATTTATGGGATATAATGAATGCATTAAAAAAATTTGAAGAAAATATGAATAAAAAATTTGAAGATCAGTCAAAAAAATTGGAAGATCAGTCGAAAATATTGGATGATCAGTCGAAAATATTGGATGATCAGTCGAAAATTCTGGATAAAAATTTGAAAGAAATTAAAGAAGAAAAGAAAATTAATTTGGCAGATAAGATAATTGAAATGGAAAAGAATCTTGGGAATGTATTAATGATTTGCAAGGAAAGGTTATATACCAAAAGAAATAAAGTACAAAAAGAATCTTCAGCTGAATTAGATACAGAAAGAAAAATATTTGAAGAGAATTTGCAGATTTGTGAAACTGGAGTTCAAAATCTAACAGAAGGAAATCTGAGTATTATATATAATGATATCGAAAAACAACATGAGCAACTAGAAATCAATAAGATTGAGATGTATAAAATTGCAAGAATTCAAAATGAGAAGTCGAATGAAAAATTGAAAATTTTAGGAGAGATCAACATGAATTTCAATGAAAAATTAATAAATCAGTATACAGCACCTTTAATAGAATTTTCAGAAAATAAAAATAAGATTGACCAAAATATATATGAGATAGGAAATCCACAAAATTCAATAGAAGACAAATATTATGAAAATAAAGAGATAATTCTGAATTATAACAGTATAAGTGATACTCAAGCAAACCCATCAGAACGATACATTCAAGAAGTAGTGAAATATTCAAGAAAACTTGTCAATGGAGAACAGAACAAATGGGATATACAATTAAACAGAGTGGAATTTTTGTTGAATACAATGCATAATACAGTTAGAGAAGAAACAAATTTATATTCAATGAAACAAGACAGAAATTGTTATAGAACAAGTCATATAAATAATGAAGACATCATGAAGAAGGTAAAAGTAAGATTGAAAAAGAATAGAAAAAGATACAGAAAGAAAATGGAGAGAAGGAATAGAAGGAAATATGTGAAGTTTAAAAAAAGAGGAGATTTGGTTATTGTACGATCCCACATGGTAACAGACAAGCGGAATAAGATTTGTGCGAAATTAAAAACTCCATTCGAGGGACCATATATAATAGATAATGAGAATGGTTTGAATAGTTATGTATTAAAAGAATTAGAAACAGAAAGAATAAGAGGAATTTTTCATATTAATGATTTATATGAATTCATCCAGACAACTAATGAAAGTTAATTTAAATTTCAATCAAATGTCAAAATTTTGGAGAAATTTTAATATTTTAAATTTTATATTGAAAATAAAAAATTTCAAATATTAAATTTGGGGAATTGTTATGGAATGGTATTATCAACTTATAAAATCAATGAGAATACATTACCAGACTCTATCCTTCGGAAACTACAGCAAATTCATCAAATAGATAATAAATTTTAACTTGATATGATCCAATAATTTTAAAGAAATTAGAGTAACTTTATTCATTTATTTCATTCATTTGCACATTATAAAAGTAGCATAAATCCAATATTTCTCAAGTACTATATCAATATTCATTCAAAACATCTCAGGATCTGAAACAAAATGAAAATATCAATAAAATTCAAGTTCAATTTGATAAAATCAACAAAAGATATTCAATTCAAGTATCAGGAATTATTTATATATCATGTAAATAATGTTAAAAGAGTCAAAAGACTGAATATTCAATTTTCATTCAAAATGATAAAAAATAATCATTTATTTTATATTTCCTATGTTAATTTTCATGAAATAGCTTGTGATCTAGTGAATTACATTTAGATGCAATCTCAAAAATGTAATATTAGTTGAAATTCCTAATAAAATTGTAAAAAATGGATAGGGATAGGATATCGAATGATAAATCAGGGATTCCAAAGTAATTAATGTCTCAAACATACAAAAATGTATATATTTCATTAGATTATAGTATGATTTAAAAATATGTAGTAGATTTTAGGAGTTATAGATAGAAATCTTTGAATATTAGGCCAAAGAAAGTGAATATTAGAAAAATTTCCAAATTGTATATAGAATATTTGAAAATTTTGTAACTTCGAATCGACCGAATTCAACATATGTGGTACCAAAAGATGCGGAAAAAAATGAAGAAATTAACTAGATCAAGATTGAAGAAGGAAAACTTACCTCAAAAGAGAAAATTGCGAAAGCATCATATTTGGAAAATTTTTTGACATCCAAGGCAATCTTGATTTCAAGAAAAAATTGAAAATCTATATAAAGCCCAGCCGAATGACAGCTAATCAGTCAGTAAAAAACCATTGTAGAGAGCACGTCACCTGACTCAAGAAATTTACCTGAAAACGAAAGAATTTATTTACGAAAATTTGCAAGATATTAAAATTGTTAAATACGTACCTGAATATCATTGTGAGAAGAAGTGGAAAATTATTTAATCAATTTCAAGAAGAAATTTCCTTGGATTCAAGCAAGTTGAAGCAATATCAAATGGAAAATGGATTCAAAACAATGCAACTGAATTAATACGAATTAAGGTTATAATCCATTCGAGGTTAGGAGCATAGAAGACGATACCATACTATAACATAGAACACTGATGAGGTCGATGAAGATTTAAATACGTAAATATAAGATTAGATTAATATAAATTTAGTTATTAGATAAGAATTTCTTTATAGTTAGTGAATTTTGAAAATATTAATTAAATTAAAAAAAATATATAATTGAATTTGAATGAACCCTCCTGAGATATATATAGTCGGCGCAAAATTATAAAAGATATAGTATCAAATTTAGTTATTGGATCGAATCAATTCAAATCAAATCAATAACAACATAATCTTCAACTTGAATATATATATATACGATCCATAACAATATATATATATATATTTATATATAACTCAGATGCAGTAATGGTCGTTATATATATATATATATATATATATAGTAGCACAGCCTACCCTTGGCCTACTGGCCCGGGTAAACTGGGAAATAACCCCACGAAAGTGTGAAGCAAAAAAAAAAAAAAAAAATATATAAATATATAAGAATGTAATCAATTCTTATTTTTTTTATAATCAAAGAAATAGACGATTTGATGTCTTGAATCTGTAAGATTTATTTTGTTTAGTTTGAAATATAACATAATAACATACAAAAAAGAAATAATATTATACAAAGTAATACAAAGAAATAAAATAAAAATAAATAAAAAGAAATAGCTTACTAACCTGTAAGAAATCAAAAACAATGCCACTTCTTCGGGATTCTAAAATAACTCACAAATACCACATGAACTAGTCTTAGGTTAGAATCTCAGACATAGAACGTAGATCATAGAACATAGAACATAGAAGTTATAAAGTTGTTTTCCCTAAAATAACAGTCTTATTTTTACATCCCCCCACACAAAGTGTATTACATGTTACATTACATGTTTGCGTTTTCACATGGGAGCAACTTAGTTACATGAAAATAATTATTGTCCTTTCTTTTATTTCCAATATTTATCTCATATATAGTGTTAGAAATTTTTTTCACTATTGGAAAAGGTCCTATTCTTATTTCATTAAGTTTTTTTCTATTTAATTTTGATTTATTTTCAACGTAAACATAGTCTCCAATTTTAAAATCATAATGTTTCCTATTCTTGTCGATCAGTTTTTTATTGTATTCATGATAGCGTAAAGAATTTTTATATGCTATTTCCCTATCTTTTGGTAAATTTCTCTCTTCTATAAATTCTTCTGGAGCAATGGGACCAGTTCTGCCACAAAGTAAATATTCTGGGCTATATCCCGTTGTAGAATGGTCTGTTCTATTGTATTCTTCAATACATTCATCGGCTATTTTCGTCCATGCCCTAGTTTTCGTTTCGTTTTGTTTGCACCTTATTCTGTTCACTAATGTCTGATTCAGTCGTTCATTCAGACCATTAGAAGAAGGACAATCTACTGTTGTGAAAATCAATTGTATATTCAAACTTCTCATATGTTGTCTGAATTTTTCCGAATTTATTCCTGGGTATTGATCTGTTAATAGTGTTTTGATCGGTCGTTTATCTTGAATTTTATTAATTAATTTGATGAAATCTTCGGTTGTTTGGTGTTTTGAAATGCTCGCAAATGCATATCTAGTAAAATGATCGACTAGTAGATGAAGGTATCTTTTTGAAGAGCGGTTTCCAGCAAAACCTCCAATTGTGTCTAATGACATTATTTCAAATGGTTCCTTTGCTGGGCCCAGTTGAGAAAGGATACCATACTTTTGACCTACTCTCGTTTTATTTTTACAACATATGTCACATGATCCACAAACCTCTTTTGTCAGTGAATCCATGTTCTGAATGTAATAAAACTTCCTGATTTTATTATTTATCTTACTAGCACAAATATGGCCATAATGCTTGTGCACTTTTCTGATCAAATCTTTTCCAAAATCATTCGACAAAATTATTTTTTTGTTATTTTTGTACAATTTGTAATGTATCTCTTTCTCTACAACCGTTTTTCTCATACTATTTATCTTTAAGAGATTTTTCTGTTGATCGTTTTTTATTTCATTTAATTCCACCAAATCAACTGTTCTTATACATTCGTCCATATTCTCCGTTTCTTCCAGAACTGGGTTTCTAGAAAGGCAATCTGCTTCTACATTTCCTTTTCCTGGTCATATCTAATCTCAAAATCGAATTGTGATAGAAAATTCATCATGTCACCCAGCTCTTCATCTGGTCTTGTACGAAATTCTTTCCCTTCTAATGGCTTATGGTCAGTAACAACAATAAATTTATGTCCCATTAGCCAATATTTCCAAAATTTAATTGCCTCTTTAATTGCCAGACATTCTAGGAATATTGCTTTCTTGTTCTTTTGATATTTATTCAGTTTTTCAGAAAAATACGCTACGGGTTTCATTTCACCATTAATCTGTTTTTGTTTAAGAACAGCTCCTACTCCTTGAATACTGGCATCAGTATATATAGTAGTATAGGCACTTGGGTCGAAAATTGCAAGAATTGGCTCAGAACAAAGGATGTCCTTAACCTTATTGAAAGCTTCCTGACAAGCCAATGACCAATTGAATTTTACATCTTTTCTCAGTAAATTATGCAACGGTTCTAATAATCTAGCTGAATCTTTTATATATTTGTGATAAAAATTAACTTTACCCAAAATTTGCCTTATCTTCTTCCGAGTATCGGGTGGAGAAAAATTCCTAATGGAAATTAAATTGTCATTTATAGGTCGTACTGTATTGTTTCCTACAATATGTCCTAAATATTTGACTTCTTCTTCTGCAAAATTACACTTGATAAATTTAAGTCTGAATCCTTCATTACATATTGCATTCAAGAGATTGTCCAAATGTTCTATATGTTCGTCAAATGTTGAAGAAAATATTAGAATATCATCTATATAATTTAGGCAGAATAAATTCAGGTTATATTTTCTGATAATATTATTCAATATACGTTGAAATATGGCCGGGGATGTTTTAAGTCCGAAAGGTAAACATTTCCATTGCCAGTGACCATTCTGTGTCACAAAAGCAGTCTTATATCTATCTTTGATGCGAATAGGAATCGACCAAAAGGCAGAATTTACAGCTAATGTTGTAAAGAATTTTGCATTTCGGGTCTTGGCTAAGATTTCATCAATTAATGGGAAAGGCTGTGGTTCGGGAACAATTAATTTATTGAGTTCACGAAAATCGACACACAATCTGGTTTTAGACCCTTCATCTCTCTTATATGCTGAAGTGACTGGTGATGCAAAAGGTGAGGAGGACTCCTCAATCAGATTCGCTTTCAACAATCTTCCTATTTGGAATTCTATCTCTTTTTGATCCTCCATTGAGCATCTGTACGGTTTTTTTGCTATAAATTTGTGTTCTAAAAGTTTTATATGTGCCTCATTATTTTGCACCTGACCAATATCAAACTTGTGTTTTGCAAAAATATGGTCATATTTATTTATTAAAACTTCAATTTTACTTCTCTGATTTGTTTCCAAATGGTCTAATTTTGCTTCGAAAAGTTCTGTTGGTATCCCTTCATTGATATTGATGGTGTAATCATTATTATTATTATTATTGAGATAATCGATCTTTCTCTCTTCATTCATATCTAATCTTTGATAAATATTCAAATCAAAATCTTGTTTTAATTGAAAATTGGAAATAGAATCTAGTCCGAGTAGAATATCATACTCGAAATTTTTCTCATTAACCACAAAAAGTACAACTTCTTTTTCGATATTATCGATTCTCATTTTTGTAATTATTTTTCCTGAAAAATTTGCCCTGCCACTGACTGTTTTGAATGTGTTTCTATTCTCTTTAATATGTAGACATAACTCTTCTGCTACTTTGGAATTCAGAAGACTAACATTTGAGCCCGAATCATAAATTCCACATAATTCATTATTATTTATAAACACCTTCAATTTTATCAATGGCAACAGTATTAGTTTTTTTGGTTTGAAATGGCCTCATTTAATTCATCCTGTATCCCAACATTGTTTACCGTTCTTATGTTTTCAGGTATGTTCTTTTGTTCGACATTATTGGATTTATTCCTTAGCCGACAGACTGTTTCTAGGTGAAATCTACCTGAGAAGCCCTTCTTCTCACAAATTGAGCATGGTTCCTTCTTAATTGGTTTTCTATTTGTTTGTGAATAGGAAGGAATTTGTTCGGCAGATTTAGTCATTCTATGATTATCTTTATTTCGACCGTTATCATATTTTTTTGAACTTTCTAGCTTTCGCAATTCACCCAATAATTTCTCGAAAGTTGTTACTGTTGATCGATTAATTCTATCTTGTAAGATATCTGGCAAACTCGTGACAATTAAATCAATTAATATGTCAGTTGGAAAATTATTTCGGAGATTTAACAACAAATTTTCTTTCCTAAAAGCATAGTCCACTAAACTTCCTCCTATATACCTGAATGAATACGCCTCTCTATATTTATGCCAACTCGTTTCACAAAAACTCTCTAAGCAATTTTCTTTCCATATTTGAAAACTTTTGTCTAAACCTAATCTAATTAATTTAGAATCAAACCATTCTTTCGCTATTCCATCCATAAACAACCGTAAAATCAAAATTCTGTCTCTATCTTTTTCTACTTCACAACGCGTGCATTCCGTCTCGAATTTTTCTAACCATAAATTAACTGAAATACTCTTACCATCAAAATTATTCAGCACAAAATCCTCCTTTATCTTCTTGAAATCCTTTTTATTCTCCTTGCTTTTTCTTGGAAGTTCTACCGTATCCTGTGGTTCTGATGATTCTTATCCAAATACTGTTCTCACGTATGCGGGTGAATAAATCAGTTGTAAATATTCATCCTTAAACATCACATCTTCTTCGGCATCAAAATATATTTCTTTCAACTCCGGGGTTAATGAAATGACGCTCGTACGAAATGAACCTCTTGCTTTGATCGATTTCAAGATATTCTTCACCTTCGGTAGAGCCAAAAGTTCATGATGGTCAGATATATCCTGTTTGTCCTCTGGTATTTCATAATATGTTTTTTCTGTTCTCGTAGTTTGGATCCATTTGAATTTGTATGTATTTTTCTTCTTATCAATATTTGATGCTTCCAAAGCGATGCAAATTTTCATGGTTGTCGTCATTATAGCTTACGTTTTTGATTTATAAGAATGTAATCAATTCTTATTTTTATAATCAAAGAAATAGACGATTTGATGTCTTGAATCTGTAAGATTTATTTTGTTTAGTTTAAAATATAACATAATAACATACAAAAAAGAAATAAAATTATACAAAGTAATACAAAGAAATAAAATAAAAAAAAATAAAAACAAATAAAAAGAAATAGCTTACTAACCTGTAAGAAATCAAAAACAATGCCACTTCTTCGGGATTCTAAAATAACTCACAAATACCACATGAACTAGTCTTAGGTTAGAATCTCAGACATAGAACGTAGATCATAGAACATAGAAGTTATAAAGTTGTTTTCCCTAAAAATAACAGTCTTATTTTTACATATATTTAGCCCGACACAATAACATGGGCAAGGTGGTACACCAGCTGCTGGGTCTTCAATTCCAACTTCTTCCACATTTCACACCACATCACCTATACTCACCACAAACTCTAATGGAGAATGAAAACTTTAAATTGTACTGGGATATGACGGTCATAACAGATATAGGACTGGAACATAATCGACCGGATATAGTGGTGTGGAATAAAATGGAAAATACCGTCGTAATACTGGACTTCACGGTGCCTCTGGATTGCAACTTGAAAAAGTCGTATGGAGAAAAAATCAATAAGTACGAGGCACTGTCCCGGCTGATGAGAGATATGTAGAAGCTGAACAGGGTGGACATAAAACCCCTAATAATAAGTACGAACGGATTAGTCCACGAAAATATGGTCAAACATCTGCGAGAACTGAAACTACCGGAAGGCACCATTACATGGATGCAAAAAGCTGTCATCTTGGGAACAGTGAATATAATAAGACAGGTTATATACCCCCATTGACGTAGGAAAGGCAGAAATGCTCTTGGCATTACGCCCGGGCATGTTCTGAGGAAACAACCCACAGTTTACACTGTGTGAATTATTAAAAATATATATATATATATATATATTTATATATATACATCCCGCTATCTTCAAAGCGTCCATTCGAAAAACAGTCTCTGAGCGTCCGTGGCGAATTTCTCGCACAATCCCTAACTTATCGAATATATACTTTTCATCACTGAACAGAAGAGGTCGTTAGATGTCCGCAAACTTACTTTGGTCAACATCTATTTTATCAACTCTCATTCTAACGATTTCCGAGCGTCATTTCAAGAAACCTTCCTAGAGCGTCCAAAATATACAACAAAACTTTCACCTTGCCGATTACTAGGCGTCCAGGCTATGTTGCCAGTTAGGGCACTGTCGGCAAGACCGAGGCTTCTCTAGAAACAAACAAGAACAGACTCTGCCGACTGATTTACGATCATTCATGCGTCATTAATCGTAGAAAAAAATCACAACATCTGCACTCGCACAGCGCAGCGTTCCAATAAATGAATCTCGACCGAGTTCGGCGTTTGAAACTTTTGCTTCAAGCGTTGACCTCGCTAGGCTTAGCCTTGATATTAATAAATGGGGATTGGATTGGAATATAATATGAAACGAATTTTCAATACTTGGATATTTCAGAACCTGTTTGTCACATGGTGTTGAAATTTTGTGTCTATATGGCGGGCATCTGTAAAATGAGTTCTATGAAATCTCATCTTTAGAGGTATTTCAAGTAAAAAGAAAATTGAAACCTCTGATTTGATGAGTTCTCAAACCACAGAAGGTCATAAATAAAAACTTTTGGACCGTGTGTTGTTTGTATTTTAAGGGATTCATTCCAGATACTTAGACAAGAACAGAGAAATGCAACCATGTGGATACAAAGATGCATGATAAAAATTCCGATTGCTGCCCAACATAGGGCGGAAAAGAGAAACGTGTAGTTTTTTTTCAATCCGTGAATTAAGAGAAGTATGTGGACGTCGGTGGAAAAATTTTAAAATATATTTCAGAATACTCTTTAAACATGATCCGTTGCCAATATACGATGGTACATATCGAAAAGAAAAGAATTTATGTATGCATTTATTATTTCCTGATTCTTTTTCGTCTCTCCGTATTTCGTATAATTCTGAGATTTCTATTTGTCATTTAGCAAATTCTTAATGCCAAATAGAATGTGATCACAAAACAGCGAGACAAATCACTAAATCGTTTGCAGGAATCATTGCTTCCTGAATTTGAGTGAGAATGTCAACGTTCTTCAACCTCCGAACAAAAACTAACTGTCGAATAGATTCGACTATTTGAATTTTATATAACTCAACCTGAAATCAGCTCCTTGATTTACGTCAGTGCTCTTCTAGAATTTCTGATTTTTGTATATCTGCGGTATCATTGGATGGAGTTCGCCCCCTTACGAATTCATCTTTCGAGATTCTAAAATGTTTCTTTCGTAAGTTATTGCAATAACTATCAGTTTCCGATAGGTCGACCGTAAATACAATAACTTCTGAAAGAAAAGACTTAGAGACTCGATATTTGTAGAGCAGGATTTGAGATTACTTGATTCCGTAGATATATCCATTCGAAATTGTAATTTCGATTTGTCCGGATTGAAATCTGCTACTTGGTTAAAAAATTACGGCGTTAATCATTTTACAGAACCTCGTGAGGAAATGGCTTAGAAGCTCCTGGTTTTGTTTTTTTTGTATGAATCTTTGAATATTTCACAACCTATGTTTGGTAGTGCGTATGTATGAGTTTTTTTTTTCTTGAAATTTTGAAAAACTGATATATAATCGGAATGAAATAATTCGATGAGGTTTCATTGAACTATCATATCAAATTGAAAGAAGAGATGGAAAATTAGACGTAATTCCACGATTCTTTATGTCTCCGTGCCAAAAGGGGGCGGGTCAGTTAGTATCATCCTAACATCGACATTTATTGACACAAATCATTGAACCACTGAAGAATATAATATCAAGATCCTCACAAAATTTTGTACGAACGCAATTTCTCACAAAATTTTGTTGGCACCATTTGGTTAGTGAATTCTTGAAAAAAAAGGTTTCTAAAATGTTCCTTATTTTTGTTGAAAAACATTTCCTTTTCTTCAGATTCCAATGAAATTCGTTTTTGCGCGCATATTCTAGCGGAACAGCGTGCTATCGTTTGCCCCACTGTCTATAATTTTCGAATTTTCGAGCGAAAATGGTCTCGTTTCCACGATAACTTGAAAACGAAAAGAGGTATCGACATGAAATTTCGTTCGGCCAGGTTCGTTGATGGGCCGAATCGCTCGAGGGGTTTAGAAGTTATGGTCATTTGAATTTTTGAGTTAAAGCCAATATCTCAGGGAATTATAATGCAATCGCACTCAAACTTGGTGGGTACCAACGTGCAACTTCGGGCCAAATTTTTTGGAGATAGTATCGATAGTTAATTAAAAAAAAATTATCAGATTACAATGAGTTCTAGCACATGTTTTGATGCTGAAATTTCAGCATTTTTCAAGTTTTCAAGTTTCGGAGATATAGGGAGAAAAAATATGTAAAATATTGTGATATTTTTCCTTGGTACGGTTATTATTTCTGAAATAACTCAACAAATATGAATCCGATCACGATAACACTTAATGGTTAAATGCGAATCACTTACACGCATTTGGTCGCGAAATTTTGTCGGTATCGTATCAATAGTAAATTAAAAGAAAATTGGAAAATCATTGACGTGAAGTCATCAGCTTTTGCGCGCATGTTCAAAGCAGACCACCAAGTGAACATGCGCGCAAAAGCTGATGACTTCACGTCAGTGCTTTCCAAATTTTTTTTTTCCAACAGCACCTAGAAAAATTCCATCTGAATGGTATCGTGAAGAATTTCAATCAAGCGCGGGTAAACGGCGGGAACTACAGCTCACTTTCTGGTCTAGAAACGGTATTATATCAACTACTAGCTTATGCACTCACATTTGACATTCAAGTTTCATTATGATCAGATTAACATCTCTTGAGTTATTCCAGAAATAAAAAATAAAACGAAAAAAATAAAAAATAACGAAATTTGACATATTCTTTTCGCAATATCTCCCAACATTGAAATCGGGTAAAATTGAAATTATGTTTACTCTTGGAAAATGTCGACGTCAAAATACGTGCAAAAATAAATCAGAAATCTCATGAGTACTTTTCGGAAAAAAAATTTTTTCAAAACAAATTGCAAAAATTTTCCAAATACATTTTTTTTAAATTTCCAAGAATTCGATCTCATTGAAAAAAATCAGAAAAGTTGCGCGTTTTAAAATTTTTCAATGAGATCGTATGTTTGGTAAATTTAAAAAAATTTGTTTTTCGAGAATTTTCGCAATTTTTTTGAAAATATTTTTTTTTTCAAAAAGGAGTCATCAGATTTCCAATTAGTGTTTGCACATGTTTTGATATCAATATTTTCAACAGTACACATAATTTTAATTTTATCCGATTTTAATTTTGGGAGACATTGCAAAAAGAATAAGTCGAATTTTGTGATATTTTCCTTAATAAGGTTATTATTTCTGAAATTACTCCAGAAATATGAATCTGAAGGAATTACTAACGTGCATTAGCTCGCAGAAATTCGTCGATATCGTTGTGTTAGTACACCAAAAAAAAATTATGGAAAATTTTCCCAATTTTTGATGTAAAAAATTTTTTTTCGAGAATCTATTCATCATATTCAAATAATATTCCACACAAACCTTGAGATTAATATTCTCCATCAGTGTGCCAAATTTCAGTCAGATTCGATTCCATTTTCCGGAGATTCACGGCAAAAGTATGTCGAATTTCTGCTCTCGGGGGATTAGTCGACCCCAGCCATGCCAAGGTCTGTGCTGGCATGGTTCACCGCAGCCTCCTCGGGGCGAGAGTTGGACAGTGATCGACCGACACTGACCAATGCGGTGCGACTCCCCATACCCTGCTGTAGTGTCGTGGCTTGGGGTATTGCACGGGGTTTACGATGCCAGGTATGCAAGGGATCAGCACTTCATGCCTGATATACCGACATGTGGAATCTGATGTCTGTGGTCATGTCTCGCGAGCAGAGGACACATGCCGGGGGATTTGGCTTAACCGCCTGAACCGAGTGTATGAAAGACACAATAAAAACTTTCCCCAAGACAAGGTGGAACAGCGTATGCCGAAGTCTGCGTGGCTAGTGGGAAGATCTAGTCCTGAATATGCGAACTCCAGATACCAGGCGACCTCTGGTTTAATTGGCCTTCCAGGGGCATGCGGGGCTCTGCCTCTGGTGACTGAAATTCCCTAGCTGCACGTGGGACTTCATATGGACCAGAAAGAAAAAACTAAAGAAGGGTCTAGCACTAGCCCTAATGTGCTAATCGAGGAAGTGCAAAGCCTCGCTCAGCCTGAGGAACAGGGCGCAAGTCCTGACCCCATGGCGGAGGAAATGCTGCTGAAGAGCAGCGATGAAGAGGTCGTAGCTGGCCTCGAAAAGCTGACGGTCAGGAGACATAGACTCTCCGGGGCCGCCAGAAGAAGGATGAAGTTCCTTCTAAAGAAAGGGATGGCTCCTGACGATGCCAGGAAAGAAGCCTCCAAACCAATTGGTCCAAAGCAGAAAACAGGCCGAGGGACCAAGAGAAATAGGTCGGAGGACAGCACGCCTAAAGGCAAGCAGCCAAAGAGTGCCAAATGCGAGGCTTCAAAAGTCGCACGGTCCTCAGGAGGTGCCGGGGCTCAGGCCTCGGGTGCCTCCAAAGTTCAATCCTCGGGAGCTTCCGGGGCTCAGCCCTTAGGAACTCCCAAGGGTCCCGCATCAGGTGGGCCCACCTACAGCCAGGCTACCGCTGGTCTGAAGGTGGGGATAATGCACAAAAAATTTCCAGAGGTGATTTTGGAAATGGACAAACTAATGGCCATCAAAAAATCGCTAATGGAAGAGATTATTGCATTGGGGAATGAGGACGCCATAACGCCTACGTTCCACCAACTGCATATGAGGCCAGGCTGGCTTGGGCTGACATGCTCTGACAAAGCCACTGTGGAGTGGCTGAAGAGCATACAGCCAAAACTCAAACCCTGGGAGGGAGCTGATCTAAGGATAGCCGAAGAGGCAGAACTGCCTAACCCGGAGATCCTGGTCGGATATCTCCCCGACAGCCATGATCTCTCCAATGAGAAAATTCTCAAGGCGGTAGAGAATCAGAACGCAGGGCTCAAAACCTCCAGCTGGAGAGTCCTTCGAAGGGGACCATCAGGACCCATGCTCGAGATTGTCATCTCGGCTGATAGAACATCGGTCGAGAGACTTAGAGCAAAGAATTGGCAGATAAATTACTTTTTCGGCCAAACAAATCTCCGCCTTAAGGGACCAAAGACAATGGCCGAGAGGAGAGGAGCTTCTCAGGCCCCAACCTCTGGTCCGGCGTCGAAAAGGCCCAAAGGGGAGGTAAAGAAGAAGGTGGTGAAGCCTCCAGGAAATGAAGAGGCCATAAAACTGACCACCAGCTCTGGGGGGAGGGCTGATCCGCAAGGGCGTGATAAGGGGGGGTCCGACGGAGAAAAACCGGCGGTCCCTTCCGAAAAGCCTAGCGGACAGCCTACCTCATAAGGAGTAGATGTCTGACATGCCTTCAGATAAACCTCCAGCACTCGAAGGCAGCCTCTAGTGCCTTATGCTGGAGAACATCTAGAAGGCATGTTGACATAGGGCTGATACAAGAGCCCTGGATCAATGGAGGCCAAGTAAGAGGCCTACCAAACAAAGTATATCAGGCGATATACTGCGATAAGGCAGTGAGTCCAAGAGCCCTAATAATACTCAGAAGGGGACTAACCTGTCTTCCACTTACAGAGTTCCTGACAAGGGATCTTGCTGCGGCATTGGTTGAGGTGCGAACTGAGAACATCAAGAGGCAGCTTGTTATCGCCTCAGGATATTTTCCAGGAGACGCCATCAGCCTACCACCGGAGGAAGTACAACGCCTCATCGAATGGTGCCGCATAGAGAAGAAACAACTTATTCTGGGCTGCGATGCGAACGCACACCACAAAGTATGGGGCAGCACAGATATAAATCATAGAGGTGAGGATTTACTTGACTTTCTATTTTCTACTAACATAGAGATAGTAAATGTGGGTAATAGTCCAACCTTCATGAATGCGATCAGAAGGGAAGTAATTGACCTTACACTAGCGACACCTTTTATTGCGGGGATGGTCAAGAACTGGAGGGTCTCAGAAGAGCCATCCATGTCAGACCATATGGCAATAGAATTCAACGTTGAAGCAACTGCTTCAGCTGATGTTGAGTGCAGGATACCCAGGAAGACAGACTGGGAACTTTACATAGCCCACATGAGTTCTGATCTGAAGGGCCTGAAATACAACATCAGCTCCAATGAGGATCTGGAGAACGCCTCTGCTCACTTCACATCATGTCTGAAGAGGGCATTCGAAAACAGTTGTCCACTCAGGAAGAAAGCGATCTCCAGAGACGTCCCCTGGTGGAACAATCATCTTGAAAACCTCAAGAAAATTGCTAGAAAAGCCTTCAATAAGGCTAAGCGAGAAGGCAGCTGGAATGCCTACAGACTAGCCCTGACCAACTACAACAAAGAGGTCAGGAAAGCCAAAAGGCAGTCCTGGAGAAGCTTCTGTGAGGGAATAGATAAAACGGCCCCAGCAGCTAGACTTCAAAAGGTACTATCTAAGGATCACTCAAACCCAATTGGCCAAATAAAGAAGCCATGTGGGGAATTTACGAATGATCCTCAAGAGAGCCTAAGAGCTCTACTAGAGACTCACTTTCCTGGCTCCAGGCAGATTACCAGTGAAGATGGGGCCCCCGCTGGGGAAGTATACAACCCCACCAGGTGGGATTCTCAGAAAGCTGGTAGATTATTCACACCAGAAAGAATTGAATGGGCGATAAAGAGCTTTCAGCCCTTCAAATCAGCAGGCATGGATGGTATTTTTCCAGCCATGCTTCAGAAAGGTGTTGAAGTACTTATAGCCCCGATAACTGAGCTCTTCAAGGCCAGCTTTACAAGGGGCTATATCCCGAAATCATGGAGGGAGGCGAGGGTAGTATTCATACCCAAAGAGGGTCGAAAAGGCTTCCCAGAGCCTAAATCCTGACCCATATGCCTCACCTCCTTTCTTCTGAAGACCATGGAGAAAATAATTGACAACAACATACGAGGCAGTGTAAAACTCCACAGCAAACAGTTTGCTTATAGGGCGGGCAGATCTACTGTAGACGCCCTTCATCATCTTCTTAGAGAGGTGGAAGGCACCCTCAACGCAAAGGAGATTCTGCTTGCAATGTTCGGTGATATCGGAGGGGCCTTTGACAATACCCTACATACCTCCATATGCAATGCAGCCAAAAGGAAAGGGATAGAACCCTCCACTGTTAAGTGGATATCAGCTATGTTGAAAGGACGAACCGTTACAGCCTATCTGGGAGAAACCGAAGTGACTGTGCTGACGTGCAGGGGATGCCCTCAGGGAGGGGTTCTATCACCCCTGCTGTGGAGCTTGGTCATGGATGGCCTCTTGGAGAGGCTTACAACAGGCGGATTTAACGTCCAGGCTTACGCCGACGACATAGTGGTGACGGTTAGAGGCAAGCATGTGGGCCCAATAAGTAGCCGAATGCAACTTGCTCTCAAAACTATTGAAAATTGGTGCGGGGAAGAGGGGCTTACTGTCAACCCCTCGAAAACATCAATAATCCCGTTCACTAGAAGAAGGAATCTCGACCTCAGAGCTCTGGTCTTAAATGGTCAGACTCTGCACTTCTCTAGTGAGTGTAAATATCTAGGTGTTACCCTGGACAGTAAACTGAACTGGGGGAAACATATAGATAAGACTCTTTCCAGAGCCACGGCGGCTATGTGGGCATGCAAAAGACTCTTTGGAAAGACATGGGGAGTGAAACCGAAAATGGTACTGTGGTTATACACAGCGGTGGTACGCCCCATTGTCACCTATGCATCTCTAGCATGGTGGACAAAAACCGAGGAGGTCACCACACGCATCAGGTTGCAGAAAATGCAAAGGCTGGCGTGCATTGGTGTCACAGGAGCTATGCGCACAGCTCCTACGGCAGCGCTGGAGGTCATACTAGACTTGCCTCCCTTACACCTACATGTAAGGAAATGTAGCCTGCTCGAAGCAATAAGGATTTCCCATAATGGAAAGCTCCTTCCTGGGAACTGGGTTGGACATATGAGGATACTGAATCAACTAGATTCAAACCTCCTCGCAAAACCATCAGATATTATGCCAACCACCTACGATTTTGAAACGCCCTTTGAAACGGTTATAAATGACCGTCATAGTGCAATAAGTTTCATAAATCGTCTAGACAAAAAGTCATCCATATGGTTTACAGATGGATCAAAAACAGAGAAGGGCACCGGCATTGGGATATATGGACCTAGACTGAGGATCTCTAAAGCCCTGGGAAGTGAGCCCTCGATTCTACAAGCCGAGATAATGGCTGTTTATGTATGCGCCCAGGAGTGTCTCAAAATGAACCTCAAAGGGGCGCATATCTACATCACCACGGACAGCCAAGCCACGCTGAGATCCCTGGAATCGTGTTGTCAGGGGTCTCTGCTGACTTGGGAGTGCCGTAACACCATAAAGCAACTGGCCAGAGGAAACAAGGTGACTCTACTATGGGTATCAGGGCACTGTGGTGTTGAAGGAAATGAGAGAGCGGACGAGCTTGCAAAAAGTGCATCTAGGCTAAGACCTGCTGGACCTGAGCCTTTCTGTGGGATAGGAAAAGACCAATACAAAGCTGCGGTCCAGCTATGGGAGTTGAACAGTAGGACAATCCACTGGACTAACACTCCTAGACTTGCTCAGGCAAAAAAATTCGTGAAGATTTCACCTACTTACACCAGAAAACTCCTGAAGCTGTCACGAGCGGAGCTTCGGGTGATGGTGGGACTGCTGACGGGGCACTGTCGGTACAAACATCATTTGTACCGTATGGGTAAGTCAGCAGACGAGATTTGCAGGCTCTGTGGATCGGAAGTAGAAACTTCTGAACACTTGATATGCAAGTGTCCAGAGCTGGCTGGCCTAAGAACCATTCACATGGGCAAGCCGGTCCTGGATACCAGAGAGGTAATGGCCAAGGCCCCTAGGGAGGTTGTCAATTTTATTAACGTCGTTGACGACCTCCCTGGGTTTCTATGAATGAGTAGGGTAGTGAACAAAAGATCTGCATGGTCGCAGTTCCCGGAAGGCTCACCGAAGCAAAACGACCCCAGTTCAAATAATAATAATAATAATGTCGAATTTCTTGTTTATTTCTCGATTTCGTTGTTATTTCCGAAATAAATCAAATTATACCAATCCGATGATGACGAAACTTGGACTATAGTTAGCAAATGCTAATACACAATTCTGTTCAAATTTTCCTGATGATCGTGTCATCGAAACAATCACCAAGGAATTCTAACATGCGCGCAAAAGCTCCTGACTTCGCGTCAGTTCTTTTATATATTTTTTTTTATATACTGAGAAAACGATACCAACTTAATTTTGTAGGCCATTGTGCGTTCGTATTCTGCAATTAATGAACATGTTGTCATGATTGGATCCGAATTATTCCGTAAATAACAAACAATACCGAGAAAAAAACATGAAATTTTCCCACTTTCTATTAAAACTGAAATCAGATCTAACTTAAATTTGCACCACTGTTGTTGAATATTAACTTCAAGGTCCATGCAGATTTTCATCGAAATATGATGTACAGACACCGAAAAAAAATTTTTCAACAAAAGTCAGGAAAATAGTTTTTTTCTGAATTTACAAACATTAAGATTCTAACAAATCGTTGCAAGAGCAAGTGCGTCGGTATTCTACTAATTGCGCATTTTGGATATTATCGAATCAGTTGACTTGACTTATTCTGGAAATAAGAACGAAACCTAAGAAAAACGCGACCTTTGACAATTTTTTTCTCAATATCTCCGATAGTTGAAAACGGAACAAACTGAAATTTTGTACACTATTGTGAAATATTGACAATAATGCGTGTGCAAAAATGCACTGAAATCTGATTGGTAGCTTCTGATGAAAAAAAATTATTAAAAATATTTTCGAAAAATATTCTTTTAAGATTTCAGTAACAATACGACCTCAACAAAATTTTGGGCGCCAGTATTCTACAAGTAAGTACAAGTTTAAATTCGATCACATGAGTAGTTTCTGAGATATTGAGGAGGAGCCTTTAAAGATTCAAACTCAAAATCCTATCATGAAAAAACTTAGTTACTAGTTGAAAATTGCTAGTACAGAATTTTGTGCAGAGTTGCATGATGACCGCTTCTTCAGAACAATCCCACACGAATATTAACATGCGCGCGAAAGTTCCTGACTTCACGTCAGTGCTTTTCTAGAATTGTTTACTATATTGACCAGCCTAAATTCAAATATAATATTATTACAACTGATACAGATCTGGATTCCAGAAACTATATACAGATTGAGCACATTCACTAAATCAATATTTCATCCGAACAGATGTCTTTATGGAAGCGCGAACTATCCCTGAATTGAACAAAATCGCCGCTATCGAGAAAAGTGATGATTCATAACAATCAAAACAGGGGTAACGCTCTACTTGGGAAATATTATGAATAATCACGAGAAACCAGCGTTGCCAGTTTGCCTCGACATCGAGGACGCCCAGAAATCGGTAAGGTGAAAGCAGTATATACTGTGGAGGAATATACAGAAGTTGTAATGAGCGCCCCAAGCGGCGGACACGCTGAACCATAAAATACTAGTTGAATATTGAAATTTACGTCCTACTATTTTCTGAGCGTCCCCAAAAATTTTTGTGTACGAGATCGTAGGACTACTAGGAATGGTTTAACGTAAGCAGACTTCCAAGCGTCCATATATGGACGCTTGGTGGGCACCGGACGCTTGATAGGCGGTAAATTGTCAATGTATGGACGCTCTGAAGATAGCAGGATAAATATATATATATATATATATATATATATATATATATATATATATATATATATATAACAAAGCACAAAAGGATAAGGACAGTCCCTCACAGAGAAATGCTAACCGTAGACACGTGTTTCGGGCTTTAGACCCTCATCAGTACGGTGCAAAAGTGTTAGGATGAGCAACACCTGAAACAAACAACAAACAAACAGAGTCAACAACAGAAGCCAGCCGTCCATTTGTGGTTTCAGCAGGAAGACCCAATGGGTTTTCGGGAAACAACCAACATCACCACGTAGGAAGCTATAGCTACCTGCGTGACATCCGAGTCCCGGGATAATCACATGTGTTAAGGATAACGAGGGTTTTTGTTCATAAAACAAAGCACAAAAGGATAAGGACAGTCCCTCACAGAGAAATGCTAACCGTAGACACGTGTTTCGGGCTTTAGGCCCTCATCAGTACGGTGCAAAAGTGTTAGGATGAGCAACACCTGAAACAAACAACAAACAAACAGAGTCAACAACAGAAGCCAGCCGTCCATTTGTGGTTTCAGCAGGAAGACCCAATGGGTTTTCGGGAAACAACCAACATCACCACGTAGGAAGCTATAGCTACCTGCGTGACATCCGAGTCCCGGGATAATCACATGTGTTAAGGATAACGAGGGTTTTTGTTCATAAAACAAAGCACAAAAGGATAAGGACAGTCCCTCACAGAGAAATGCTAACCGTAGACACGTGTTTCGGGCTTTAGACCCTCATCAGTACGGTGCAAAAGTGTTAGGATGAGCAACACCTGAAACAAACAACAAACAAACAGAGTCAACAACAGAAGCCAGCCGTCCATTTGTGGTTTCAGCAGGAAGACCCAATGGGTTTTCGGGAAACAACCAACATCACCACGTAGGAAGCTATAGCTACCTGCGTGACATCCGAGTCCCGGGATAATCACATGTGTTAAGGATAACGAGGGTTTTTGTTCATAAAACAAAGCACAAAAGGATAAGGACAGTCCCTCACAGAGAAATGCTAACCGTAGACACGTGTTCTTCCTGCTGAAACCACAAATGGACGGCTGGCTTCTGTTGTTGACTCTGTTTGTTTGTTGTTTGTTTCAGGTGTTGCTCATCCTAACACTTTTGCACCGTACTGATGAGGGCCTAAAGCCCGAAACACGTGTCTACGGTTAGCATTTCTCTGTGAGGGACTGTCCTTATCCTTTTGTGCTTTGTTTTATGAACAAAAACCCTCGTTATCCTTAACACATATATATATATATATATATATATATATATATATATATATATATATATATATATATATAGAAGGCGCAGAAGGAGGTGATCTTGTGGACCACGAGAATTGTGAGAAGTTTCCTCACTAGCAATTGAGTGTTGCCTTGTTCTGTGAGGAACCGGCAACCTCGAAGCCTTACCCTATAACGGTGATTAAAAAAAAAAAAAAAAAAAAAAAAAAAAAAAAAAAAAAATATATATATATATATATATATATATATATATATATATATATATATATATATATATATATATATATATATATATATACCCAAGATTCCTGAGGTCAAAAGAAACACTTTTTTCCTTTACCATTTATATATATATATATATATATATATATATATATATATATATATATATATATATATATATATATATATATATATATATATCGGGTGTCCCAAGGTGAGTGGCCTATTAGATTATTATGGAAACTATTGATGGTAAAGATTTCAAATTTTGTGGATAGATATTTGGCCATGTAAGGTACATTTTTAAAATAATTTCACATTTCCAGTGTTGCCGGATGTACGACAATTTGGCAACAACTTTGTTATTTTAAATGGGACATCAGGTATTTCTATTTTTTTTATGATACTCCATAAAATATTAAATCTATTCACTCTTACTTTTTCATCCCTATCTTTAACGGTTTTTGAGTTATCAATTATTTTTCGAAATTTTAGATCAAATTGGCGTATTACGTGAATGACTCTAGTTCGCTCAATATTTGAGATTTAAGTCAGAAATTTTGCAAGTCGTTAGATATTGATCTGATCTGTGTCACTGTTTTTGAATTATGGTTGTCAATAATACAGGACGGACCAAAAAAAATCATCATTTGCCAAGTTACAAAATTGTAAAAAAGTTTATTTTTTCAAATTAGACACCTAGTATATTTTTCAATTTTTGGAATCAGGACAACACACTCTACAATTTTTTTATTCACGTCCCTATACCTATCTCAACTGGATTACGAGTTATATGCGTTATATGTGTATATCTTTCTTGAGCCATTATTTATAGAAAAACCTCGGAACAAAACACCTGTTAGGCAATAATTGTTTATTTTGACATTTATGGATTCAACTGATTCATTGATATATCGATCTATGAACGACATAGAGAAAATAACAATACAAATGAAATTAACGCTTATTGAATAAATGTGAAATCTAATAAACGCATATAACTCGGAATCCAGTTGAGATAGGTATAGGGACGTGAATAGAAAAATTGTAGAGTGTGTTGTACTGATTCCAAAAATTGAAAAATATACTAGGTGTCTAATTTGAAAAAATAGACTTTTTTACAATTTTGTAACTTGGCAAATGATGATTTTTTTTGGTCCGTCCTGTATTATTGACAACCATAATTTAAAAGCAGTGACACAGATCAGATCAATATCTAACGACTTGCAAAATCTCTGACTCATATCTCAAATAATGAGCGAACTAGAGTCATTTTCGTAATACGCCAATTTGATCTAAAATTTCGAAAAATAATTAATAACTCAAAAACCGTTAAAGATAGGGATAGAAAAGTAAGAGTGAATAGATTTAATATTTTATGGAGTATCATAAAAAAAATAGAAATACCGGATGTCCCTCTTAAAATAACAAAGTTGTTGCCAAATTGTCGTACATCCGGCAACACTGTAAATGTGAAATTATTTCAAAAATGTACCTTACTTGGCCAAATATCTATCCACAAAATTTGAAATCTTTACCATCAATAGTTTCCATAATAATCTAATAGGCCACTCACCTTGGGACACCCGATATATATATATATATATATATATATATATATATATATATATATATATATATATATATATATATATATATATATATATATATATATATATATATATATATATATATATATATATATATATATATATATATATATATATATATATATATATATATATATATATATATATATATATATTTATATATATATATATATATATATATATATATATATATGTCTGGTGTAGGAATACGAGATCCGTATACAACCAAGTTATCAACGCTACGAGATCATGAGATCCGATGGCCGGATCTCGTAACGTATTTCGTTCATTTTCGGTATCCTGAGGTAGTATATATCATTCTGGCGAAGTTTGAGATGGAGCTCATAGCGGTCACTAATTACATGCAAATTGTACAAATGAAGTTCGGGAAAATTGGCGCTGGCATCGAAAATGTATATCGTCCTAGAGGTGTCGTGCGTACCTTGAGAGATCCTTGAATTGCAACACTGTGTGGATCTCGGAAAGTCGAAACTCTTTATCAATTTGATGAATTAAATACATACCTATTATTCATGTCATGACTCGTGTTGATTTATCTAAGTGGAATGACGAGAAGGGTTTGGGAATGCATTTATTTCGCTTTCTGATACTCGAATTCCTGACAACGCTTGAAAGTCTAGCTAGGGCAGTTTGAACTGTTATTCCGATAAGTGTATAGGATGGTCTTTGTTGGAAATTTTCAACTTTTTAATGTAGGTGTTCGAATATACATAAGTAAAATTGAACGAAATGAATAAGAGCGAGTTTTATCTAATGAATAAATGATATTCATCGAAGTACTTCATATTTATGAGGGAAAAATTATCTCTTCTTCAATACTATAAATGAAATCATTCGAGACGTACGTTTTCTTTCCAAATTTAATGTACTCGAGACAGAAAAATATTTAGTACTCGTACCTTTGCATAATGTTGTTCTAGGCTTTGATCATAAAATATTTATTGATAGAGCTCAAATTCAAGAGCCAATATGTTGAATTGATTTAATAAACCAAAAATCAATTCATAGAAACTTCCGGAGTATCTTTTTGAAAATCTGTCAATAGATATTTCTTTGGAATTTTGTTATTGTCAATTTATAATTCTAAGAACGGATATCATTATGTCGGATCGCAGATCTATTAGTTTTAGGCTGAGAGTGACGTCGCTGAATAATTAAAAAAAAAAATTGTTGGAGGAAAAGTTTCGTTACATTTTCCCAAGAAAAATTTTCTATGAAAATTGATATGTTACACCAGCCTACTGAATCGGATTTTGTATCCAACAATAAACAGAAGTACCTACTGAAGATTAATGTAGGGTGGAATGCAAAATATCATATCTGGGACACGTACCAAATGATTTCGAATTATACTAGGCGGATTGTAGGTATCATTGACAAGCTTCAATATTTTCTACAATTTCTCGTATATACCGAATATTCGTCTATGGCTTTTTTTGGAAAAACTTAGGTATTGTTGAATGGAATTTTCATTGCTTTGTTGTATTTGTCAATCAGTAATATGTAGGAGAAGAAGATTTCTTCTTATTGGGTATCCCCCGAAAACTCTCGTTTTCTTTTGAAAAATGAATTTTTTGCTAGAAGACTAATGATAATATAACTTAATTCATGCAAACATAGGTGCTAACTCTTTTAACTAAATGAAAACATTTCTAACAAGTAACTATGAATTTGAGGTCAATACTCCTATCTAAAACATCATTTTTAATTAGAACATCTTCTTCGAATTGCTTGAATTCCAATTTCAAAAAGAATCAAATCTTAAAATTTCTGTTGATTATTCTCTCGAAAATGGATAAGTTCAGAGCCTTCGATGATGAGTACCGTTTTTTAAATTGTGATATAAAAGAGGCGAAGCTATTTTGTTACCATAATACAAGAGCGCTTACATATTTTTGCGATTTAATAACTGTTAGTTATTTAAAAGGTAGCACCTGCTTGTTATATTTTCAATGGGAACAAACATGAGGAAGGTATCCAATTATTTATAACAAATTATTTATGGAATGAACAATTTGAGTTTCAATGCGAATATTATTCTTTAACATGAAATAGCAGGATAAACTATGATAAATGAAAATTGGTTAGTACATATGAATAATAAGTCGATTAAAATTATCGTATATCAAAAAATACTACACCTAGAACTCAATTTCGAAAATTTTAAATTAAAACCGATTTTTGCACCAAACGTCTCAAATTGAATCTGCTGATTGAAGAGATTTATATTGGAATCTACTAAGAATGAAGTAATAAGAAATATGCTTTTGCTTGTGTGTTTCTCACACCATTTCACTCTAAATCCCGTAGCTCTAAGCTGACATTAAATTCCACCTCAAATTCCACTAGTTAATATGCGAGTTTAACAAAAAGTTTTTCATGATTCCAATTTATTTTCCATCAAATTGCACCGCACATTTGTGTTTTCTAGAATAGATCCTTCACAAAAAATATTTTACACGAGAAATAAACCACAAAATTTTATTTAATATCAAGGAAATTTGATGTGGAAAATTGACATAATTATATAATAGGAATTTCTTCGGAATTCGAAAAATTCTTAAAAGATTTTTTTCAGTAGTTTTTATGGTTTAAAGAATACTCTTAACAGATCATAGAAATTAATTAACGTGTCAGAGACATAAAGCAAAGTTGGTGTTTCATAAATGGGACACTCTAAATATGTAGAGTTCCATTTAAAAAACAAGAAACTGCGTTGAAAATTTTTCAACCTCAGAATTGTCGAAAAGTGTACCGTTATCGATTTTTCAAAAATGTCATCTGTTTCAAAGATTGAGTAATTTGTCTTTATTATTTGATGGGACGCCCTATATATAAATATTTCTCGATGATTAAAAAGTAAAATAACTTATTTCCGCCTTATATTATATAAAGCGGAAATAAGTTATTTTACTTTTTAATCATCAAGATGAATTTCCGACAAGTAAACACTATCACACATAAACACAATCAAACACTAAATATTTCTCATTTATCTGCACATTTAATTCATTTTGTGTTCATCGTAGAATTGTAATCCAGTCATTAAAGTGTCCAATTTTCAAAATACCACCACTCCTCTATATTTCTGAACCGATATTTAATTTCTAATTAAGTGGGAACACCCTATATATTACTCAATTACAATAATACGAAGAATACAAAATGAATTGATCTCGAAATTGATGAAAAATATGTATATATGAGGTGTGCCATCAAAACGGTTTTCCATGTTTGAAACGGATAACAGACATTTTTTTTTGATTGGATAGATTTCAATATGTTTCATTTCTTTCGGGATCTAACTGATGAATTAGATCTCGAAATAAATGAAACGTTTTTACACAAAATGTTGTGTCCATTGTATAATTTTAATCGAATCTTATGTAGGGTGTCCCATTTAAATAAGACCAATTCCCGTCTATATTTCTAAAACGATTATTAATTCCTATGCTGTGTTATTCTTAAAATATTAACCATTAAAATTACTGGAATAACGGGAAATAAATTGAATCCCAAGATAAATGAAAACTATTTATATACGAGGTGTCAAACAACGAAGTCAAAAAATCAATATCGTTGAAACAGATAACATTTTTTAAAAAGCGATAACGGGATGCTTTTCGACAAATCTGCGGACAAAAAACTGCGTCGAAAAATATATGGTGTACCATTTGAGAAACATCAATTTTACTCTTTATTTTTTTAACGGTAGGTAATTGATTTCTATGACGTGTTATCAGTATCATATGAAACATAAAAATTACTGAAGACAGTATTTTAGAATGTATTGAATATCTTGAATAGAATATATTGAAATATTTGAAACAGTAATTTTTCATGAATGTCTTGTAACTTGAGAACTGAGCAAGATATCTATGATCAGCTCTCTGATCTTGGATTATTTCGAAAGAAGAGCTCAGGAGTCCTTGAAGATTTTTTCATCCAGTCTTATATAAGTCTCGAGATACGTTCAGTGAGCATCGAATTTGGCTCATCCTGTACATACAGAGTGTCCGGAAACTATTACGCCGAATTGAAAAAAAACAAACTTCTTTGAACAATTTCGGAAATTGTGCAATTAACGAATAAAAATTACATTCAATTTTTTATAATCTCTGCAACGAATGATTTTTGGGAAAAAAATGAAGTCTTATTGATTTTTCAAGAGAAATGTTCTGTTTTGGCATCATAGTTTCGGGACAAATTGTATATTAAAACCATCGTTGGTTTGGGTAATTAAATTTGTTCCACTCGAAATGAAAAATTTTCCTTGTCTTCACGACTAATTGATAAAAATATTTTTTCACATTATCTTAGAAATATGTTAGTTAGTTAGTCGAAGGTTATGTAATAGTAATAGAATATCAAACCATAATAATCATCCTGTGGCTTGAAAGTTATTGCTTTTCAATATTTTCGTATTTGCCGGAGAATATCCTGCATCTTCGGAACAAAAAATAAACAAAACGTTTGATGGTTCGTTCGGAAGTAATATTAATTGTATTGGTTCCTAAGAGCTATTCTGTTATTTAAAGCGATACTGAAAAATTGATGAACGCTCTGTATATGACCGTTTCAGAAAAAGAAACAAAAGTTAGAGTTATGCATAATATCGACGTTCCTTCATTCTACCACGGCGGCCCTAAGTGGGTGTCATCTGGAAGAGGAGACGGATATGCAGGGGGCACTTCAAGCGTTGACAGGTATAATTTGCCCCGACGAAGATAATTTTTAACGCATTCATATCAGTTTTCTAATCCAACACTGTATCAATATAAGTCTGTAAAATTTTTGTGTTCAACGCTGTCTTGACACATAATTTGAACTAAAAAGTAAATAGCGATGTTTAATCGAATTGCAGTAAATGTACTTTGTTTTACGACCACCTCATTTTTGAGTTATTGGACCACATAATTTGATCCATTTGCGTTACGTAGTAGAATTCACTACACAACTCAAACTTCATTAAGTTACATATTTTTCGGAAAAGAATTCACTCTAAAGAACTTAAACTCTACCAATAGCCGTAAATGCTTTTTTTATAAAGGGTGTTTCATTGGGCAACAGAAATATTTCACAGGTGCATAGGTGACACACACAACCAATGTAGAAATGAATTACAAAGTAATCTTGAGATAATTAAGAATTCAATATTTTTCATGATTTATTGTTAGAAGTCATTTCAAACCACTTTCAGGTATCGAAGTTTAAAAACTTCACTTTTACGTTGAAAATTTGTGCAGTAAAATTGTCTGCGCTAAATTTTGAAGTACACCTCTCAGTTTAGTTTTTAGTGGTGTTTCCGAATATTGAAACAGATTTTCAAAATTCCGATCTACAGGGTGTTGTTACGAGGATTCAAACGATTCATAATTTTTTGTTAACCCAGACCTGGATTTTCAAGGCGCTTATTACATGATACGTTTGGGCTCTCAATCAGAAACATATTTGCCAAATATGAAGAAAATATACCGGGTGGTTCGTTCGATATGGCTTCAGAAAGAAACGATTGAGATTCATAAAACACCCTGTATCTCGACTACGAAGACAGTAAGACCCAATAAATGGGGTATCCCCAGAACCGCCTTGGTGCCACCTATGCACCTGTGAAGTATTTCCGTTTTCCAATGAAACACCCTGTATAATGTGGAAGTCTTTTTGAATAACTCATTTCGACCAAACACATTGAATACCAGCTGAATATTTTTCTAAAAAGGCGTTGTTTGCAAACCAACTTGATTGACGTCAAGTAGTCATCAATGTAATAAACATATTCTTATGATTTCGAGGGAAATGATATCAACAACAGTACAATGTTGTGTTATATTTTGTTCATTATAGGCACTCGTAGATTAATGATTAATCTACGACGATTATCGTCGTACTATATAAATGTTTGATAATGCATCATTATTGATATATTCGTGTGCTTACATAACTCGTGCTACGCACTCGTTTTCAACATACACACTCTTATAATAATAATAATTTTATCTCACTTGCATAGTAAATAACTATTATCCACGACTACTTGATTTTGAAGCTCTAATGCCAATAATTGTGGTTCATTTGCGTTGCGGAAGAATACTAATCAGGCATTTCATCACGAAATGAACGAATTCAGAAACAGACTCATGAATAACCAGCACTGCTTCTTATATACAGAGTGTAATTGAATGTCAATATCCATGGGGGTGATTTTGGTGCCCATTTTAGGAAAAAAAACTTCATATGAACATATGTCCTAACCTCTTCAGGGTGGTAAAGTTTTCGAAAATAATTCATTCATCTTTAATATCTCCAATAACACTTCCGATATTTCAATGAAAGTTGTCATTCATGTACTATGAATCAAGAGGCATTCTTTAATCTATCACCTTTTTTTTTTTATTTCCACCAGTGGGTAAATAGGCCGGAAATAGGCAGGTCAAATGACCTATTTTGGTAGACATTGATAGTACACCACATATTTTTCCTCAAATAAAAATGATTCTTGAAATTCCCAATCATTTCTCACCAAAGTTGATCATCTAACTTTTTTCAATTCGATGCACGGTTTTCGTTGGAAAAATAAAAACTGTTTCTCTGCATGATCATAACAATATCGTTGATTTGACAATATCATCATACAGAGACATAAGTAGATTTTATTTTTTCAGACGAAACCCGTCATCCAAAAAAAATTCAAGAGATCAAATTTAAAATATCCGAAGTGGTATTGTACATATTAAAAATAAATGATTTATTTTTGAAAAATTCATCAAATACCAAGGCAATTTATTTCAATCAATATATTGTGGTGGGTGATAATATAACGGCATTTTATTTTTTCGAAAATACGCATTGCTGAATAATATTTCAACAAAAAACATAAGTGCTGGTGGCAACAAAAATCTGAGTTCAAGACAAGGATCTTTCACGAATGCTTCTCGTTAAAAACACATTATTTAGGTTTGTGTTTTTCATAAGGAAAAATGAGATTCCGAAATAGTAATCGACAGGACTATTTCATGAAACCATAAATTCTTTTTATCAAAGGTATTTTGATTTTGGTGACAAGAGCTGTCGAGTTTTACAACGGGTAAACTCGAAAAAAACTGATGAAAGATGATGTCATACAGTTTTCCATCTAGGTAATTATTTGTAATTCAAAATCGAGCGTTTCAGATTGGTGGAAATCAAGAAGGGGAAAAGTGTAATTTCACAATATTCAATCAAAACAATGTATAGTACAATGTACAGTCTTAGATAAAACGATGTAAGTACTATATGTATCTGTGTGAATATTAAATTAAATTAAATTATTAAAATATTCGTGTGTACTTACACAATAAAGTATATAGATATTAACGATGCATTGATCTCATGTTTATATATATATAGGAAAATACAATTATTTTTTCAAAGTGTTTTATCTTTCAATAAGTTACTCATGTTATTTCGATGAAATGTGTTACCTGATGAGCAAGTGTTGCACATCTTTCTTGAGATTTGATACCTACATTCTATTCTCTATATCGATGAAAGCAATATCACCTGCTTATACATATATAAAACTTTGGAGTTAAATTTTTATAATCTCTAATCATCTATAGTATTTAGTCGAAGTATTAGACAGAGATCAAAATATAAGCAGAAACAAGTCATATTAAAATGATGTATTATATTATAGTATAATTCAAATGAATCAAAATATTTGCTCATATAACCTCCACTTTCAGGACATGAACACACAATATCAATATATATTATAGTTCGAAAACAATATTAATTTTAATATGAAGCCAATAGGACATAAAACGTTCAACTTGGTGTTCATTGTCTTGGAACTTTATATTTTATAACAACAATGTCCTAGAAGTAGAGGTATATTTTGATTGGTTCTTCATGATACATTTGGGGTAGAAAATATATCAAACCAATTGAACCTGCTTTTGACAGCGAAACAATTTCCCTCGTCAATTTTTATACATGTTAAGAAAATAATACTGATAAATCCTTAATTTTGTCAGAAAAAAATTTTACCTATATAATGTACGAGAATCAGACATAAAAAACATAAAGTGTTGCTCATTCTCGTTAATTTTTCTTGTATTTCATTTCTTTCTTGGACTCTATATTTCATTTTTTTGTGTGCATTGCCTGAAATTTAGTCAATAGCATATAACACGTATTTCCACAAAACGTTTTCAATTATCACATAAATAAGAAAGCAATCAGAAATTATTGTTATTATTTTACAGGATCAATAAATTATGTTATGTTATGTTATTAAAATGAAATTTATCTTCTGAGGAATATTTCTGAATAATCGAAAAAATATGTTGATTAAAAACTCCTCTCTGAATATAATATTCTTGAGAGAATATGCATGAGTATTACTCAAGTAGAAATATAAGGACAATTTGAATTGTATCCTGGGTTGAGTGAATCCCATGCGGATAATTGGAATACTTGGTAACATCGACCAGCCGACCAAGATGCGAATCGCTAGTTAGAATAACGTGTTAAAATGAGAGAAAGTTTGGAAGGCACAAATTTTTTATTTTCTTTGTTTCATTTCGTTAAATCTGAGTGAATTCTGAATTTCTTGATCGGTCAATTTGAGTAATCGAGTGATTTCTAACATAAGGGGGTAGTGTCAAGTAACCGTGCAAGTAACGGTGACTGTGTTAGCTTTTCATTAGAGATACAATCTCATAATTTTCATACGACGACAAAAATTTTGTGAAAGAGTAACCAGTTCCTAGGCGAATCAGTTCAATGTCCAATCTGGTTCAGCGCTCGAGTCATTATTGTGCTCTTTCAAAAACCATTCACGAAAAACTCATTTGGTTAACCGGTAACGAAATTCAAAACAAACTTTTCTGTTGATACTGCCTGCTACATTTCAATCAAAAAGCCCTTTCGTTTCGACTGGATACGATAACTTGAAATTCCTTGTTTTACGAGTAAACATGAAATTTCTAAAAAACATATTCATCCGGCTATAAAATCTAAATTGTTCGTGAAACAAAATATTGTAAATACCTACTATGTACAGTGCTCAACGCAAATTCATAACAGTGTTAATAATGAGGTTAGGGAAAATCGTAAAATGATAAAGTATCTAGTGAACATGATCATTTTCGACACAAGAGCATTTAGGGGAAACAATGAAAGTGTTAATACTGACATTCGAGGAAATTTGGGGGAGCTTGTTGAAGTCGCCATGACGTCAGACGAAGTTTTTAGAATATATTTCCGTTCCGTCTGTATTTTGCAAATTATATCGAAAACCTTTCAGAATGATTAAATTGATTCGGTGACCAAAATTTTGAGGCAAATAACATTTATAACGAAATGGACAGTGTTTTTACTGGGAATTTTGTATTCATTATTCAATTAATAACTGATACTGTTGTAGATTTTTTCTGTTTAATTTCCATAAAATGAATGTTTTGTTACTGAAATATATGTTTTTAGTTATGTTGAATATACGGCCTAATAAAAAGCGTCACTTCGACTTCTGATAATAACATTTTTAAATCTGATTAATAAGTGAGAGGAACTATTCGATCTATAATGTTCCTTAAAACTCAAAATGTTGAATTTTCACCTAAATTCAATACTGAAATTCGATTCAAACCAAAATTATTGAATTAATCAAACTACAATTCAGTTATTGGCTGAACCCTACATATAAGTGTTTTCAAGAAATCGTGGAGGAAAAACTACTTTTGTCAATAAATCTTCAAATTAATGAGTATGACTACTTCAAACCTTATGCTAGCAAGGCACTCGAAATTTTGCAACAAGCTTGAAATGCTTATTTCTTATATATGCGTAAAAATGCAACCCTTTCGAAAGATCAATTACCGAAATTTTCATTATGGCATCTTCCATATTTTTCTTGAATTATCCTTGGTCTATATTTGATTATACTGATGATATGATCAGCTTTATATTTCGCACAGTTCCAGGCTGTGTTTTTTTCAAAGCCTCTGAAAACTCGATCCTATCGGTTCTGTGGTATCGGAGATATTTGATAGTCGCCTTTCGATATCCTTTTCAATTGCTCTATGGTTCTGGTTCACTGAGGAACATGAAATTTCACGGAAGGCTTCAAATTGTCGTATTTCAAGTGAGTGCGTAATTTCATTCAAGTCAAACTCATAGTTTTGAAATAAATAGAAAATCAACATTTCTAAAAGACATATTCACTAAAATCTTGGTCAGATTTTACCAGTTAACGAACTTCGCGATACGAAACCACCCAAGTACACTTGACGAGACGAAGGATCGTCTCGAATGTTTCGTGTATACGAACACGCAAACAGATTTACATTTGAAGACGAATTCATCAACAGGGGGTCGAAACTTAAACTTCGACCACTCAAAAATCGGTAAGATTATGACAAAGTTTAGCCCTAAAAATGATGAAATAGGAACACCTGCTACAATGATCGACTCTGGCGTTGGCATAAATACATATTCCAAGTACACGACTTGTTCTGCATCTTGCGAGATCCGACGAATATGCGATTTTGACCCATATTGATATACAAAGATTTTGATATTTATCTCGCATCTTACGAGATCCGTCTTAGTGGCAACGTTGAACGGATCTCATTGCCACGCGGTATACAATGTATATAGGGTATATAGGAAAGGATCTCGGATTGTTGGTTTATAAGACATGGACCTCGTAGCGTTGAAATTTTACAGGGATCTCGTAATCACATTTTCGAAGTATATATATATATTTATATATATATATAAATATATATATATATATATATATATATATATATATATATGGGAAAAGTGGAAATAAAGCCATTGGTGATTAGCTGCAATGGGCTGGTACATAGAAAAACCGTTGAGCACTTGCGTGAGATGGATCTGCCTTCGAACACCATAACTTGGATGCAGAAGGCCTAATATTGGCAACCGTCAGCATAATACGACAAGTACTTTTTCCACACTAATCAGTCGGATTGTTCTTGGCGCTTTTGCCCGAGTAATCCGAGAGGAACCACATTTTGTGTGAAATGTAAAAAAAAAAAAAAAATATATATATATAATGATATAAGGTCTATGCTCTGAGTCTGAAGTCTGTGCTTCTCTCGAATTTTTCGTTCTATGTTGATCTTATGTAGGTTATGTATAATAAAGCAGACTTTTTTAATGTTTAGAGAAAGATTTATTTTATCTAGCTATTCTTTCGTTTACTTGCTCACTGTCAATCCTATTTCACCAACATTTTTTATCTTTACAGGACAATTAAATAATACAAATAATAATCATGAAGTGATGAGCTATCATTAAAAAAAATATATAAACTAGTTATTTCTCATTAAAGGTCAATCAATATCAGTACTAGATAACTTTCAAAATTGAGCAATTTACGTCACGTCTATAATAACACGAGTACTTGATGAGAAGATTCCTTTTCTAGTTTATATGTTCTTGAAATTCAAGAATAATGCTATCTAAACAAATCAGCAGGTTGGCGATCAGATCGTCTCACAATTATATTTTCAACCGTACAATATGTTCTTCCTCTATTCTTCGTAGAAAAAAGAGAATAAATCCTATTATAAGAACCTGGGAAATCTTAAAACAAGATGTCCAAAATATGGGGTCATCTTTTGAAGAAAGTGAAATGAGGGCTCACAATTCATTTCCCTCCCACACAGATATTTTGGTTATTGGAGGAGGTATAATGGGAACTTCCACTGCATATTGGTTGAGGGAAAAATCAGGTTTACGAGGAGTGAATGTTACAGTTGTTGAAAAAGATCCTTCAGTAAGAACTCTGACCGAATAAAATAATAAATAATTACTTGTAATGTGGTTTTCTTTTAGTTTTCTAAAAGTACAACTTGTTTATCGGTTGGAGGCTTGAGACAGCAATTCTCATTACCAGAAAATATACAGATGTCCTTATTTGGAGCAGAATTTCTGAGAACCCTAAAAGATCGTTTTGGTGAAGATGCTGACGTATGCTTCACACCCAATGGATACTTGACTTTAGCTGGTGAAGATGGTGCTCACCAATTGTTAGATAATCATAAACTGCAGAAATCTTTAGGTGCAAACAACATCATTTTGAATAAGAAACAACTGGAGGAAAGGTGAACATACTACTAGAGTAATAAATTTTATCAAACTCTAAAGAGGTTAAATTTGTTTTTATTATTCAAGGTTTCCTTGGATGAACACAGATGGCATTGAACTAGGTTGTTTAGGTATGGAAAAAGAAGGTTGGTTTGATCCTTGGTCTCTACTGAATCTGATGAAGAGGGGTGCAACAGATTTAGGAACCCGATTCGTCCATGGGGAAGTAACCAATTTCTTGTTTACTGAAACTAATGTTTCAGTCTCAGGTGACGAGGAAAATACTCAATATACAGGATCAAATGAAGTTGTTGTGAGTGATTTTCTATTTTATTTTCTCATGATCTGGAAGGGAATGTCAACAAAGCAATACATTTCCACATGATAAGTAAGCTTCAACTTTTAGTGTTTATTCACTAGAACTTGACTCTTAATTTATTTTGTTTGATTAAATGGCCATTATATTTGAAGAAGTTTGAAGAATATGATCTACTTCAAGGTAAAATTGCCTAATGGAGAGGAAAAAACTATTACATTTTCTATATGTGTAATTGCTACTGGTAGTGAAACTAATGAAATAGCCAAATTAGCTAAAATAGGAACAGGAAAAGGCATTTTATCTGTACCTGTGCCAGTAGAAAGAAGGTAAGTTTAATTTTATTACTATGGCATAGTCATTTATTTAAATTTTTCAGGAAACGCTATGTATATAGGTTCTTGTGTCAGGGTGAACAACCAGGTATAAATTCACCAATGACAATTGATAAAACAGGTACCTATTTTAGACGAGAGTGCCTAGGTGGATCTTTTATCTGCGGATTGAGTCCTCTTCCTGAAGAGGAACCAGCAACTGATAATTTAGATGTAGATTATAATTATTTTGATTCATCCATATGGCCTATTCTTGCTGAAAGGGTGCCAGCATTCAACTGTGTGAAGGTAAATTCAAATTTATGTGAGGTGCAATCTGTTGTTGCTTTTTTTAATGCAATTTGCTGCACTTAAGCGCTATTTCCCTTTTGTTTTGAAAGCAAAAAATGATAATAATAATAACAAGCTTTATTTTGAATGATCTCCACATATAACATTAAAGCTACACAAAACATCAAACAAAATAGCGTCAAATATTACATCTTTGAATATTAATACTTATTTCCTAAACAATCGTTTCTCTATAACCAAAACCAAAATTCACCTATCGAAAAACTCCCTTATGTTATAGGGTTCCCTTTCTATCAAGAGTGTTTTTACTCTTTTGACGAGTTTCTTACCGTTACTGACCTCTTTAATTTCATTTGGAAGTTTATTAAAAAGTTTCATGCACATATATGAAGGATTCCTCTCTGTGATAGTTAAACGGTGTATTGATAATATGAAATCTAGTGTTCTTGTATTATAACATGATTCTACATTGTTCCCTGTGAACCTCTTCTTGTTTCTACTTCTAATGACCTTTAGGTTTCTGATCATTTATATCACTGGTGGTATTGATTGTTTATTGGGCAGAAGAACCCCCATTGAACTATTATCCAAGCTTGACCCAGCTAATCTAACAAAAGACTCATTATCCAAGGTTTGTGAGTTTATGCTCCATGTTAACAGAGCGCCTGAGTAATTCTTGTAATTTTTTTCTGTGCACACCTATTTTTCAGGAGCTCAGCTTAATGCATAATGTTTCCATTCTAATTCACCAGGAATTCCCTAATGTTAACATTTAGAATGAAAAAATATGCAGAATGTGATTCAGAAAGGCATATAGACCTAATTCTCAGTTTTATAATGGAATTAATTATTTACTTCTTTAAAATAATAATAATTGGTCTTTATTTTCTTGAATAGATAAAAAATAAATTCATACTATCCGAATTTTCAGTTAACCGATGAGGATGCCCTCACACTGTACCCCGGACATATAGAATTGCTAATTTGCTCACTTACACTTGGCCGCTCAAATGAAAGTGTCCTTGTATTTTTAATACAAGGCCGAATGTGAGTATGCAAATTAGCAATTCTCTATGCAGTAAAACTCCAGTTATCAAGGGTAACGAATCAGATAACTTAAAATTCGGATAGCATAAATTTATTTTTTATCTATTCAGGAAAATGTATACCAATATTTTAAAGAATGATTATTTTTTTATAGAAGTAAATAATTAATTCCATTACAAAACTGTGAAATAGGCCTATATGCATTTCTTTATCACATTTTCCATCTTTTTTCATACAAATAACCTTTTTTTTTACAGTGCCAGAGTGGTTGGAGTGGGTATTATGACTACAATTATTATGATCAAAATGGCATAATTGGTATACATCCATATTACGGCAATTTCATTTTTGCTACAGGCTTCAGTGGTCATGGTGAGTATGGCATTTAATCTTTCGGGAATTGACGTTATTTAACTAGATGCACATATACCTAGGTATTCAACAAGCTCCAGCTGTTGGACGTGCAGTTGCCGAACTGATTTTAGATGGAGGATTTAAAACTATAGATCTAACTCGATTAAGTTTTGATAGAATAATTGTAAATAAGCCAATGTATGAAGTAGCTATCGTTTAAAATGTATAGATATGTATATTAATAATTCTTGACAAGTAACTTTATCTGTCCTCTCCTAAATATCTTTAGGTTTTGAATTTACACCTGATATCACTTGCTATACAAGTCAGATATCGAAGAAAGGAAATTATAAGGAAAATAACAACTATTTTCTAGGCAACTTTTGAATCCCCTAATAGACCTTGTTCAGGATTATAAAAATTGCTATTATTCAACTTTCAGAAGACAAAATTCACCATTTGATTCATGAAGTTTTAAGGAAAAAACGTAATTATAATGTTCTTTATATTTTGTCCTATAGTAAAAAAATCAATTTTGTTCATTTACCCAAATTCACTACAATTTGTCTTCTATTAGTCAGGTATGGTCGATGGTAGTGTAGATACCTAAAAGAGTATTTCTTAGAGAAAAATATGATAGGCCTCTAACCAATGTGAAAACTCACAAGAAATTTTTTCAGTAACGCCATTTTTACATAAAAAAATACTTTTATTTTCGCTTTTTCCAATCTATATATTGAGTAATTATTCATGCTACTTTTTCTTGTTTTATATATGAATGAATATATTTATTTTGACGTTTTCTTTTGTTGTATGCTCTCGCTCTGTATATTGAACATAAGAAATAAAGATTATTATTATAGTACATATCGCAACTCGGTAACTAAGTCTGTTTTTGAGCATCCGATTTTTGCATTTCCTGAAAATTTACAATTTTGGACAAACCGCGTTTTGCAAGTCTGCTCCTCACATTATAGTTGGATGGTGCTCGAGTTCATAGCTCTGAAAAAATTTTGCAATGGCTCAGAAAACATTATTTTCAAATATGGAATGATAGCTGTGCGATTTAGACTTGTAGCATGGTCTCTGAGGTCCCTAGATCTCAATTATCTTAATTATATAATTCTAGGATAGAAGCACATTGTACTTCAATACAAATTAGATAGATTGCAATTCTTCAAGAATTTGGGAGATCCATGGGTTAATTTTTTTGTTTTGCAATGCTAGTCGTTTAGAGGAGAGGACTACCCTTCTAGTATCTTCCTACCACTAATAATAATAATGTTTATTAACCCATTTCTGGTGAAGTTTAGACACCATATGAGTAATCTGTATTTCTTTAGTTAACTTTTGTTATTTTTTTGAATATCATTGAGATCAACATTAGTATAATCACCTCTACCAATATTTTCCAAAGTATTATTGATGTGCAGGATATGGATCCCAAAGGTCTATAGCGATCGTTTCTTTTCCAACCAACCACTGCATCTTTTATTTGTTTGTTTCAGCTTTGCCCTGAACACCTTATTTATTCTAAGTGATTATTTATTTCTATTCAAAATATTTTGACATTACAGGTACAATTTGTTTTCATGATGTTTTGTTTTAAATTTATTCATTGATAAATTAAGTCCAATGTTGAAATGTTATATACCTGGAAATGTTATTGTCACTTTGATATCGATAAAAAAGGTGCATCCTTTTTTATCGGATAAAAACTTCTCTTCCTCAATATCTAGAAAAACTGTCATTTAGTCAGTCAGATTTTTGAATTTTAAACATATAGTGCTTTTATTTTGAATTGGTGTGGAAATTATTTAACTTTGTTGATATAAAAACCCAAAAGATGAATCGTTTTGGTGAAGTTTCGACTGAGCAAATTACGACAAATATCGAGAAATCTATACCGCAATCTATTATTGTTGTTGTTCATCCATATATTCTGTCGTTAATTTATCTTGCCAAAAAACACTGGAGCTTTTCTTTCATCAGATAAGTTTCTCTTTAACTCAAAGTTTTGCCAATCACTAAATTTGCTCAATAAACTGACATTAGATAAAATCGCTCCACCTCCGGTGTTGCGATTTTATCATGTCAGTTTTTCTTGTAAAATTAGTGATTGGCAAAACTGTTTTGTTGCAAACAGAAATTTATTCGATAAAAAAAAACTCTTGTGTTTTTACTGTTGATACAATTAAAATTGAATCATTTGTCCCTTCCTTTTTTTGTCACCTCCAAATTCGAAGTGCTTATACCTCTTCAAAGGTACTTGTTTCCTGTACTTACATAATACATCAGATATTGAAGATATTCACAAATTTTGCTGATGATAAATCTTTTATGAATTTCTATGATGTCATTAATAGGACTTGTGTAATAATCTGAGAAAAATTTTGTAAGACTTGGATGAGGAGGTTTTGGTTTATGACACTGATCAATCAGAAGAAATAGAAGAACAAGTTGGTTCTTCCTGACTCTGAGCAGAATATTATTCAATCGGACTCTAGCTATTTGCATTTAAAGGAAATGGTGAAATGTTAGTTTATCCTTTTCATAGAAAAAACTCTACACCAATCGATAGAAAATTAGTTTGCACAACTTAATGATGAAACTAATAGGTGTTGGAAGAGAAAGAAATGATGGGGTATGAATAACTGGTATTGGTTATCCAATAATGCTATATTAGCCTCGCATTGTTACATTTACAAATCAATATATTTATTCAATTCTTGCAAAATCCACTAGAGAAAGGGATGTCAAATCAGCAGACAGAATTCTTAGCTAATAATTTTTTTTTAACTACTATATTTTGCTGGTCTATACAAAGAAAGGAAAATAAATCTCAATAACTTATGAGACTTTGGAAGGTTTGGAGTGAAAATTTATTCATATCACCGTATGCAGCTACAGGGCTGTTATTTTTTCTTTATATTACAAGTAGGTACCTGTAAAATTGTCAATTTAAAATTATTTGGTAATTTCAACATAGTTGTGGTTTTTTTTTGGTATCCAATTTTTGAAAAACTTCACTTTCAAGTTAAAACAATTTTGCAGAAAAACTGTCAGCGCAAAAATGTAAAGCACCAGTTTCAATTTAATTTTTTGTGCTCATTTCAAATATGTCTATGGATTTTCAAAATTCCTATATACAGGGTGTTGTTTCAAGCGATAATATAATTTCTTAATTTTTGTTAACCTGGACGCAGATTTTTCTTGCAGTTGTTAAGTAATTCATTTGAGCATTAAATACAAAACATATGTGCCAAATATGAAGAAAATATACAGGGTGATTCGCTCATTCAGGCCTCAGGTAATATGAGTAAAATTCAGAAAAACCTCTGTATATCAGTTACTGAGACGGTCAGAGAGAATGTAGTATATCTAGAACCTCTTTGGTGCCCTCTATTTCTTCAACCATTAACAAGATAAAATATGAGTTTTTACTTTAATTGTTGGTAATGTCTAGGAGTTATAAGAATTACAACATTTAAAAGATATTAAACATGAAAAAGGTTTTATTTTCAATAAATCTGGTAAATTTTCAACAAGACTACAATAAAACAAAAAATATATAAGAGTCAAATGAAAGTGGGGTAATTATATTATATACATACTGTTTTATTTACATAACAAAAACATTTATATTTTTAGTATGAAGTTTTTATTTTGGTCCAAGCATTTCCTCTGGTTTGACCCAATCCTTAAATTGTTGTTCAGTTAAATATCCTAATTTGAGAGCAGCTTCTTTGAGTGTTGTTCCTTCCTTATGTGCAGTCTTAGCAATTTTAGCAGCTTTATCATAACCAATATGTGGATTTAAAGCAGTAACTAGCATCAAACTTTCATGAAGGATTTGGGCAATTTTCTCCTTGTTTGCTTCAATACCATTTGCACAATGTTCAGTGAAAGCTTTAGTACTGTCCCCTAATAAAGAGACAGATCTTAGAACATTAGCAACCATCATAGGTTTAAAGACATTGAGTTCAAAATGTCCATTAGATCCGCCAATTGTTGTTGCAACATGATTGCCCATAACTTGAGCTGCTGCCATAGTGATGGCTTCACACTGAGTGGGATTCACTTTGCCAGGCATGATAGAACTACCAGGTTCATTTTCTGGCAAGCTGAGTTCACCTAGTCCACAACGGGGTCCTGATGCCAAAAACCTAAAAATATATTTTTTTTTTACCTCCAAAAAATAAAATCATAAGAAATTTGGAAAATTTGTATAATTTTTAAACAAGCTCTTTATAAATGATTGTAACACCGTAGTAGCCTGTGAATTATTTTTTGTCAGTCCTTACATAGAATTTTGTTATGAAATTGATATCTGTGACAATTGTATTTTTAATTCTCAATAAAAGTTTGTGAACCTTCTACTTCCAATTTCGTCGAAGTTATTGAACTCTGTAATAACTTATGATTCAGAACAAAAATATTTATGGTGATGTACTATTGTTGCAACAGTATATTTGCCAATGGCAAATGAATTTATTTAGTAGAGGCGTGTAAAAATTAATATCAGGCGAAATATCCCGATGTTCAGATTCGAGGAACACCTTTAAAAGCCCACATCAGAGCTCTTATATACAGATTTACACAGATTGGAGACATTACCAAAGGAATATCGACCGGAGACCATAAGCTTCTGAAGAAGTTGTTGAAGGTTTAAAACACGAGTTGAACGAAACCGTCAAACATCTTCCTTTCCAACACAAAGAGATAGATTGGGGAAAAACGCATTCATACGTTTAAAAAAATGCACAAGTAGTTTACTGTGAGGATTATTATTATCTTGGAAAGAACTGAAATAAACATTGGTCATAGTTCGGTAATACATGAATATTAGTTATTTACTATACAAGTGGAATAGAGGCATCATTACTATATGAGTGTGTAAGTTGCAAAGGAGTGCGTAGCATGAGTTATGTAAGCACACAAATATAGTAATGATGCAGTATCACACATGTATAGTACGTTTTATCTACAACTGCCTATAATCCACACAACGTTGTAATTAACTATTGTGAAACTAAACTGAGAATATCATAGTTGAAATCAAATGCCTTGAGATCACCGAAATACATTGACAACCACTTAACGCCAATCAAGTTTGATTGTAAACAACGCCTTTCAAGTGAAATTTTTGTATGGTATTTGATGTGTTTGGTCGAAATTGGTATTTCAGAAAGACTTTCATCCTATATAGAAGTAGCAGTGCCGGTTATTGGTTAGGTACAAATTCATTTATTGTCTTAATTCTTCTCTGAAACAATGTGTTAAGCAATGAAATTTGAGTTGGGTAATGAGTTTCATTACATAACGCAAGTGCAGCAAATTCAGTGGTCTAATACCTTCAAAATGAAGCAGTCCTGGATTGACAGCTTTTATAAAATAATCTGTTAAAAACCTCATATATGAACAAAATTGAATAAATAAATGATTTATTCTCGATTACATCAGCTTAATGATGAATTAAAGCAAGAAAACATTCAAACTTATTTGATTTGATATTTAAAATGTACAAAGAAGAAAGTGTGGTTATGTTTGCGATGGACACAGTTTCATTCAATCTTAGAACATTAATAAGAGGAACGGAAACTGCCTTGTAACTGATTCATTTGTTTTGATGCCAACATTCGTCACTCCTTGTCTGGGGGACACTATAGCAGTAGCATAACATAATTTGATTGATTTTGAAATTATCAATTGGTGCTCAAAAATAGTTTACAATGTGACTTACTCATAAAAATTCTTTCGTGTTTCAAAAGGGTCAATGTTTTTCTCGGTTTAATGCTTTAGTTATTGTGAAGTTATGAAAAAAGGATTCCTGATAAAGCATTCAACAATCAAATCAGGATTCTCCACTCCTATGGCTCGCCCACACAATCAGCTAGCTCGATTATGATTGGTGACACTAAACTTCGATCTCTCTTGTATTCGGGATCGAGTACAAATGTTTACTTTCCATTCCTTCTATATATATTATAAGCATTCAATGATCTAATAATACATAGATGCGCCTTTGAGCAGTAGTGCAGTGTAAAGCATAGATTCACGACATTAAAGACAAAAAGATTAAGCCCTGGGTCACGTGACCACGAGGGAGTGGATGAAGATTTTGAATTTCATTTCATTCTATATCAATTTTGTGGCTTGAATCAAAGAAGAAACAGTATTTATATGTAGCAACAAAATGAGAATAATTCAAAGGTAACTTGGTTACAGTCATTTATAGAGACCCTGTATAAAATTCTATTATAATGTAGAAAGATTAATCAAAATAAGAAAAATCTCATATTTACCTCAGGTCGTTAGCAATTTTCATAATTGACACAGCAACTGTATTCAAAGCTCCAGAGACTTCTACCAAAGCATCATGTGCTGCAAGTGCTTCAAATTTATTTGGTGCACTTACGAAAGGGAGTCCAGTTTCTTGTGCAATCTGTGATGCACATTTCTCTGCAAAACCTTTTCTTGTATTTAAACCAGTTCCAACAGCTGTTCCTCCAATTGCAAGCATGTATAGTCTTGGTAATGTATCAGCTACCCTATCAATACCAAAAGTAAGCTGCTGTACATATCCACTGAATTCTTGACCCAAAGTTAATGGAACAGCATCTTGAGTATGAGTTCTACCAATTTTGATAATGTCTTTGAATTCTTCTGATTTTTTCTGTAGTGAATCTCTTAACATTTTGAGACCTGGGAATAGAACTCTATGAATTTCCATGGCTACTGCAATATGCATAGCAGTTGGAAAAGTATCATTACTACTCTGACTTTTGTTGACATGGTCATTTGGATGGACAGGATCTTTTGAACCTAATTGACCACCAAGAATTTCAATGGCTCTATTGCTGATTACCTCATTGGTGTTCATGTTGGTTTGGGTACCAGAACCAGTTTGCCAAATTACCAGCGGAAAATGATCTTTGTACAGCTTTCCTGATATAACTTCATCAGCAGCCTTAACTATTGCATCTGATATTTTGGTGTCTAGACCATAATCTTTGTTTACGATTGCTGCTGCTTTTTTCAATATTCCCATGGCAACAATAACAGGATACTAAAAAAAATCGAAAATAGCTCTATCAAACTCGACTATTTCCATTCTTGTATAGCAATTAAAAAGTAAATTGCAACCATTTGATCACTATAACCTTTGGTTGTTTCAATAACCATCAAGGAAAGTAAATCTTTGTTCATTTGCCTATTCAAGTATTATCAAGGTTTCCTTATATTAGATTATTAGAATGAAAGTTAGAACGAAAAAATGATATGAATTATCTTTTCAATCACTATATAGAATGGAAATAGTCAAGTTTGATCAAAGTTTTTTTGATTTTCATGTATATTCAATAAAATATGTTACCCACTGGCATTCTCTCACGTTCTCCCCCAATAGGGAAATTGATAGTTGATCTAACAGTTTGGGCTCCATAATACTTATCATTGGGCACCTTGAGTTCACCAAAAGTGTCTTTTTCAATTCTATATCCTTCCTTAGCCGAAGAAGCCTATGAACATAAAAGGTAAGTCATTAATGAAAAGAATGAATAATTAACTCGCTATAATAATTTCAAAAGAATTGTTGAAAAGAACGTTATTTTTAACTTTTGTATAAGGCTGGGATGGTGATATAACTTACCATTTGAACAAGTCGAATGTTATTGGAAATGGTTGAAGCTGCATATATACAACGTATGCTGCTAGTAAGCCTACTGTAACTAATGCGTGATAAAGCCATAACTTTTGTTGAAATTCTTAATTACTAAACCCGATAACGAATTTGAACTGAACCGGTCTTGTCTTACGTCAGTGAAGATCCGTGGATCACGTTTGACAGAAGGATGGCTAACCAAGAACTGTCAAATTTCATTAACTATTTTCTAATTGTCATATTTCGTAGCTTTCGGGAGCTAGATAGCGATACACTAATATAATTTTTCTCTTAATTGTCATTATCTTGAATTTTCTTTGAGTTAAAGTTATAGGTATGATGACTAATATTTCATTTCCTTCTGCAAAAAATTGTTTTCTCTATATGGAAACAGAATCGAAAGATTAACCTCTTTCCATTTTGGTTTGGTTATAATTTTTTCAATATAAAGAAATTCGTGACACGAAGACTGTGAAGATCGAAGGGGTCGGAGTATCTACTTATCTCTGGGTCGGACAAGGTCGAAAGATGTTCTAAACCGACTTCTATATATATTTTCCCAAAAATGAATCTTTGGAATCGGTAAAGGAAAACATTTTTTAAATCCAAGTAAAATTTTCAATGTTTATGTTTCGGAAACTACATTAATCTTTCGAGATATTTAGCGTTGAAAGTGGGAATAATAAGCATAAAGTGCAAACAAATTTTCAGTTGAATTTGATGATGACATCAAATTCAACGTTACAGGTTTTGATCTTATAGGTAAGTCTGCTTTAATCTTACCTCATATTCGGAACACTTTTCAAACTTTCTTTGATCCTTGTCGGGTTCTTCAGTCAACATTATAGATATATTAAATATATCTAGGATTATAATCGGAATTATAAGTGGAATTATCACAATTAAAAATATAACGAAATTTAACGTGACAAAAGTTTGTTAGACAGATCAATTTTATTTTATTTAACTTATTCCTTCATTCGGTATTTTGCCCACTCTCAAAAATTGATGATAGATGCCATATTGTAGTGTGATTTTAACACCGTAACTAAACTCTTACGTTGACACTAGACAAATTTCTTCAGGAAACTAAAGTAGGTACCTAGTAACCAAAAATGTTTCACTAGTAGTGAACATCTTTGCTAGTAACAGTAGTACCTAATCTATTTTCTTGACTCATGAGTCATGAACATACTCTCGGCCAATTTTTATGAGAAATCATTTCACTCTTATGTACAGGGTGGGCAAATAAGAGAGGTAAGCGGCTATATCTCAGGATCCACTCATCGTAGAGACTTGCGGTAAAAATTTTTAACACTAAAGTGTACAAGGAAAGACACCGGAAATTGTTTTGAAGTTCATACTTCTACCGCTAGGGGGCGTAATAGCGACCGTCGAATAGAAAAATGAATTTTACTCGAAAATGTTTCAAATGAAGTTGAAGAAAAAATAATATCACTATAATCCTTGAAGAATTCTTTATCTTTTTGAATAGTCACTTTCGATTTTACGACATCAAATAAGGGTAGGTGAAAGGGAGAAATCTGACATTGAAATGCCTGTAACTTCAGTTTGGCTCAACATTTTTGAGCCAATTAGATCTCGTCTGGAAGATAATATCCTGTTGATTGAGGACAAAATATACTCATGATAAATTTGTTTTTGCTGCTGTCGATAGGGGGCGCTAAGTCAGAAGTTCATTGTTTTGTTCATTTCACTCCGAAATTTCAAATGTAATGATAGGATTTTCTTAACAGAAACAGAAATTCCATCAAATTTGCACGAAAAAACCTGAATTGCTACCTTCAGGTTTTTTCATGCAAATTTGATGGAAATTCCATCAAATTTGCAATTTGAAGGTAGCAATTCAGGTTTTTTCGTGCAAATTTGATGGAATTTCTGTTTCTGTTAAGAAAATCCTATCATTACATTTGAAATTTCGGAGTAAAATGAACAAAACAATGAACCTCTGACTTAGCGCCCCCTATCGACAGCAGCAAAAACAAATCTATCATGAGTATATTTTGTCCCTAACCAACAAGATATCATCTTTCAGACGAGATATAATTTGCTTAAAAATGTTGAGCCAAACTGAAGTTACAGGCATTTCAATCCGACAGATTTCCCCCTTTCACCGACCCCTATTTGATGTCGAAAAATCGAAAGTGACGATCCAAAAAGATAGTGAATTTTCCAAGGATTACAGTGATGTTATTTTTTCTTCAACTTCATATGAAACATTTTCGAGTAAAATTCATTTTTCTACTCAACGGTAGCTATTAGCCCCCTAGCGGTAGAGGTATGAACTTCAAAACAATTACCAGTGTGTTTTCTTGTACACATTAGTGGTAAAATTTTTTACCGCAAGTCTCTACGATGAGTGGATCCTGAGATATAGCCGCTTACCTCGCTTATTTGCCCACCCTGTACATTGGTCTCGTTCAAGGATAGTATTTTATTTTTATTGATTATATTAATTTTACTCCTCAAGGTTCTCCTCTTTCGACACTACTCTTCAATTTCTTTTGCCATGATATCATCCGAGAAAATATGAACTCCCTTTACATTTTGCAATTTGCAGACGACACAACTCTGGTATCCCATGCAAAAACATTAAAAACTTGCACACAGAAGCTTCAAGAACTCCTTGATGAACTCTCCAATTGGTTCCGGAAATGGAGAATGAAGATTAATCCAGACAAGTCGCAGTTTATAATTTTCGACCACAAAATCTCTCCTGCATCACCAACTTTGAAGATTAATGGAAAAAGCATAAAACCTGTACCTGCAATCAAATACCTTGGAATGAACATTGATTGTAAATTGAACTTCAACCTACACACCAAGTTGATGAAGAGAAAAACAATATCAAGAGCCAAATATTTTTCCAAATTAGTTTACAGAAAGCAAGGCATTAACATCAAAAGTGCATCAATAATATATAAAACAATCTGTAGACCTTTATTAGAATACGCACACCCAGTGTTTGCCAACTGCAAGCCTCCAGCAATTCATAATCTCACAGTAGCAGAAACCACCGCATTGAGAACCATAACCCGAATGAGACATCCTAGAAATCCACTTCATAATCCTCCAAACAGTCTACTTTATCTGAATACCAGAATAGAACCTATTGAGATAAGAATGAGCAGACTGAATAAGGCATTCTATAATAGGTTACTCCAGTTGGATGAAGTGATTTCTCAATACCAGGAAGACAGAAGGAATACATCTAAGAGAAAACATCCAGAACTCCCACTTATAGCAAAGATCAAAAGTTTGATATGAAAAAAATGAAGAAATAATAATAACCTTTTACCTTAAACAAATTCAATGTACCAAAAATTGTTAAAATACAGGCTGAAGGACCCTTGGTCGATGGCCAGTTGCATTTATGCAATAAAGTACTGTTATTATTATTAATTTTAGGGGAGGTCGAGTCTCGACTTAACTCTTCAGTTCAATTGTTCAATGTTTTCTATGGACATCTGAAAATTACAGTGACTATATTACCACAGTGGCGACAACTGGCCATAAAACCTTAGAATATAGATAGATTATTAATGTTCTAAGCATAAAACTGTCAAAAGTCCGCCATGTTTCGTCAAGACGTTTTTGGCGGTATTTTTGAATTGTATATCGGTAACTTATATATCGGCAATATTTCATATTATGAGTCTCAATTTCTTCAGAAAGTAACATTATGTTTCATGAATTCGATCCAAGGTACGACATTGCAAATGAACTGAATCGTGCTATCTATTTTTCTAAAGATACAGATCGAAAATATTGGTTATTATAATGTCTTTCAATGATTAACACTGGGTTACTTTTAATTTTATTTAATATATATAATATAACTTTGTACAACTTACAATTTGGTATGGTTTTGGAACTTGCGTTCTTGAAGACTTAAGAAGAGAGAGGTTAACAGATGATTTTTACAGGTTATGTTATTTTACATGAACATAGAATGTTGTGCTATTACACAGAAATAAAACTTTTATCGATACATTACATTTCCTCCATCCTAAGATAAAAAAATAGAAAAATTAAATACTTTTATAAATTCAACCTATCAGGAGCCTTTATGTTCCTCTTAGGTCTGGAAATTGGTGATGATACAATTTTGTCTCTACTAACACAATTTTGAATTTTCTCATTATTATCACAAATTTTAATTTTCTCATCACTAACACAATTTTTTATTTTCTCATCACTATCATTTCTTTCTTCAATATTTTGAGTAGTTTCCTTATTTAAAATATCATTACACTTTTGTTTTACAACATTTGAATCTAACCAAGAATCTACATTTTAGATTATTGGCTTCACATTTTCAATTTTATCAGAATTGTCTATTTCTATGTCATCATAAAATCTTCCTATTTTAATTAACTGATCTAAATGTCTTTTCCATCTTAATTTTTTATTATCTAGAGGTGTACATATATATATTCTTCTACCCAATTTATTGCAAATGATTGCAATTGATTTTGTTCTAGTTATGTCTCTATAATCTTTGGTATAAATTCCTTCCCCTTCTTCAAATTCAACTTCCCTATTCCCATGATGAAACTTTATTTGTCTCTCCCTATTCAAATTTGCTTCTGACTTTGTTAAAAAATCAAGTCTTGTCTTGACCTGTCTCCCGAACATCAGTTTTGATGGAGTTTCCCCAGTTGTGCAATGAGGAGTATTACGATAAGAAAACAAATACTTATTTATCATGGATTTGAGAGATGAACCTTTCTCTCTAACGTCAATAAGTAATTTTTTTATTGCATTTTTAAAAGATTTCACGCTATTCTCCGCTGCACCATTCGTTTCAGGATGGAAGGGTGGTGAAGTGGAATGTTTAATACTGTTAAATCTACAGAACTCTTGAAAATCTGAACTTGTTAATTGAGCCCCGTTATCCGAAAAGATAATATTTGGTAAACCAAATCGTGCGAAGCAGTCCCTTAGCATATCTATGGTGGATCGTGAATCCATTTTACCCATTTCATATACTTCGGGCCACTTGGAATAAGCGTCTATAATGATCAAGAAATTTCTTCCTTGTATTCTTCTTCTTCTTCTTCTTCAGCCCGTTTGAGTCCACTCCTGGACATAGGCCTCTTCCAATCGCTTCCATGTCGTCCTACACTGTGCTGTGAGAATCCAGTTCTTTCCTGCTCGCTTTTGAATGTCATCTCGCCATCTTAACAGGGGTCTGCCAACACTTCTTTTTGTCAGTCGTGGTCTCCACTGCATGATAATTTTCGTCCACTTCACATCATTCCGCGCGACATGACCAGCCCACCGCCATTTACTTCTAGCAGCTTGTTCTACTGCGTCACTTACTCTGGTTTTCGCCCTGATATTTTCATTTGTCTGCCTGTCTCTCAAGCTGATCCCGAGCATTGCTCGTTCCATCGCACGTTGGCAGACTCGCAGTCGTTGTGCGCTTTTCTTTGTTAGGGTAACTGTCTCGAGTCCGTACAACATGACTGGTAACACGCAAGCATCAAATACCTTTCGTTTTAAATTAATTGGCATTTTAGGTTCTTTGAGGATATGTGCCAGATTCCCAAAAGCCGCCCAAGCCAGCCTGATCCTTCTCCCTATTTCGGCTGTCTGGTTGTTCTTTCCCAGCATTATGTTGTGACCAAGATAAATATATTCCTCTACAACTTCAAGCACCTTATTATCGACAGTGACACAGATATTGTCTGGGCTCATGATCTTAGTTTTTTGCAGGTTCATTTCTAGGCCTACTATTTGTGACGCTTCCTTCAGGTCAAGTAACATACTGCTAAGCTCCCCTGCATTAGTGCTCATGAGTACAATGTCGTCGGCGAAACAGAGATGATTTAGGTATCTTCCGTCTATATTGACTCCCTTCTGTTGCCATGATAATTTCTTGAAGACATCTTCCAGCGCCAAGGTGAACAATTTCGGAGAGATCGAGTCGCCCTGTCTAACTCCTCTCTGTATTGGGATCTTATCCGTTGTTGTGTTTTCATCTATTTTGACGTGGAGCGTAGCATCTTTGTAGATGTCCTCAATGAGGTTTGTATATCTTGAGTCAATCCTTGCGTTGCTCATTGCCTCCATCACCGCCCATGTTTCCAATGAGTCAAATGCTTTCTTGTAGTCAACGAAAGCGAGGTGTAACGGGACATTGTACTCTGTACATTTCTCAATAAGCGTGCGTATCGTTTGTATGTGGTCCAATGTACTGAAGCTGCTCCGGAAACCAGCCTGTTCCACAGGTTGATAAAAGTCAAACTTATTATTGAGGCGGTTGGTAATGATTTTGCTGAGGAGCTTATACAAAACGGATAGAAGGCTAATCGGTCTGTAGTTCTCGATGTTGGTTCGGTCCCCTTTTTTGAAGAGGATTATCACCTCGGCATTTCTCCATGTATCGGGAATTTTTTCCTCCTCCAGGCATCTGTTAAAAAGAATAATCAGTGCTTTCTCAAGAGTTTTACCTCCGTTCTTCAGCATCTCCACTGTAATGAGATCTTCTCCTGGAGCCTTCCGGTTCTTCATCTGCTTTAATGCCATTCTTAACTCTGCAGTGTCAACTTCCGGTATATCTTCGGAGCCCACATTTTGGACCATTTGAATTCTCGATCGGTTTGGTTTAGGTACCGATTGTCTGTAAAGTCCACTGTAAAATTGCTGGATGGTGGAAGTTATTTGCTGCCTCTCAGTAACAACTTCTCCTTGTTGGTTCTTAATTTTGTATATGAGCGACTTTCCTTTTGTTCTTTTCGACCGAAGTACTTTCATATTCATGTTGTTCTCGATAGCTTCGTTTATTGTTTGTGTGTTATACGATCTCAGGTCCTTTCTAATTGCCTTTTTCACCTTTCTATCCAGTGTTGGATACCCTGCTGAATCCCTATCCGTTTTTCTGCGTTCTGCCAATAGTTCATTGGTGTTCTTGCTAAGTTTCGTATCAGCTTTTGCCTTCATGGAGCATACACTCTTGGTAGCCACCTTAATACTGCCAACGATTTTTACGGCTATCTCGTTGAGTGTCAAATTTCTGAGGTTTTCTGTTGGTTCCAACTTCTTGTTGATTTGTGCGTTGTAGTCTTCTATTTTCTCTTTTAGTTGGTTCGAGGTTGGTCGAATGATTTTCTCCATTTGTTTTTTCCTTTCCAAGTGAGTGTTTATACTTATGGTGGCTCTAACTATTCTATGATCACTTCCGGTGTTGAAACGATTGAGGACCGATACGTCGGTACAGAGTTGTTTATCTGTAGTGAGGATATAATCTATCTCATTTTTTATTGCGCCGTCTGGACTTCTCCAAGTCCATTTCCTTTGAGGCTGCTTCTTAAAGAATGTGTTCATGCAGTACATTTGTTCTTTGTTCAGGAAGTCAAGCAACATTTCGCCTCTAATGTTTCGTGTCCCCAGTCCAAAGTTTCCGATGTTCAGACCGTCTGTCGCTGTTCTCTGTCCTACCTTGGCATTAAAGTCACCCATTATGATCTTGAATTTGGTGTTCTCTTGGTTCTTAGCTGTCGTTAGGTCTTCATAAAATTGTTCGACGTCTTCGTCTGTTGATGCGGATGTGGGGGCGTATGCCTGTATGATCTGTATGCTTTGTACTCTGTTCAGATGCAGCATGATATAGATAACACGATCTGATATGGCTTTGCTCTTAGTGACAAGATGTTTTATTCTGCTATTGACCATGATCGCCACTCCTCCTATGTGGTGACCTGTTTCTGAATTTCTTTGAAAAAGTACATGGCCAGATTTCAGAATCATATTGGCCTCGCCTTTCATTCTGGTCTCACTAATTCCAAGTTTATCCCATTTGATGGTTTGAAGTTCTTTTTCTAGACTTAATAAGTGCTCTTCTAGTCTCATTGTGCGAATGTTGTATGTTGAAACCAAGATGTTCCTGTTGGTTTTCCGTTTTTTATCTGGTACTGCCGAAGTTCTGCCTCCCCTAGAATCCTTGAGGCTGACTGATAAATCAGTGCGAGATTCTGAGCGCTTAGCTCTACTCGCCTGGGGTATTTCTGTTTTGTATTTCGACATTTTCATTTTTGGAAGGGGTTTGGCATTCAAACGCCACGCTTGCCGAGCGGGTTGGCGAGTGTTTAGTTTTCAGCCGCCCATTCTGGGTCAGACGCTGTTTGTAGCCGCTCATTCTGAGGCAGACGCTACTTTCCTGATGGTCCGCGAGAGGTATTTCATTTCCCTCCTACCACCCATATCTGGGAGGCATTCCCCTATCCGCCACCTGGGGACGCGTCCTCTAGGGGTTACAGGCTCCCCCGAGGAGCCTTGTATTGGCCCCAGAAAATCTATATGGATTCTGTCGAAAACGTGTTTTCCTTCCGCAAACTTCGTTAAAACCGCTTTATTTGGATTTTTGCCAATGTCATACAAGGACTACAATTTTTTACATATTTCTCAATATCTGCGTCTAAATTAGGCCACCATAAATATTGCCTCGCCAAAGCTTTCATTTTAACCATTCCGTTATGAGCACCATGTAATTCCTCCAATATTTGTCTTCTGAACTTACTTGGAATTACCACTCTAAATCCCCAAAGTAAAATTCCACCTTCAATACCAAGTTCTAACTTTCTCCGTTTATAAGGTAACAACTCTTCCGAAGTATTATCAGGCCAGCCCTCTTCAACGAATAGGTAAACCTTGCTCAAAACATTGTCAATTCTTGTGTCATTACGTATTTCTTTGGCGCTTATCGGAATTTTATCTTCTAATAAAAAATGAAAATAATCAACCAATATTTCACCCTTTTCCTTCGATTCAATCGGAAATCTAGAAAGACCGTCGGCTCCTCCATTTTCAGAGCCTTTAATATATTGGAAATGGTAATTAAATCCACTGAGGAAAAGCGCCCATCGTTGTAAACGTCCCGCAGCCATCTGAGGGATGCCTTTATTTTCCCCGAATAGGGCTAACAGCGGTTTGTGGTCTGAACACAAAGTAAACGAATTTCCTAATAAGTACTGATAATGTTTCTGCACTCCCCAATAAATAGCTAGAGCCTCCTTATGTATGACTGAATAATTTAATTCTGCCTTGTTCAATTTCCTGGACGCAAAACTTATGGGTCTTTCAGTACCATCTGGAAACACATGTACCAGGACACAACCGATTCCGACCTGTGATGAATCACATATTAACTGTAATGGAATATCCCTATCAAAGAAAACTAAAGTTTGATCTGACGTTAATGCCTCTTTGACCCTTTTGAATGATTTATCACATTCTTGAGACCAGTTGAACTTAAAATCTTTGCGCAGGGTCGATAAATTTGGTACAAATCGTCCATAGTAATTTACCATTCCTACAAACGATTTCACTTGTCCCTGGTCAGTTGGTGTTGGCATCTCAGTAATCGCTCTGACTTTATCGAAATCTTTATGAAGACCATTTTTGTTTATGTAATGACCTAAATACTTCACTTCTGGTACGAAAAATTCGCACTTTTTCAAATTCAATCTGAATCCCGCTTTACTCAACTTATCAAAAACTTCTTCCAAATTTTTCATATGCTCTTCCCTGTTTTTTCCAGTCACAACGATATCGTCCAAAAATATAACCGTTCCATTCACACCTTGCAAAACTTTTTCAACAATTTTTTGGAAAATAGAACAAGCCGGTTTAGTGCCAAAGGGTAATCGATTTACATTATAAATACCTTTATGTGTACTCCACGCTAATAAATTTTTTGTATTTTCCTCTAATTCTAACTGATTTTACGCACAGGAAAAATCTAATTTTGAGAAAAATTCTCCATGAAGCTGAGAAAACAGTTCATCTATCCTTGGCAATGGATGCTTTACATCTATCAAATATTTGTTCACCGTGACCTTATAATCCGCACCCAATCTTATTTCCCCGCTCTCTTTCATTACAGGAACTAACGGTGTTCCCCACTCTGAAGTTTCTACTTTTGAAATGACCCCCTTAGCTTCTAATTTTTCTAGTTCACTATTGATTTTTTCCTTGAAGAGGAACGGGACTGGTCTGGGTTTACAGAAGATGGGTTTCACATCTGGCATAATATTTAGCTCTATCTTTTCATGCCTATAAGTACCGAGTTCATCTTTGAATAATTCTTCAAACCTACTTAACAAAATTTTCAAATCGTCCTTTCCTTTCAATGAATTTATAGTTGGATACCTTGGATCAGCAAGATAAATTTTAATGTTAAGGCGTTTTATTAAATCTCGGCCAAGCAAAGGAACTGAACCTTTCTTAACCACTAAAAATCTACAAAATTCAAAAACTTGACCCTTATAGTTTATTGTGGTATGGAATTCACCTTCAGGTACAATTTCGGTCCCATCATAACATTTTAATCTTATATTGGTACTCTTTAATTTAGATTCCTTGAAATAATTATTGAAACAGCTCTCGGGGACTACTGAAATGCTAGCACCTGAATCAAGTTCCATATTAATAAGGTTCTCATTCACTAATAATGAAATTTGTGGTGATGCCACATAGTTATCACACTTCAAATGGTACATTTCAGCATAATCTAAATTGGATTCATGTGTTTCCACCTGATGTACTTGGCGTTTATAACATACTTTAGCTAAATGACCTGTAAGATTACAAATTTTGCACTTATATTTAAGGTACTTACAGTTCTTCTTTACATGGTTCCCTAACCCACAACACTTGCATTTCTGTGCCGTTTCACCATGCTTTATTTCCCCCTTGGAGTGTTGTGGTCCATTTTTGTTACTCTTCCATGTGTTTGACTTCTGCTCTTGCCCTTTCTTTGTCTTCAACTGATGCAGAGTTTGGTAATCGGATCCTAGTGCTGCTTCTTTGTTAACTGCTACTTCCAGGACTTGTGCCAAGCTTTTGGTATGATCCTCCTCGCAGACTCTATCTAGTATAGGGCTCTTGCACATTCCAGCTACGAACTTGTCCTTTAGAATTTCATTCAGATTTGCGCTCCAAATTTACAGGCACTGGCTTTATTTTTTATCCTTACATACCATGATCGTACTGCCTCACGTTCCATCTGCTTCAAATTGTAAAATTCTATCCGCTCCTTGAATATAGATACCTTCTTCGAAAACTGTGCCGTTAGTTTTCCCTCAATTCCTTGTATGTCTTATCTTTCGGCAAAGCTGGATCGCAGAGATCCCTCAGGGTTTTATAGGCTTTATCACCTATTAGGGTTAATAGCACTGGTACTCTCTTTTCTTGATCAATATCATTTGCAGAGAAGTACTGCTCTAAACGTTCAGCCCATAAACTCCAATCATCATCAGAACTGTATTCTGCGATTGAACCGATTGTAGCTCTATAAATTACTTGAGTTTCTGCCATTCTTGATCTTGATAAAGCACGTGGAGATTGATATTTTTCTTCGATTTGCACAAGTTTAACGTTTTTAACCAATTTTTGTCCTCGTCGCCAATATAATGTCTTTCAATGATTAACACTGGGTTACTTTTAATTTTATTTAATATATATAATATAACTTTGTACAACTTACAATTTGGTATGGTTTTGGAACTTGCGTTCTTGAAGACTTAAGAAGAGAGAGGTTAACAGATGATTTTTACAGGTTATGTTATTTTACATGAACATAGAATGTTGTGCTATTACACAGAAATGAAACTTCTTTTTATCGATACATTACAGTTATCTTTAACTTCTAACTTAAATTATTATTAAGAAAAAACTCAAGAACCAGGTACATACAAATGTAAATTTTATTATTTTCCAATAATAAATTCACCTTGAATGATCAGCCATGGGCTTAATGGTCATAACTCTCTATAGTCTTTTTCGACCTTTTTCTTAATATGTAGGCAACAAAACGTCTTATTATTTCGAATTCGATCTTCGATCCAATGTATCACGTCTGAAAAGAACTGAATCGTGCTATCTATTTTTCCGAAGATACAGATCAAAAATATTAGATATCTTCAACTTCTAACTGAAATTATTATCAAGAAAAAACTCAACAACTACATGCACAAGTAAAGATTATTATTTTCCAATAATGAATTCACCTGGAATGACCAGCCATGGGCTGACTGGCCATAACTCGTCTTTTTCGACTTCATTTTTAATCTGTAGACAACAAAACGTCTTATTATTTTGAATTCGATCTTCGATCCAATGTATAACATCTCAAATGAACTGCTAATCATGCTATCTATTATTACGAAGATACAGATCGAAGAAAATATTGGTTATCTTCAATTTCTAACTTAAATTATAACTAAGAAATAACTCAAGAACTACACACAAGTAGGAATTATAATTTTTTTATCAATAAATTCACCTGGAATGACCAGCCATGGGCTTACTGGCCATAACTCGTGTTTTTCGATTTCGTTCTTAATCTGTAGTCAACAAAACGTCTTATTATTTCGAATTCGATCTTCGATCCAATGTATAACATCTCAAATGAACTGGTAATCATGCTATCTATTATTCCGAAGATACAGATCGAAAAAAATATTGGTTATCTTTAATTTCTAACTTAAATTATAACTAAGAAATAACTCAAGAACTACGCACAAGTAGGAATTATAATTTTTTATTAATAAATTTACCTGGAATGACCAGCCATAGACTTACTGATAAATTTGTTACTTGAAATCGTCTTATTATTTTGAATTCGATCTTCGATCCAATGTATAACATCTCAAATGAACTGGTAATCATGCTATCTATTATTCCAAAGATACAGAAAAAAATATTGGTTATCTTTAATTTCTAACTTAAATTATAACTAAGAAATAACTCAAGAACTACACACAAGTAGGAATTATAATTTTTTATTAATAAATTTACCTGGAATGACCAGCCATAAACTTACTGATAAATTTGTTACTTGAAATCGTCTTATTATTTTGAATTCGATCTTCGATCCAATGTATAACATCTCAAATGAACTGGTAATCATGCTATCTATTATTCCGAAGATACAGATCGAAAAAAATATTGGTTATCTTTAATTTCTAACTTAAATTATAACTAAGAAATAACTCAAGAACTACACACAAGTAGGAATTATAATTTTTTATTAATAAATTTACCTGGAATGACCAGCCATAGACTTACAAATAAATTTGTTACTTGAAATCGTCTTATTATTTTGAATTCGATCTTCGATCCAATGTATAACATCTCAAATGAACTGGTAATCATGCTATCTATTATTCCGAAGATACAGATCGAAAAAATATTGGTTATCTTTAATTTCTAACTTAAATTATAACTAAGAAATAACTCAAGAACTACACACAAGTAGGAATTATAATTTTTTATTAATAAATTTACCTGGAATGACCAGCCATAGACTTACAAATAAATTTGTTACTTGAAATCGTACTTACAAACTTCAACCCTAAGTATATGTATAGGTGTCATTAAATAATAGGATCCTTGAATTATTTCCGAAAAACGTATTATTATTAGTATTTCAGATTCAATTTCGAAACGTATCTAGTACCTCGAACACTAATATTCAAAGAATTTTGTATTTGGGTATTTTTTATTCGGTTTCTTTTACATCTTTGTCGACGATTGCATTTTTTTTGCAATATCCAAGTTATTTGGGAAAAGAACTTTTATGGAAATGAGTAATTTCTGAAAAAAAAGAAACGAAAATAACAGAAACAATTTTCACGATGTCATAAGTAAAATTCGATCCATTCTTTCACGATTTCCTCAAAAAATTTCTTGTTTTATTTTCGAATCTGTACGCATCTCTACTATCTATCCTATTCATGAAGTAAAATTTAACCATAAGAGACATTAGAATAAGGTGTATTCTGAATAAAGTGAAAATACAGACAATCTGTGAATAGGATAATACAGGTTCTCTGATCTTGTCTGATAATTAATTAATTATTCATTAACCGTTTCGTCTAAATAAAAAATATATTACTTATTCGATACATTGCTTGTTTTTTCATCTTTGTCCACAAATGATCATATTCTCGCAAAAATTTCCTTTATTTCGAATGTGTACAGTGCATCCCATTTTGAGTGAGACAGCCAGGTTTCTCGCTTGTTATTTAAGATAGAGCCTTGCGGTTTTCACGTTCCTGTCCTACTTTTTCGTGAAACTCAAGTTGGTGTAATCAGATTTTTCATAACTGTTTCCGTTCAAGAGATACAGGGTGATTTTGGAAATTGATACTTTTCGGACACCTCCTTTATCTCCGAAGTTATTAGAAATAATGCTGAGGTAAAAACTACATCTGAATCAGAATTCTGCGTAGAATCCAGTGGCGTACTCAAATTTTTTTTTCGGGTTATGGTTTTGAAGATTGAACACAAACCTATATTTTTTTTAATGGAACACCCTATATGTCATGACTTCGTTGAATCCGTTATTTTTTTCCCTTCAAAATAATGTATGATACTATATAGGTAGGATGTTCAGAAATGTTAAAAAACTCTAAAACTTCAAATACTGATTTTGTTAATGGGCAATGGATTTCCAATATAAAAAGAGAATCAATTTGAAAATTTTCATTTGTGATTTTTATTTATAGTAGAGTAAGCAAACAAAGATAATCCACTCATCACTAACGTGAAAAACGAAGGTACCTACCTAATAGCAACAAATAAATAATCCAAAAATTCATAAACATTGTATAATATCTTACAGATTAAACTCTTCAAATTGCTGTCCATTTTCCCTAATACATATATTATACTACAGTAAAAGACACTACAGTCCCGAAGAACTTCGTGCATCAACAGAGGCAGTTTTCCAGGATTTACAATATTTTATAATATTGAATGCACTCAGGCGTATTGAAAATTTTTGTCAATTATGTATAAGACAAAATGGACAGCAGTTTGAACCGTTTAATCTGTAAGATATTATGCAATGTTTATGAATTTTTGTATTATTTATTTGTTGCTATTAGGTAGGTACCTATGTTTTGTTTTTCATTTTAGTGATGAGTGTATTATCTTTGTTTGCTTACTCTACTATGAATAAAAATCACAAATGAAAATTATCCAATTGTTTCTTTTTTTATAGGGGAATTCCATTGCCAATTAACGAAAAAATCATCATTATTTGATGTTTTAGTGTTTTTTTAACATTTCTGAACATCCTACCTGCATAGTATCATACATCATTTTGAAGGGAAAAAATAACGAATTCAACGAAGTAATGATATATAGGGTGTTCCATTAAAAAAAATATAGGTTTGTGTTCAATCTTCAAAACCATAACCCGAAAAAAAAATTTGAGTACGCCACTGGATTCTACGCAGAATTCTGATTCAGATGTAGTTTTTACCTCAGCATTATTTCTAATAACTTCGGAGATAAAGGAGGTGTCCGAAAAGTATCAATTTCCAAAATCACCCTGTATCTCTTGAATGGAAACAGTTATGAAAAATCTGATTAGACCAACTTGAGTTTCACGAAAAAGTAGGACAGGAACGTGAAAACCGCAAGGCTCTATCTTAAATAACAAGCGAGAAACCTGGCTGTCTCACCCAAAATGGGATGCACTGTACGATAAATATCAGTGGGATACGATAATATGTACGATAAAATACGATAATTTTTAACACGTGGTACGATATTTTAGGCTTGTCGACCTGGCAACGCTGAGCTGGGGCGAGTTCGGAAAGTCAGCGCTGTTGAATGCGCTGAAAGAGATGCGCTTGACAGCGCTGAATAGCGCTGTACTAGCAAAATGCTGGCGAAAGAGCGCTGCATTTTATACTGAATTATAGATTTACGTAGAGTTCACGAACGCTTTCTCAACGAAATAGTGGTTTCAAATTCTGTGAATTGATATAAGAAAACTATAATTGTCTGCATGCCCTGATATTATTTTCTTATGCTACTTCAAAGACAGTTCAAATAAATCAAATCGAAATAAGGTAAATCTATTTTATTTTATCACATAAAAATATCTTTATTTATTGCATCAAAAAGCAAATACATAATTTTTTGAAAAATATATTTTTTATTGTTTTATGTAAACAATTTCCTTGAACAATCTTTTCATACAATAATATTTGTTCGGGAAATATTTTCTTAATAACAATCAATAATAAATAACATACATCATTATTAATAATTAATTGGTAATTGAACGATTCTATTCATTCAATCATTTCTTCCAACTATTACTCGTATAATTCGAGTAAAAAAGCATTCACCACAATTCAATATTATTCAAATACACAGTCGTTAAATGTAGAATAACCATCGAATTAATAATACATGGAAGGAGTCTATGCTTCTATTTTGGTGTTAGGAATTGAAACGCGCATTAGAGAGAAATAGAGCAAATACGCATTGCACTAGTATGACAAAGATGAACAATCGGAGACCATGTGATACGGGGCAAAACAATCGGGTTTTTGAACCGGAGTTACGGTCGCCACAGGATAATTTGTAATTTTTGAATATCATAGGTACTTTAGAAGAATTAAATCATGATATTCATATTAAGACTTCATTATTCGATAATTCCACATTACTACTTCTGCAATATTGCTTAAAATTATCGATTTATTCATTAAAATTCCTCTTGATAAAATACAAATTTGAACAAAATATTTTTTTAAATTGGAAACGTCGATATAATTACTTTTTCAATTCTTATTGAATTTTGCAAATGATATAAATTCACATAATCTGTTGGTAAATGCTTATCTTTGAAGTTATGGGGGGTTGTCTATGAAGACAACCCCTAGAAATGACTGCATAAACATTGTCTTTCTCTCTCATTCAGCAGAAACATCGGTCTTTCGTTTCGCTGGAACCGATGAGGCATCGAATGAACCAGTCTCAGACCATTAATAAGAGGAATGGAAATCGCCTTGTAACTGAAGCATTTGTTTTGATGCCAACATTCGTAGCTCCTTGTCTGACCGGCGCGGCGTCTATAGCAGTGGCGTAACAAATTTTGATTTATTTCGAAATAATCAATTGATGCTCAAAAATAGTTTAGAGTGTGATTTATTTATGGAAATTCTTTCGTAATTAGAAAAGGTCAATGTTTTTCTCAGTTTTATGATTTAGCCATTGTGAAGTTAGGAAAAAAAGATTTCTGATAATTATTAAACATTAATACGGATAAAATCTTTTTCACTGTACGAATTTCAATTTAACACTAAAATTATTATTTCACATTTCTTGAGAGGTGAAGGGTAGTCTTAAATTCACAGAAAATCTTTTTTTCTGTTGCAATTTTCGTATGAATTCTTTTCTTCAAATTTCTCGAGAATCTGATTTTACGATTTATTCAACAATGAATGGCAGGATCGGCTGGTGGATGTGAATTGAATTTATTCAACTTTTTCAAAACATTATAAACAAGTGAAAACTATTTTTCATGAACAATGATTCACTGAAAATTTGAGGTAAATTGTCTTAGGCCCCATTTTGTATATTCAGAAAAAAATATTTGATTAAGCACTAGATTAACTACTGAAATAATAAAAGAAAAATAATGATGGCAGTCCCTCACAGAGAAGGGGAATAATAAATAATAATTTTAACTGTTGAGAATTTGTGGAACAGGGGCCAACGTATATACAGTCCATTCAGGAATTATTGACATCGAAGTAGGCCTTGAACGTCTAGTCGCGGCTTTATTTCTGGTTACAAAAATATCACTAAATATTACTATGATTCATCATAGAAATAACCAGTTTAAATTATTATTATTATTATATATAACTATATAATAAGAATTTTCCTTTTATTAACTGTTTTGAACTTGTAACCAATGCTTATTGGTCAAATTTTATCCAGACTGATACATTGGTTGCTTTTGGTAACAATCAAATCATTCAATGATTCTTTAAAGGTGAAATCGTATTGCACAGGTTTTCTTCCAGTAATAATCCAGGTTGTAATGACTTGCCTTCTTCTTTTTTCAAACAGTACTGTGAGAAATACTCAAATGAACTAATCAATGTGTGTTTGAAATTGATACCACTTTTTAGTTTCAAAATTTCTAGGATCAAAACCAATAACACAAACAAACTGAACAATCTAACCTCCTGTCAATGACATTTCCAATGCCAACCCGAAATCTGCAATTCAAAATGTTACTGAATGACCCAGTACCAACTTAATTTCGATTTTCCACAGCCACCCGGAATGTCAATAATTCCTGAATGGACTATATGTGTAGCGATAACTTTATATAATTAATATATTTTATTTGGTTGGAATCAAGTTAAAACATGACAAAATGATATTGTATTGCTACTTTCATAAAATAAATAAAATCGCTGACAAAAAAAGAGGGTTACCCTTGATCCTCCAGAAAATTTCACCCATAAAGCTTTTCTACCTTTTATCAAAGGTGTCACTGACAAAATCAGTCGCATACTACGAAAACAGGATATAAAAACAGTTTTCACAACCGATAACAAAATTTCCAAATTTCTTCGAACACCAAAGGATACGATCAATAACGAGTCTCAAGGAGTATACGAGATACCATGTTCCGCATGTCCTAGAACATACATAGGACAAACCAACAGACGTATAACTAACAGAATATATGAGCACCAACTTGCAATACGCCAAGGAGATCCAACATCTGCCCTATTCAAACACTACTCTGAAACAGGACATAACGTTGATTTTGAGGGATGTAAGACCATCTCTGCAGAGAGAACCCTCACATGTAGGATAATCCGTGAAGCACTCGAGATCGAAAAACGACCCAATTGTCTCAACAAACGGGATGACGGTCAAAGATTACCCAACACTTGGAAACCTTTGATTTCCCGTCTCATGGCAACACATCGATCGATAACTCAGCCCCCGACAACAACCCGATCGACAGTTCAGCTTCATACCACCCGTACCAGGCTCCCAGTTGCCACCCGTTCGATAACAATCCGATCGATGACTCGAAGTCACGTGACATGCACAATCGATAACAAATCGATCGACAACAAACCGATCGAAAACAACTCGATCTATAACTACACGATCGATGACAGCTCGATCAATGACTGGAGACTGCCTAACAACTGCGCAACCGGCTCCTGCGCAACCTCCATCACGTGGGTCACCTCCTTCTACTATGAATACAGGACCTCTCATGGTTAAGGTTCAGTTGCCTCGAGGGACGGAAGATAACCACACTTACGAGAATACTCTTGTTGATGATACCTGGGGAGTAGGCAGATTGAGACCCCGGCGTAAAGTCAACGGTTCTTGAAAATGGCTCCAAAATCGGAGCCGAAACGTCGAACACGACAAAATATTAGACGCGGTCCAATCCGGAACACACAAAGGTCATATATATATATATATATATATATATATATATATATATATATATATATATATCCAACATCAATGATCAATAAATTGATATATGCGTCAAATGAAACAACTGAATCGAACCAACAAAATCAAATGAGAAATGAACCAACAAATAAACTTTATGCCTCTTTTCCAGATATCAAGGGGCTGACATCAAAGATCAAATCCATTTTTAGAGATGAGGAAGTGTTAGTAAAAACTTACAACCAAAAAACCGTTAAATCATTATACACCATACTCAAGGACCCTATACAGAAGACATTGAAAAGTAATGTTGTGTATCAACTAAGTTGTCAAGATTGTCACGGTATTTATGTTCGCCAAACTTCCCAATGGGTGAAAAACAGAATAAATCTACACAGATCAGACATTAGAAGCGGTAAGGATAGATGTGCATTGGCGACACATGCGCATAACCTAGACCATCAAATTGACTTTGAAAACGTAGAAATTTTAAAAACTGAAAACAATTATCATAAAAGACTTATCCACGAAATGATCCAAATAAATAAAAGAGAAAACCCCATAAATAAAAAATCTGATACTAAAAAATTAAGTAATATATACAGCTATCTGTTAGAAAAAGAAACTGAATTCTATGACGGCCCACTCGATGAATGATTAGACATAAGGACAGATGACATTCCGTCAAAAAAAATACGACCCAATAAAAAAATATAAGTTGAAACAAGATTGCCATAGTACTTTTTAAGTTAAAATTAATTAGACATACTAAATTGTATTTTGAAGTAAAAGAATTTTGCCATTTAATGATTACACCAATTTCAATTGTTCATTGTATAACCTCAATTTCGGTAATTTACGAGATGATTTTAATTTACGTAAATGTATTAATGTTTTGTATCTGTTTATTTTAGACACCCTGAAGAAGCAATAAAGTATTGCGAAAGCTTGGTTTAGAAAAAAGAGTACCACTTTTTTTTTTCCTATCACAATTGAGCCTCTATTCCCTGAAGCATAGTGTTTATATATATATATATATATATATATATATATATATATATATATATATATATATATATATATATATATATATATCAGGGCTGAATCAGGGCGGTAGAGGGCAGCGGGCTGGCCCTCTTCGGAGCCGTCCAGAGGTAGAGCCTGTTGGGGTAAGCTGCGGGGCGAGCGGCGCAGCCCCCCGAGATGGCACCGTAAGCCAGGACTCAATCCTCCCCAGGAGGGAAAGGAGGAGCATCAGCTTGGACGGAACCCGAAACCATCCCGCTGATGTTCCAACGCGAGATAGGAGAGTACGCTGGACGGAAGAGGAAAATATCCTCCTAATGCGTACTCATTATATAGCACAGGAACTTGAACGGACGACTACCCGAACATACAGGGAAATACTTACTACGACCTGGAATAACATAAATCCCAGTAAATTGTCGTATCCCAATTTACTTTCAAATAGAGTGAGGTGGATACTCCAAAACGAAAAATTCTCCAGTGTTGAGCTGGATACTATCCAAAAAAGTTTAAGTCCATATGCAGCAGTCCAAATTAGCACACTAGAAACCGAGGAAAACTCACCAGAGGAAACGAAGATTTTAACAAATCCCCACCTAGAAAGCACCATGAAAATCTTCGAGAAACAGATGCAGATGTATGGAAACACAACTCCCCAGGAGAGACCAAAAATACCAAGATTGAAGGGATCGAAAAGGATACTGGAGAGTGTGCGAAAAACCAACGAAATAATAGAAATGAACATCAAAGGCAACTCCACTCTGGAAGAGATAATTGACTGGGTATATGCGGGGGCACTTACTGTCTGCGAGGCAGTGACGGCTCGTGCCCTCGAGATGTGGGTCGGCCACACACACACACATATATATATATATATATATATATATATATATATATATATATATATATTTTTTTTAAATTCACACTAGCGTGGTTATATATATATATATATATATATATATATATATATATATATATATATATATATATATATATATATATATATATATATATATATAAATATATATAAATTTTCCCACACCCCTTATCATACTTATAACTATATAAATGAATATATATAAACAAATAGATTTCCACGTCACCCAAGAGGACGGGTTGGTTTTTTGTTTTTAATGGGAAACCTCACCTAGAATAGCCCTATTATAACCCAATATAAAAATGTAGTTCTCAAATCAATGAAAACTGAAATAAAATGAAACTCTTGAAAAAACAGAAATAATAAAATATTCAATTATCAACATAAAATATATATTTGAATAAACATAGAGAAAACCTCTCACGAAAACATATAAATAAATGTATAAAATATAAAAAAATCATATAAAGACCACAAAAAATATTGTGGAAATGACCGCATGTATTCTGGTCGAAAATGTATGAGCTTGCTTACCCTTTATTCATTTTTATAGATCAAATCAATTCGACGATCTTTCTTTGTCGCGAAGTCATCAATTATTTTCTCGAAAAAATGTTTCCTCTGGCTAGTTCTTTAACTAAACCTCTTTCGATTGATATCAGTGCCAGGTTATTTAAACGGTCTTGAGACATCATGTTCCTACTGAAAGATTTTATTCTTTTGAGCGCTGAAAAATTTCTTTCTACTGACGCGGATGTTGGTGGCAGGGACAAAATCATACAAAATAACTTATATAATTCAGGAACATCGGAAACAATATTATTTGAGAAAATGAATTCCGTAATACCATTCAGCATATTTGAATTGCCGAAGATAGCATTGTCCCAGTACATGATCAGAAAATCAATACCTAACTACTATCGAACGGCATAAATAAGTTTTTTTCTGATTAAGACGTTATATCCCATAATCAACCATTCATTTGAATATATTTATTATATTTTCATGATCTGAAAATCAATAGCTACTATCGAACGGCATAAATAAGTTATTTTCTGATTAGGACATAATGTCTCATAATTAACCATTCATTTAATTATCAAATATTTGAAATAAACTGTAAAAAGTTGCTGCTTGACGCTCTGCAATAGGATAACCGGCCAGCCGACCCTGTGTATTGGGAAGCGACCTTACATCGAGTTGTTGTGCCGTTCTACTGAGTGGTCGTATTCTGGGCGTATGTCGTAGTATCTTTTCCTTTACGTAGCGCTCTCGGTAGCGCTGGTTCCGCCATCGGCTCTCGGCCGACCTAACGTGATGAGATGCTTTCAGTGATATTCCAGGAGTTGCAATTGTATAATTGTAACATTTGTGTTACATTTCAGACCTAATGTTACGGTGTTACGTACAATTCTGGAATAACTTGTTTGGGGTGATGTTACGAAAAGTAACCATTTACGATTGTGGTTTGTTACAATTTATGAAAGGGAATAACAACGCTGGATGCTTTGGAAATCGAATATTAGGTGGGTCCGAAAGAAAATATTGGCCGGTATAAGTTATATTTTCCTGTTCTGAGTGGAAATATTCATTACCGAGGGAATTTGGATATCGAAATCGATAACTCCGATTGAGTTTGAATGAATTGAATATCTAGAACTATTTTCTATTTCCTGATAATTTTTGGGTCGGCCCGGCCGACCCTGCCGACCCTGACGAGCCGTCACTGCTGCGAGGAAAATAAAATCAAAATAAGGGAAAATAGTAAAGATACAACAACAACAAAAAACGGACCCCCGCCATGGAAGATACGTCTGGAAAAAAAAATAAATACAATCAGAAATAAAATTGGTATATTACATACTTACTTGAACACTCCATCACCAACCAGGAAGCTCCAAAGAAAGGTCACCCGTCTAACATCGGAACTCCATATCCAAAGCCGTAATGAACAGCTTAAGCAGGACCTAATGACAGCATGTGACAATCTGAAACAAAAGGCAAAGGCTTTAGGAAATCGTATCCGTAGATATAATGAGAGAGTAAGAAGATACCAGAACAATCAACTTTACTATAAAAACGCAAAACAATTCTATCGTTCACTGGAAGAGAAGATAACACCCGAAGAAGAATACCCGAAGAAAGAAGACATGCATGCGGTCTGGAGGGAAATCTGGAGTCGAAGAGAACAGCATGACGACGAGGCTTTCTGGATCCGAGAAGCAGAAAAGGACACAGACAAATACATCATGCAGCAAGTGACTATAACTGAACAAGACATTAAGACTACAATCAAAAAGTCAAGCAACTGGTCAGCACCAGGACCCGATGGGATACAAAATTACTGGTGGAAAAACTACACCGCGACGCACAAAACTCTGGCCAGAATTTTTCAAGAAGCACTTGACACACTTACAGTTACATTTTATTAGTTACAACGTTTGTGGCAGATGTTATCCATGTAAAACCTCACATTCAGTGAGTAAATTTGTTTGTTTTCTAAAATTTGTTATTTATTAATTGTATTTTATTGATCTTTTGCAGAAGCCCTGAAGAAGCATTAAATTAATGCGAAAGCTTGGCATAGAATAAAGAGTAGTCAATCATTTACTCCCAAAACCCGAGCCTAAAGACCCTTAAATTTCATTCAATATATTTATTTTGGCTCTTACAACAATAGTTATTATATATATATATATATATATATATATATATATATATATATATATATATATATATATATATATATAAAATTGTTTTAGCCCTTTTTAAGTAATTATGATGTTTAGTTTTGGCAAATTCTAGGAATATCGAGACGTATGTTTTGTTTATTAATGAGATGTATCGGTTATCGGAAAGAAAAGTTGAAGTTTGGTAGAATAAAGTTTTGTGTGTTTAATATAATGGTTTTGGTTTAATTCACGAACATTTTAAATATATCAAGATTACAGTTCATTAGAAGGACAGTTTGCATTGTAACGGGTGTTTTTTTCGAGATATATAACTTTAACTTGGCATTACTGTTCAAGATGGCGACCGATTTAACAGCTGTCAAGTGATTTATTCTCAGTTTGGTTTGGCAATTCATCATAGACTCACGCCTGAACAACGCTTGCAAATAGTGCAATTTTATTTCGAAAATAATGGTTTTCTGCGGAATACGTATCGCACACTACGTCCATTTTATTTGTTCAGCGATGAAGCGCACTTCTGGTTGAATGGCTACGTCAACAAACAAAACTGCCGCATTTGGAGTGAAGCTAATCCTCAAGTGTATGTCGAAACACCGTTACATCCAGAAAAACTGACTGAATCATTGGTCCGTACTTATTCAAAAACGATGATGGCCAGAACGTTACAGTCAATGGTGATCGGTATAGAGCCATGAGTACAAACTTTTTCATTCCTGAATTGAACAACCATGATGTCCAGGAGCTGTGGTTCTAACAAGATGGCGCAACATGTCACAAAGCTCTTGCCACAATCGATTTATTGAAAGACACGTTTGGTGACTGCATACTTTCACGAATTGGACCTGTGAATTGGCCTCCAAGATTATGTGATTTAACACCGCTGGATTACTTTCTGTGGGGCTATGTAAAGTCATTGGTCTATGGGGATAAGCCACAAACCCTTGACCATTTGGAAGACAACATTCGCCGTGTTATTGCCAATATACGACCACAAATGTTGGAAAAAGTCATCGAAAATTGGACGTCCAGATTGGACTACATCCGAGCCAGCCGTGGCGGTCATATACCAGAAATCATATTTAAAATGTAATGCCACAAGATTATCTTGCGAATAAATAAAATTAATGTCAATCGAATAATCCATCGTTGTTTTATTGCAATTTAAAGTTCTATAGCTCTAAAACAAACACCCTTTTCCCATTTTGTTCCATTTCAATCCTTTACCCTGGTCCCTCACATCCTTATAAAGTGCGGTGCTGTGTGGAAGCAGAGAGCAGTTTGTATTGGTGAGACTATTATAACATCATTTTTATTGTTTCAAATGGGAAAATGCAACATTTTTTGGTCCTTCGAGCCGGATATTTGAACTTTAATTCAAGTTTCAGTTACATTTATTTTTGTTTCAATCGGTATACAGAGTTTCGGAACTCATTTTCATTTCATTCTTAATTGTATTTGGTAATATTCATTCAGTTCATTTTGTTCGTTCATTTTAGTCACGTACAGAAAATTATATATGTAATTATCTCTGTGACTTGTTTTTGTTTATTTCAATGAGAACGAATAAACATATCTATCTATCTATATCTATGAGGTATTGAGCGAAGTTAAAACGTGCGGTAGTTTTTTGTATTTTTTCAGCGGCTGTCGTATACGATTCGGGTCCCAGAGTAAGTGTTGTTGCCAAGCGTACACAAAAGTATTCGATTCACCGTTGAGACTCGCGAGGTCAGTTTTCAAGTTTTCTGCGCACTTGACTTTCAACACAATGGGTGGAACGTCAACTGAACGGAAAATGAAGATGCTTATTGCTAAGAAAGAATCTTTATTTTCGATACTGCAGAATTTATTGGATTTGTCGAAATCATTAACAAGTGAAGTAGCTAAAACTAAATTTTTAACAATGGTCAGTTCAATTAATTCAACGAAGACCTACTGAAAATAATAGACGATATAACGGGGCTCAGTTTTGAAATTAATAATGAGTTCGAACCAGACTTCAATATATTTAGAACAATTAATGAAATGTGTTGTCACATTCAAGTATCAGCCGGCTTGGAACGAGAACAAATTCAGAAAGATGTTTCTTCGGTTAATGTTGATCCTCAGGGAAGTTCGGGATTGATACGTACCTAATCTTCCTACACTACCGAATATTGAATTTCCGAAATTCCGAAATTTTCGGGAAATATTAGAGAATGGGAAACATTTTATTAAATATTCAAGAGTTTGATACATGAAAATAAGTTACTTACGGATACTGATAAAGTGAATTATTTCGTAGGTCGTTTGAAAGGATCTGCGTTGACTATTTGTTCTTCATTAGCTACTACTGGAGAAAATTATGAAATCATCTGGAATTCGCTTGTGGAAAAATATCAGGATAAGCGCGCTCTTGCAACTAATTAACTAACTATGCCAAATTTTAGAGTTCAAATCGATACAGGGTGAGTCATCTAAGGGTCTCAATATATTTTTGGAAGAATTTGATTGTGCGGTACAGGCTTCGAAAAAGCTCAAATTAGATGATATGTCGGATTTCATTTTAATGCATCAGGCCCTTTCTAAGCTTGATACTGATACGGTGAGATCGTTTGAAATGACTATTAGGGGTAATGGGATACCGACCTATGAAAATGTGATTAAGTTTGTGAAGGAACAATCGAAAATTTTGGCTCTAAATCAGCAATCAACCACTAGTAGAGGTGATAGCTATAAAACTCGTAATTCGAAATCCTTCTTTGTACATCAAAATAATTCTTGCGTAGGAATGGATCGGTCGAATATATGTATTTTTTGTAATCGGAAAAATCGTTCGTTGAGTAGATGTGATGAATTTAAACAACTGTCGCCATCTAAACGATATGCTACAGTACGGGATAACAACTGGTGCTACAATTGCTTATCGCCAAATCACGGGGTAAGAGACTGTCCTTCAGACAAATTATGTTCAGAGTGTTCCAGAAAACACCACTTCCTACTACATATGGGACGTATACAGGGTGAACTGGAAAAATATCCAAATTCGAAATCGGATTCGAATACAAATACGTTGTTTTCAACAAATAACAATTTTTGTTCTACAGCTTTGGGCGATCGGGATACTCATACTGTTTTATTGTCGATGGTTGTGGTAAATGTTTTAAACGATTCGGGTGGTTTTATTATTTGAAAACAGCTAGGTTTTTAGTAGATAGTGGCAGTCAGGTTAACTTACTTACAGATGTTGTAAGAAATTAGGATTGAAGTTTTCACAATGTTCAACGTCAATTCATGGGGTTGGATCTAATTCAAACTCAATTAAAGGTTTTACAAGTATTATTGTTTCGTCTAGGTATGATTTTACTAAGAAATATTCTATTGAGGCATTTTTAGTAGATAAAATTACGGATAAACTTCCAATAGCCAAAATTGATCGCGGAGTTTTGAAGAATTTTGGAAATATCCAAGAGGCAGTTGAACAATTTGACGAACCGGCTGAAGTTGATGGCATTATGGGGGCGGATCTTTTCGCGATAATTGTGGGTAATTCGGTACCATCAGCATCGGGATCTCCAGTGGCGGTACAAACAGTATTTGGTCATATGATTATGGGAAAGGTTCGTAAGTTAGAGTCAGAGGGGGAGTTTGGTGTATTCTTTAGTTTAAGGGAGGAGTGCAGGTTAAATGACTTGGTTTATAAATTTTGGGAGATGGAACAAGTTCAAAAGAATATTTTGCCTGACCCAGCAGAAGAAATATGCGAAAATTTGTTTTCTACATCTTTTAGTAGAGATTATGAGGGACGTTTCACGGTAGCGCTTCCTTTTAAGAATTCTCCGAACACTTTGGGTTATTCTAAGACAACGGTATTGATTGGGACACACAACACCTGAAAAAGTTAAATTTAAATAAAGAAATTAATAACTATTCTTCTGTATTTACCTTAAAATGAATCGGCACACATGTTCTTCTAATCGGTTGCAGTAAATGAGGACTTCATTTATAAAATCCACAGCAAGTATTGTAGGTAAACGGTTAAGCTTTCTAAAAAGTTATTCTGCTATTTCAAAAGTATTACTAGTATCTCTAAGCTGTCGACGTTCCATTAGAACAGTTGCTGCTTCATTTCTTCGTCCAATATAAGTGGTAACTGATATCCATAGGAATTCTTATCTAGCCTCTCTTAAAACTTTCAAAATTTGAATTCAGCAAATAACCTAAAATTCGAATTAAAATGGCCGCCACGGTCACAATAATTGATCAATTACATGCTTTCCCTGATAATTACGAGGTCGACTTATCTTCCTCTACTGGGTCTAGGCAGTAGAAGTCATCTCTACTCGATTACTATAGCAAACTTCTATGATTGTTCGATAACAATCAACTCGATAGTTGATTAACAGAATACCAATTCGTGACGATTCGTTATCGACGGGTGCATTTCTACTCGAACCATGCCATATCTACTCGATAAAAAGTTACAGAATAAGGCCGAATATTAGGCATTGGCCTATACAGTCCATTCAGGAATGATTGACATCGAAGTAGGCCATGAACGTCTAGTCGCGGCATTATTTCTGGTTACAAAAATATCACTGAAAATTGCTATGGTTCATCATAGAAATAACCAGTTTAAATTATTTTCATCATTTTTATATCCGAAAGATCCTGAATTTTCGAAATTACGATTGTTACGAAGGGGCGCATACAGTCATGATTTCATAAATTGAAATTCAGATTATATAACGTAAAAATATAGAGAAATGCTATCTCATTCCAAGGGAATCCAATGAAGAGATATCTATTCATTTAAGAGTCGCCCATGAAAGATCCCATTGAAGATCATTAAAATATGCATACATATTCCTTTTCACCAAAGGCTCTTCAAAAATTGTTGCATTACTAATGGACACTGGATACCAATCTGCTTGCAAAATTCTTATTAAATAACTCTTATGAATTATTTTAACTGTGGTGTCTAAACTGGTAAAGAAAACAGAAAAAACTGGTTGATGAATTTAAATAGTTATAATAAGTCCTATTTATTTGGATATCGACTTAATTGTGTTTCTCTGCAATAAATGAGGGTTTTTATTAGCAACAATTACATCAACAATATAAAAACAAACCTGCAATAAATGAGGGAAACTACATTTAAAGCCTCTATCACAATTATGAAATAAAACAGATTATCTTTTTGACAATTCTGAAATGTCAGTTATTGACATTCCAGGTAACTAGAAAACTAAAGGAAACCCTAATAAAATGTGGTTTTCTTTACATCTCCCCTCCTCAAAGAGAGAAAATTTACAATTGATAATGTGCATAATAGATCATTCACTGACAAATACTGGAGATAATTTCGTTATATGATAAAAATTTGATTCTGCCTTTCTGTGTCCAGTATCCACTTCATAGATTGAACCGGAAATCTTCTTCAGAATTTCAAATGGGCCAATTCTCAATTCGTCCAATTTCTTCCTATTCAATCGATTTCCATTTTCTACGTAGACTATGTCTCCCTCTTTGAATTCATATTCCTTCCTGTGTGAGTCGAATATTTTCTTATTATATTCATGTGATTTTTTTGTGTTTTCAAAAGCTATTTTTCTATCTCTTTCAAGAATTTCCTTGGTACTTGTCGATTTTAATTCATTAGGTAGAATATTTACATTTTCACCCTCCAAGAGATATTTTGGAGCAAACTTTGTAACTGTATGCTCTGTTTCATTATATTTTTCTACACATTTCTGTGCAATAGTAGACCATGCAATTTTTTTTTTACTTTCATTAATTTTACATCTTATTTTATTTACTATAGTTTGATTCAGTCTTTCATTGAGTCCATTTGAAAATGGTGCATCCACAGCAGTGAATATCAATTTTATGTTTTCTTTCATCAGAAATTTCTTGAATTCTTTCGAATTTATTCCAGGGTATTGGTCTGTTAATACCATATCAATATTGTAAGTTTGTATCACATTTTTTAACAATTTAATGAAATCATCAGAGCTTTGATTTCTGGATGTTAAAATGAAGGCATATCTAGTGAAATGATCAACCAAAAGATGCAAATATTTTTTTGTTGATTGCAAACCTCCAAATCCTCCAATGGTGTCAATAGACACAATTTCAAATGGCCGAGTTGCTGGACCTAATTGTGACATTAACCCATATTTTGGTTTTCTCCTCGATTTGTTTTTAATACAGATTTCACATTCATCACAAATTAGTTTTATGTTCCTGATCATATTATTTGCTGAATAAAATGGTGTTATTTTATTTTGCATCTGAGTTCGTCCAATGTGACAGTAGAGATCATGTACATTTTTAATTAAAGTTATACTAAATTTTTCTGACAGCATAATTTTTTTTCTTTTCTTATTCCGCTTGAAATAAATTCCATTTTCTAATATGAATTTTCCATTTTGTAAATTCAAATTGCTATGTTGGTCTCTTTTTATATCTTCAAGATTTATTAAATTGACCACTTTCAAAAAATCATCATCATTTTCATTTGGTTCCAAAACAGGATTTCTGCTCAAACTATCAGCTTCTTGGTTCGTCTTTCCTGGGTTATATTTGACTTTAAAATTATATTGGGATAAATAATATGTTAAATCTCCTAGTTCATCATCTGTTCTAGATTTAATGTTCATGTTTTCTAATGGTTTATGATCTGAGTAGACCACGAATTCTTTTCCCATCAGCCAATGTTGCCAATATTTCACAGCTTCTTTTATTGCCAAACATTCGAGATATATTGCCTTCTTCTTTTTTTGTGCTTCATTTAATTTTTTTGAAAAATAAGCAACTGGTCTGCTGCATCCGTTCTCATCTTTTTGTTTTAGAACCGCCCCCACTCCTTTGATACTAGCATCTGTGTAAATGTATATTGGCAGTTCAGAGTCGAAGATCTTTAGGATTGGTTCAGAACACAGTAATAACTTTATTTTATCAAATGATTCCTGGCATTCTGTAGACCATATAAATTTTACATCTCTCCGTAATAAATTGTGTAAAGGGTCTAGGATTAGGGAACTCTTTGGTACAAATTTATTATAAAAATTTATCTTTCCTAAGAACTGACGTATATTTTTTTTTGTAACTGGAACTGGAAAATTTTTCACAGCTGCTAAATTATCTTTCAGTGGCCGGATTGAATTATTTTCTATAATGTGACCTAAATATTTGGCATAACTATTCGCAAATGTACATTTTGAAAATTTTAGTCTGAATCCTTCTATTTGAATTTTTTCCAACAATATTGATAGATGTGATAAATGTTCTTCAAAGCTTCTCGAAAAAATCAATATGTCATCTATGAAATTTACTGCAAAATCGGATAGTTTGTATTTTCTAATAATGTTACTCAATATCCTCTGGAAAATGGCTGGAGATGTCCTCAATCCAAATGGAAGACATGTCCATTGAAAATGGCCTTCTTGTGTTACAAATGCAGTTTTGTATCTATCTTGTATTTTCAAAGGAATTGACCAAAATGCTGAATTAATGTCGAGAGTAGAAAAATATTTACAATTTACAGTTTTGATCATTAAATCTTCGATCAATGGAAAGGGTTGTGATTGGGGAACAACAATTTTGTTTAATTCTCTGAAATCTATACATAACCTTGTTTTTTTCCATCTTCTTTCTTATATGCCAGAGTTACTGGAGCAGCAAAGGGACTATAAGATTCTTCGATCAAATTTTTTTCTAATAGTTTTGATACTTGATTTTCTATTTCCTTCCTATCTTCATTCGTACATCTATATGGACGTTTGTAACAGTATTTATCCACTATCAAATCAATATGAGCTTCGTAATGTCTTACAGTACCAACGTCATATTTATCTTTTGCAAATACTGATTTATATTTCTCTATCAATTTCTCTATTTCTGATTCTTTGTTTGAATCTAAATGGTTCACGACTATCTCAAATTCATCTATATTTATATGTTCATTGAAATTTATCTCAAACCTATTAAAATTTTCGATTTCTTGATCATCAGAATCAGAAAAATAATTCTCCTCGTTCTTTTCACCCAGTACATCAGGAATTTTTAAATTTGTTGAACTCAGGGAATTATTTTTTACGAGATTATTCCTTTCGGCAAACTCTTTATTGGAGCTCATATCATTTTGTTCTAAATCAAATTGTGTGATTTCTAAATTTTCATTTTGAACTAGTTTGAAATTTTTGATGCAATCTAAACCAATTAAGAAATCATACTTAAAATCTTCATTATCCACTACAAAAATGTTCATAAATCTTTCTATATTATAAATTTTGATTTTAAGAGTTACTATACCTTTTGTTTTTCCATCACCATTGATAGTCTTCAAGTTCACTATTTGATTATTGCTAGCAATTTTGTTCGGGTGTATTTTCAATAATTTCGCATTAATCAACGAAACATTCGAACCTGAATCATAAATTCCAGAAACTTCTAAAATGTCATTCAATAGTAACTTTACTTTTATCAATGGTGGCACATCTAGTTTTTTTGGTTAATCCCATTTAGTTCAATCTCCAATTCAGTGTTATTCACATTCTTCAAATTTCCTCTATGATTTTCCCCATTGTACCAGCAGTTTTTCTCGGGATGATAACGTATCCCTTTTTTTTCGTTCACACAGATTCGGCATGGTTTCCTATCATCATTTCTTTTTGGTTTTTCATCAGAATTCATATTTCTTCTGTTATCATATTTAATATTTTTCGCAACCAGATATTCTAATTTTCCAATCTCATTGTGAAGATCTTCGGTTCCTCGTAAAGTTTCCCTATCAATCTTGTCAACAACATAATTAGGCAAACCAAATGCTATGAGGTCTATAAGTGTCCCTGTATCAACTGATTTCCTGACTTCTAACAATAATTTTTCTTTTTTTATTGCATACTCGAGCAATGAACCTGCTTTATATTTGAAGGCTAAAGCATATCTAGCCGGTGACCATCCTCTGTTAGTGAAAGTATCACAAAAATTTCTTTCCCATATATTCCATTCTGAGTCTATTGAAAATTTAATCATCATGCAACTGTACCACTCTGCACCGGAATATTGCAAAAAATCTTTCAAAATTTTAATTTTCTGTTTATCCACATTGATTTCAAAACGTTCACACTCTTTATTAAAATCTTCAATCCATTGGTTTGCATTGAAATTTCTGCCAGTAAATTGTCCTATCATAAATTCATTCGCAATCTGTCCTAAATTTTTTGATTCTAATTGTGCTGGCTTATTGTCAATTAATTTTTCTAGGAGTTTTTCCAAACTTTGCTCTGAGCTAGTGCTAGTAGAGGTAGATTTATTAGTATTTGCTTCTTCCCTTATTTCTTCTAGGTAAATATCATCAAATTGTAAATTTTGCTCTTCATCTAAATAAGTGTTCGCTAAATCTTCTGTTAATTTTATCCATATTCTTCTATTTTGATATCTCTTAGTCAAGGATTTTTTCACTTTCATAAAATTTGGAGTATTAATAAGGTGCTGATGCAAATTTACTGGTTGGTATTCATCAGGTAATCCAAAAACCTCCCCGTTGCCTGTTGCTATTGAAGTAACACATAAAATATTTGACTTTCCATCTGCCGTAGGTTTCACAACGAAATCGAATCTGAGTTTTTCCATGATTGGTAGGATAGGTACGAGTAGATGACGAAAATGTAGTTTTATAATAAGTCCTATTTATTTGGATATCGACTTAATTGTGTTTCTCTGCAATAAATGAGGGTTTTTATTAGCAACAATTACATCAACAATATAAAAACAAACCTGCAATAAATGAGGGAAACTACATTTAAAGCCTCTATCACAATTATGAAATAAAACAGATTATCTTTTTGACAATTCTGAAATGTCAGTTATTGACATTCCAGGTAACTAGAAAACTAAAGGAAACCCTAATAAAATGTGGTTTTCTTTACAAGTGTAGCTTAGTGAATGGAAGAGCCATATCATAATAAGACAGAAATGAAATTCAAAGAATCCATTTAGTATATGAAAAATTTTGATATCACAGTTGTACTGCAACTTTCAAAATTGGAACCAATTTATCAGCCGATGTGTAAATTACTTTCTAAAGTCACTGTTTATTGAAACTGTTCATGACATGAATGATTGATTAAACTTGTATGAAAAATATAGGTACTATTTCTACTCGAGTTTTCTGTTTTTTATTGAAATGCTTTTTTACTAGTTTCTATTAAATTACTTAAATTATTTTGCCCATAACAGCTTTAACTCACTCACTAAAAGCATTTTTGCATGAAATTATTTTTAATTTGTGAATTTTATATTGCATTCTATTATTATCTTCAAGTGAGTAAGAGGTGAAGAAATTCTTGGAGTTACTCTTCTGAATATATTTTTCGATTAAATACTGAGTAAAAATTCTATAAAGCAATTGGAATTTATTAGATTTTTGGATTACGGTACTCATTGAAGAACAAAAAACAGATTTAACAATACTTAATTTCAATATAGAATATAAATAAACTATAGATGCAATGCCAAGACTTTGTTTAGCAATCCAATTATAAAATAATTCTCTCTTCATAGATTTATATAATCCTCATGATCACCACTGTCAAAACAAAACATCCAGGTAAAAATCCAAATATCCAGCATTCAAAATAGTGCTCCTTCTACTTTTACCCTTGAATATACTTGAAAAACATTTTGTTTTCTTTCTAGACTCCACTGTTGAATAATGCTGGCATTTTCAAATAATCAAGTTTCCTTCAGATAAATGAATTTCACATTTTGTTGCAAATATTCTCTGTATTCACCATAAAATCGTACTCAACTTATTATATTTTTCTGTTTATCAATAAGAATTTTCCATTTATTAACTGTTTTGAACTTGAAATCAATTAAGTTTAGGTAATGTTGTCTTTGATTGATTAAAATTCAGATGCTTTTTGTCAAATTTCATCCAGGCTGATATATTGGTTGTTTTTGGCTCGGCTTCTGGTAACAATCAAATCATTCAATGATTCTTTGAAGGTGAAATCGTATTGCACAGGTTTTCACTAATAATCTTGGTTGTAATGACTTGCCTTCTTTTTTCAAACAGTACTGTGAGAAATACTCAAATAAACTAATCAATGTGTGTTTGAAATTGATACAACTTTTAAGTTTCAAAATTTCTTCGATCAAAACCATTAAAACAAACAAACTGAAATCAAACCTCCTGTCAATGACATTTCCAATGCCAACCCGAAATCTGCAATTCAAAATGTTACTGAATGAGCCAGTACCAACTTAATTTCGATTTTCCAAAGCCACCCGGGATGTCAATAATTCCTGAATGGACTGTACAGATATTCATTCCCTCAAATTCTCATGAAGATCCATGCAGGCGTTCAAAAGTTATGCCGATTGAAAGTTTTTGATAAAATACATAAAACAGCCTGTATCTCTTAAACGAATATAGCTAGGACATGTTTCGAGCATTGATTCAGATCCACCAAAATATCCTGTATCTGCCCTGAAAGCCTGTACAATCATTCGTGAAACACCCTGTAGATATGTTAGGAAATAACTGCACATCATATTTAGAAAGTACCAATATTGTACTAATTTTTTAATCGGAAATTCTGGAGAATTCCTTCTTCCCCATCTTGAATTTACATTCAAGGGTTATTTCGATCGTTTTTTCTAAATCCGTTCCATATGATTTTTTTTTAAATTAGCCGAAGAGATTTTTACTCCGATCCATCAAACACGTAAATGATGATAACACAGATTGATTCGGTTCGGATATTGTTTTTATTCTTTGTGATTCTTACGCTGTATTCAATTGAACGGCACTGTTAATTATGCCTTCCAAAATCGGATTGCAGGCTCTGTCAATAACAGAAGTAGACCCCTTTAGTGTCCCATAAGAATCACTCAAAGACCAATTCCACAAAGGAGACTTATATTCGTGATCTGTAGAGCATGAGAGGCCTACAAACTGTATATAGTCATATTCAAATCTTCGTTTTTTTTTTCTTACCGTCTTCATCGACATAAATATATTCTCTAGTGTATGAACACCTTTGCATGCAGTTTGGGTCAAAAAGATCTGACCAAATTGAGAGTACCAGGTTAGGTATGTCAAAGAGTGTAATCATAGATTGGTAATAAACTAGGAATCTATTTGTCCAGTAAGCTGTATAATGAAACCTAAATTCTTACCAATCACAATGAAGAGGCAAAGAACATGTATACCAAATATTATATTATAAGAAAGGGATATAAGAGTATGCCTGTTTAACTTTTTTCCTAGTCATTATATTTGAAAGAGCTTATATTCTGGGAATCCAATTTTCAAAGATATACAGGGTGAGTCTTTGACTTGTACATATATTTCAACCGAAGATTCCTGAGGTCAAAAGAAACACTTTTTTCCTTTATAGTTTTTTCCGATTCGGCCCGGTTACAAAGATACAGGCTGTTGAAAATCGATAAAAAAAAGTGATTTTCAGCTATATCTCGTAAATGGTTCTATTGAAGGAAATGATTTTTGGAATATAGCTTTTCCTTGATGTGATACATCTTCTCCGAACACAAGATTCCCTACACATCTTTCAGTTTCTTCATTATGAACATTACATCACATAAAAATACCAGAAATTCGAAGAACCCAACTCTTAAAAGTAATTTGAACGTTCATTGAACAATATTTGGCTAATTTGGAAAATAAAAGTATTCTTCATATTTTCTCCTACAAAGCGCCGTTTTCGAGTAACTTGATCTTAAAAAAAAAATTATCTGTGAAATTCGAAAAATTGGGTACTTTGGCTAAATGCATCTCTGTTCTGTTGTGGAAAAAAAAACCACAGAAATGAATATTTCCTATGATGTCATGTCTCAGATTTTAGAATTGAAGTACTAGCCAACTTAGTTTGAAAATGAAGTTATTTGAATAAGCTCACCTCAACTCTTTTATTCGATTACAAATTACTGAGCTTTGACACAGCTCTTATAATAAGAAGATACTTCATTAAAATCAACATTCTATTTTGAAAAGTCCAGATTTCCCATAAAGCCCATGTTCAAAAAAGTTTTCACAAAATAGTCCCATTATAATGACAACAGTCAATATCCCACTAAAGACTGCTGCTATCGAACAATACTGTATTCTTCGAGGGTCATTCAAACTCAGATCGAAACATACCACTAAGTACATACTGGACAAATTTTCATGTGATTGAGATTAAATACTTTTATTCTTTTGCTGTTCCATAAATTCATCCTAGAGCATATGATTGACATACTTCCAAGAGTGCCATAATTGTTTTAATATGAAAACAAATAGGTGAGTTGAAAGAAACAGGATATTCAACTGTGGATATTATTCAATACTTCTCATTTATTTTCAATGGCAAAATCAAGAAGAATCAAGTAGTAGAGTTGGCTATAATGTAGGTACATATTATAGAACAAATTTGATTACAAGTGGAGTCTAACATTTTCCATTGATTACAGAGCCATAAAACTTCATTTCCATATTTTCACACTGATGGCTCCAAAAATATTGAAGCAGATCATTATTTTTATGAGATAGTTGGAACAAATCAAATGCTTCATTTCATAAAGGAATTACTTTCTATCAGAATGCACACTTATTTATTTTGTATCCACACAATTATTTTGGAAATTGTTTTTAAATTTCTCGAAAATATGTATGGAACTTCAATATTCTGTTGGGATTCTTCAAATCTTCGATGATTTTCATTTCATGATAGCATAATATCAAAATTATAATAACAACAACAGTGTAAATGAATATTTTAGGTTAGAATATAGATTATTCGAACTGCTGTGTTTAAATTTGCAACACTCGAAATTTGAGGTTTAAACTTAAAACCACAGACTACTAGTCTGTGTTAGAACTTTTACAGATTTATTTGAGAATGTGAGGTTAAATGTCAATTCTTGTACGATATATTATAAATGCGATATAATAAATGAATGAATGGATATGAATTATGAGTATCAGAGCTAAGCTAATATGGGTGGTAGCGAGCTCAATTCGTTATGATTATCGGAAATGAAATAGAAAATCAAGAGAAAAATATTTAATCTTTATCACCAATGAAATTGGGATAACTCATTTATTGTATTATAAATACTACTTTGTTCAACAAATGGAATGTTAAAAGTGAGTTTATGATGGTTTTTCCAATCTAGTATCTTATTTCCAAGGTTCAAAATGTATATCTTATACTTGCGAAAACTTCAGTGTTCCGGTTACCAGGGGTGAATTAGCTCATTATGAAAATTTAAAATGGCTATATCTTTTTAACAGGGCCGAGTCGGAAAAAATGGTAAATGAAAAAAGTGTTTCTTTTGACCTCAAGAATCTTCGGTTAAAATATATGTACAAGTCAAAGACTCACCCTGTATTATACATCAAAAATATTGCAATTTTAATTGTATCAATAATTCTGAAAAAAATGGAAATACCTCTACATAAAGCAATAAATTCAAAATACACTGTTCTATTTTATTTATATTCAGTTTATATACAGAAAATTACTCAGATAAATATCTAGATAAATGTTTATAATACACAACTGAGACATCAAACTAATTCTAAGTAAATTTACGGACTGATGACTATAAATAATGTATCAACAAGCTAAGAGACGCTTTCTTCTGGTGACAAATTAACACCAGTCCGCATAACAGCCTCTAATAATAAATTATCAAATTGACAACTGATATGGCGTGTTTACTACGCACCTAATTGACAGATAGACATAAAACCTAAAGCCTGTTCCAATTGCTACAACACAATCGCTCTGAACCTGGCTGCATGCAACATAGAACGTACTGCCAACCACTCCAACATCTCTTGCTGATCATATAAAGAATATTCTTAACCTAAGCTTCGTACCAAAGATGAAAGCATATAATCACAATTATTAAATTTTTTTGGTTTTTTGTATACATGTTTATGGAGATCAGGTGGCGGCAACGACACAAATCTGTACAGAACAAATTTGACTTTGATATAATTGAATCAGATTTTCTCATAACATCAAATAAGTAGGTTACAGATTCTTAAAAATTACTTGACTATCTCTGAATTCAAAGGATGAATAAATCGAACATTTTACCATGTCTTGCTAAAACAAATTAATTTATCTTTCAAAAAAGGATACATTCGAGTAGAAACCCCACATTAAATCTATACAGGTATGTGTCTAGTTCAAAGATTGTTGCGCACAGATTTAACAACATGTATTACCATAATAAAATCAAGAGTGCCAAGTCATTCGTTGTAAACCAAGCAACACAGAATGACTATAACCTATAACTATGCAACAATGTTATAAACCCTCATTCTCTCAAACTGAATTCAGAGCTACTATAATTAGAGTAGAAAAATGACTAGGGAGACTAATTGTAACTAAATACAGTCAAGGGTTAACTTAATCATTTACAAATAAATTATAAGATCTAATGTCAATTAAAAATATGCTATTGAATACATGTTGAATTAACCATGTTATATTCACTAAATATTTTTGAAGCACATGCTCACACAATGATAAAAATATTAAAAATATATCACCAAATTTTCACTTGTAATTCAAGAAAACCTGGAGTTTATGAAGATTATATTCTAAATGAGGTTGAAGTGGCGTTACTTACTAATTACAAATGAAAAAATATTTGACATTTAAAACAGAACTATCCCTGATAATATGGGAAGTAGCTATTTGTTTCAAATACATCAGTGTTTGGTACATAGCTATTCAAGCAAATTTTTGCAAAGTAAGCTTGTATGTTTGGATAGCAGTACTAATGGTTTCATTATTGATCTTTGCTATTGTCAATATTTCAATGACATTTTTTTTCTTTAATATGTAACATTATTGAAATTGGGAGAAATAAGATTGTAAGGTACCGAGTTTGATCAAAAAACAAATATTTGTTAATACTATCAATGATTTGAAAAAGCACATGTTGAGCATTGTATCCAAAAGTCAGTTTCAATATGCAAAATGTTTGATCAGTTTCTGAATAATTCAGTTGATTTACTCTGAGAAAGTGTATCATCAATATATATATATATATATATATATACATATATATATATATATATATATATATATATATATAGATCAAATTAAGAAAAGACAATCCTTTATTTTTTAGTTGAAAGGAAATGCAAAATCAATTTGGTCCTCTAAAAATTTCATGAATCGATATTTTCAAAAAATGATGGTTTACATAATGAAGATTGAAATTTTATTATTCAGTTGAATGTTGAATCTCATCAAGTTATACAGAAGCTCAAATCTTGTGCAATATTATAGATCGTTATTTTTTGCAAAAATGGCTACGAGAAATTTCGATTGGGTTTGCGGAAACCGCCAAATCTTATCACAAATAAATCGAAGTTGACTGCGTGCATTTTACACGACAATCAGATTATCTAAAATACATTTTAACTTGAGACAAATGCCCAACATTCGAGGGTTTTCACAACGAAATCTACCGAAGGCGTCAGTGGATCGTTACCATAAGTCTTACACATTTCTGTGCGGCCCAAGTAGAGGTCGCCGTCCAACCAGAGACCGAATTTTCCATCTCCAGCTCCAATACTCAAGCTCTCGTTGTTCCCTTTGATAAAATAGAGATTCTCGCCGGTCCAATTGTATACTTGAAATTCCGGACTGAATCTGAACAAAAGAGACTCGCCCGTTCCATAAAAATGTTCTGAAACTTGTAGTGTGCAAGATGTCAAAGCACCAAATACCTGAAGAAAAAAACATTATTATAAAGCTAGTTGAATTCAAGTAATAACCTTCGTCGCATAAGGGGTACCTTTCTACAACACTTATTAATGTGAAATAATCGTACTTACATTATTGTCAGTGTCTTCAATAACAAGCAAAATTGGCGATTCCAGTTTGTACATCTTCCTATACATAGAATTAAGGCTAAATCCGTGTTGACTAGTGCTAAAAACAAGGGTCCATGCATATCCTTCTGCTCTGGCTGGCAGGTGGCGGCACAAGTTTTCACGATGTTCGTACGTCAGTATTTCCGTGTTTCCTATTAGATCGGGAGGTGTCAATTCAACGTCCAACGAGGGAGCCGCGGAGCACAGGAAAGCCTTGCGATATTCCTCTGACATGGGTAACACCTGTGGAAGATGACTCATTCAGTAAAACGGTATCGAAAAGTATTTTTATTCGAGACGCTTTCTTCGACAACAGAAGTCAGAGTTTGAGGTTAAGCTTAACACGGACTGGTTGTCATTTCAACTTTGGTAAATATTCTATGGTTACCTTTGGAATAGCGACATCTACTCAAACTTCCATCTGATAACTATTGCCAAGAAAACGTTGATTTTTTGTGTAGCAGGTCTTATTATAAACAACATTCCCATTATCTATCATCACCTTAAATAAAATTGGGGAGGTTTCTACTATCGACATTAGTTGAAATGGAAAATACCTACATCTTGAAGTAAAATTGTGAGCAAATGTTTTGAATATGTATTTAAAAGTAATCAGTAATGTGACAGGAAAGCAGGACAATCAAATGTATAAGGGATTAAAGTAGATACCGTTAAACTACAGAAAGAAAGTTTTCCTAAATTATCACCTCTACGCCACTGATTGAACAGGAATTCTACCTCAACACATCAAAAAGCGTAACACTTTCTATTCGCAACATTATGAGAATATTACTTTTTCGTAATGAAGGTTTTTTGTAAACGAATTCGATTGATTGAAGTTTATAATCTCACCTCAGTCGTTTGTTGACTTTCAATCTTGCCATACTTGCTATTGACCTCACTTACGTTCGAATTAAAATCACAACACGGTATACACTTAAATATGAACGTCTTAAAACATCCTATAAATGACCGAGTAAGCACGTCTGATAACATATTGTCATTGAGTTAAACTAAAGATGTTATACTATTCTCGAAAGTACTTAAAACAAATCCTTACGAATTTTCCTGTTTCGCAATCGAGTAATGATGGATAAAAGCCGCAGAAAGAATATTGTTACTTGTTACTCACTTCATTTGTTATTTTCAATTACCTTTGTTCGTTGATAACGTCCCGAAATATAATTAAATTTTTTCATTAATTTTTCAGAACTCAATTCATTGTGTCATTTAATTATGGAAGATAGCGTTTTTATGGCTTATGGTTTAAATACACTAGAAATGCATTAAAATTGTGAATCGAATGGTTATTCGTTTCTGTCAATTAATCACTTGACATTTTGTCTATGTTTAACTGTTAATGTTTTTATTTTTCACCCCTATTTACTAAAATCTACCGTCCATATATACGACATTCAACTAAACGATTGATTATTTCAAATTAATTTTATCGGGAAAAATACTATTGTAGGGAATGATCTAAAAAATAAAACGCTAAGTTGTGTGCAAATCATTTACTATTTTGATTTAGAAGAAAAAGTCGAGAAAATCACCGTCTTGGCGTCAAGAGCTTTCGAGCTCTCATTATTCATGCACCAGAAAAGTATATATGAGATTGATTTATTATTATTATCTGTCAATTTATCTAGAAGGCTTCTGATAATACCATAGAGTAAAAAACATAGATAGAGGGATAATACGAAATTTTTACGTGACCCCAAAATATATATATTTTGAAATCCATAATTTTACTTTATCATTATGAATGTATATTATATTCAATGAAATATATTTATTTGAGTGATTCCTGATTAAATATACAAATTTGAATATTTGGAATTCGATATTTTCTTTAATTGTCGAATTAAAAAAAATTGAAGTCGAGGAATGATATCCTCCAAAAATTAGCAGGATCTTCATGGGGTGCTGATGCCAACACTCTTCGTACAGCAGCCTTGGCCTTGGTTTTTTCTGCTGCTGAATACTGTTGTTCTGTTTGGTTTAATAGTGCTCATGTTCATAAAATTGATGCACAGCTTAAAGTTTCTATGAGAATTATTAGTGGGACTATTAGATCTACTCCTTTAGATTGGTTACCGGTGCTATCACATATAGTTCCGCCTCATATTCGTAGACAGGTTGCAGTCAAGAAATCTTGGGATAAATTTCATTTCTACCCGAACTCATTTCCAATTTTATCCTATTTCCCAGATTCTAGAACTGCTAGATTGAAATCACGCAAACCTTTATGGACTAATACCTTCCTTGAATCCAATGAAAGCGACAAGGAAATTTGGCGTTCGGGATGGACTTCTTTCTAACGTTGTAATAATACCCTCTTCAAATGGCATTCTATTGATAGCCCACTATGTGAGTGTGGTGTAGAAGAGACCATTGACCACTTGGTGAATGATTGTCCGATTTATAAATTTTATGATGGTTTCCAAGCTATCCATTCAGTTTCAGATTCTTTTTTAGAATGGGTAGTTAACTTCAAATCGATATAATGAAAACTAATATTTAGTACTCCTTTCTGCTTCTTTTGTTTTTTGTTTTAGGATCCAATTGGAAATTATAGAGTCGTCAACCGAAAAGAGAGGATAAAGAAAATTTTGTTTTGGTTGAAGAGGAAGTCCTTCAATATAAATTATGTAAACGTTTACACAAACCAGTCACTACACCGATACGGGGAGACAGAGTTTTTGCTGGGGTTTTTATCTGTTCTCTTGTATCATACGTTGAAATGTATGATGCCCCGTTACATTTCCTCTGCTAATACTGAGATTCATCGACACATATGCTTGATTATATTTTGTTTTGCTCTTTCTCAAAAGAATATATATATATATACAGGGTGAGTCTTTGACTTGTACATATATTTTAACCGAAGGTTCTTGAGGTCAAAAGAAACACTTTTTTCATTTACCATTTTTTCCGATTCGGCCCTGTTAAAAAGATATAGCCATTTTAAATTTTCAAAATGAGCTAATTCACCCCTGAAAACCGGAACACTGAAGTTTTCTCAAGCATAAGATATACCTCTTGAACCTTGGAAATAAGCTACTAAATTAGAAAAACCATCATAAACTCACGTTTAACATTCCATTTGTTGAACAAAGTAGTGTTTATAATCAAATAAATGAGTTATTCCAATTTCGTTGACGCTAAAGATTAAATATTCTTCTCTTGATTTCTATTTCATTTTCGATAATTATAACGAATTGAGCTCGCTACCACCCATATTAGCTCTGATACTCATATCCATTCATTCATTATATTTCATTTATATGATATCGTTGTTTATTTTTCGTGCAAGAATTAACCTTAAAATCTCAAATAAATAATATTCATCTATGAAAGATCTAACACAGACTATAGTAATCTGTGGTTTTAAGTTTGAATTTCAAATTTCGAGTGATGCCAAATATAAACACAGCAGTTCGGTTCGAATAATCTATGTTCTAAGTTCTAACCTAAAATTTTCATTTACAGTTTACACTGTTATTGTTATAAGATATTTGTTATGAAATGAAGCATTTGATTTGTTCCAACTATCTCATAAAAATATTGAAATGCATCAATATTTTTGAAACCATCAGTATGAAAATATGGAAATATGTAAAATATTCTGGCTCTGTAATCAATGGAAAATGTTAGACTCCACTTGTAATCAAATTTGTTGTTAATGTGTACCTACATTATAGCCAACTTTACTACTTAATTCATCTTGATTTTGGCATTGAAAATAAATGAGAAGTATTCAATGTAAATATCCACAATAGAATATTTGGTTTCTTTCAACTCACCTAATTTGTTTTCACATTAAAACAATTATGGCCCTCTTGGAAGTATGTCAATCATAAGCTCTTAGGATGAATTTATGGAATAGCAAAAGAATAAAAGTATTCAATCTCAATCACATGAAAATTTGTCTAGTATGTACCTAGTCCTAGTGATATGTTTCGATGTGAGTTTGAATGAGCCGAAGAAGAATACAGTATTGTTCGATAGCAGCAGTCTTTAGTGGGATATTGATTGTTGTCATTATAATGGGACTATTTTGTGAAAACTTTTTTAAACATGGGTTTTATGAATAATCTGGACTTTTCAAAAAGAATGTTGATTTTAGTGAAGTATCTTCTTATTATCAGAGCTGTGCCAAAGCTCAGTGATTTTTAATCAAATCGAGGAGTTGAGGTCAGCTTATTCAAATAACTTCATTTTCAAACTAAGTTGGCTAGTACTTCAATTCTTAAATCTGAGACATGACTTCATAGTAAATATTCATTTCTGTGGTTTTTTTTTCCACAATAGAACAGAGTTGCATTCAGCCAAAGTACCCAATTTTTTGAATTTCACAGATAATTTTTTTTTTTAAGATCAAGTTATTCGAAAACGGCGCTTTGTACGAGAAAATATGAAGAATACTTTTATTTTTTAAATTAGCCAAATATTCTTCAATGAACGTTCAAATTACTATTAAGAGTTGGTTTCTTCGAATTTCTGGTATTTTTATGGTATGTTATGTTCATAACAAAGAAACAGAAGAATGTGTATGGAATCTGGTGTTCGGAGAAGATGTATCACATCAAAAAAAAGCTATATTTCAAAAATCATTTCCTTCGATACAACCCTTTTACGAGATATAGCCGAAAATCACATTTTTTTAACGATTTTCAACAGCCTGTATCTTTTTAACCGGGCCGAATCGGAAAAAATGGTAAAGGAAAAAAGTGTTTCTTTTGACCTCAGGAATCTTGGGTTAAAATATATGTACAAGTCAAAGACTCACCCTGTATATATATATATATACACAACTGTGTGAAATTAAAAAAAAAAAAAAAAAAAAAAATATATATATATATATATATATATATATATATATATATATATATATATATATTGTCGAATTTATAGTAAGCAGAATATTTATTATTTTCTGTAACTGCCTGCTGAAATCCAAGCTTTGGCACCTATTGCGCTCCTAGTATACCTAGTCTCTAGGTCTAGATGTTTCCGTTCGATAGTTATCGTGTTTACAGCTGGACATACGGACATAATTGACCACGGCTCAAAATTTGAAAATTGCAAACGAAATGACAAAGAATTTGGTTTGGAGAACGAGAGCTCAAAAATAAAAACGAAATCAACCTAACAATCCTTGATATTAGGTGTGTTTATTAGAAGCGTATATCAACTTCCTTTTACTTAAGCAATGTTTCTTATGAAAACCTCACTCATAACCCGATTCGATGAACTTATCAGAAACTGCAATGGAAGTGTACATTTAAACATCTACCTGTTGCCTGGTATAGAGATTTTAACAGAATCGTGAATAAAATGTTGTTTTATCATTTATGAATATTTATTTCTATTGTTCGAATGAATGAAGTTATTTTTATCTTTGCTCGAAATTACCGATACAAAAAAGCTAAGTGACAACACGAATTCATTATGGTCCAATTGAAATTCAATGCATCTATTGAGGTATGTAGTTGATACACAATAATTTATAACAGAAAAGTGAGTATAAAAACCATAAAGTGATTCTAATTTTTATTTGAGTGTCGGGGTGGTAGATGGATATCACAAATATATGGGAGCATGCATCTTTATACAATAATATCAGTTGAAATATTGTTAGCTATCTTCAATTTCATCGTTATCTGAAAGGGAAAAACCGGACAAACATTTAGCCAGACCTAAAATCAAAATCTCATTTTATTAAGTTCTTTATTGGTAGAAATTATAACCCTCATTATACTTCACTTATATGTGACAAAATATACTCCCTCCACATAATATTGTGCCGCTGTGAAAAATATAGAGTATTGGAGACTAATGGCTTCGATGAAACTGATATAAAAAAACTAATTTGAATTTTATTTAAGATGGAGAATTCTCACGTACCCATTTATATCCATTCTGAGGGCTCACAGAAATTTTATGCAAAGAAAAGTTACTATACGGTATCATTCCTTATAATAATAGCATGAAAATCCTATCCATAAAATGAATATCTGTGCTTGGATCTCAGTTTCAAAATCGAGAAAATTTTTCACTTAGAAGAAATACTGCAATTTGATACCATGATTTCCTTTTTTACAATAGGGTAGCTCAATTCACATCGAAAAAATTATAAAAGAGATATTACGTTGCGCGATTTGAACTCGGGGTTATTCGTTCCGAAATTCAAATAAACTTGACATACATTCAAAATTACAAAGTATTCAAGCAAGGACTCTACGGTGGAAAATATTGAATTTAGTATTATTTAATTGGTTTTCAGCTCTTGAAGGAAAAATGGATTGAGGTAGAACAACATGTTGTTGTATACATTCTTATAAATTTTTAAATTCAATTTTTGAATTCTAAGTTTTCTAAAACAAGAAAATGGGGAAGCAGTGACGCCAAGGCAGTAGCTTTCAAGCACTTGTTAATTGGTGCATGAATGAATAGCGCTCAAACTTCTGACTGAAACAGTGCTTTCCTCATTTTGTTTTCAATATTCTTCAATCTCTTGTGATTCTGATGATGCTATTACCACACAATTCTGCAAAAAGCTCGAAAATTTTATTCTTTATGCAGAACACGCAAAATTTCTGTCGGATCTGTTATCAAAGAAATATATTTCTTTTCGATGTCTTTATGAATTTTACTTATGACGCCCCTTTGTTCAAAGCTTGAAATAGAATCGTATTGGTAATCACTGAAATATTGAGTATTACTCTTCTGAAATTATTCTTGAATTTTCTATGGTGTGTTATTTCATTTCAACACCCAAAATCTCAACTCTGTTTTGTGTTTACGAAAATATTGGCTAATTTTTTCCCAATATTCTTCTTGAATATTCTATAATTTTGGTTATGCAAACAAAAAATGTTTCTTTGAATTTTCATTTTATATCCCATCAATGGATATTTTCATCACGGTCAAAACTGCACCGAAGAAATTAACAAAAAAAGAACAAAATAAAACCAAATTCCGAATATCCACATTTACAGAACCCCTAGTACGATTTTGTCAAGTTTCAACATCTGAACCTACCCTGGAAATTTTAAATTTTTAGATCCTTTCGTTAAAAGTTATCGTTTCCGACCATTCCCGTTTCATAATTCGAAATTACAGACATTCGGTGAACGGAGCACTGAAAATTTCAAAAGGTTTTTTTTTTTTTCATCATAATAAGTACCGTGTCACAATAATAAAAATTCATTGAAATTTCTGTCATGGTATGATGATAATAAATGAAAGTCATGCATTCACGAAACTAGATCCTAGTCTCTGTGGAAATACCTAATGAAATATAAATACATACATATATTGTATAGACTCACTAACTTTTAAGCTGTGGTCTAGTCGGCTTTCCACCTGATGTGTCGCCTACAATTACGGTAGGCCTCTAGAGCTTTCTAGGTTGTAGATTTTGAGTCCATGCTAAGCCTACTTAAAACTATCTTCATTGAAATTCAGTGAAAAAATTGAGGACCGTTTCACAAACAATTTTCAAATGAAGGAAGGTTAGTTGAGGCCACGCATTTAGTTTTTCAATTGAAATAAGTTTTCCAATGAATATATTAAAATCAAACCGTATTTAATGGATTCGGTCCTGAATTGAAGGGAATTCATTATCAAATGAAATGAAACAAAACTCCATTTCCATATTTATGGCAATTAAGATTCGTTTAATTCAATTTAAAACCAAATCGATCGATAGTGCTGCCTTTTTTCACTAACTAAAAGGATGAGATACCTTAACCGAACACCGTACCTGAGGAATTTAAAATACCGCAGAAATAGTCGCGTCTAACAAAACAAACACAAGATATAAATAGGAAGGAAAGAAACACACAAAAACGTTCAGATTTCGCGACCAAAACAAGCCAAACTCACCATTCCGGATAGAATTGGCAAAATCGTCGAAACAGTTGAAAACTGCAGAACCACCTAATACTAGGCGCACTATCACATCTCGCATACCTGTCTCACGAATCTCGTGTAAGACATAAACGCAAAGTTACCTCTCCCGCATTGAAAATATCAAAACAATAACATCGTACTGCACTGCTCCTAAGAATAGAGCAGACTGCAGAGGAGGCTTCCCAGATACAAGTATTATTGGCGGACCGGTTGACTAAAGGGATTGCTATTTGAACGTAATGAACCGTTCACACGAGGCCACTTGATGAGCCATATTTCGCTGAGTCAAGCCACTGAGCCAGTCGAATGAGGATATTTGCATTAAAACCAGCGAATGTTAACCCTTGCAATATTGTTACCCCATGATCTATCAGGGCAAAATAATCTTATCCGTTGCTGAACTATACGGGGCGATTTGATTTGAAGAAGACAAAATTTTGAAAATTACTAAATTTCACATTATGATTTAGTATTTCCTTTAATCTGAAAGAATATTTTAAAACGTTCAAAAATCTTCTCAGAAAAAAAAATTAAAACAAGGATTTTTTCCCCCGCCGACTAGAAGCTTGAATCCTCGGGTCCCCTTCATCAGATAATAATTTAGTTACCTACATTCAACATTTCAATTTCACGATCATTCGTTGACAAATTTTCAGATATTTTTTATTTGAAACCTCGGGAAATTCCATTATTATTGGAAATTCTTGATATTTCAGAATTGTATAAAATAAGTTGGTAGGCAAGACATATATAAATTTTTCTAAAAAACTATGCATTTCATGGTATAATGAAGCAATTTAACTCCGGAGAATGTTGCAAAGTATGGTGTCCCAGATTACTGATGTGTTTGGAGATATCTCATCAATACACTATACAAAATAGAGGAAAATACTCAGTGGAATCCTTTTTACCGTTAAAGACGTAAATATCGGGTTTATTCCAAATATCTGAAGAAAGGTAAGTTAAGCATATGAAACTTCGAATGAACTTGGATTAATTTATTTCATGTGATTTAAAATTTCAATAAGAAATGGGGGATTTCCATAAGAAAAAAATTAATCTTTATTCATTGGTCCTTTTTTTGGTACATTTCCGAACAATTTGAAATGTAGCTCTAATGGTATGGACTATAATGTCCGAAAATTTTAGCGTTCAACCGTAATGGAGCGTTGCGTTAATGGTGAGACACCCTGTATATCTTAATTTGTTCTGTGGTCCCTGTAGAAAAGCAGCTGTAGATTGATAAGTGATCCATTCAACCTCATTATATGGATTGTCGTTATACAAAAGCCAAAAATGTCTTAGACCAGCTGTAATTGCCCCATTATTTATGAATGGTAGGTAATACTACTTCGGTAGCTGCCGGTATCATAATCACCCAAAAGAAAGACGGCTCACGTCAAGGTGAGTTTGATGGAGGTACTCGACGATTAGCCAATCTTCAAATGGTTTGGTGGGAATTAAAGTTCAAGGGGGATCTGAGGAAGCTAAGCGACGAATCTTTTGTTGTTACTGTACCTAATCGTTGTTTCGTGAACGATCGTATTATATCACACTATGATCGGCTAGAGTCGTAACTCGAATCTCATCAAATGATTTGATTATGCGGGGTTTGTAAGTGACATTGAAATAGAAATAATTTCGATGATTTTAAGCAGAATCTTTCAACTTTTACTAACTTTTTGTCTTACCGTTTCTACCCAACTTACTGTCCTTACTTTACTGCTTGAGATCTACCTCAAAGAATTTCGTCCTAATAAATATGACCAACTTTTACCTATTTCACGAGTAGTACTGTTGAAACAAGTTTTTTTATTGTACCTACTGTAATGGATTTTTAATCGAAATATATCAAAATCATTACTTTTTATTAAAAGAAATATATTCAGTAATTTTATAAATCAAATCAAAATACAATCTAAATTCAAGTAAAGATAAACTCCGTTTGTTTCAAATGTTTCCGTTGGAAATATTTCAGATATATGTTGATAAATTTATTTAATTGGTTTTTGGAAATATGATTACAACAAAGGGACGTTAAAATAATAGGATGACTTTGAAGGATGAGAAATGTCATTGAGAAAATTTTAAGATGGTCGAGTTCAATTAGTTTTCTAACTCAAAACTGATTAGAAAACATTAGAAATATGGAAAGAGTGACTGATTTGGAGTTTTGGATATAAAGGAGTGAGACAATAGAATACAAGACTAATAATGGAAATAGCGAGGACCTTGGATTGAAGGACAGTAATCGAGATGAATGATATTAGAAATTGAGTTAGGTAGTTAAGTTTCTTTGTTGTTCGAACATTTATATTTGAATACGTTATTTTTGAACTCAACTCAGACAAAATTTAAAATAAAAAGAATAATTTGAAAATAAAATATTATTATTGGATCTATTAATAAAAAAAAAATTAAAATTTGATAATAATATTTACCCATAACCCTACCTATTTGTTATAAGAGACTCAAAACTTTCGGAACCAACTCTTTTGAAATTCCAATCACCTATATTAGAATTGGACATGAAAACTAGAAGAAATGACTCGATAAGCAATTCATTGAGAAGGCTCAAGAAGATTTTAGCGTATAAACTTCTGAAAAACTGAATTTCTGTAGACCTCCTTTCCTTTCTAGAATTCAATAAATCACAAAAAAAATCGTGTGCCAATTTCAAACAGAACGAGGAGTAAAAAATAAAAAACTATTAGATTAGATTAGAGTATGAAGAATGGAAAAAATAAAATAGAAGAGGATCAAACCTTGAGTTCAATGAAAACGATTTTGTTGAAACCTCTGTAGAGATAAGATTCCAAGGAAGTGACATGTGATAATTTACATACAAATGCATAGGTTTCCTTAATCGGAAATTTACTTATAAGAAGAGGATTTGGTCAAGGATTCTACATGCAGTACAAAAATAGGAATAAAAACTTCAAGATATAGGAGGAAAATTTCGAAGGCTTATCAATAAACTTATGGAAACATTAGAAAGATAATTCGAGAATCCGAATTAAATTATCAATGTTTCATAAAGGGATAAACAATTAGATCATTGCATTTTTCCAGACCTATAGTCTTTAGGCGGAAGTGAATTATTCCCGCCAATTTTCTATGAGAACCTTTTTTTTTCATTATTTAACATATAGAACTGAATGTAAAGTGATCAAAATTGATCATGAAAGTATCAAATGTTAATTGTTTGTATAACTCACGTGCCACATTGTTTTAATGTCCAAATCTTTAGACAAATCCAATCTTTATTGATTGCGACGCGCAGGAATTCTACGATATGCAAATGTTAAGCAATTCTTGCAAGCAGGTTTTCGAAATCGAATCAAGAGAGTTACATTTTCTCCTTTAACGATTCTAAAGGTTTGTTATTAGATATAATAACCCAAGGCGCCTATCGTCCGCAAAAAACATCGAACCTAGGACTAGTGTTCGGTTTTTTCCATGGTCACAGTTGCGTTTGAGTTTAGTGGACGAAGGCATTCCGAAAAATTGAAGGTCAAACTCTCGACTGAGGCGATAAATAAGAAAGAGAAAACGTTCGGGCAGATTGATATGCGGGCGTATTATTTATTAATTACCAGAGACTAGTCGAATAGAGGATGAAACGAGATTAGATAGGCGATACTCATACAGCTCCAGGGTATATCTTGATCTATAATAACTATATTATGCTAATCTAAAACTAACATCGAACATTTATTATTACGACATTCTTTGAGAAGCCACTACATGTGTTGTTTTGGATTATTGAGTATTTTCGGAAGATATCGACCTTCTATTCTTTAGATGAAATCTCTTAGTGTATTTTGTTCAATCTTATTTTCTATTTCTCCCAATTTTTATTGTTTGGATTCAGAAGTATTTCTTCAAATAAATTTTGTAGGAAATTATTCAGCACAAATTCTGCATTCTAAAAAAAATGTTCGCATTCAACTGAATAGTGGTATTATATAACTGTGGAATTTTTAAGCGATTTATTCGTGAGGGTCAACTGTATCGATCGTATCATTTTTAAGCAATTTCAATGTTCAAACAGAAGGCATAAAGAAAAAGTGAAAACTCTACAGTAAAATCATATCTCAATATATTCTGAAATCTCTAGATATGTTACAAGTCATATCTCGTATCGAAACTTATCTAAAACTAAGACGACGTCTAAATGTATAAATTAGGATAACACAAAAAGTATTTCCTAAAATATAATATATTAAATACTCTGTGTGCCTCACAACATACCTACTAAATAATTGAAATATATTCTCCGTTTTAGTGGAGTCCTCCTCTTATTTCTTAGGAATAGTGTATTTTTATCTTTGTTTTCAGATTTTTTTTTATATTGCAGTTTGTGTCTTGTCTATAAATAAATTGAGGGAAATATCTAGATGTCTCAATATACAGGGTGGCCATTTGAAAACGAAACAGACGAGATCACAGACAAAATAAAGTTTTTCGATAGAAATGCTCGGACAGGTCGATTTCTGTTTCGAGGGGGACAACTTAAGATGTAGGTTACGGACGCATAGCGCTTCAACCCTTGCTGCTACAACCCCCACCCCCAATTTTTGAATAGGGAAGATGGGGTGAGTGATACCTCAATTTAAAGGTATTTTTATACTGATTTCAGCACAGTAATTGTTTTTTCATTTTATGCATTAGTTCTCGAAATATTCATGCGTTAGTTAGTTAGGAAGGAAGCCACAGTCATGGTAGTTTTGAAGCTCAAAATGTCGATTTTTCACAAAACACTACAAGTGCCATGAAAACACCACTTCATTTTCAAATACTTAGTTAAGAATATTTCGAGAACTAATGCATAAAATGAAAAAACAATTACTGTGCTGAAATCAGTATAAAAATACCTTTCAAATGAGGTATCACTCACCCCATCTTCCCTATTCAAAATTTGGGGGTGAGGGTTGTAGTAGCAAGGGTTGAAGCGCTATGCGTCCGTAACCTACATCTTAAGTTGTCCCCCTCGAAACAGAAATCGACCTGTCCGAGCATTTCTATCGAAAAACTTTATTTCGTCTGTAATCTCGTCTGTTTCGTTTTCAAATGGCCACCCTGTATATATATCTTGATATATGTTCGAAAATTTGTCATGTTAATAATTCTTGGTTGACAAGAAAAATGTCAGGTTATTTTGAACAAAACCACTTCTTAAAACAAGGCCGACTAGTTTCGATTTGAATCAAACATTATCTTCAGGACTCACCAGGAGGAAAAAAAAAACAAAATCTTTTACAATATTGCATAAATCGCAAAAGATTTTGTATTTTTCATTGTAGAGCCCTGAAGATGATTTTTAATCAAAATCGAAACCAATCGGGCTTGTTTTAAGACGTAGTTTTGTTTCAATCTGATCTTTTTTATGCGCCCAACAATTATTGAATATCAAACCTACATTAATTTTTGTAATCTAGAAACACATCAAAAAATTAAATTATTCCCAAGTCTACGGTTATCGAAATATATTTAAGATTTTTCTATTATAAATCAAATTTATATTAACCGTTTGACAACAAGTAGGCCGATATTTAAATTAGACCGTCCCACAAAATGATCACTCTAAATTCCTGTTCACATAACATCGCTAATTCAGGATAATTTAATAAAGAACAGATAGTTGACGATTTTTTCAAAAGGAAATCGATGTATAATTACAATTGATTCACTGTTGGTTTGAATTCAATGAAACATTTACGTAATGACGTGTAAGTTGGCACCACTAGCCACGGATAAACCCAATACATAGGCGTCCGTGCAGGAGAAAATTTAGTTTAGAAAAAAACATTTTCAACGACATCTAGAGAATAGAAGTTCGTTTAAGGAGGTATTTCACGAGGTCTGAGCTTGGAATTTATGTTGTGGCGTGTGGTGCATTTGAAATCACCTCGTCACTGCCGTCTGCTGACATGGTTTGCGTCTTGATTATGCTGTAGATCTTTACATACGGCGCCTTGATTAGCTGCATTCAAATAATGACAATTTATTATTAACGCGTGTCTTGTACACTTGCAAATAAACAGGAAATGGAATCTTGAGATAGCTATCACGACCATGTTTTGGAATGTGCATTGTTTTCTCGTAAACGTTTTTTCAGTTTTGCGTTACATTTCGATCAATGTCGCAATTTTATCGTTGACGAGTTGAGATTACTACATAATGATTAAAATGTAAGGCACCGAACTGGTCTACATTCTAAATCTTCCTGCCAAACTTGCGCGAGCTAGTTTCCAATGGCCCACTTGTAAGTTCGGCAAATTTACTGCAATTATCTTTTTAAAGTTTTAAACGATGTAATGTCAAACTGGACTGTAGTGGATAAGTAGCAAGTTTTCTTTTTGAACTTCTATTTTTATGCAGTGAATGTGATTTAATTTGAGAAATCATTGACATCAAATCAATTATCAACAACTCTTAAAGTTCAAAACAGAAAACTTTCATTTCAGCGTTTCGACATTCGAGTGAAGCACTGTCCTGGTGACTCGAGCTTTTGAGTTCTTTATGAATACCTCAAATAAGGGATTTATCCATAATAAAAACAGAATTATTCTTCAAAACTAACGTCAGACTAGTTGAAAACAATGAACATTCCAATCCAATTGCATTTCATCCATTAAATTCGAAAAGAACCGTTAGAAAAATACAAAATGACTCACCTCCCAACTGTCTTTTGTCAATTCCGAAATATCCCCATCTTGACTGTTGTGTCTGCTATTAGAAGGAGTGGGATCATCACTCCACAATTCAGTGTCCATCTCGACCAGAGAGTATCCACGTTCTTTGATCTAAACAAAAATAGTAATTACAAATAAATACGGTCAGTTGTCAAGGACAAAATAGGTCAAGAACACATTTCTTCAACAAAATTATTTCAAAATTAGGTATAGGTAAACCAAGAAACCAGATGTAGTGTTCTAAGTATCATAATATCTTTCGAACGTAGCATATTGAACTCATCAATTCAAACCCCTGCTTGAAAAATATATTCAAGTGCTTAAAAAATTATATAGGCATTCAACAATTAAATTGCTTCATTTATAGGTACTTATAGGTAACAAGTTCATTACGTTGATCAAATGTGTATCTAATCACCTGAAATTATGTGTTGATATTTAAATTTTCAATCCAGAAGTTGGATTTCACTTATTCGAATAGTTTTCAATTAATTCGCTCTCAAGTAAATGTCGTGTGAGGCATGAAAATTTTATGTTTGTCGAAATATAAGCAATTCTTTATGAAGGACGGTAATTCAAGAAAACGGAATATCCAAGAAACACTGACAACAATTTTCTTTGAAAGGAAAAAACGTTACAATTTCAACCCGAAGAAACAATACGAAATTATGCCCATGGTTCACAACGAACATATCAACTTACCAGATGAATAAATAAACAGAAATCGTTACATTTCAACAATGTAGTAAACTTACTTCTGCTTTTCGAACAGTATCTGGCTAAACACTTCCGTATGATTCCACAACAGTCACTTGTTTGGAATTATTTTTCTCTATTGAATAAGTGGAAATGTTGTTGTCACCATTTTGCTGGCATAATATTAAACAGCAATAGGTATATGTAGAATCTGGATTGCTATTCCCCGGTTTCAGTTTTGTTATTATGAACAGTTTACATTGGACGGTGTAGTGGGAAATTATAATTCCGCATTTTCAATTAACGGGAGGATAAACAGTTTTGACAGCAGACCGTACTGACAAGATAAATTTTTTTCAACCATTTAAAAACAATAAAGTTTTGAATTCCAACTAAACGTGCCTAATCGTATTCTTCAATGGCAACGTATAATTATTTTTTAGTTTTTTATTTTCAACAATATCCGTATCCCAGATAAGTTCGAGAATGCTTCCAGTGTTCTCAGTACCGTATTTTTCGTCATTAATTGAACGATCGTAAATATGACGGTTGAAATCTTCGGACGATTTCGAAAAACGACATGGCAATAATACTGTAATAAATTAATTTTCATAATTGAAACTTCGTCTAACATAAATACAGGCCACTTATTCAACTGTGTTATTTGAGTCAGAGTTGAACGTTGACATCATCAACTTGATTAAACCATAACATTAAAAACTATTATCAACAATACCGTTCCATTTCATTTTTAGTTTAAATCAAAAAAATGGTTATTTTTTTGCGAACAAGTTTGGAGAACTTCCAAATTATTCCGTTTTAACCTTTCTCAGCAAAATTCATCAAGAATGTTTTCAAAAGAGCCTCATCGAAATGACAAGAACGTTGTTAGGTTAGGTTCATCATTCTTGTTATTTCTCTAAGAATCAGTTTACCACTCTTATAAGAGATTATTTCGTGAAACCAGAATAGAGAAGTGGCCAGTTCCAAAACTGGTCGTAGTTACGTTACATTATGATAAAAGAGAAAAACTAATTCGACTTACCTGTTCTTCGTTGAGTTCACCGTAGATATCAGGTACCCATGCCTGTATGAATTTGTACAGCTCGTCAGCCCTATTCTTTGGTACACTGAACCAATACTCCGGTCTCATCTTTTTCTTGCCGTACGACATGAGTGGCGTAGACTTGGAGATTGGCTTGAACATCGGCTTACCCATCCGCAGCCGCAAATACAGTGGCGGGTCTTCAGAGGGTCTAGCTGGTCGCGGTATCAGTTCTGAAAATCGTACGAGAAGTTTTTGTCAGCTCCGCCATGAATTCAAGTGACGTCTTTTTTGCTTCTGATAAAAGGCGAATGTTTCTCTTGTTATTTGTTAACTGACATCTTCTCAAGCCTCGGTGATCATAATCGTAACGAGGAGGGGGATACCCCTCTTGATCAGAAGAAATAAAAATATTTCAAGTAACAAGTGAAAAATTTTTTTTTTATGAAAAATTCAAAGATTTTACTTTTTCAAAGTAAGGTAAACCCCCTTATGAGTCATCTCTACTTACGCCACTGTCGGGAAGTACGCAAGCTATCCCTAAATTTGAGGAACAATTGAGAGATTTCTTGGATAATTTCATAAACATGGGCCTGCAAACGCATCGTTTTATGGTATTTCTTGTAGTCCTACTTTCTGTGATGATTATTCCAATTTATCGAATCTTTATTATTATTCTTTGCTATAGATTGGGTAAATAGGTTCCCAAACTTATAATTAATTTATTCATTACAGCTAACTAACAAAAATCTTTATACTGATAATTTGAATTTTCCTAAGGATTACTACAGAATTGTTCAAATTTCAGACATAAGAAAACAATTAGTGTTGTGCTAGAACAAAGTTTATCTTAAATTTTTTTAATTCACCAAAAATATTTCTGGAGTAGAGAAGTGGGCATTATTCCAGAAAAATATCACCCTGTAGATTTTAATTGAAATGAAGAAAACCTTAAATTAAAATGCCAAATTTAAGTTAAATATCTTGTGAAAGGAAGATGCTATGAGATAAAAACCCGAAAAAATAAAACTTTAACTTAACTGTATATCGAAAACAAAGCGTTTGGGGGCCCATGATTATAGGCCTTTTTTTTCTTGAAATGATCCATGGAATCTGTAATTTTCGCTTGTATCTCCAATTTAGGAACACCTCTAGATAATTAGAATTATTTAAAGTACTTATTCTCGATGATTAAGAGTTGAAGTAATCGATTGAGTACTCGGGTACCAGTTGTGCAGTGTTAATTAAAATATAGATAAAGTACTTTGCCAGCCTTATTAGTTACCAAATAAATTAGGGAAATAGCATATTTCAAAGAAAGTGTATAAGTACCTAGGCCTTTTGAATCACTAGCAACGAGTTGCAACGTTGCAAGTATTTTTAAAGGAGCTGATACAAGTGTGTTAAACGTTATTCTTCATTATACATATATCACATAAGTAATAAATAGTAAAATTTCAACTATTATCGCTGAATAGTACCAGATTTCTCCATAAAACAAATCCATGTTCTTACAGTATTCTTCAGATAATTCGCCCTCATATTCATCATGCAAAATTAAGAAATAAATACAAATAAGAATACACATCATTTCATCAAAAATTGGATTAAGCTACAACGTTTCTACGTTTTTTTTTGTTTTGTGGGAACTATTGTGTCCACACTGAGCTTTCATGAAATTCACAACGAAATAGTAATTTACGTAGCAAGTCCGGAAAATAGGGTTTTTTAAAAGAAATGTGTCGTCTCATTGATTTGGTATTCTACACGGCAACCGTGTAGAATAACAAATCAATGAGACGACACATTTCTTTAATTCTTATTTAAATTAAACAGAACAGAAAATACTACATATTAGCAGAAACATTCTAAATCTTATTTATATTAAAATTCGAACAATAACTAATATTGAAAGGATTCAATTACGTACTTTCCGGACTAGGCCGGGAAATGCTACTTTCTCAGAGAAAAAGGCGTCCGGGAAGTGCTCACTTCCCGGACGCCGAAAAACCCAATTTTTGATCAAATTTACATCTTTTTTCGAGAATGTTGAATGGTATCAATTCAGGGAGTATGATGCTGAGGTAAAATCTGTAAGTGCTAAAAAACAGCAACATGCATAACCTACCAATTGAATCTAGCCCAAAACGTGGTGAATGGACTGCAGCAATTGAAAAATGAATATGATGTTAAGTTAGTAAGTCACTGGTTAAAAAGATGAAGATATGTGTTATGAGATATAAGGTTTCGAGCGGCTATATTGTCAAGCGATACTGATGGCATCTATGATAGATTCTAGAGGAATTCATCTACAGCTACTTTTCAGCCAATTGCGGTGTACAGTGTTGATGGTTTTCTCATTATTTGTGTGTTGAATATGTTTTATTGTTCGTGAATTTCTCCGGAATATGAAATGATTTATTTTCGGGACATCAAAATATTGCATAAATAATAGATGATATTCCAGAGGAGAAGAAAAAATTATCAAGGTCAAAGTATTCTAGAATAGTCCTTTGCATTGTTTTAGTGGAAGATATATCTTACAGCGGAAAGGTATCAAATATATATAAATAGAATAATTATGCCATAATTACAATATTAATGTATATTTAATTTATTCGTTAATTAAGGATTTCAATTAATTATTAATGACAGTAATACTTGAGTTTAAATCATGTTTGATAAGACAGATTATCGAGGTTGATTTTTTAGTGGACTACCGAATGCGATGACAATCACCAGAGAAAAAACTGAAAACTGTTTTGCCACTTTTCCATTATTTCAATGAGGTTTATGAATCCAAAAAAAAGGAGATTTCATGTGATGATAGTCAAATTTTAAAACACGCCTAAGCTTTTTCGCAACCATATGCACATATACTTCTACATACATGTTAGAAGTAATAGTCAAAATTCAATGGTTCAAGAACCATTAGGATGAGATTTTTTTATTCAGACTTAAAATAATAATCACATACGGACCAATAATATAATAATAGAATTATTTATAGGTCCTGCAGCAATTTAATCTAGAATGAAGAAATAGCGATTTATGATTTGCAATAATGAAATTTTTACGCAGGATAGATTAGGAAAAATGTTGGAAAATTAATGATTTTAAAAAATTCTATTGGCCTCGTAAGAATAAAAACTTTTAATAGAAAAAAAAACAAAGACTTGAAATGTTTAGGATACACCCGAGGTCATTTTTGAATAATCCGAAAAATACTGTTTCTAGGTTGAGATAATCAGTAACATATATTAAGTATCAAGAACGGTAAGCATCTGACAATCATTGTCAGAGATCGGTTCTTTACGTTTCTTTTCTCAAAAAAATAAATGAGTGTTTGGATTGTCCCTACAACATTTCATTGTGATTTCTACCGGATTTCGCTTTGAAACATGAATACGGCATAGCAAAAATATCGAACTCAATCTCTGGATACGCCACTGGTTCAAGAAAATAAAACGAATAATGTGCCTATGGAATGTTTTTGTTTCATGTTCATGGCACCAGTAATGAAATAGTTATTAGAACATTTTATTTCACGTCATTTTCCAATTTTTCCTTGTACTTACAGTTGAACTCAATAGATTGCAGTTTTCACTGATTAATTCTCTCAAAAATGAAGTTCGAAAATATGTCATTCATTTTTTTCTAGCTCAAAGGGATTCTGAGATCCTCTCACTAGATAATGAATTGAGACACTCAATTCATGATAGATACTTGAAATTTTAAAGTTGGGCAGAATCTATTCAATGGTTTCGACGTTATACCTATATGGAATTTTGATTTCTTTATTTAAAGAAATACCCAACTGATCTAGCTGAAACTGAAAATTCAGTTGTAAAAGAACGAAGCAGATGTTCACGCGAAATTTCCGGAGAATCGTGTTATTGGGATTTGAGATTTCATTTTTACATGATGGATTCTCTAGGAATAACATACTCATAGATAATCGAAATTTTTAAGTAAATTTCGATTCGGATTGACATCTGAACAAGTGTTCAGATACTCCAACTTCGAGTCGATATTTTTGGGCAGGACCCATAATTGATCAAATTACTGTTCCTCAAGTAATTACACATTTTCTCTGTTCAAATAATGGTATATCCTGAATTCGATAACTGATTCATTATTGTTCCTCCTGTGATTATAGCATTGATGTGTGCGTGAACACAAAAAAACAGTGAAAGTATTGGGAATTGATTTAAAAGTCCGCTTATAGTATTCTCTGAAAATATTATGACACGGATTACTTGAAATTTCGGACTGAAAATGTTCCAACAGATTAACAGCGGATTGACTCTTTTTTATCAATGTTATCAAAAAGTGCATCAAATATAGTATAGCTTCCTTTTGGTGGAAGACGATCTTAAAATATCGATCGAAAAATTTATGATTATGTTTACAAAATTTGGTAAATGGTATACGGAAAATGAAATAACAATGTATCATGAATGTATGATCTTGATGGATTGGATACTTTATTCGATAAAATATCATTACACTACATTTTTTATATTTCGATGCATTTCATTTCTTAAGTGAAAGATTTAGGAATAAACCACCAACAAAAACTCGAATCAGTATAATTGTTAAAAAAAGCTATGAAGATGCTAGGATTTATTGAGACGAAACTTGAAGATTTTAATCACATTTCTTCTCTGGAAACAGTTTACTCTGCTACTGTAAGGAACTTATTAGTTATTTATAGGTAGTTTGGTCGTCTCATTGTGAAATGAACTAGACTCAGATGAAAAATATATAGTGTAAAATCTCAAAATTGCTTACTCAATGGGTACCAACTAGCCCTCAATTAATTACAGTCTTTATGATTTTCTATTTTTAAAATCATTGTCGATCAGAAGAAAAATTTTGAAGATACATTTTTTTTTGATTCATCGATTCTGATATGCTTTTGACAAAAATTAGGTTCCTTCAATGATACAATGTGTAGTATATCCTGAATTGGTAGCCAAAGATGTTACGTATTGTTTTAAAGAATGCAATAGTATTGAGCGAGTACTCACTATCAAAAGAAACGAAAAGCTCAGGCATATCGTCCACTGACACCATGGACCGATAATCGAGCTTCGGTGGTGGTACCTTCGATTTGGATGATTCCGTTGGTTGTCTCATGAATGTGCCAACTGAAGAACGTCTGAAATCAAACGAGAAATATCAGAAAAATATAACAGATTATTCCGGAGATGACATAGTAGGAATAGGGCAAACAATCTACAGATGCAAGCGCAGTACAATCACTGAGATGACATAAATGATTATATTTTCGAGACTGTGATAAATATCTGGTGAACTGGATATGTGAAGCTTGGTAGAAGCATCAATTAGGTTAGTTTAGTTTGAGTTAGGTTATATAACTGCCTTGAAAACTGAATGATGAACTTCTAGTGATGAATAATCGATTGGCTAGAAGAGTTGATGCAGTAATTGTAAGACAGTTGTATTCTATCCCGACTCTCCTAAGCCTCTCAGAAGCTTAAAGCTTCTGCGAAGTAGATGAGATGGTTTCAATTCTGTATGTGGTCATCACATTTGTATTCTTTGTTGATATTTTCGAGAACCTCAAGTTGGAAGTGCTCACTCTTTCCTCTTTGTGATCTTCTAAATTTCATGTTCTGCCTAACATAAGTTAGCCTTTGGACAAGCGAAAAGAAGTAGAATGGAATGATTTTTTTGCCTATAGCACATTGAGGCTGTTGTAACCTCGCCATCATACTTCTAATAATCCAGATCAATAAAACCTTGTCATCCTTATCTTGTTGGTTTTACATATACATATTATTCCGAAGATGGCATCAAAGCTCAAAACTTTGTGCAACTGAGTACCTCTCACCTTCGTGAGATTTCCAGTTGAAAGTAAGAATCAGTTCTTATAAGTTACGGATATTTTGACTGTCAATGGCAAGGTTTACGGATATGATGTATATATTTGATCAAAGATGACCAGACATTTAGATGTTTAATATTTTAGCTGCGTTTTTGAAGATAATTCGCAGTGATCAGTTTCAAACTGCTTTATATCCAGCCTCAAGGATATTTGTATTTCGTTTTGAATTGCTATCTTCATTATTCCCAGTAATCTAACAGTTAAATTCTTTCTGCGATCCTTGAGATGGCATCTTCATAACTTCGTAGCCATAATTTTGCACTAGAAGTGAAGTGGAATGATACATCCCTTCATATAAAAACGTCATTTCCAAATAAAAGGGGTGTTTCAGAGAAAGATGATGAGTCCTAAGGATATGAGTCCGTTTGTTTTTGAGAAGAAAATTGTCTATGTCCTGAAACTATTACCTTTTGAGCTTATGAGTTTTAAGAAAAAAAAGTTTTTTTACCATAACATCAACATCTTTTTATAGATATTTCCATGAAATTTGGCACACGGACTACAAACATCAATGGTCATTTCATTTTATTTTAAAGATTTTAAGTTTTTCAATCTGGAACATCTGTACAGGATATAAAATGAATATTTTTGAAAAAATATTGTGATTTTCCCCAAAATAAAAATTATTTTTATTATCCCCTTTAATTAAGGGTAAAATTTTACATTCTGATATTTTTCTCCTGAAGAATAATTTGCTTTAAATAATTAAATAGCATTTATGTAAATCGCTGTTTGTCTATCGATTCGGGAAAGTTATGAGACCGTCAACCTGATTGCAACAACGAACTATTGCAGCAGTTTGGAGAGATATTCATTGAATAACATCATGGCTTTTAAACATGTCATGTTAACTTTTGAACTTTTTTAACTTCTTGTAAAACTTAATTGTAAAATTAAAAGAGGTTCAAGAAATTTTTCTTCTCAAAAGCATCTGATGATTCAGACTCTTGAACATCAGCATCATTTTCTGAATATCCTTGAATATTTTAAATGTAATTCTATGCTGAAGTAATCTGTTGAGGATGAGAACACTTTTCTGAAAGTTTTTCGATTAGGAGCTGTTTTCAACAAGAGAGGCATTCAATTGTTTCCATCATTGACGTCACACATACATATACTTCAGTATACCAATCCGATATCATGCCCATGTAAATACTTCCTTTTTATCCTAGAACATGTAGTCTGGAAGGAAAAGCTCTAACACCATTTAATCACCAGATAAATCACAAACTATTAAGATGGATGATATTGAAGGATGAACAATGGAGCATACCAATTGTAAATGAAAAAAAAATCTCAAAAAAAAATCGACCATATAAAATATTTGCTAGCAAATAAGGTTTTCTGACAGTTGTGGTGTGAGGGTTGTCTAAGGTGTCTTGTGTGTCGTATCTGTGTTGAGAGTACAGCTAAGTTTCCACCAACACAACATACCCCATGTCTTTGACGGTGGCGCCCACTTCTTTAACGGAAGAGCCGACAGTAGCGCCGAGGGCGCCGACAGACGCACCCACCGATGCGCCCATGGCACCCACCGACGCGCCCATCGCGCCTACGGAGGCGCCGACGGACGCCCCCATCGCTCCGACGCTCGCACCGACGCTGTTGATGATGTTAGAGGGGAAGAAACTGGCGCCATCGGTGCGAGGGGAGTCGGTGAGGGGGGGTCCGCCGCTACCGCTCGATTGGGGCCCCCCAGAGCCTCCGCTCTCTTCCGAAGGAGTCTTGTTGAACAGCCCCGAGCCGAAATCCACCAAATTGATGGGGGAGCTACGTTCCGAATGTGAGATTTGGCAAGAAAGAATCACATTAGGAAATCTCATGATACACCAAGCACAATAATTTTATAATATCAGCGTTCCCAATTTACAACATTGTTATCACATACGGCATGTCAAGAAACATGATTGCTTGATCCTTAAACCCTTTCCCTTGAAATTTTCTAAATAACAAAAGAGCATGGGAGTACAGAGACTATCAAAAGAAACTGTACAAAAATAGATTCAAATATCATGAGATGATTCTCAGTGAGCAGACTTTTTGAACACTTGTTTCAAGTTCCAACATATCTAAAAGGTTTTCCAATAAGAGGTTTCATTTTGAATAGCTGTCATGTTTTGACATTTGACTGGCTGCACCAGTACGAATGAATTCGAATTTTTGTAGTGCTAAGTGACATAATTAGCTCGAATTAATTCGAACTGGTGCAGCCAGTCGAATACGCTATAAGTTTCTTTCAGGCAGAGATACTTGGAATAGAAATATGTGTAGAAATTAACATAACAAGAGACTATCGGAAATGTGACATAGCGATACATTCCGATAGTCAGCCTGCAATTAAAATTAAAGCACTGAGCTTACATATCATCGATTCTAAGATGGTATTGGAGTGCCGAAGAAAACTTAATGAAATAGGTAAGAATAACAGGGTCTTTTTAATCTGGGTTCCCGGCCACTCGAGAATTGGAGGGAATGAAGAGGTCAATACACTTGCCAGAACAGGAGCTCAAACTCCTTTAATTGGTCCAGAACCTTTCTGTGGTGTAGACAAATGTACCTACAAGAAAGAGAGAAAAGGAGGTAACAGAAAGAGAAAAACTCTGGCTGAATATTCCTGGTTTGGATCACTCCAAAAAGTTTTTTCGTAACTTTGACTCTACAATATCCAAGAAGTATCTGGTTCTTAGTAAGAATATGCTACACCTCCTCACTGGATTCCTCACAGGGCATTGTCGCCTTAGGAAACACCTCATGAGAATGGGTCTAAGAGAAAACGACGAGTGCAGATTCTGTCGAGAAGAGGAAGAAACTCCGGATCACCTGGTGACGGAATGCCTCGCCATGGCTAGCCAACGCAAAACCTGCCTTGGACACGAAACTTATAGAAGTGAGGAATTAGCCTCCTTGAAGCCATCCCAAATATTGTCAGAGTTCATCAGAACTCTGGAACTGGAAGGCGAGCTGTAGATCACGTTATGGAGAGAATAGCTCTGATGGGAGGACAATAAACCATTAGATAGCAGTGAAACGAATCCTCCTTAATTAAATCTGATCTAATCTTTGACATTTGACAAGTAAAAACTACGTCACTACCGAAAATGGAAAGATTTACGATTCGAAAACGCATTGAAGTTGATAAAATTAACTATAATAATTTTGCAGTCAACGTTCACAAAACTAAAACACTTTTGGGCGGTTATGAAGCACCTTCTCGGCCGGAAATAGTGAAACCGGTGAAAAATTTGAGCTGTTGGGACAAGTTAGTGATGTGAAGAATCGAAACCGTATGCGTCGCTCAAGAACAACTGGGGACATGGCTACTGTAGCCGGTGTGTTGAAGAAAACTCAGGTTTGTCGATTCCTCGTAGATCTTAGGAATTAGGCATTGCTTAATGATTTTTATGGCTGGAATCGGAAGAAATTGATGTGGACGACGTTTATTTTAAACAAGACGACGCTACGCGTGCCAATTTTGCAAGGAAAGTTACCTGGCTGTGTTATTTCTCAAAAAGAGGGATCATAATTGACCACCAAGATCTTGGGATTCAACACCTTTAGACTTTTTTTTGCTACGTGAAACATGAGGTCTATACCAATGCGCCAGAATTGATTAACTTAAGCATACAATTTGTGAAGTTATCGTGGATATACAGCCGCAAATATGCTTATTGGTAATGAAAAATTTCATGAAATGGATATGGTACTCCAACCGTAGCCGTGGCGGCCATCTAGCTGTTTCGTTTTCCACGTTAATGACATATCATCCTCTTTCCAATGAAATAAACATCTATTGATTCTTCTTGAAATATACTAGTTTTTTTATTATTTATTGGAAAACCCTTTACGATACAAATTTTCGAATTAAAAGATCATGGTTCGAGTTCTTCACCACGGAGGCATAACACATTGGTATTATTGCAGAAATAAATTAAAATTATTGAAATTCACACGTAGTACCAGCGACCTGTCGATCATAAATGGCAATTTGCTGATCATTTCCTTAGACTACTCAAGCTGTGGCGATAATCAGGTCGAGATCTGGATCGAATGCTAAACACAAGTGAGTGGAAGAAGACCGCGTTCGATCTAATCGACAGTCAATACGTTCAATACGTTCTGAATTCATTGAAATTTAATAGAATTTATCGTATCTTTCAATGATTGAAAACAAAAAAGTATATAAATAAGAGATATGATCAAAGTTTGGGATTGAATAAATTCATATGGGAAAGTGAATCATTAATTTTTCAGTCCAAACATTTTTTTTCTTTTTTTCATTACTAGGCAATTATAGAATTATGTATTGCAGCAGTTGTATACTTTCCAGAATTGTACACTTGGCGATCCAAAAATATGAACTGAAGTGAAATTTATTACGATGGCTGTCGATCTCGATCTTCAGGTTCAGTCATGATTTTAATTGAGATCTCTAAAACACTGGTGTGCTCACTCAATCTTGAAAAACCCTAAGATTAAAGTGGTGACTTTTGAGAGGATCATCCTACTTGGATTTTAATGGTATTGGTCCCTTTTCACTTGATTTCTGCATCGTTTCTCTCACGTCTTTCTGTCAAAGTCGTTTTGAGGTTAGATAAAAAATCGATCAACTTTAGACAGAACAAATGAAAACTTTAAAATGATGCAGTTGATTGGTCAATTCTTTGTATAGACCCGAGTATAGACCCCTTAAGGAAGAAAAGAGATAAGGACTCATGCCGAGCTGAGTCAGCAGAATTATATTGAACAAAATATAATCAGTGAACACAACAGTATTTTAGATATTTAATTTTAATCATATAGTGTCTGACGTTTTTCAGATTTTCATCCTCAGGTCAAATTGACAGTTCTGGATCGACAGATTACCAGCACTTTAAGAGGCATAGAAGGCTAGTTGAACATAGAAGCTTAATCTAGGAGGATGACGTCTCATGCCATGAATACCCCACCCGTTACACTATGACGGTTCAGAACCATATTTTACATTTTTCTTTTTACATTTGCCAGTATGCGAGATTAACATATTTTACAACAATAAGCCCGTCAGTATATATTGTATATAATAATATGTTAACAGATATAATAAGACCTACCTTGAGAAAACTTTGGAGAACACAGAGGCATGGTGTGAATCTGCTGAATTAGGATGACTCGAGGGTTTCTCGTCTTCCTTCTCCCCTCCAAGTGTCTCCATCCAAGACAAAGGGTAGGACAGTCTTTTTAACATCTGAAAATGAAGGGAAGTAAACTGGATTAGTCAATTCTATTGAGGATAACGGAAAAATATGAATACGGTTTAATATTTATATATATTACACAAATCATCATTCATTTCATAATCACTTACTTTGTTCTTTCTATTTTCAGCCTTTTCGTGCTCATCCTTTGATTCTATACTAGATGTTAGTGTTGGTAAGGTAGAATCTAGTTCTGACGTGGAGTCCAAACTGAAAGATACTGAATTGTTCTTCTTCCTTGGACTGAAGATCTCTTGCGTGTTCGTAACATTTGTGGGCGCTATGGTGATAGGTGGCACCCAATCTTTCGACAGCACTATGTCGGCATCACTGTATTGCTGAGAAAAGAAGATGAAGCCATCTTTTTTTATTGAGACGAAAATTCAACTTACTTTTTTGGTTTGTATGGGAATTACAGGCGGTAGACTTGATTCCCTGATATCTATACCCGAATCATGACAACTCTCCTTAGATATGATATCTTCTTCTTCAATATTTTCCACATGTTCCTCTTGCATTGAAGACGAATGGATGGGCATTTCATCTACATCGATCGAACTAAAAGATAACCTTTTTTATAGAATTGATCTTAATTCAGAACGATTAAAAGTACTTACGCTCTGTCTCTAGAAGACACCGGCCAGTGATGGTCTAGTAGTGATTTTCTCCTCTCCTCCAATAGTTTTTGTTGTTGTTCGGGATCGTCTGTGTTCGTTGGAGTTACTAGATCGCGATCGAACGCTTTAGGGAAGGCGTCGCCTTCTCTTTCCGTACATGAACAGACTGATTCAGCGTCATCTCCAGCTGTGAGGAAAATATCATCACTTGATTGTAATAAATGAAACAATAGAATATCATTACAATTTTCAATAACTTGAAACTGATTTACATTTTATGAAGTTTTTGATTGATTAATGACATAACCCTGTCATGAGAAATGAAAAAGTTGGTAACAGTGATTTCATATAATAACGATCTTGTAACGTAGATACAATACATACAATGTTTTTCTTTAGAACTTGTCCAATATTAAAACCAGAGTTGGGTAGGAAGTAGGAACACGTAAAAACGATTTCAAAGGTTAAGGGCCATGTAAAATAGCTTCTCTTCGTAAATATATGGTCATAGGTGGATGAAGACAAAAGTGGTGGTTTTAATAATGCATGAACTTTACATTAGTTTACTTGTGTCAGGACCAGGAGCGGCATACATTTTGCCGGGGCGCCAAGCCAAATTGTAGGGGCGCACAGTCAGTTAATAAAAAAAGATTTTTTGCACCTTTAAGAACTACGTCGCCTTTTTACTATAGACTTATTAATAGAGCGTCGAACTTTTAAACAATGCAAGAGGTTTTTTGATGAAATCGAAAAAAAGTCGTAAATTTGACAACGTGATTTCAAGTTAAAAAAAAACGAAGAATAACAGAGGCTCCTTCAAAGAAAATTCATATAAATTAGGTAAATCAGGGCGGCGAAATTTTATTTTGCCGGGGCGCTAAAATGTCTGGCGGTGGCCCTGACTTATGTTTCATGTCAATTTTCTCTTAGAACTTCTGATATAGTGTGAAAATATGAACCCCTATCGTTGGGTTCCTTAATGGCTTATCTTGGACAAGAAAAAATAGCGAATTTAGCTTGCTATAGCTCTCCAAAATTAGGAAAATCCAGAGTTATATACCGAAAAAGTTAGAAAACAAAGAATTGGCGGACAAAAGAAATGTGTGGATGAATATCTTACAAATGGAAAAAGTCTTTGAAAGTGCGCCCTTCAAGGGTATCCATTCAAGGTAAGTTCACGATTATATATCTCCATATTTACTTATTTCAAATGATGATGCGCAATTTTCAGCTAACCGATAATGTAGAGTTTCGTAGTCAAATTCTGTGTTCATGGAGAAACTTCCACAACAATGTGTTTCAATGTGAAAAACTTTGAAAAATCTTCAGTGTAAATTTTCCATAAAACCAATAAAAAATATCTATATTCCTACTTATATTTTCTCTATTTCAAGTAGATATCATCAATATTATTAGAAAACTTAGTTTCATAATTCTATACCATAATGTCTGCATTGAATGGTACACCGAAAATATGTGTACTTTGTTTAAAAATTATTTTCGAATGTACGTCTTCTGAAAGACACTCCCCCTAGAAATTAAAAGCTATTCATCGATATTTGAAATCGTTATTTTACATATGAATGCGAAATTTCATCTCAATGAAATGCGTGGATTAGAAATTATCAGAAAAATACATTTTCGAACAGCTTCCCTGATCATTGGACTACTCCTCAGTTTGAAATAAGATATATTTTGTCTTGTTTTTATGTGTAGATAAATGTATATTTTCTCAGCAATGTATACCGTATGGAAAGCGGTGGTACAATCATTTCTAAACCAACAAAAAGTGAACACTGATCGTTTTTCCTGAAACCTTTCTAATTTCTCTTGAATGAGGTTCAAAGTACTCTGCTAACTCGTTATGTATCGAATCTGTTGGAATTAACTTAGCTCATTCCGGCTCATTCTACTAATTTCAACTTGATTCGTCCTTCGAAAATTGAATAATTTGATATTAAATTTTTTGAAATTTATTCTTGATTGAGCTTTGAATATTTTAATGATTGTGACATTTTTCAAGGTCATGTGACAACTTCCAAATTTGATAAATAATAATACAGGAAAATGAATTTAATCACTCCTGAATAATAGCGAAGTATCAGCTGGCGCTACAGTAAAGCTGCTAGATAAACTTTTGCCGCCTCACATGACTCGAATAGGCCTCTGATTGATATCCACTACTGACAACTACTTTAAATGAGTGTTACCTGTCCAATGGACAATGTTTATATTTTATTTGTTATTGTATGTTGAGTTCTGAGGCTACTCTATTGATGGATATGATATCAATCTGATTTCAATACAGAACTACACTCAGAATCAACTACAAGATTCCTAACCAATACTAACAGATCTCCCGAAGAATGCTTACAGGTACTACTCACCGAGCTCGGGAAAAGTCTCGTCCTTGACCAACAAAGAATCGGGCTCCATGTCGGATGTACTGTTCTCCGACTTCGGATAGTAGATCTCGGGCTTTTCAGTCTGGCTGCTTTGCGTGTGACCCACCCTCATGTGAGCTATATCGTTGTAGATGGCCGCGTTCACCACGAACTCCATCGGCGCTATCACACCGTACGATTCCGGACCGTGTTCGATGACCAGGGGGTCGGACACGTTCGGATCGAACATCACCGCGTTGGGGGTGACCAGCAGCACTCCGCCGACCACCCCTTGGCCGTCGGTGATGTGGCGCACGTTGATCTTGAGGAACCTCTCCCTGAAGATGGGCGACTCCTCGTCATGGTCCGAGGAGCTCTGGGCGCAGGACAGGGTCCGCACTCTTTCCACATGTCCAGGCTTCGGACTGACGGGCCTCAGGGTGTCCAGCAGATCTGTAAGGTAGTTGTAGACGGATTGAAACATTTCGAATACTTCCTCTACACTCCACACTCGGATTTCTTCAAAAACCGACCGGAACACTTACACCTCACGTGCTTCTATCTCTTCCGATACTAATATTACCGCCCAAATGCCAAAAACGCTCGGGGTACATTTTAACCTCTTCGTATCTGACTCATAACGCAAAATACGGATGTCGAATTCAGTCGTTAGAGATATGAAGACGGAAATAAATGTTCCGTTCACACGTCTAATACTTGTACAAATCGGAGAACAACTGAAAAGGTGTATCAAGTCAAGTGATGATAACAAAAATATTGTGGAACATAAGTTTCAGTAACGTCAAAGATAATCTTATCTGAAGGTCGCCTATTCGTTTCCATGATGAATGCAGTTCAAATACGTATGCCGAATGAGTTTTCTCATAAGGAAAATTAAAACACGTGAAGCATACACTGAAGTTATTTCTTGAAAACGAATGGAATCGTGGACATGATGAATGTATCGGATATTTATGTGTTTAAACGATTAGAACAATTCAGGGAAAAACAACACAATTCTTCATCTCTCTCTAATATAGGAATATAATATTCATGTCACAAGATTGATAATTACTTGATTGGCTCAACTCAAAGAGTAATTAATAAAATAGATAGAGGGAGTATACGCAATTTTACATGTCCCCAACATGATTAGATTACGTTGTCGCATTGTGATATATTTTCAAATTCACAATTCCACTATATCATTATTAATGTATATTATATTGAATGAAATATATTCATTTGAGTGATTCTCAATTAAATATGCAAATTTGAATATTTTGAATCCGGTATTTTTCCGAATTGTCGAATTTATAGTATGCAAAATATTTATTATTTTCTGTATCTACCTGCTGAAATCAGTGAAATCCAAGGTTTAGCAAATATTGCTCTCCTATTGTCATCCGTTGTTTCACGTCGTTTAGCGCACTTGAAGTTTGTTTTCTGAATTTCTGATATATTTAGGTATTTAATATTCATCTCAATATATTTTAAGTTGATATGAAACGTTGATTCACCATGGGACATAAGAAGTGCGTTTTTTGTAGAGAAACTCGCGAATCAAGGGAGAGATCGTACCACTTATATGTTTTCATTTCCGCGCGGTTCTTGCCAAATTTGATAGTTCATGTTCATGTTGGGGACAAAATTTGCTTACTGAAAATGACTTATGCTCCCTCTATCCATATTAATTACTCTGAGGTTCAACTGTAATTTAATCTATTAGTTAACGAAATCACCTTTTCTATTCGATAAAAATAAGACGTAATCGAAGAACCTAACGGAAAATATCATGTTGGAAACTCAAAACCATCTGCAATTGTTGCAGAAATTTTCAGATCCTGATTTGAAAGTTGAAGCAATTTAGGTGGTTTTAAAAATTTTGCTTCTTTATAAAGCGCCAATACAGATTATAATAATATAAGTCCATAAATAAGGTTTAACATTTTGCGAAATAATTTCATTCGATATCAAATGATTAAGTTTGTATTTATTTCGATTTACTTCGTATATTATGTATCACTCAAACTACTGTTATTTTGTACTAGTTCGGTTTCGAATGTGGCACGAAAAATCTTTGCCATGATCCAAATGGATAAATTAATGCATTTTTCTAATTAAGATTAGGTAAAGTGAGGAAAGGCGGCTAAGTTCAAAAGACATAAAACTTTATGAGTTGACAAGCCTAATCAAGGCTGCATTTTTACTTATGAATAATAAGGCATTGATTTAAAAAATGTTATGACCGTTATTCTAGATTCCGTTCAACGTCCAAATTTAATTTGTAATTCAATGATATATACAGGGCAACATTCAGTTCACCAGTGGCGAAGCAAATTGTTATTGAATTGTTGCTATACAAAACTCCATCGAAAGTAATTGGTTGTCTCAAAGAATAAATTTCATATAGACTCAGTAAAGTCAAGTCATAATACTAGATAGAAAATGATGGAGTCATCGCATAACTAAAAACTTCAAAAAATGAATAGCGCAATACTTGTTGATGCAAGGGTCGATTAACGTTTTGAAATTAAAAAATAGTCCGACACAGCTTGGCGGCAGAAAAATAGGTTTGCAAAGAAAAAATTACAAAAATACGTGTCTCGATATATTTTTGGATTCGCTAAGTTAATCCGAAGCTTGTTCAATAACGTTTCGGTTAATCGAGGTATCAGATAATTCATAAATTTAATTTTGGGATAAATACCTTTTTCGTCTCTTGGGAAATCTTCATGGGCTTCTTCAACCGGCGTAGATCCTTCAGATTCCTCTTCGACTGTTTCTCTAAGTGGAACGTAGAGTTGCTGTCCCGGAAATATATACGGCGTTGCTAACCTATTCAACTTGGTCAATTCTGTAGGGGTAGTATCAAATCTAGCGGCTACTGACGTGAGTGTATCTCTATCAACAACCTGTAAAAAATACAATTGAATCAATGGAATTGAAAAGAAGAACAGACAAAAAGGGAAATTCGTGAACAGGAAATAAATTACTATATTAATTAACGATACCTACTGTACACTCGGACATTAAATTAGTCAAATTATTATTTTTCAACTTAATTGGTGCTTCTGAATAAAAAAAGTACCCTCCAGTTCAAAAATAAGATCTTCTCTTTAATTAACAAGCGACTTATTGTAACAAACGGTATTCCCGTAATATTCCCGTAGAAAAATTCACAATTCACCTTTTGAAATGCTTAAACTAAAAAAATGTTTTCTCTAATTCTGTGGTTATTCCGTTCATTCTTCCACATCTTGTAGAACAAAATCGTGCGAGAATATATTAGAAACGCACAGTTTTCATGGTTATATTTTATTATTCTATGTTGGCACTCCGAACTTTCCGCTACGGCTTTATCTGTCAATTCATTAAATTGCCTTAAAGAAATCAGTTCTGCCAACCAACATTTTTCAATGCAAAAATCACTAAATTATATTTATGGAAATATTTCATTAATTTCAATGAAAATGCAATGAATTAGAGAAAATAATGTATAATACTCGTACAGAAAGCTCATTCTACCACTCGTTCATTCCAAAACTCGTCACTTCGTGGCTCGTTTTTGAATTTTGAACTCGTGGAAGAATATCAATGCCTTCTGCACTTGTATTATAAATAACTATTCAAAAACCGTCCATCTACTGTCAAGATCTGTTCTCAAAAACTTCATAAGCATGAAATTTGGATTCATAAACGTTGAAGGCTAAAACACGAAGCACGAGGAATCATAAGGGCCACATTCGTTAGGCAGTTCAAATAAAATTTTAGAAATGGGAGCTAGGAAGATCAAGTCAACATGGTTCGGCTGGATACAAAGGACGACGTCTGAAAGAAACGTACGACTTTTTAGTCGTTTAGTTCTTGGTTTGTAATCCTTCGTATTTATCGATGGATCAGTAGTTGAACGAGTTCGGAAGATCAATTTTTGTACCAAATACCAGAAAAACAGAATTGTAAAGGTCTGGACGTGGTATGGGAAATACCTGAGAAGCTAATAGACATCTCCTTCAATTCACTATTTTCTCCTAAGGTATCAAAGCTATTCGCATGAATTTTGTTAAAGAAATATATTGCTAGCTACAGAATCGAATCAAGGAATTTTACAGAGTAGATATCTAGAATAGGTTGTGAAAATGATTTTTCGAAAACATTTAATCAAAATGATAAAAATCCTTTACTTGTAGTCAGGGTTTCTAACTTTGTGTTATATCTAATATGTATTTTTATTGCATTTAGTGATTTTCATTATTGAATTCTATTCGTTAAAGTTGAATCATTTCGAGAGAAAGAAGGAAATAATAAAACCGAATTATGAAAATTGCAGTGACTGTTTTTATTTTTTGAAGAATGGATTTCAAATACTTAAACAGCCATAGAAGACTGAATATTTTCAAACCCAGGAAAAAACAAGGAGTTTCGGATCCATAAATAAATCGATTGAGTAAAGTATAGACGCGATTGTTTCGTTATCGATCAGCCGCATGTTTATTTTCTCTACTAAAATTGACAAATTCAGTGAAAAAGGAGTACTTAGGTAGAATACTCACCGTATACAACGTTGTATTTTCGGGTGGTCCACTTCTTTTCTTCTCCAATAAACTATTCGTTGAACTATTCAAATCTGCAACAGAGAAATCATATGAGAATCGAACCGTTTCCGATTAGAGGTTAAAATTATTAACCTTGTTTATTTTTGATGAAAACAACGACGTAGTTGTCTTCATCGTCTAAACTGAAATAAACGTCCGAATAATTGCTTGTAAACACATTTTCGGTCATAATTTTCGACAGGAGCGAATTTGTCGCGACTAAAACCCCGTATCCACATTAAAAGCACAGGAAAATGACGTGTGAATCATCGTCTGTTCGGCAAATGAACGAAATAAAACTCGAACATTCTGCGTGTAATTGATACGTCGCCTGATGGCTCTGCAGGTTGTTGGGAAAACTAAACGGAATAAAAGTTAACGTCCTTCAGCAACCGTTGCTTTACGAGGTGGAATCTGTATCAATCAGCGAAATCGTAATCTGTTGGTGCGCGCCACACTGGAGCTAGAAGTCGACTACACATCGATAGCAGTCATGTCCGTTTATAGTAAGAATAATTATGGAAGTAGCATTTGTGCTGTTGATAAGTGAAACATGATGAATCACCTCGCGGTCTTGGATGCTCTATTTCCATTTTGGAGAAAAACCATTTTCGTCCAACTCGTTCCTTCGTCTCGAAACTATTTTTCTTCTTCTACCTTGAATTTTATTGTTTCTAATGATATTTTTGCTTTTAAGTATTTCAGGGTTGTTATCATTAGATCAGCTATTTATTTCTGGGCCGAATTTTTCTGAAGGGAATGCAAATTTTGACGTCAACTTGACAATTCTATTATTGAAGGATCATAGAAGACATCAAATTTTGTTTGAGCTTGTCGCTTGTGTGAAGATACTGAAATGTCAATAAATAATAATAATAATAAATTTATTCGCAGAAATGTTATACAATCTACAAACAAAATTCCCACAAAGGCTAAGCCTGTCCGTGGGGTGAACAACCAAATTAAACTTTTTTCTCAATTTTATAACCATCAGAAGAATGGAAAAAAATGTAAAATACACAGGGTTCCTTAATGATATGTGATGCTAATATGTGAGGATGTGATTCTTGCGGTCATTTAAAGGAAAAACCTTTTATGACCGTATGTTGTTAAACATACTTACTTTTGAGATACAGGGTGGTAAAGTTTCCAGAAAAAAATTTTTTTTCATTCAAATTATACAAAGATGTTGTTGCAGATATTTACAAGGAATTTGGTATACGTTTTAACTGCTTCAAGATACAATTTCTGATGTACCAAAATTTTTATTATTTTCACCAGTGGTGTCTTGCATTGAATTTTTGGAAAAAAAATGGCACGACATTCCACAAGTTTTTTTCTCAAAATCCCCAGTGACCTTAAATATTAGCTTATCATTAAGGAGCACCCTGTAGAACCTATATCCCCGAATGCAAGAACAAGACGTGTTCTCTGCACTCAGGCGGAGTTTGAGTCATCTGCCATTTATTTTGCTTACAATGGATCAATGTCTATCTTAAATATGTTAAATAGATTTTTTAAGGTTTAAGGCTTAAATTAAGAAGAAGTATAAAAAAAATTTCGATGATTGTAATTTGCATTGGCGAAGGTAAGTGCATTGATAAAATGAATTTAAATTAATACAATATTTCATCGGTAAATTCCCAAAAAATCATAATTCACTTATCAATTACCTATAATTTTCAAATGTTTTCCAGAGTGGTAGTTTTAAAAATCATTTTTTTGTGCCAGGTTTAGCCTCATTTCAATGCTTGTTGTGGTTTCCTTGAGAGGAGTTTTATTTCGGTGAAATGTTATTCTTGACTGATAGAAACATTATTCAACACTTGCGATTTAATTTTGTTAAAAAGGTCAAATCTTGTTAAATGTTGATACAATGGGAATTATGGGAAGCATAACTGTTTACATTAGATAGAGAAGACAAGACGGTGAGATAACAGGAAATGTTTATATATATATATATATATATATATATATATATATATATACTATATATATACTATATATAAAAGATGGTTCAAACATTCTCATTCAGAAATATTCTTGCATTTGTTATAGAATTGATTTAAAGTTTCTGTCACCAATGAACTGTATAGTCCGGGAGCCAGCTGCAAATTTGGTTCATTATTTCCTCTCGAGAGATACTTGGTGAGATGCATCAGATAATAGTAATAAAAAGCCTCGTGAACATCAGCTACGACTCGGTTGGGGGGGAGAGCGGCGGCAGCCCCCCAAACACGAAGAAAAAGAAAATACATTCAGTCATTTCCTCCCAACTGAAAATTTGTCAAATTGTAGCTAACCCAATATCTAGACGAAAAAATACAATCAGCTGGCTATAGCATGGTGGATTATACGTCAGCTGGTGCCTCAAACATGAAAAAAAAATTATATTTTCAATGACAGCTCTGACAGCGACTCTGATACTGAACCAGAGAGTGGAAGTAACTAAATATTATTGTGCAACATGTGGAGAAAGTCCTTTTATCGGCAACCGTCCGGGAAGTGCTGACTTCCCGGACGCTTTTTCTCTGAGAAAGTAGCATTTCCCGGCCTAGTCCGGAAAGTACGTACTTCCCGGACTAGGCCGGAAAAAAGAAATAGAATCCATAGCAACCGAGATAACGGCTGACAGTTCATATGAAATTAGTTGTCAAAAATTTGCATGTTTTTTTATCGCAATTGCAATAAAATATGGAAAGCAGCAGCGATAGTGTTATTTTACATGGTTGCCGAAAAAATATTGTACGCAACACGCCCGAAAATGGTTTTTTTGGACTCACAGACTTCCAGGACTCGCTTACGCTCGTCCTGGAATTTTGTCTATTCGTCCAAAAAAACCCTATTTTCCGGACTTGTTACGTAAATTACTATTCTCGCGAGTGTGGCACTCTCTGGTTCATTATCAGAGTCGCTGTCAGAGCTGTCATTGAAAATTTTTTTTTTTTTCATGTTTGAGGCACCAGCTGACGTATAATCCACCATGCTATAGCCAGCTGATTGTATTTTTTCGTCTAGATATTGGGTTAGCTACAATTTGACAAATTTTCAGTTGGGAGGAAATGACTGAATTTATTTTTTTTTCTTCGTGTTTGGGGGGCTGCCGCCGCTCTCTCCCCCAGCAGAGTCGCAGCTGACGTTCACGAGGCTTTTTATTACTATTACCTGATGCATTCTACTAATTACCGTTTGAGAGGAACTTGGTCATGTATATCTGTTACTGGCTCACGGACTAGTAGAAACACAGTTGAAATATTATGTACAGATAATTGAATAAAAGATTATAATATTGTGCAATACATTCCATCACGCATATTCTGAGTTGACCACAATTATGGAAGAAATATGAAGACAGAATTAATGAGATTAAATATTCTTTTTTCTGTTTCTGTTGAATAACTTCCACAATATATCAATAGTTCTTCCTAGAATACTTATAGAAGAAAGTTTTTCGATTTTCTCTACCAACTCCGACTACCTATGTCAAGTTAAACTACCACCTCTAAATCTATTTTATTCATCAAGTAGAAAGAATATGTGAATCAAGAACTCAATTTTGAAATTACATACCACTAATTCGACTTTCTGAAACATTGTTCAATAAATACATGTGTGACATGTCCGAGTTAAATTTGAAAAATAAGTTTTTTCTACGGGTCACATAATTAATGTTTATTTAATGGTTCTTCGTGTTCAATTTTCCTCATTGCAAGGAAATTTGTACTTGATTCGATTTATGAACTGAGCTATTAATAGGGTATGATAACTCTTTATCTTTTTTTTTTACGTTCCTTACTGATCATATATAAAATGTCCAATGGGTATTTTGGTATTTACAGTAAAGGTCATAATTAATATTGAATCACATTTATTTATTATTTATCCGAAGGTAGAGTGAAATACTGTTCTAGGGAAATCGCAAATTCTTAGAGTTTCTGAGGTAGGTAACAAACAAAACTTATTCGTAAGTAATTGCACAAGTGTATCAAAATTACCGATAATTTTGCATGGCAGTGTGTTGTCATGTTCCAAAAATGAAAATGACCGAATGCAGTTTTTCAAAGAAAACACGCTGGAATGCGAAATTATCCGGTCATTTTGATGCACGAGTGTAATTCAGGGGAATATTTCCCTCCTGTCAAAAATTCTATGTAAATGGAATGCAATGATCGAAAATTACAGCGAATATTTCCCTCCTGTCAAAAATTCTATGTAAATGGAATGCAATTATCGAAAATTACAGCGATAATTGCATTGTAGGAAGCGAAATAGCACTGTAATAATTGTTCTGTTCATAGATGCATAGTTTCTATGAATCTTACACAGTTCGAATATGGCATCTATGGAATCTATGCCACTTTGACCAAATAACAGTTTATTCGGGAAATATTCCCCCGAATTACACTCGTGCATCAAAATGACCAGATAATTTCAGATTTCAGCGTGTTTTCTTTGAAAAACTGCATTCGGTCATTTTCATTTTTGGAGAAAGAGCCCAACACCGAAGGTGGAGTTTTTCTAGCAAATTTAGTGATTGGCAAAACTCTGAGTTAAAGAGAAATTTATCTGATAAAAGAAAAGCTCAAGTGTTTTTTGGCAAGATAAATTAACGACAGAATATATGAATGATCAACAACAATAATTATCTTTATCTACTCCTATTGAATTATAAACTCATTATTCAACTGCTTTTGAGCAATTAATAGTATCTATTAACAAACAGCGTGATTTATAATAACTCACTACTTATAACTCACTATTATAAATTGGAAAATATGGATCTGTGCTTCTATACTTCTCTGCTTCTGTTCGATTGGCCGAAAGGGAACATTCCATTATTGTTATTGAGGGGAGGAATGTCCGAGGGAATGTCACTTTTGACGTTTTCAAATTAAGTTGATATCTAATTATTGTGAATGTTTTGCTGGAAACGATCAATTCAGATAGTGAAGATGAAATATTATAAAGGTATACATTTCCAAAAGACAAACAGCTAATGTTACCATACAGAATTAATTGCCCGAAAAAATATAAAGGAGTTTGAAAAAATTTTCAAGATTGGTGTAGCAGTAAGATCGTAATCGTTTACAGGGAATATTTTTTGGTATATTTTAATGCATTTTTATAGGCAATTATTAAGGTTTCTATGTATGTACTATGTACTGGATTCGAGCTAGCCGAAGCTAGTTCGATTGTGATTGGTAGCACTAAGTTTCCATCTCTCTTGTACGGGATCGAGCACATTATGTTTATTTCCCGTTCCTTCTGTCTTAATTCTAAGTCTGTATTTTTTTCTTAGTATTTATTGATATAGTCGTAGATAAAGTATAGTATTCAACTTGCGGTAATGGTCATAACTCACTTGATGAATTACAGCACTCGCCTGCGGCTCGTGCTGCAAACATCATCTGCGTGAGTTATGACCTACATTACCGCTCGTTGAATAATATACTATTATTAATACAATAAAATTCGATTATTTGAAAGTACAATTACTAGATACAAAACTGTTATAAATTGTTTGCTTTGGTGTACTGATTTGAAAATTTTCTTCTGTGGTATTCACACCTGTGGAATATTCATTTTGATTTCTCCGACTCGAGGGAAGGAACTAATAAGATTCTCATGATATTCATGGTCAATTTGGAGATAGGGTTTAATTGAAGAAGATGATGAGTGTCCCGTTATCTTTATAAGATGTTGTTCACTTACTCCTGCTTTTGCTTATTGAGACACTGTTCTAGCGCGATTTGTGATGTCGAGTCCAATTTTAGTGGCAGAATTTTTGTCCAAGTAGAAATCATATTGATACCTAGTGGAACATTTTTATACCAACCTTTAGAATTTGTGTTTTTCCAAAAGGGGTTTGGAGTTAAAAAAAGTCGATCGGATGTTATGTTCATTTCTTTTTTGTAAGAGTAATTTATTTTATTTATCTAACGAGACAAATACTTTCATCCATTTCATTTTTTACTAACCATTTGCTGGCGGTAAATTTTCTCGATCCACCAATTTTGCCGTCTTCGAAAATATTGAATTATATTCAAATCTATTTTTTGGAATTCCATCGTGGTTGTTTCTTCTTTATAATGGTATATTTTACAGTTTACAGCTTCTCCTCCCCTCCAAACTAATTCGTAAGAAGCTATATGAAAAAAATCTTTCTTGTAGTCCTTCTGGTTCTTCTGCATTCCACAATTTTGCCATTTTCAGTTATATCTTTCTTGTCCAATGCTACAGAACATACCTTCCTTTTCGCTGGAATAGCTTGTGATTCTTTCCGTTTACTATTTCTCGCATCACGAGCTTCTTTAAAAGTTATGTCGACAAAAGGATTAAATTTAATATTGTACTCACAGAAATATTTTTCTCTAATTCTGTGGTTATTCCGTTCATTCTTCCACATCTTGTAGAACAAAATCGTGCGAGAATATATCAGAAACGCACAGTTTTCATGGTTATATTTTATTATTCTGTGTTGGTACTCCGAACTTTCCGCCACGGCTTTATCTGTCAATTCATCAATTTGCCTTAAAGAAATCAGTTCTGCCAACCAACATTTTTCAATGCAAAAATCACTAAATTATATTTATGGGAATATTTCATTAATTTCAATGAAAATGCAATGAATTAGAGAAAATAATGTATAATACTCGTACAGAAGGCTCATTCTACCACTCGTTCATTCCAAAACTCGCCACTTCGTGGCTCGTTTTTGAATTTTGAACTCGTTGAAGAATATCAATGCCTTCTGCACTTGTATTATAAATAACTATTCTTGTACCATCTTTGCAGTCGAATTCCAAATTGATTTAACCGCATATTCTTCATAATCATCTACATTTTTCTTTTTCATATTATAGGCCCAATCTTTTAATATATTTGCTACTTCGTGTAATGGAATCATTTCGGACAATTCATACTTTTGAACTTGACAAAACTCCATAAATTGTCTTCAGATTGAAGCTTTTGTGTTTTTTGTAGATCGCGGTATAGATTTCTCGATATTTGTTGTAATTTGCTCAGTCGAAACTTCACCAAAACGATTCATCTTTTGGATTTTTATATCAACAAAATTGAATAATTACCACACCGATTCAAAATAATAGCACTATATGTTTAAAATTCAAAAATCTGACAGACTAATTGACAGTTTTACTAGATATTGAGGAAGAGAATTTTTTATTCTATAAAAAAGAATGCACCTTTTTTATCGATGTCTAAGCGACAATAACATTTCCAGGTATATGACATTTTTACATTGGAGTTAATTTATCGCTGTAATTTTCGATAATTGCATTCCATCTACCTACATAGAATTTTTGACAAGAGGGAAATATTCAATATAATCGAATGAATTCTTGCTTTTCATTTGAGATTGATGAGGAGTCTGAGAACTCGATTGAAACCTAAAGAAATGACCGGTAAAATAAAAACACCGAGACTGTCTCAATGAATTTATAAATGTATATATATATATATATAGGTTAAGGTCTATCCAATGCGGAAATTCTTGGAAGAAATTACTAGATATCGGATTAGATCATCGAGAGAAACCGTTTAGATTACCTAAAATCAATTCCTCAGTTTAATTCGCATTCAGTTCAAGGATATGTTCTCTCAATAATGGAGAGGTCTACTCAGTATTACGTGATTCCCTAATACGCTTTCGAGTTATTCGTTATTGAACCGATAGATGGCATGACCATTAATTATAGCAGCTTTATTTGTCTGAGACAAAAAGTATTTGAGTAAACCACGTTAGCTAAGCATTCCGCTTGAGCCGGTCTTTCCGTGTGACAATACGAAATCAGTATGTTAAGAAAATATATTTTATTTTTTATATTTACATAAATAGCATGAATCTTCTATCAAATTCAATAACCTAGTTATAGGGTGCCCACCTATTGCATAAGGATCAAATTTATAATTCATACATCTAGTTGCAGGAACGACCATTAAAATTTAATGCCTCATTAAAATTTGAATTCTAGGTACATTGAACGGTGCAGGTAGCCAGTAGGAGGCTCCTATAAGAGGATTTTAATGACGGCATTGAATTTTAACGGACGTTCCTGCAACAAAATAAATTTTCAAAACTGTTCAACAGTATGATTTTCAACATAATATTTTTCAACGTCGATAATAATAATAATTTCGCATATTTTGAGTCAGAATTCGTAACAACACGGATTCAAATTGATATATTTTCATTAAACAGCATCATCAACTTCTCATTTTCAAACAATTGATGAAATACATAAATTAATATGGAATCATTCTCAAATTAGAAGATCATTCAAGAAGAAATAAATATAATTGATATAACAGGATATTTTTGCCTAGAAAAATGGATAATATAAAAAATTATAAATCATAATTAATAATTATCAATTGCTAATAGAGTAGAAGAATTACACTCATATAAACAATGCGCAGATAAATATTACGGTGCTATCATCGGAAAACTTTATTGTCGCATGATCGACACTATTATTGGCTATTTATTCTAGCTATTTTTAGACGCACTAGCACTTTTTCAGACGTCAGTAATAGACCTGCCTGATCTTCCAATCAACTGTGAATTTTAAGAACCATAGGTATATACAGGATGTCCGGAGATGAAACCGACAAATTTTTTGGGTTATAGCGATGAACAATATGATTGCAAAATGCTATCTATACTGGGGGAATTTTTATGTTGAATCAGTCAAAAAAAAAAACATCTTACGCAAAAAAGCTTTCGAATGAAATTGATTGACGGTTTTGAGGGAGAAGTTTACTCATTTCTAATACCTCTTCCAACCTCGAACTTGTGGGAGGTCGGGAGTCAACTTTAGAGATTCAGATGGAAATCCATTTTTTTATTGCAGATTCGCATTCGAAGAAAGTACACAAGTTACGATTCGCCACAAAGGTTTTGCAATCGAATTTCAATTTTCCGTCTGAACGGCTTTAACGTATCCAATCCATTGATAACCAGACTTCTATTATAATAATACCATATTAATGGCATAGTTGAAGAAGAACAAAACATCGGAGTCATATTAGTAAGCCGATTGTTGGAAAATAAATGTTCTTAACTACTCGTAGTTTATTGTCGTTGTGCAAAATTCTTGATTTTTTTATTTTGGCATAACAAAATTCCATTTGCGATGAAAAAATTTAATAAATTTCGATAATATTTTTTCATTCTAAAAATCGCAATCCAAACTTGAAATGAACTAACGAAATGGACCATTGTGAAAAAACAAAGTGATATAAAGCATGTAAGGGTCAAATTTCGCTTAAGCACACCTCTGTATCTTCTTAGCAATAAAAGGAATTTCAACAATCCCCTTCCACCACTTTTTAATGATTAATTTTCAGTCATTTCAGACTAAATTTCAATTTTCAGCAACAAACAGAGATTACTCAAGAAATAACACTACTACTAGTCCTATTGAATAGAATTGTTGACAACTATATAATATTAGGTAAATACAATGACTTATGAATTGCCTTGAGGTTATAAATCAACCGGCGTTTTCATTGAGGTTATCTCCATCATACACATGTCCGCTTCGACAAAGACACAATGATAAGGAAATATAGCATTCACAAAGATTTAAAAAAAACTCACCTCTTTCGATGCTTTTGTCCAAATGTCCATCTACTTTTGCTCTAAGGGCGTCTAAATCGAAGGGAGTGGCAATGCCATGATCAACGCTTCTGCTTTTACTCCTGCAAAGACAAAACATGTTTAGCTAACATGGACATCGATCATGAATTCGGTCGATCAAAAGGTCACTTATCAATGTTTATTTTATTTCAGCTGATGATCCACATCAGAACAGAGTTGTTTTTACGTGTGAAGATTGGCTGCATTTATCTTTAATGTTATATTGCTGATAAGGGATAACAACGAATATACTGGGAAGCAAAAGACCTTTTTGGGGTCATCAATATTTTGAGTTCTTTGTATCAGTCTCGATATTTGATAAACAGTATATTCATCATTTCGAACAAAAAAGTGAATGCTTGAAAATTGAACAGACGTAAGGGAAATTGCCCTAATTGGCAATATAGCAAATATAATATTAAAGTTAGTTTATGAGTTTCTTTTATAATTTAGATTCAAATTATCTGCATCAATTTTTCAAATATTAGGTTTGAAATTTCAAAAAGCTTCGATTATACTGCACAATTTGCCAATAGAAAGAATAACTTTTTGACTTTCGGTACGGAAAGAATATTCATAAATCGATTCGCATGAATTCAGTTCGATGATAAATTTGAAATAACTGTACAAATCGATTGAGTTGAATGTAATCATAAGGCTTAACAGAGATCTTTTTTTTAATTAATTTTTCATGAAAATGAGTTTCGTAAGGGAACTCGGTGTGCATTTTTTTATGTTATCAATGTATTGAATTTTTCGGCCTTTATTAAGTATTTGTTGGGATTTCAAACAATATTTTTAATATATTAAAAACGAACTCTGTGTTTTAAAAATTTCGAGGAAAATGTACTTACCTTAACCATGGAAAATTATCCTTTGTAACCCTACCGGTATCTTGAGATGCTCTTCTTGATCTACGAAAAGCAAAAAAAAATCATGCAAAACAAGCGAATTGAAATAATGATTGAAAAATGCAAACGAGCAAAAAATATGGCATGCGTGAAAAATTGAATCCTTTATTACTTGTTGATGGAGCATTTTATACGTATTCAAACATAAATGCAATTTGATTCATCTATTATAATTGGAGTTGATTTCCTGAGATCAACCTATTTGTCATGTTGTTTTCATTACCGTTTACTTTTAAACGATCAATAAATCATTTGAAGATTTAAAAATCTATAATCTTCTTGTTTTGAATTCTACATTTTATATTCAAAAGTACATATTGATTATATATTGAATATTTATTATCGAATAAAATTATCTCATGCGTTATATATATGCACATATTATTGCAACAATAGAACCATTTTCATAATCATTATTTTCGCAAACTGTAGTTGATTTCTCATCAAAATTGAAGAAAATATCCTCATTATATCATTTTAAATGGTCGAAAAGAACTATTGCGTTACAAGAATTTTTTTGTAGACGGACTGACTGAGGTGAAAGAATATCCTGTTATTTCCGATTATAACTCTATCGATAGTGTTCTACAAAAATTAACACGTGGTTTCTTAATAATGTGTTAATTAAAAATATAGACACTGCTTTGGAAGCGTTGAATATTTACAGAAGAAATAATTTGAATTCGTAAAAAGTCAAGGACTTTGCCATAATAAAATGTGACATTTGGGGTATCAAGTAGGACCGTATAGATTTTGAGAGAAAAATTTTATATATTTCAATATTCTTCATATTTTGAGAATATGAATTACCTAATTTTTCAATTTCATAGATAAATTAAATAATCTCTTGGCAGAATTAAGTTCAACCCGGAATATATAACAGGATGGTCATTAGGCAAATAAGCCAAAAAACTCTAGTATATTCAGAATATTAATTTTCAAATTATTATTGATTAAGAATTATATTGAAGATTGCTGAATATATTACATTCATCAATGGTTTTCAAACCAGCTCAATTTAATTTGAGAATATCCACGTGACTGATTAAGCTTGTGTCAGAACTTTTTCATTTTTATTGCATAGCGCATTTTCTCAACATTTCCAGTGATACGTAAAAATATCACTGAAATAACACCAACACCAGAATACACCAATCTGATTAATCAACTTTGATTTTTTTTTGTTTCTTTTCTTTTATATGAAATTGTGTGATAATTGTAATGTAATTGTTCCGTAGTACTGATAATCTAACTGATCGAAGCACAAAAAACTTCATTAAAAAAAATTACAGAAGATTGAAGTTTTTTCCTAATTATTTTTTAATTTTTTTTTGATTAATTTTCAAAGTAAATAGATCTTCAGAAGTAATGCAGGATATAATCTGGTTATAGAATAATTTTCAATAATCTTCTATTAATTTTAGTTACAGGGGTTCAAAAGAATCTCTGCATTATTTCAGAAATTCACCTTCACAGACGTCCACAGCAATGAATCGAAATGAAATAGAGTGGGGGATGAGAGAAAAATACTATATATACCTAAGATTGAACTTCAGAAACTTGAAAGAAGATCCTGATCCTATTTTAACCATTTTCCGTTAACTTCAAAATCAACAATCTGCCGATAAAAATAATCATTCGCACACTGCACCTGGAATCGAACGACCTTTCGAGGGATTCGATGGAATTAAACTAGTTCGATGACTACTTCTCACCAATATATAAAGTTTTCAGAGAGCATCCTGATGTTAATCATTTCAATTTTCATAGATAACCTGTTCCAGTCGATGAGAACGAGCTGATTCAGAGAGGAGTATGATATGACGTGCGTTTTGCTATCTGCGAAAACGAGGATATAGACATTTTTGGAAATTCGCCGATTTTGGACCATAAAGAAGGACAATATCATGCCAAATAAATAATAATACACTGTTGATTTCCACAAAATTTATTGATGTTAAATGACGACAATTGTTTCGCTACACTGTAGCTTTTTCAAGTCGGATGCTGAACTTGAGTTCAGTTCAGCATCCGACTTGAAAAAGCTACAGTGTAGCGAAACAATTGTCGTCATTTAACATCAATAAATTTTGTGGAAATCAACAGTGTATTATTATTTATTTAAAATGAATTTCCATCAAGTGAAGACCGAATCAATCAAATAAATATCATGCCAATTCTTCTCCGACTTTCCTTTTGGTTTTTCTGATTCTATTTTGTACCATAAGGACATTTCATATAATGGAGGCTGCTTTGAATTAATTATAATCTTTCATTTATTTAATTTTTAAATCTCCCATTTATGTTACCGATATTCTGAAATATAAATGTAAATATCTTGAATTTGAAGAAATCTTATGCTCCGGAAATTCAATAAAGATATCCATAGTTAGCAAAATATAAGTCCAAAATATAACTGAATGTTCAAAATTGGCATACTCCTTATCGATTAGTATTGTGATTTTTTCATAATGTTATATTACACATTTTAATCTCCCTAATTTATATTGAGATAAATTTTACAATAAGTAGGTATCTTTATCGAAGTTCATCTCATGATTCTTAGCATTTTTAAATTAATTTCATTGAATATAAAAATATACCGTTTAAACTGTATGATATAAAAAAATTCAGGGATTTTCAATAAGAAATTTCATTTTGATATTGAAAAAAATTAGCATATCTTAACAGAAGTCAATGGATGTTCATTCCTTTATATAGAACCTTATCTTGTCCATGAAATTTTCCATCACCAATTCGCACATTTGCTACTATATGTTCTTGATAATTTCACGAATTCCATTATTATAAGATCTAGAATCGATTGTGGAGCATTGGTATATCTTTTACGTGGCCCCAAAGAAAAAGTCTAAATTACAAGATTTCTGTAGCCAATTGTGATCACCTATTGAAAATAAATGTTATCCACATCAATATCTTCTGATGTCGGACATAAAAAATCATTAATCATAGCCTCCAAGATCGACGAGGAATCGACGGGTTTTCGTCAACACTATTGCCGGCTGATAGGTTCTTAACGACAACCCAAAAGTGCTTTAGATTTGTGAACTGACTGCACCATTTTCGTAGTGAATTTTAACAATTTCAATGCGTTATTGATGCGTATATCATTCCATTTTTAGTACTAGTACAATTTTTACTTATCAAATGTCAAAATCAAACTCGAGATCCGGGTTAAACTTCTGGTCATTAAAGAAATAATGTTAAATTGGATCGAAATAGGTCTAGATAAATTCCAGATTCAAAATAATACAAGCCTACACCATTCTCCCAACAAAGAATTATTGTGTAGGCTTTCATAATTTTGGCAAACTTTGTTTTATTAATACAGAAGAATGATTTAAAAAAAAAGTTGATTGTGTTTGTTTTGATACAGCATAACCCAGACTTTATTCAAGAGGAAGTTGATTATTCCTCAAGAACCAAAACCAAGTGCAAGACCATCAATACCCTCGGTCATTAGTTGTTTTTCGCTTGTAATCGCTTCAAATAGCAGGCTGTACAAAATGAAACTTCTTATAAGAAAACCTTATATGTTTGGAAGTACTCGTACCTGCTGTAATAGTTACTTGGCTTACAAGGATCACAACCAAAATGACCAATGGATTCGAACCCAAGACTTTCCAGCCCAGAGCAGAATCGTAGGCCCACCTTGCCACTTGAACATCAGCCGGGAATACATTAAATTATACATAATCGCTGTTGTACCCCCTTGGAAATGATTTTTTTTCAAACGTACAATAACAACGTCTTTTCTCGACTGACAGGATCATCGAAAAGTTCTACTTTTCCTCCGCCGGAGGGAAAAATACTTTTCCCTGCGGCGGAGGGAAAAGTGGTTGCTACGGAAACGATTAATTAGTTACTAAGGACAAGAATGAATAATTCTAATTCAAACGTCATTTTTATTGACCAAAGTTATATTTGAGATGTCTAAAAACATGGTGAATGCACTCGTCAATTTTTGAATGGAATGACATTCGACCAAATTGAAAATATTAGTTTTAGTTCGTGGCGGCGCCGCAATGTCATACTTGTCATTTCCGTTGAGTTTGATTGGATACATTAATTAAAAACCGATACTGGCCAATCAAAAGCGATGTGTAATCGAGTATGATCGTGCAAAGTCGTGAAACAAAACACGAAACTTTTACTGGAATGAATTCAAATATTTGTAATAGAGAGAGTTTATTGATATTTCAATTACAAGAATTGCTTCCATAGATCATAACTATAATGAAAGATATACATATAGGTACATAATGGCACAAACCTCGTAAATAATAAATAACAAGAATCTTAATTTGTTGATAGCGCTACCTACAGTTGATATAACGAAGCTTATCTAATATTCTCAAAATTCGCAAAACAAAAGCTAATCAGTTCATACACCTGAATTTTAGACATCTTAGTTATATTGTACAATTGATTAATGTTGCATCATGAAAATTGAAACCATATAGTAATGGATGGTTAGAATTATGTTCAAAAGTTGATGGCTCAATTTGGTCAAATTTGTGAAAGAGAAAACCTATTCGATGTATTGTTGTATAGGTACTCTATCGATAACATAATATTGATTTTCGAAATCGAATTATTTGAAATGACAACCTTCATTAAAATCTTTGTCAAGAAAATATATTCCAAAAAAATCTGAGGTTTTAGAATTTGAAGACATTGAAAAGTTTTTGAATTCCTCGATGTCAAGATATGTATATCATCCTTAATATTATCACATCTTATCTGAATTTTGGCAGGACATGATCATAATTTTGGGACAAAATTGCAGGTAATATTAATTATCAGATATTCTGGTGCATTCAGAAGAATCGAGTTGAGCAGCATAACAATAAATCATTATCTACCTCTCACCTGCTAAATAAAGGAGAAAATATAATATCCTTGAAATGACATGGAGGATGGAAGAGCTCTTTTGTTGCTGAAAGTTATGTAGAACTGCAGCACAGAAAAAACTGGATATTGCTAAAATTTTGGCTAGCTATATTCCTGCATCGAGTAGTCAAATTTTGAACGTTCCCATTATAATATATAATATAATAAACGTAACCACTTCATATCTGGATTATCTTTCAATGCAGGGATGTATTATGCATTCTAATGTAACAATCAAAGTTTTCAATAATTGTACTTTCAAAAATATGGACTGAGAGTTCATTCAATCTTCAAATTATTATAGAATGAATAGAATATAACAAAACAAATCTCATTTATTTTCATAAAATCACATATTAGCACAATTGCAGTAATTCTTCTTTGGTAATCAAAAATATAAGTGCATTAATATTGTTGTAAGAATTATAATTCTCTCAATCATTTATTCTGAACACTAATGACATATCTGCTAAAATTGTTAAGTTAGTTATATTACAATATATTTCATCAATGCTTTTTGATAACTTATCCGTAAAGAAAACATTGTAAATAATATTCTTCATCAAAAATATTTCTAGTTATTTCAATCCTTTTGGATATCCAATGCAGACTGTTATTAAATATATAAATACTTATGTGTGGATTGTACATAATAGTATTTTCGAATCTTTTCACCCTGGAGAGTTCAACAGTTCTGCAAAATAAATGTAAATAGTAGCCATACGAGATGTAATAATTTTGCTTGATTCTAGGAATTTCGATATTACTAGGTGTAGAGTAGATATTGTATTTGTTATTGTTCACGACTTGACTTCTGAGCAGAAATGAAAATAAACGATGAAGTGACAGATAAATCCGTGACGGCTGACGGATAGTTCAATTCAACATAAAATAATAAAATGTAACCATGAAAGCTGTGCAAATCTGATATATTCTCGTACGATTTTGTTCAGAATTTGATTGTATGAATTATGAATTACAAAACGTTTGAAAAAAAAATAGCATATTTCATTCGGAGTTGAAGTGACTTTTCATGGCTCGCTTAAATTCCCTAATCAGAAATCAGAAATGATATGAGGTCATCTTTTCTGATAAATATAGATTTTACCTTGGGTCCACATGATGGCCGAAGAAGGGTTAGACGACGTCGGGGAGAAAGACGTGAACCTCAGTTTGATGTTGAGCGTCCTGTACTCCGGACAATAGGCGTTTTAGTATGAGGTGCTATTGCACATGCAAGTGAGTCACTTTTAGTCTTTATTCGAGGAAACATGACAGCACTCCGTTACCTTCAAGAGAAGCGACCCATGTGAATCTTTTGCCATGGCCGACCAGATCCCCCGATCTTTCGCCCATAGAGCGAAGTTTGGGAGCTTGGGATAGTATCCCTCAAGAAGAAATAGACCATCTTATTGCATCAATGCGGAGACGTATTGGGGAGTGTATAGAAAATCGCGGTGGAAAAACATATTATTAACAATTAAAAAAAAAAAAAAATGGAAACTGTTTTTTTCTCCAAATTTAAATCATTTACTCCTTGCTATACTTTCCATGTTTTACAAATAAAAAAAATCAAATTCAAACAGCTCCTTTTGGGTGTTGCAGTTTCTCTGTCAGTTAGTATATTTGAATGGTTTGCTCCCTTTCCACTGCCACCCAGTAGATGCAAAAGTCGCATAGTGACCTTGAACCTACACTCTTCGGGAATCTATTGACTTTTTAGCGCCAATACGAGCGCCACTTGGACTTCGATACGAAGAAATTCTCGACTATCAGGATGTTAAAATCACATTCCTGCATAGTGAAATTAGATGGCTTACACGGATGGCGTTCCGTTGTCGCGACAGAAATATTTTGGCTGTCCCGCAGTGTCAGCAACACACTTTCTATTTGCATATTGTAACGTTGGGACGCTTGTTTTGAACTCTTCAGGAAGAATAAATACAGCAATTCAACATGATGGTTTATTGTTTCCTCCTTTATTACAGAAGTTATAGTCTGAAATATTCAAGAATTTATAACTCCGAAACTATTAGAGCTGAATTTTATGGATGATGACTTATGTGTTTATATCTAACTATAGGTCCCAATTTCATGATTATAGTTGTAGGTTAAATGGCTAAATCCTCCAGATATTGCATAAAATTTAGTTTATCGATTTTTGACCTTTAAATTTAATGAATTAGATTCTCTATCTAGCAACACTAGCGCTGTATGGCGATTTTTAACCAAAATTTGATGGAAAAAGGTTTTGCAGTTTTTTCAAATGAATGTAACGTACTTCTAGCATCCATCAAAAGTAATCAAGCTTTTTGTTGGAGAATGTTTCCACTCTACTTGATATTTCAATTGTGATCATTCTTTTCTTTCCCCAAGGATGGTATCATGGGCTGAGCATGTCCTGGAGGAAAAAAAGTTTGGGATATGAATCCACCCTTTCAACGGCAAACTCATCAAATAATCATATTGAGTTAATGATGGACGTCAGTTTTTGAGACAGAAGAATGTTAATTTAATTAATCAATAAAGGCGTCATTTTTCATGACGAATTACGAAACCTTTTCCAATGATTCCTTCAATGACCTAGAGAACACCACAGGAAATAGAAATAATAAAAATAAAAAATTGTTCAACATTTTTCTCTTCCGAGCAATAAATATCATGAACTACATAGAAATATTACATCACCGGTGGTGAATTAACATATTCATGAACCAGTGGGAATAATAGACAAATGGAAGATTAGATTCTCGATAATAACTCACAGTACCTTAATTATGCTTTAAGCGTGCAGATAAGCCTCTATTGGACATAGAAGACATATATAATCTTGTATGCGAGAGCCACCTCTGCAAAATTAACTCGTGATCAATAACGTGTCTTCACAAGAACGTGATCTAAAACCACGTGTGTGAGGCTAGATCGAGGGCTAGATATGTCATCCAGTCAGTGGCGTAGGTCAATACGGTTTGTTCAAAAAATTTAAAGAACCAATGCCTTGTTAAAGATTTATTGGAATAGTGGGATCTCAGATAACTAGTTCGAACGATTTGAATAAAAAATATAAAAAATGCTTGTTACTTTTATGATTTGACAATTGACATTATTTTCCTGAATATTTAAAGAGTATGGAGATGATAATCTGATTCGCAAAGTTAGTAGTGATGAGGATGATACGAGATTTTGTCTTATCTAGTTTAAAAATTTGGATTCTCGTCTTCGAGGTTTTGAGATTCATAGATCTGCAGGTTTTGTTAAGCTATCAGATCAAATCATTATCATCTCTATGGTTTTAGCTTCACCAACTAGCTAGTATTATCTATCTCAATTTGATACAATTTTCATAGACATTCATATACCTAGTGCCTAGCAAGCCGAACACCCAGTATATAATTTTTATTTTCAATGAGTTTTTGTATATAAGTTTAACATCACAAAAACAACCCTAAAATTATTTTTAAGCCTATAACTTTCGTATTTTGCCTTTTTTGGATTTTAGCTTCTTCAGATTTCAGTTTCTGCGAACCAAAACGTATAATAGTAATTTATATATTCAAAAAGTGCAAATGGAATAACTGTCATTTAATTTCGAGTGAATCATTTGCTTGATACCACCCTCCAAATATTTGTGTGGATTATTACTAAAATCAAATTATTTTTACAGGGTGTCGTGTTTCTATGTACCTTAGTATATGAACAAATTAGATCTATCAATTTAATTCCAGTAGAAAACTGCAATTCTGATCTGAAGACGACAAATAGATGTGTTATCTCTGATAGGATAACCATATAAAAAAAAACCCGACCTTCTAATAAAAAATAACAAGACATTATAGGAAAATCTGATTTTATCAGATCAGATATGTTTTTCATGCAACTGAATTCTATTAATATTCTTCGAATATCACCTGCTAAACATATCAATATCAAAAATCAGACAAATGGAAAATTTCGAGTATGAAAAATTCGAATTATTATTCTCAATCAGTTGTAGATAAGTTAAGTAAACTGATAAAACCGTATGATGAGAGTTCAAAACTCTTTAGTAACTAGGGCAGGTTGACAGAATACTTCAAAAGTAAGTTCTATCACGATTCTATCCATAAGTTCAATCCAGTTTAGTGATTCTGAAGTTCATGACGAGGAAGCGAAGGTGGCTTTGGAATTTGATCAGATTATTTGGGAAAGAGGGATTACTCAGAGTATTGAATAATTTAGTTTTTTGTAATCAGTATAAACATGTAATTTTTCAGTTTACGTTTTGATGTATGAATTGAATAGAAGCTTCTATTCACATGAATTTAATCGGTTGTTAAAATGAGTAGAGAAATCGGACTTTCAAAACTCATTCTAACTGAACTAAATAACACAAAAAATTATAAATTAGAAGGGGGAAATAGGAATACGGTCTGCAGACTTCGTTACTCATTATTTTAGATTATCAGTCTGTCGACAAACATGGCAGTATTTCCAATCAAAACTGTTGAAAATTTGCAGTTTTGTATTTAATCGAAAATATATCTATTTTGCTGAGAAACTCAAATAAGCTTTGGGATCCTTTATCATTTTGATATCGCTCAGAAGAGTTGAAAAATGAAATGGTTAGAATATGAAGATGTTCTTTGCCATACTTTATGCAATAAATAAGATTTATAGATCACATAAAAACTACATCAGCATGTTCTCACTGCATATCTACCTTTTTGACTGCGAAATGTATGGTACCGTTGATCCATAAGTCATCGAACATATAAATGGGGACAGATATTATTCGCCTTTGATAAATAAGAATTGAACTCCATCACACTCAGTATATTTCACTTCGATGTATAAAAGAATGTGAAGACAAAAAATGTTATATTTTTATCAACAAAGTTTTTTGTCTTTCATTAATTGATGACTGTACTTGCTTCGTAAGTAGCATTAATTGAAAATAATGATCTTTCTCGTCTGTTGGACATACGATCAAGTACTTTTTCTAGGTTGTCATCGAGTTTCAAAAGCAGCACCATTAAATTCCATCAAATCCTCATGGTGGGTGTTCTTTTTACTTCTAGTGTTCATAACAAAAAATAAAACTCTAATGCTTACAAAAACTCCCATTTTCTTTTGAATAGATTGGAAAAGTTCAACTGGCGAGGTCAGAAACATACATCGATTTCAACTCAATAACATATCAGGCGTTGAATCTGCCTCAATTCACAAAAAAAAAGAACCCTGAAACCATTGATTGAAATATCGGTACTGAAAGATGTTTTCACGTCAATCAAGAACGCTGATCGAAAATTGAAGGTCACCGGTAAAAATATGATATTGTGGCAATCATGCCTGCCTGATCTAAATGAGAAAACGGTTTGATGGGCGTTTATTTTCGTTGTGGAATAAAACATCGGTTGAAATGAAGGTCGAAAAAAAGTAAAAAATATGAGTTGAAATTATATTCACTGTTGAAATTGATATCTTTCATTAAGTGAAAAGAAGTTTTCTGATCTAAATGAGAAAACGGTTTGATGGGCGTTTATTTTCGTTGTGGAATAAAACATCGGTTGAAATGAAGGTCGAAAAAAAAGTAAAAAATATGAGTTGAAATTATATTCACTGTTGAAATTGATATCTTTCATTAAGTGAAAAGAAGTTTTCTAATATGTTTATATCAATACTGTTTGGTTTCTTAGTTGATTAGTAATTAAAGCTTATTGCTCTCCTTTGACTAGGTTAGAATTAATAAGACAAAGCGAATTGAAACAACAAAAAGTAAATTTGACTATTTCGAAATTATGAGATTTGAATAAAACAATTCTGAAAAAAAATATTTAATACTGATAGAATGTACGGAACATGAGGGAAGTCGTCTTCTTCTAGTCAAATATTTCAACGTTGTTGACAGGTGATGAAAGCGAGTGTGATTTTTAAATGAAATAAATGATTTATTGAATATCTTTCTTTTCTCATTTATTTCTTTTCTTCTCTTTTTGCTTTTCGAAAGGTAAATTTCTTAAAAGTATCATTTTTTCCTAAGATATAAATTCTAAACTGTAACATTTCCACTTCATTATTATCTGAAGATTGCAACTTTTCGTTTTGCATTGAATTAAAGTATTCAATCAGAACAGATCATAATATTTCCTTCCACCATTTTGTTGAATTATAATTCAGACTTTTTACGCACGCTCGATTGTCAATCGATATCTGAAGAAATCGATTGAAGATTGGTTTTTATTGAGTTTTTGGACTAGAATCACCGACCTTTTTTTTATATATACTGTTCCTACAAGTCAACATTGACCAAAGAGGAAGACAACAACGAGACAGTTTTCCAAAGTGATGACTGGAACTGAAATTGAACCATCTCATTTTTAGTGGTAAAAATCAGAATTTGAATAAAGTTTGTCACATTCAATCATAATAGTAATTAGAATATCATATCATGATATACTCCAGATTCAATCTCAACATCTCGTTACTGTCCTGAACAAAATCAATTTCGAGTTGATATAAAACATCTCCAAAGTCATATGAAAGGATAGTATAAAAACAAAATTGAAAAGCTTCATTGATTACATTAAGAGCAACAAAAAGTTCAAATAAAAAATATCATGCAGTTCTGCCCATCTATATTCTGACGATACCATATGCTGTCTGTCAAGGTCTTTAAGCGAATCAAGATAATGAAGGAGTAAACAAAAAACCCATTCTGAATTATTCATAGAGCATTTTCAATAACTTTTTGCCGTAATGTTTTCAAGGGTAATATTATGAGTTCGTCATGTTTTAAAATAAGTAGCTGATACACAAACATGACATATCTTTAACGGTTAATGATTGCTCTGAAGCTAAATTGAATATCTTTATTTCATGGATATCTATTTGATGAATTACCGACATTTATTTGGGACCATTATTCTGAAAAGGTTTTCCAGTAGATTATTCTTTAAATGAAAAACATTTCTTCAAATAATATATGAAAAATGGCTGAACCAAAATAAAAAATATTATGTTGCCATTGTTGCTCTGTAATATGTAATTGTTCATAATACTACAATTGATTCATTTTGCATCTATTTGCTCATTAAAAATTGTAATGAGCATCTGTGAATTAATGAAAAAGGTTATTTTCTGAAACGCAAATAGTCAGGTAATACATATTGATATGCCTTGTGAAATCATAATCTTAAAATGTTTAATTGTTATATTTTTTCTTCCAGTTTAGATATCTGCCTACTTGCCTTCTTTCCAATGCTGTCATAGTTGGCCGACAATAACGCATATTAGTAATTAGCAAATTAATCCCCTTGGTACCCTTCAGTTTGAACATTTACACATTTTGGATATTACGAGGAAACCAAAACTGGCGCATTCGCCATCTAGCAATCGAATAGAATAGATTAGATATTGTAAATTGAATTGAAATGCTTCATTTCCTAAACTTTATCGCTCAACTTAGAAAATAAATAGCCATATATTCGAACACTGCAGGAGAATTATAAAATAGTTCATATGCAATAGATTTTTTCTTTCGTTGCAGATCAGATATCGATTATAAGAAATTATGATAATGGGAGAAGCACAGTGTGATAAACAGGACACCTTATTTCCATAGAGTTTAATTGTCGATCATAGAATAAAAAGAATAGTAACTTATCTGGCGAAAAATACTTTGTAACTTGAAAGGTTCTTCTATATATCTGTATGTTTTTATGTATCAGCTCATTATCAGATAAATAAACTTATATTATTATTATATAACTCTATATGGTTGCTATAGATTTACGTGGGGTTGCGTTGCCACTAGCGTTGACATTGAGGAAGGAGTCATAGAGAAATGTAGGTGTCCCGGCTAAGAGATGGTGTACATAAGACTATAAGTATTGAACACTGAAAAATGCGTCGGGAAAGAAAGGAGAAGTCGAAAATATGATGAAGTTGATATTTTATAAAAGAGTCTTCCAAAAAGAAGAAACGAAATTTCATTTGGATATTGATAAAAAATGAATATATTTCAAGAGGAATCAATGTTCATTTCATTAGAAACAGGAAGATATGCCATCAAGGATGAAAATGCTATCAGTCAAATGGCCGCCACAGCTACATTTTTCAGTTTAGTAGCCGTTATCTATTATTCGAGAAATAACACAGCCAAAAAACTTCTGATGCAAATTGCGATTGTTTCGTTTTTTGTGAGGCACGTAGCGCTGTCTTGTAGAAAAGAAACGTCGTCCACATCAATATCTTGCAATTCCGGTCATAAAAACCATCATAATGTCATAACTGCTCAAATTTTCCCACCAGTTTCACTATTGATGATCGGCAAGGTGCTCAAAAAGTGCTTTAGTTCTGCGAACTATGAGTGTAAAATTTTGTTGAAGCGTGTCTCGTTCCGTTTTTAGTAATGCGTAGTTTCAATTGCGTCAAAAGATGACAGCACTCCAGATAGTGGCATATTCGAAATGAAATATTTCATTGGAAAACACTGGGTTGTGCAGGGCCGTCGCTAGTAGGTAGGCAGGGTAGGCGGTCGCCTAGTGCGGCCTCTCATAAGCTATATCAAAAATTACATGTGTAGAAATTCAAATTACCAAATGAGATTTAATTCAGTCCGAAACAACATCAAGGAATACCGACAAATTTAATTAACACCAAAAACCATCAAAGGTCCGCATTATACATTATACTCATAAATATCCAGATGTAGCGTGGTCCCCTCATAGTGCTGCTTAGGAGTTATTGACGCTAAAAAAACACATGCACTCATCAGGCTTGTCGACGTTCGCTTTACTTATTGCCACTAGGGGTTCTGGATTATTTTCTTTTCAATTCTCTAATCAGAATGTTGATTCCTCAGAAGTCAGAATGGAATGCAGAAAATAAAAAAACAATTCCATTTCATCACTTCTAACTGACCCTTCTAAAGAAATAAATATAAGAAGCTTTATTATTTCATACCACATTCCATTATTTTATAATATTCTTCATTTTTTATATCAAATTATCTAGTGTTGCGCGTGGGCGCATTAGATTTAAATAATGGTTCATCCGCATCATCCGATTGTTTTACGAGATATTCTCAAACAAAAAACACAAATATTCAAGCTTTTTCTAAAATCTGAACTGAGCTAGGAACCTGAAACTGCAGGACCCACTCTAGAGGGGAGGCAAATAATGGAGGGTGGTATTATCTACCTTTTCTGGGAAATCTGGATCACTGGAAGAACAAATTAATTTTTTTTCAAACGAATTTCACTAATGTTTTTTTTTATCAAATTTACTAATCTTAAACATCTTTGCATCGTGAATATCTGTAACATCTATTCGAATTTAAAATAATTGTTCATTCGCATCATCCGATTATTTAATTTAATCATATTGAAGAAAAACAAACGAAATGTTCGAGCATTATATGTAGTCAAAACTCAGCAACAGGATCTGAAACCCTAATTCAATTCATATATTTCATCCTTTATTCATTTGAATTCAGTTGAGCACGTTTATTGTTTATCACAATTCACGTTTCCTAAATCATCTATTGGATTAAAATTTGAATCCATAAAAAATAATTACACTTAAAATACATTTTTTCTTTTCTAAAATACTTTTCATAAAAAAGTGTGGAGTTTTTTTACACTTCCACACCGAATCTTTGAAAACAAATTCGAAACCAACATCCACCCCAAACTTCTGATTTGTATTTTTGCCGGGGCGGTAGAAACGCTTGAGCCGGCGCTAGACCCCGATTATCCAATATTAATTTTTAGCATTCTGCAGAGTAAGCTTCTGTGAGGGCGGCAAAATGGGTCTCTGTCTAGGGCGGTTGTTTGGCTAGCGATGGATTATGCCAAACTATCCCCCAATGATCTCGGGATGTAATAACACAATTCCCAGAAAGAGGGCGCATCTACAAATTTGGCTGGAGAACAGCTCGCTAAACTATATTATATCAAGACGTCGTCTACAAATGCTTTCTCAAATATCCGGTATATCAGTTTGCTTATTAGTTATGAGTTATAACACATCTCACATGCTCATTGATCTTGTCTAGGCTGCTTTATTCTTGACCTTCTCAACGTCTGGAATAATTACATATTCGACCCATATCTGTTATATAACAACAATCTTGAGACTGGTAAACTTAATGACACATTCATAATTCAGCATTTAAGACGTGTCGATCATTTTTCCTATAGCGACATAATTATTTATGCATTCAGTTCACTTGAAGCTCAAAAATAACCGGTAATATGGATCGAACATAAGTGCGCCAAGGATGCAGAAATATCGAAGTGTTATAAAGCGACTGTTATGGAAGTAATAACGGTTATTATCACGATTGACTCATGCCTAATCAAACGAAAGCAAGAAATGAATCTGTATGAATGGATATTACTTTGACTCAGCATTGTTAAAACTTTTGAGATACCTTGAGATCAATCAGTTTGAAACATGTAAGGATAAGTGGTACGCTCTTTAGCGGAAATAGGGATAACCTAACTAATGGGTATATTTTAAGAGCTTGAGAACATTAAATAATAATACAAGACAGAAAATTTGTTGAAATGAATTTTTAAATATTATAATCTGCTAGATAATTTCAATTAGTCCAATTTTTCCAATAAATCTGGTAGTATGGCGTCAGTGGTGGTTTGAATATTGGCTTCCGATTCTTCAAGAGTTGCTGATTTGTCGTCATAAACCAATGACTTAACATAACCTCATAAACAGTAATTGAGAGGGGTTAAGTCGAACGAACGAAGGAGACAGTAAAGAGGCCACTTCTGGAAATAAAGTTGTCATTAAATTGATTTTGCAATGAATTGATGGTTGAGCGGGCTGTATGGCAAGTCTTGTTGAAACCAAATGTTGTCGATGTCAAGCTGATTAATCTTTGGAAACAAAAAATTAGCCAGCATGGCTCAATAGCTCTCTCCATTCGTCGTAACCGCAGTTTCTTCTTCAACACTCTATGTTACAGCAGCAATTTTCTCTTCGGTATGCATATTTCTATGTCTTGTTGATGGTTTTGAATCGAGAACAGTAAAATTAGTACGGAAACGGTCAATAACTGCACGAATTGCTTGTTCACTAGGGCCATTAGGTTTACCGTAAAAAAAGGCGATGTGCTCTATAAATTTCGCAAACAGATTTTTTTTTCCAAATAAATTTCCACAATTTGGAAGCATTGTTCTGGCGTTAAACGATTCATGAAAACCTTACTGAACAGAAATGTCAACACAGTTTGACATTCTCAACTGTGAAACCAATCGAAACTTCTCATGCAGCTAAAAAAACACCCCGTATGAGCCATTCATTTAAATTGAATTTATTTCTTCCAAATTAGAGACAGCTCAATCAAAATATCTACATATTGCTGGTAGAATTATAGTCAACCTATTAGTTCAATTTTTCCATTGCTAAGAACCGTTTTTCATCCAATATTGGTTTTTGAATATTGTCTTGGTTGAAAAAGAAACCAAAACAATATCTTTCGAAGAAAGATTTTTAACATCAGTTGGTTGGCTTTCAGTTAAAATTGAAAATCATTTGAGTTGCTGCATCCGTACTGATAACTGCTTCAAGCTGAAATTCCTTTCAGAGGATTCTGAAACACTCAAGTTGCAGGTCTGCCCGTCTGTCGGTTTGTGTGTTTGCACAAGCTTGTATTAATTGCCTTAATTTCTACAATTCTCATCTGATTTCGATAAAATTCGGTATGGGTATCACAGTTCTGCTATAAATGGTCAAATGAAAATTCAGATTTTCAAGATGAAGGATATGCATTGAGCAAGCGCAAATTTAAAATTTCTTGTGTTTCTATATTTCGACTTCTGCTTCATCGATTTAAATGAGAATGGGTGTAGATATTTTGATCGGGTATCAAGTAATTGAGTAAGAATTTCAGCTGTTTCGGTGTTCCTCTCATGTGCAAATGTGAAATATCTGGCATCAGAATGTTTCGTGATTTTACAAGTTCGATATTGATGAAATTCGTTATAAATATTTGAATTGGATTGCAAGTGGTTTCATAAAAAAAAATCAGGATTTTGGGATGTATGATGCGTGCATTTTACACATGCGCAAACGTGAAATGCCCGTAATTCCATAAGAATTTCGGCTCTTTTCAATATACGGTACTCATAAGTAATTTAGAGCTTCTCGGGAATTAATATCCTTAAAAGATCGAACACAAAGTACTATAAAGGACGAGGAAGTATAGAGTCACAACAATTGGCACATTGTTAAATTCCTACTGTGAATTAACTCCACTTTAAAATTGCATTCAACAAATTGTGCGGTATATTACCCACAATTTGACCATTTAAAGCTAGAGACCATTCGTGAAATTAAAACCAATTAACCAATCCATTAATTTGTGTTGCATCCTGATCCGAAGGTACTTTAGGACAGCATTAAGGCAATCAAATGTGAGAAAGTGGAATAAACGAGGAAATTAGTTCCAAATCGTCCTCTTCCTCGTTTAACCTGGGTGCAATTACAGAACGGTTGCAATAATTATCTGTTGGGTTGGGAGTTTCTTCAACTGAGATAATCGAGAAATAGTCACAATGCCAATTGATGCAAATTTTTCAAGTGGATATATATGTCCAAATTAAACAAGTGGATAATTTAATTAATCAAGTGAACTTCTAATCTACTAAAAGCAGATTATCATAAGGAAAACAATGTAATCGATATGAAAATTATATTTTGAAATTAGTTAGAATTGAATGATTAATACTTAATCTATATGACAATTACACAGTGCGCGTCAAAATTATAGAACAAATTCATTTTCTCAGAAGAAAAATATTTGGCAACAAAATCCTGAAACAGGTCAATTTTTGTTTCACTTTTACCTAATTTTTATGCATTTTTGAACTTTTGTACTTTTTTGGCAAGGCCTTTGTATCTTCTTTACAGGCGTGCAGAAATTTTCAAGAAATTTTTTTTTTTAAATTAGTTAGTTCAAAGAGGTTTTCAGTATGTGCACTTTTTCATGGCTCATTTACCAAGAGACGATGGTACCTGATAAAATTTGTCACCGAATGAAAGTCGACCATTACAATTTTGTTCATGCACAACTTTCAACCCCCTTGTGTGAAAAATTAGAATGTGTGAAACACTGCGCTTCAGTTATGATCTTAAGAAGGTATGTTATTAGTACGTTTCTTTGAATTGGAACATTTTATCGAAAAGTTTCAACTTCAGTAGAAACGTACTAATAACATACCTACTTAAGATCATAACTGATAAGTTATGATCTTAAGAAGGTATGTTATTAGTACGTTTCTTTGAATTGGAACATTTTATCGAAAAGTTTCAACTTCAGTAGAAACGTACTAATAACATACCTACTTAAGATCATAACTGAAGCGCAGTGTTTCACACATTCTAATTTTTCAAAAATTGAAAGTTGTGCATGAACAAAACTATAATAGTCGACTTTCATTCGGTGACAAATTTCATCAGGTACCATCGTCTAAAAGTAAATGAGCCATGACAAAGTGCACATACTGAAAACCTCTTCAAACAAACTAATTTTCGAAAAAAAAAATTTTTTTCTTGAAAATTTCTGCACGCCTGTGAAGGAGATACGAAGATCTTGCCAAAAATGTACCACATGACCCTCTTTCCCTATTCAAAAAAATTAGAGGGTTGATGGGGATGGCACAAGGTGCAACAAAAATCCTTCAAAAATGCATAAAAATTTGGTAAAAGTGAAACAAAAATTGGCCTGTTTCAGGATTTTGTTGGCAAATATTATTCTTCTGAGAAAATGAATTTGTTCCATAATTTGTATTTTGAAATTTGTTCGAATTGAATTCCTTAATTCTGAGTTTTTTAATTCAATTAGGTCATCAATAAATGAATTGTGAAATTCATCCTATGAATCTTCCTCTTCTACAAATACTTAAAGATTGCAATTATTTGGCTGAAAATAACGTGAAATCATTGGCAACATAATGGTTAGAAATTAATAGACGATGATTCAACTCTACTTCCTTCAAATGTTAATCAGGTTTGATCTGAATCCGCATTAGCAACATAATAATAATCGCGAAACCGTTAACTGTACCCGATAAAAAATTATAGTGAAACTGTTCTTCGCCTGCTATTTTCTACAAGATGGCGAAGCGAGTTAACTATAAAGGAAACAATATGAATTCTGTAAGTAGGACAATTGTTGTGATATTACTGGGAAGGTTGCGACTATAATATTAGTTCATAATTCCAATGTATTGTTGGTTGGTCTAACGACCAACATGAGGAAAAATTATTCTACATTTTGTCATTGTTGTTCATTGATGTAGGAAGCTACTTTCACTACACGACTGATGAAAAATTGTCGTTGGAATCTGCCCTCTATAATGTCAGCCTGAGAGTCTTATCCGCCGAATTCACAGCTGAAAATCGAGAGACGAGAGATCTGCAATAGAATTTAGTGCTGACAAATAGCTTGAATTGTGCTTCATCTGAATCTTCATCAGTCAAAATTGAATCAGTCTATATTCAATAAAATAATTGTTTTTTAATGCTAACATAAAAATAAATCTGAGAGGAATTATAATTGATGTGAAAATTAATCTTAGTTTAATTCTCAAAGGATTTTCTGCCCATTCGACCTCCAATATTGACAAAATATACGATCTAATCCACCGATTAGATTTCCAATGTTTTGATGAGAGTAGGAAACAATTAATAATAATTCAAATGATTGGTCTTATCTTTTTTATTTGTACAGATGAGAATAGTCTTTGCACTTATTGTTGTTTTGTCTATTAGTTCTTATCAATGTTGAAGGAAATAGTCTCGAATTAATTATCGGATTATTTTAGTTTGATGATATGAAGGAATCTATAATCTTTCAAATCCGTTCATTTGGGACAAGGAAACGATATGAAAATTGAACAAGATTCTAGAAAACTTTACGCTTAGACCTGAGTAATAATAAATAATCTTGAATACTATTATTATCATTTGAATCACACAAATACGAAAAATGATCTTTCAAAAATTATTAGAGGCATGAGAAAAATACTGATGATTTCATATCAAAAATATGGTTTCCGAAATTCTTTTTATCGGTGAGATTGCAAACAAAAAATGAAATGTTGTCTCGAAGCGCTGAATTTTTGGAATAATTATGTCGCTGTGAGTAAGTGAATAAGTATGTTAATTCTGTATGTACTTCATGAACACAATAATGAATAATTTCTCTCGAATTTTGAAATAATTTATATTTACGCATTAAATTCGTGAATTTTGTCAGACGAAATCGATTTAACACCAACAGAATCCAAATTCCAAATTATTTTATATTGACAATAATTGACGTGTGTTGAATTTTGATAGGATTGGAAGTCTGTGTAGACAACCACACAGCGAAAAATATAACTGAAAACAATGCTGTAATGAGTTCATTACAGCACTGTTTTTTGAAACTGTAATGAACTCATTACGATACTGAAATAGAGAAAAATTATTTGTCACATTCTGCTAAAATCAAAACAATGTGAAAAATTGAGCTTATAGCTCAAAAGGAAAATTACGATTTTTCCTAAAATTTTTTTTGAAGTTTATGCCCGCAAAATTATGAATACATACATATATCAATTAATACTCATAATAAATGAATATCAAAAACGGTAACCATATTTTACCAATCCAAGCACATACATTTGCAGCAGAAGCAGCGAGGATTTCAATTATTGTCTGAGATTAGCAGTTCTTTTCGTTCATGATGTTAATGGAATATTTTACACCATCCATTTTCTTGAGTTGAATAAATTAATTTCCACCTGTTTACTGAAAAGTCGAAAGTTTCTTAACGTTTAGTCGGATTTTGTCCAAATGAACATCGAATTTCTACAGGTCAATCCGTTCGATATAATTATTGTGTTTATGAAGTACATACAGAATTAACTTACTTACACACTTACTTACAGCGACATAATTATTCAAAAAATTCAGTGCTTCGCGACAACATTTCATTTTATATTTGCAATCTCACCGATAAAAAGAATTTCGGCAACCATATTTTTAATATGAAATCATCAGTATTTTTCTCATGCCTTCAATAATCTTTGAATGATCATTTTTCGTATTAGTGTGATTTAATTGATAATAATAGTATCTACCTTTTCTGAAAGATATTCAAGATTATTCATTATTACTCAGGTCTAAGCGTAAAGTTTTCTAGAATCTTGTTCAATTTTCATATCGTTTCCTTGTTCCAAAACTCGCTCCTTCGTCGCTCGTTTTCGAATTTCGCATTCGTGTTTGAATAGGAGCCCATTCTGCAACTGGTTTCAGAATATACTATTAAGATATCGAATTTGCAAAAAATAATTTGATCTTCTAATAGAACGATCCCTATAAAATTCTGCATAATCCTTCCTGATGTTATCTTACAACTAATTGATGAGTTTCAATGCTATCGAATAGATATTTTATATCAGTTATTATAAAAAATTCAGATAGCTATGAATCCAAAACTACTGGTCGGATTTGGCCAGTAAATGAACCTAATTCAGATAGACCTCAAACATATCAAGTCTCTAAATAATAGAGTTAATCGTCTTCACGCATGAACGGCACCAATGAATACCAACATTGTGATGAAATGATAGGAATCGAAATTAATTCCTCGCTTATCACTTGGTGAAACATAATTTCAATATCAATGAAAGAAAAGAAATAATACCAATATATGTTTCACAATAGTCAAAGTACCTTATTTCTTTTCTTTTATTAATATTTGAATGATATAGGAGTTCGAAAATAACGCGCAATAAACTATCTATTATAGATTTGTAATTTGCCAGGTAGCTTTCATGTCCAAATGTGCAAGTTTGGTTCTGTAGTGAGTAAAGTCTCGTTTAGAGTATCACTAAATTTAGTTAATATCAATTGTGATCATTTCAGGAACTCCATAGAATTTTTTCTCGAATAACCATCCTAGATAATAGACAAAAAACCAAAGCACTGCTCGAGTGTTTTAATTTTCTGGCGTGTTATGCTCAGCATTATAGTAATTGTACAAAACATGAAGTACTCAAAATGGTGTCCCCTGAGATAGGTATCTATGAGATTTTTAGTTTAAATCAATTCGATGATTCAAAATCTGTTCAAGTGTTTTGATCATAATATGTCACTCAAGTATGGTTAGAAGATTGATATAATGATCAAATCAAGTGATAATAACATTTCGATGTCGTATTTTGAACGTACATATATGGACGTCAATCTCGCCGGTTTTGAATCTTTACGCGCGAAATAGACTGGTCACCTTCTCACCTATAATGAAGACATAATCATTATTTGTTGAGCAACCATGAGTTAAATTTCGCAAGTTTCATTCGAAAGTAACAGTTTTTTGCGTAAACTCAATTTGAACTTATGACATCGTTAGCTGTCAGGAAACTGCAATTTGTCAAGCTGGATTATTTCTGGACTTTGTTGAACTTCAAAGTGTTGAAACCACGACAAGAAAGAATGGAGAATGTTGATTTGCTGTTCGAATTTTCATATTTAATTTGAGCTCAGTGAGAGGAAAGATTTTGAACCTACAGTCCTTTTTCTCTTCCTACAGCGACTAAAAGAGTTTTACCATCAACGGTACTTTCTTGAGAGAATTACTTATATTCTATTATTTCTAAGGAAATCGTTGAGGTTCCTGCTATTATCTCATATTAAATAACAGCATAGTGATTATGTCACCTGGACCATAATACCAATTATTATTTTTCATTGTAAAACGTTCTTTATGACATAAGAATCATCCTCAAATAATTGGGAACCCAATTCAAATTGAATATCAAGTTCTCATTTGTGAGAATCAATACGAACCGACCTTCGTGGCCGTTAATGATAACGACCGGAGTATAAAAATTGTGAGTGATGGTAAATGGTCATAAAGCGATTTATACACACCCTTTTCTTCGACTAAGGATGAATGATGGCAAATTAAACACCTAGACTAGCAAGTCGTTAAATTAAACTTCATTGCATACCAGCAATCTCCACCTAACAAAAGCCGTATGTTATTGTTGAATTGAATTAAGGACAATTCACAATAGATATTAATTGCTGAGAGGAAGGGGAATTTCTGATCGGAAATATTTTCATTATTGATCTGTGAATGCAATGGAGACATGTACAGTTTGTGAATCGATAAATGTGAACTAGGAGTAAGATGGAAAATGAACGACTAGAATCAAATGGCCATATTGTTTGTTCCAATAGAAAAAATGTAAATAGGGGTTTCGGAAAAATGTTTCAAATATTTCGCTTCATCTTCGTTTCTGTTTGAGATATTTTTTGAGAATTTCTAAAACATTTTTTCAGTAATCTTTATGGTTTATATGATACGAATCAATATATCTGTGATCTGCTTTCTGATTTTATTATTTGAAAAAAAAAAAAGATTTTTTTCACTAAGTCTTATACATCTCGAGATGCTTTCAGTGAACATCGAATTTGCGACACCCTGTACATTCAGCGATAGTTTGGATACTCAAAAGATGTATGAAGTTTTTGACTGTATTCGACTGAAGCTGTAGTATGTAATAACCACACTCTTATACGCAGAATATTTACAAGCGTTCAAGATGTTGTCATCTTCAGAAACCAAAAATAACTAAATCATAGCTTCTCACTTTCTGCCATGAAGTGAGTGGCCTAAAGTGCCTTATATGGTTTTTAGTTATTTGACAAACACAAAGAGATGTAGAGAAATTAAAAAAAAACGCCAGCAGCCAATCTGGGAAGTAGATAGACTATCGCTCGATTTCATTCGAGTGTGAGGCTACTTTCCGTCCTTGGAAACAAATGTTTAAAGTTCAATGAACCCACAAAACCTCAAACCCAAGTAGAAGCATATCATTCATAAGCTAGATTTTCTAAGGATCTAATGGATCTTCAAGATGCGAGAAGCTAATTCCACATTCCATATAGAATTATGTTCTCGTATCTTCAAGTTCTATTTTTTCAGTAGCTGCATAATCTCAGATTACTAATTCAAGATTAAAAGGTTTAAAAATAACAATTGTGTTGGGTATGATTATTTTCCGCCAATTTTTTTCATGATAATCAAACGGAAATAAGCACAATGAGTAATTAAGAAACTAGAGGATATCCGCTCAGAGATAATTAAGAAAAAGTTGGCCAAATTTAATCCAAATTATCTTTGAAATACTTTCAATGGAATATTCGAGGATATTGGAGATTTAGAGGTTACTTATTAATTCTATGAGCTAATATTGAAGCACTCTATTTTAAAGCAAATAATTATTCATCAAAAATGTGGTGCCTATTGCAGTGACGCTAGGTGCTTAGCAATTCTGAAGACATATTTCGAAGTGACATCTTGATCATTCATCGGAAAATTCATCGCAATTCATTATCAAATAGCCGAACTGACGAAGGTGCTTTAATTTTGAATTTCTGTTATCTGTTATCACCAAAATTCAGCTTGTCGTGTGTGTCGTTATTTTGGAGACATAGATAAGATTTTGTTTTTAAAATCGGCCGTTTTAGAGAACATTTTCAATAATTTTATGTTCCGTTATTCGTGTTTATCGATGAAAAATATTAGGTGTATTTGAAAAAATTAAATTTAATTTTTTCACAATAAATATCGATGTCAAATATCAAAGTATAAAACAAATAGAAAGGAGTTCGACCACGTGCGCATGCCTTAACTAAGAACTAACAAGAGAGTGCATAAACGCCACTGAATTCTTAGGTTTAGTTCTTAGTTCATAGTTCTTAGTCCTTAGTTCTTAGGTACGGTGCATAAATCCACCATTAGTTCCTAGGACTGGTGCATAAATCCACCATAATTTTTTGGTATGTGAATACGATTGACAGAAGCAATATTTAAGATTATTTTCATGTTCGATAACAAATATATAGACCAAAGTTACACTTTTTTCAATGTAATATCCTATATATTAATTCAAAAATGGAATGTCAAGTTCGAAATAATGATTTGTTTTACCAGATCCTCTATACCTCAGAAGTACCATTCACGAGAAAATGGGAAAAAAATGTGAAATATGGAGAGTTTTTAATTAATTAATCAATGAAAAAACCAGTAACGCCGCTGATACACACAATGTTTGTTCGGGTAGACAATTGGCTATTTCTATACAGAACAAATTCTGTATTATACAGAGTAACCATAATTAATATTCAAACATTAACTATAGATAATTATCAAGAACTTGCTCATTTCAAATGACACCCCCTGAAAAATTATAAGATTTAGGTGTAGGAATTCTTCATAAGAATAGTTTCGACGAAATTAAATTTTACATTCAGTAAGATATAGAAATACTTATAATATTAATAATGATCACGCTATATAATCCAGAAGTGGAATTTTCTTTACTCTATAAGAGTAGCTAATATGTTTTCCCGAAAAAGCATTGGCGTAATTGGTTTTTTCATCAATTACCAATTACAAAAATTCCATATTTCCAATTTTTAGCCATTTTCTCGTGAATGATGCTCGTAAGTATAAAATGATCTGAAGAAGTTCATCGTTATATGAGTTTGCCATTCCATTTTTGAATTTATATACAGGGTATTACATTTAAAAAAATGCTTAGTATGAACAGCCTGTATATATGAAAATAATTTTAAATCATCTGTGGTAAGCCACCCAGTATATTGCTTATTTTGTCTATCGATTTGAGTATATTTTGTTATATATACATATATCAATGAAGAGGAAATATGGAATAATACAGTTATGAAATGAGGGTTAAATATGGGACATCCGGTGTACCTACACAGTGCGTGTGTTTGGCCGGAACTAGGCGCACTAGACAGTGGGTCATGAAATGGAACGTAATACACCATCAGGCTAACGGAAATCGATTTCACTTATGTAAAACAACCTTTATCCTTCGATTCATTGGGCGTGGAAATGATAGTGAAGGCGCCAGTAAGATCTAGAATTTATAGTCGTCGCAGAAATTCTCTTCAGCATTAAACGTGCGACTGGAATCTTCCAGATTCGAAAAGCTTCTATTGCCTGAGATTACACCACTTTGAGTAGCACGAGAATAGTTATTTATAATACAAGTGCAGAAGGCATTGATATTCTTCCACGAGTTCAAAATTCAAAAACGAGCCACGAAGTGGCGAGTTTTTGAATGAACGAGTGGTAGAATGAGCCTTCTGTACGAGTATTATACATTATTTTCTGTAATTCATTGCATTTTCATTGAAATTAATGAAATATTTCCATAAATATAATTTAGTGATTTTTGCATTGAAAAATGTTGGTTGGCAGAACTAATTTCTTTAAGGCAAATTGATGCATTGACAGATAAAGCCGTGGCGGAAAGTTCGGAGTACCAACATAGAATAATAAAATATAACCATGAAAACTGTGCGTTTCTGATATATTCTCGCACGATTTTGTTCTACAAGATGTGGAAGAATGAACGGAATAACCACAGAATTAGAGAAAATGATATTAGATACGGAGTTCTTGAAATTCCAACATATTTGTAGATATTATTGCAGTAGTACTGTTACTTCAACTTTCTTTTTCTTGTAGATATTGTTTCACCATACAATATGAGTAATATCCGAATTTTGAAACGAAAAAGGTCTTAAACGACTAGCTTGAACACATACTGATTGAGAAATCCTTATTATGTCTGCCCTTCCGTTTCCGAAAAAAATAACTAAACATTTGAAATTTTCAAGATATGATTGAGGTTCAAAGTTGGTGAATGAGCCGAATTCAACGAAATGGTATTGGAGTTGAATGAATTTTTTTCCCAAAATCCGAGTTGGTGAATGAGCCGAATTCACCAAGTAGTTTTGGAGCCCAAATCGAAAACGAGACTTTTTTAAATTTGGTACAAGTTCTGTCAAGTACCTTATGAATAAATATACAATTATTTTTTTATGGAGAAGATTCGTTACATCGATGTACAGGGTGTTACACAATTGAAGCGACGCTCTATAAAGGTTGAACGCTGACATTTTCGTATTTGTCTCAACGCACTAACGCAGTATCAATTCAACAAGATGGCGAGCGAAGAGGATGCGTTAGATGAGCTCCGCTCGAAAAGTGCGAGTATTTCTACAAAAACTAAAGAAATCAAGGCAATTTGTGTTCATTGTAACAGAAAAGTAATTGAATTCGTCAAGTGCGCGAAATGTAAAGATATTTTCCACCCATCCTGTCTTACGCAAGCGGCGACGAAGAAATCCACATTGTGCATTCATGAAAGTGAAATTTCTGAGGAAATATCCGAAGATCCCAGAGTGTTATTGCATATTTTCCAAGTACGAATACAATATCTTGAATCCCTACTCAGCGAAACCCAGAGTAAAAATTCTATATTGGTTCAAAACAACGAATTATTGACGGAAAAGGTGAGAAATTTGGAATCTTCTAAAAAAAACGAGAATCAACAACAAAAAAAACCCGAAAGTCGAGATAAGGATCACAGTCAAAGTCAACCTTCTCATATCTCGTCTATGATTGAGTCAACTTCTGTGGTGCTGAAATCCTCTGTGAACGAACAGAAAGGTCAAAATCGTCAAAGTGAAAGCTAACCTATTCTTCAAAAGTAAACAAGGGTTTAAATTCAAGTAACAAAGTACTTAAAAATATGTTACCATCAACATCTACCACAGATGTAACGGCGATTCCAAATGAAAATTATAATGAAAACAAAACAATCGTGGATAACAACAAAAATAAGGACATTACAACACCAGAACAAATTAATTCTGGTTGGAAAACGGTAATTAAAAAACGAAAATTACAAAATAAAGACAAAATTATATGCACTGGATCTAGTAATAATTGCGGAATAACGGGTGCATTAAGGAAGAAATGGATGTATGTAGGAAAAATAGCGGGAATTGTTAAGGAAGAGGACATTATAGACTACTTGGGAAAAATGGAAGTTAAAGACGAAATAGAAGTGCGAAAACTAGACACGAAGGGTTCAAATTCGGCGTTCAGTGTGGGTGTTGCATCAGAAGAACTATTTAAAAAGTTGGGCGCCCCAGAATTCTGGCCTGCAGGTGTACTGGTGAGAGAATTTTCCTTTCGCGGATTCTTCTCTAGGAATAACAAAAATTGAGGAATCAGACAGTTACCACTGCACAAATTCAAGAAGACAGTCAAGAAACATCTAGCAAATGCCGCGGTATATAGCACTGAAGAATATCTAAATTAATTTTTTTCTTTTTTCTCATTACTGTTTGGACATGTGTAAAATTATCTATTTTTAGCACGAATAAATTATTATTATTATTATTATTAGGCTTCATTAGTGTTACATTCTTGAATTGTTTGGAAATACACTGAGTGTACCAAAAAAGTATAAACGACCAAACATTTGTGTTTTCTTATGGAACACCCTGTTTTTTATTGAATTTACATATTGCATGTAATAAATGAATCCAAGTTTGTTCGAAGGTTCATATTTCGATTTTTCATCAATTAAAGGATCTTTGGAAGAACCTTACAATTTCGAAATTAATGAATTTATTTGAATGGGGGTTTGAAAGTGAATACTAGAAGAACAAGGTTAGGTGCTGACTTCCTGATAATCTTTGAGAGCTCCACTAGGTGTTCAAAATGGGACGATCCAAACTTCTTCAAACGTTAATATCGGGCTTATTCCAAATTGCACATTCTATATTTTACTTTCTCATTTGGTAGAGAATCTTTGGAAGATAATAAAATTTACTACATAATAAAAAAATAAAAAGCGTGTGCCATTTGACATAAGCCCGATATTTATGTTCAAATAAGTCAGTAATGAATAGTCTCATTTTAAACACCCAGTAGAGATTTCAATGTTAATCAGAGTCAGTACTTGCCTCCGTTCTTCAAGTATTCTTTCTCAAAATATCAATCAAATAAATTTATTTATTTCGGAGTAATTAGGTTTTTCCAAAGACTGAAAATTAATGAAAAATCGAAATAATATCTCAAAAACGTTAAGTTTTACGCATATGATACTTTGAACAAACTTGAGTTCATTTATTCCATGCTATATCTGAAAATGAGATAAAAAACATCTCAAACAGTTTCATGAGAAAAAAATATTTTTTTGGTCATTTAAACTTTTTTGGTATACCCTGTATATTTTCAAACAATTCGAGAATGTAGCTCTAATGGATCCTAATGATATTGTGTAAAAAAATTGAAAATTTCAGAACGTAGCGTCAATGGTGGAACACTCTGTATAACAGCAAAATAATTGGTGCAAAATCAGACGCCAGTTTGACATATACCTAACATATGATTGATGTGAAAAAATAACTAGAAGTCTTATAATTCAGAAGGTTATTTAATTTCACAACTTAATCAGTTGAATTTATGAAATTACTAGGTATTGAAGGAACGTGTAAAAAAGCTTCTAGCTAGATGTTAGTGTTATTTTGTAAAATCGATCACGTTTATAAAATTTTATAATGCAATGGATTTTGTAAAACATCATTAATATTGATTCACCTATCTCTCTAACTCGAATTATATCACTTCAAATCAACTTTCATTATAACGGTAGAAAAACAAATAAGTCAATTGAGTTGTACGAAACTAGTAGAAATCCATCCTTATCGATGCGGAAGTAAAGCTGAAATGACACCGATAAATACCGATCAGTTATTTGTATATGTATGATTCAGTTTCAAGACTGTTTTCAAGTTATCCATCTGCAAGGCAAACTTCCATCAGTTACAGTGTCACAAGCAATTCGATCTAGAAGGTAGAATTCGACCTTCTCAAGGCTTAAAAACCATAATTGAATGACTACTAGAGGTAGATATTCCTCAAGTATTTGCAGTTTTCTTTTGAGAGGAGCTATCGATTTAGTTGTGTGACCAGTTCGAAAAGTAAAAATTTTTATTGTTGATGAATGCAGCACCGATTTCAAATTGAATTGATTTAAAAATAACGGGTTTGGCGATAATCGGAAAGTTTCGAATAAAACTGATATTTATATTTACTGTTTAAATAAATTTGAATCTCTTTCCTTGTTTTTGAAACGAATTGCTTTTTTTGTCTATATTTACTTTTCGAATCCAGAGATCTTCTGAAAATTTACGTCATTCATTGAAAGAAAACTTTGCATAAAATAATAAATACTATAACGCTCTGATCGAGAAAACGATCCATGAATTTCAAAGGATGAAATATACTGCTCCACAGGAGTTATGGATATCGTATTCAACCGTTTTGAAAAGTATGTAATCTTCGAGAAAATCGCTGTAAAATCATTTAAAAATCAATAACAAGTTGAATCGATCCAATAAAATTCAGAATGAGACATTTCGTCAATCTGGTCGCCTTTTTTCTGAAGTTTGGTTCTTTGCATATGCTTCATGAATGTTCTTATTTTGAAATGGTGTCAGTTTATCAACGGCTTCGATTCGAAACGAGTTTTCTGAAAATGCCAAGATTTAAATTAACAAACGCTGAGGCTGATAGGGCTATCGGAATGCTACAGGTCGCCTTACTCAGGTTGTTGTAGCGGAAAGGCTTCAAGTCCGCCAAAGTGTGATATCTCGACTTTGAAATAGGTTCAGGGAGACAGGTTCCGTGTTGGAAAGACCAAGGCTTGGTGGGTGACGAAAGACAACACCTGCTCAGGATAGTTTCATCACCGTTTCGGCGGGAAGAAACCCTACATCTGCGTGTAGAATGCTACGGAATACTCTTCAAAATGCAGATGGGGTTCAAGTTTCCATCGAAACCATCAGACGACGTTTGAGAGAGGTGAATCTAGGTTCTAGACGTCCATTAAGAGGAGTTTCATTAACAGGTGACCATAAGCGTCGAAGACTGGAATGGGCAAGGCAACATATCAATTGGAACGATCATTGGCGTAGTGTCCTTTTCACTGATGAATCCAGATATGGACGATTTTCCGATTATCGAAGAATAAGGGTATGGACAATCCTACGCATATCTCGTAATCGTCGCTATGTCCAAGAAGTCCATCCATCCGGGGGGGTAGTGTTATCGTATGGGCCGGGATAAGTTTTAACGGGCTCACAGATCTACAAATTTGTCCTGGGAATATGACCGCCTTATACTATAGGGAGCATGTCATTGACAATGTTGTGCCAAATTTTCACGCTGCTATTGGTGAAACTATTCAATTTCTAGACGATAACGCTAGACCGCACCGTGCAGCCATAGGTGAGAATGCGCTCGAGGAGCTTAGTATTCCACATTTACCAATACCTCCACACTCATCAGATTTGAATTGCATAGAACATGCATGGTATATGCTCCAAAGACGATTAGATAATCATCCTACCCCAGAATCCTTAAATGATCTGAGAGAGCTTCTGCCCCGTTTATGGAACCAAATTCCTCAAGAAATGTTCAACAACCTCTTGCGTAGTATGCAAAGAAGATGTCAAGCTGTTATTGATGCCCGTGGAGGCAATTAAGTCAATATCCCTAACTCATGTGGAGCAGTTTATTTCGATGATATTGAATGCAATATTATCGGCGGTAACGTCCTAGATGATAATTCTGAAGTTACAACTTAGACAATTTTATTCTCCATTTGGGATCAATAAACAATGGTTCAAACCTAGCAGCATGATATTTATAATGAGATTGTTATAAGACATTTTTATACGAATTGAGTTGAGACATCATGTGACACAAGAAACAACAATATATCATTGTGTACAATTTGGAGCGTCTTTCTCTTCTTTTATATTTATTTTAAACCGAATCATCACGTTATCAGATCTAGGTTCGAAATGATCAAATGAGTGATGAAAACTTGAGATAAGGTTGAAAAAAATGAAGTTAATCTATCAATAGCTTTTTGATCTGCGATATTATTAGTGAAATTATAATTATTCAGTGAAATATTGCAATGGTAAACTCAAGTAACTTCAGTTTAGAACTGGCAGATTACTAACTCTTTTATTTCTCGATATATTGGAATATCTGATCATCGAATTCCGTATTCTTTCCAAAAAGAATTCCTTCTGTCATATCAACCTAGGTGATCTTGAAAAGCGTGGATTGTGAACCAAATTAAAGTGACTTCGCTTCATCGAAACCAGAAATATTAGATCGCTAACATAATTAATGAGTATATCGATGAAAACATTGCTAGTGAAAATCGTGGCAATTTTGTTCCCTCCAGCACCAGGAAAGAATTTAAAAAAATTGATCTATGAATATCTGGTTTTCTTCGGAGGAATTTCAATTTCAATACCACAAGACCACATTTTGGCTTCTCTATTAGAACGTTAATTTCTCCTAAACGACCGAATATATCGAAAGCAAGAAAAGAGATTTCGAAGGAACATTATATATGAAAAGCTACAAGCTGATAAGCATGCTCTTAATGAAGAAAAACTACAAAAATATTTAAGAACAATGTTGATTTATATCAACATTGAGCAGTTTTATAACTGCTATCACCTCAAATCCTCTAAAATATCTGATGATGAATATTGTTATCCTCTGAAATATCTGAAGATAAACATTATTATGCTGTGGAGTGTGAACACAGGCCTTTTTAAGATTTTATATGAATAATTAGTTGAAAAACTCGGAAATCTACCGTCTTGATTGAGATTTATTTTACATCATGTCGAATTATCTCCTATTTTTCCATTATTGTGAAGAATAATTAACAAAAAAGGAAGAACATGGTTGGTATTCGGTTTTTTGTGAGATGACAGAAATATGAGTTTTTGTAGAGACATATAAAATACACCAATTTTCATTCGATATTTTCCGAGATATATGCAAAAAACCGCGAAAAAATTATTTGTTCTAATTTTTTTTGTGCGTTTTTCCAATGTTCCCCAAATTTTCCAGGGGCCCTTGTGAGCACATATTGACTGAACTATAACTGTATTACTGTCAAATTTTCGAGAAGATTTCCAATATATCGGAGTCCTGTAAAATTTTTCAATCTAGCATATCTACATATTCTTGGCGTTCTGTTTCGTAATTCCTCTTGTAGAAATCTAATGAGTTGCACGTTATATAACCAAACTACAATTAATATTACAACTAAATGTGCTAGATTCCGCTTACGGAAATGTATTCAATTGGAATAATTGCAATGGACCGTGCAGGTATGGCCGAAATCGTTATGGAATCCTATGCTACCATGCTGAATCCATCTCATCACTTAAAACTTGATAAACACAAACTAAAATAATGATAGGAAGATGAACTCCAGTGTCCTCATTCATAATCGTGGAAATCCAACAGAAAATTTCTGATGGGAATAATTTACGGTATTACAGCGTAACAAGGACCAACATAATAATTATGATTATCTTTATTAATCACATTTATTTTTATCAATCACAAAATGGTTAATAAAATCGCTTCTCTATCCGCCAATTTAAGTACTTCAGATTTCTATTTTCATAGCCGTTCGTTCCAAGTATAAATGATTAATTATGAACAACTTGAGGAACTCATCATATAATTCTACCTCAATATATTACTAGAAATTTCAATCGATCATGTGCCGAATCTTGATCAAATTTTCTTTGCAAACTATCAAAATCGTTATTTCTCTGGTCATGTAATAGATATAGATATTTTAGTTATTACGCCTCCGTATACTATCTAAATCGTTATTTCTCTGGTCATGTAATAGATATAGATATTTTAGTTATTACGCCTCCGTATACTATCCTTAAGCATGTTGAGTTCTAATGTTCTAACATTCAGCGACTTTGACACGACAAGAATTATTGGCTTTGTCAATGGTGTAATGACAAAATATAGTATACACATGAAAAGATAGAGAAACATGAAAAAGATTAGATGCTCTTGAAAGGCTTTAGGAGGATGTTTTGTTACTTCGTGTCAAATCTCCGACCATTGGTTTAGTAATATAAAGATGGTTTACTAGTCTGTTGGAGTCTCGGTTGGAGTGATGTTTATAAGAATTACTTTCTTCTTATATAGAAGATAGTCCATACACATTGTTTCAGCAAGAAAACACACTTCTGCGGGAAACGGATGTTGACGTGGCCGTCGCATCCAACGGATTCAAATTCCATATGAGCATTTGTGGGAAATGATAGGAAGGTGATTGCCGTCCACTTTGCACCATCCTTCACAGGCTATTCATCAAGTTCAAGTTGCTAGGACTCAGGTACCGCAAACAAACATTGATCTTGTTATATTATCGATGCCATGTTGACAAACGCGATAAAAAAATTTCGTATTGAATTCTAATGAAATTTTTTCTGAATGTGATTGTTTCATTTTGAGGTAAAATTACTAAATTGAAAAAAAAATTGGAGGAATTATCATCAGCTTACTCTTCCAAGCTTTTTTTAATGCTAATTATCTATATGGAATTAGTATAAAGTTGCTTTGCAGCACGATTCATTCGTGTCTCTCTAAGGCATACATATAAATGGGATCAAATGCATATGCATTTAACTATTGACAATTTATGCAACACTTAAAATTGACATCTGAGCCGTCGGAGCAAGGAAATTACCAACACAATATTCTTCACGTTTCGATAACGAACTTCATCATAATCAGAAATTACAAGTTAATAACTGATTTAAAAAAACATGCAGTAATTCCTATCTTGTCAAGTATTGACTACAAAAATTATCAGTCCGTCCTTCATCCTTCAATTAAGCAATGTAAATAAAAGGTTCGCTGTGTAGTCATACTCGTATCAGCTTTGGTTGAGTTTTGAAGAGGAATTTCAAATAAAGTTGAATGACTGTAAAATCAATGAAGTTTAGTGGTTTTATGGCTGGGTATATATGAATAACAGTCATCACGGAATTAATCTGTCTTACTTTCCAGAATTTGTGGTATTTTTCGAGGAATGTTTGCTCGAGACTTAAATTGTTGTTGAACCAGTTTCATTCGGGGATATGATCCATGTTGAAATGAACATTCAACACTAACTAAATAACGATAAAAAAAATTACCTTGTTCACGTTTTTCCACATATTCATGTAAATATTCACTTCATTTTATATTAGACGACACATCGTAGAACACACATTTATTACTGATTGTTGATGTTGAAGACAAGGTTAGACGTTTCCAGTATTATCGAATTTTTTTTGTCGTTGCACATCATGCCGACAGACTAGAGATGGAATCGGGTCATGGTTAGATCATTGTACCAGTCGGTTCGTTAATCCCAAATATATTCTTCAGGTTTATTTCAAGGAATGTTATACTTCGAAATTGATAGAAACGAACAAATATAAAAAAAATGAAAATGTTTCACTATGGTTCATCATTTCCTCCTACTTTATGAAATATCCAAATCATTGAAACGAAACGATCCATCAAATTAAATAAAAATAATCTTTTTTACGGACCCTTGTAGTGGAAAGCAGTTATTCACAGTTGCTCATTCTTGTACTTAGAAAATAATATAAAAACTTTCAACATAAAGATTGAAAATCCTTAGAGGAAAAAATAATAGGTATAAACCATTAAAATGTTCACAGATAAGGTATGTTTTGGAGTGTATAGAATCGAGAAATCCTCGGAGAAATCTAATCAAAAAATCCATCCGTCTTCCAGAGCTTTTCTCAGGAACTATAAGAGAATTTGCGTGAAATTTGGTACAGAAATCGGTTTTTGCACCGTATTTATCCTCCAAGCTAAAAAACTTTTGAAGAAAATAATAGATCAATGAAGAAAAAGAATAGTTTTTCAGAAACTCTGCAACATTAAAAATTTGAATTGAAAACATGTATTGCCGCTAAGTCTCTCTCATCAGTTCTGTGTTATGAAAGTTTTGATATTATTTTCTGAGTAAAAGAACAGTGAGTATTTTGGTCATAGACGCCAGGAATATTAACGGTATCAATTTAAATAACAAATTATTGAAATATCGACAGCGGGCAATGTTCCTACCAAAATATTATCAAAATTTTTGAGAACCACTTTCAATTTATTAATTTTTAGTATTATTACACCCAAAAGGAAAAATGAACAACTCATATTCAGATTGAAATCATATTTGCAAGAAATTTCGACATAGTAATAGTAATAGTAATCTTTATTAATCCTTTAGATTGAGAACATTCAATATAGGACAAGTCATTGAACAATTATATTATAGGTGGTACACAATTAATTAAATTCACTATCATTCAAGAAATCATTAACATGATAATAACATTTATCCAGTAACATATTTCTCACGCTCTTTTTGAATGCAGAAATATTTTTCAGTTCTCCAATGGAGTTTGGCAGCTTATTGTATAGTTATATACCGAAGTAAGCTGTTGTTATTAGAAGAAACAATAGAAACATGAAACAGTTCCAGGCCACTTGAAATTCTTGGATAAACTGTGCCATAGCATATATTTATTTTCGATGAGATAAAAATTTGATAAACCTTGCTTCCAAGCAAAAATAGTAACCCTTGAATCTTGGGAAAGCAATATGAGGACGTGAATGTCTAAAAACGCGTGGACGGTCAGATGACCGTCCAACAATCGTTCGTACAACAATTTTTTACCTTATCCAGATGGATAAGGTAAAAAATTGTTGTACGACCTCAACATAATGGGTAGCTGTCATATTGCAATAAAGAGTTGATTCGGCTACCAAAAAGCATTATCCCTCTGGATTGAAATCCCATCGAACATGTGTGAAATGTGAAAAAGAAGATGAAGAATGTTCACTTTGCACCAGTCACCATAAACTAGGTGCCACAAGCAGACTTCAGGCTAGTACTCAGCTACGGGGTCGTCAATCATGTTCTCATTTTTTTTCGTTTTACATATTGATAAAATTTCATCAAATGTCTTTCGAACCTGACAAAATATGAAATAATAATATAACAACGCAACCGTAGATAAATAGAAATTTAGGACTGACAGAAATCTAGATTTTTTGAAAGTTCAGGGATTGCGCAAATTAGGAAAAGAGGTTAGAATCTACGTAGGAGTTTGGTTATTGTGTTATGGTGATTTTTCCATCCAATGCTATCATAATGTGGAACTAAATGCCATTTAATAACTGCTGAGGATCATAACAGACCCGTTAGATGGTAATTCAGTTCGAAGACGTTGCAACAAACTCCATTAGCATCAGAATTTTAAACTTCGCCCGGATCTTGAGCCACAAAATCCATCAGACGCTCAGGAGCCAAAAATAGAAGCATCGAGCCCACGCCTAAGAGTCGACCTTGAGACCTCCCAGTCAAAAGAACTACCGGAGCATTGTTTCGAAGAAATCGAGGATCTCAAGAAGAACAACGTGAAATGAGAAACCAGGTTTCCGAGAAGGAGCATTTTCAATTGCATACACACACACACACACACACACACACTCATATATTGAAAGAATCTGGGAGTGGAGTAGGAAGAATGGATTCTTAGCGTCTCAAAATGCAAAGTTCTTGTAGGCGTTCAGGGTTGCGCGAGGCAGCTACGACAAAGAGTCCAGCTGCATTCGCCGATGGAGACGGGACCGGCTCTAGCTCTTCTCCGAAGGTGTTTCCATTGTAAATGTTCTGTTCGATATGAAACCCACGATGACAGGGCAGAAACGTCAATGGATCAGTGGGCAATAGCAATAGCTTTTACAGGACACATTTCGGGTAATATTTCAACAATAACTTGGCGAATGTTGGTTTTCAGATCGTCAATAGTCTGAGGATTATTGGCATTGAAACGATTTTCGCATAACAAGATCTTAGTGGCCCATTCACATCGCCGAAACGAGAAATTACGCATCCTGAGAATTTTCCTTGCAATGAAGCCGAAACGGATCGTATTGTATAGCTTGTTGGTGGAACCACATCTCTTCCAATTCCATATAATTGATTTCAAGCCAAAATCGTAAACATTCGACTAGAGCGATGAGAATTTGAGTGACTCCTTTATCCTGTTTCAAAAAAGATCAGGCCAATCATTCCACCAGAACAAATTGCATACCACACATTGACTTTTCGTGGATGTAATAATGGGTTCTCATCAGTTACATGTGGATTTTCACTGCCTCGTATGCGACAATTTTGCCACCAAGTGAAAAATGTTCTTCCTAGCTGAAGAAAATTCGATTCGAAAAAGCGTCATCCAAACGTTGTTGTTTAAGCACCCAATCGGCATATGTTCTACGCATTCCATGGTCAGCTGGCTTTAGTTCTTGTGTCAACTAGACCTTATAAGGATAGAGATGCATAATACGCAAAAGCGTGCCTCAAGAGAGGCCCAAATATTGTGGGCGCTGAGGAATGGATGAATGTGGATCTTTTTCAACCCTTTCACTTACAGTAGTAAATTTTCGGTCGAGCGTTCCTTTCGATGATGTTTGGACCTTAACACATTAGTAATAGATCGTCTCTTCGAATTTTTCCATTATCTCACCAATTGTACGCTCAGATAGATGATTATGTCAACCATAATCTGCACGTAATGCACGAAACGTACGACAGAATTATAATTTTTCTAAAATTATTAAGGGAATAAAAACATAAATATCGTTGGTCGTATAGTAAACATCTATGTATTATCCAAAAAAATCATGATGCCCTGGTTGTCACACATAATCATACTAGACAATGGTAATTTTGATACGGTTTGCGGTGTTTTGTTTACCACCTGTTGGCACCCATATTGCAAGGAAATTTATAACCAGGCAGTTTGTTGCCAAACAACGTTCACTCCAGGAATAAAACATGTCCCAAAAATACACTACAGAGAGGTAGGACACTCACTATAGCAACAAGGAAGAGTTTCGGTTCGCATAATCTACGTCGAAAAAAATGAGATCGCCATCCATACAACCGGAATAGTGATCAGAATAGAGATTGAATTCAAAGGTAAGAACAGATAGGTTTATTGGATTGTCGAGTGGCTCTTTATAATTCTGTCGACACCGTAGGCAGTCGAATGTAGGTGGTGAAAGTTAACAGGTTAAATATAGTTCTTTTTAGATTCAAACTTTTGAACTGTGTTCAAGCTATGCAAATGTCATTATGTTATACTGACTGAACTGACAGAATGGCTTAGTGTTGTTCACAGTAATTAATTTGTTAACAAAAATTAAAAATAAATAAACATCAACTGGTACATTTTTGCCCATAGGTCTGTATTTATTGAAATCAAGAAAAAGTTGATAACAATGTGATGATGCCACTCAATATGTTCCATCCGTCCCATCTCATTGTTTGAATTCAGTTTGACAGGAGTGAAGATTGTTCTCTAGCTTGATTTATCCTTTATGTAATGACCTGTAAGTTTCATGTTCACATCGTGCTACCTCACAAATCTAATTGAAAAGGTAAATCCATTTGAAAAACTATATAAATTTATAATAATGGGAAAAAAATTGTTTTTTCATCTTGACATATCTGGCTGCTTCTATGAAATATTTTAACATTATATTACATATTATTTTGTCTGAAAGTTTCGTTCTTATATAGTTTGTGTTACTGAATTGGATTCTTGTGCAATTTTTTATTATTTGTAATGTTTATGTCAAAGATCAATGTTTGCAATAAATTAACAAATGTTTCAGTCTTGAAGTAGATCCAAACGCGGGATCGAAATGTCGACAATTCTGTAAGGATTTGGTTTAAATTGCCCTGTTCTCAAGCCACACACCCACTATTCAATCAATTGAATCCAAGATCACGAAGAAGACAATATGGCATTATGTTATACAGTTAGAATGCACTTTGGTACATTAGATCAAAACTAACGTTATCCATTATGATATTATGGATTCCACAAAATATCAATTGGGCACCGAAGAATATAACTCAAGGTTATTTGCTCGGTTATGTGTAACTCTAGTTAAATCTTTCGTTTCTATTGCACCGCATATTAAATTTACTATTACCCGATCAAACTGATGCCTGAAAATAGACAGGTTATTTGCGGTTTAGATTATTTCTACTTTTATAACCTATAAAATATTTACGTTCTGTCAGTTCTGTGTGTATAACCATTAGATAGTGCGACAACTGAAAACTTGAGAAAAAGAATGTACAATGAAATATCTTTTTAATATACTCAGTCGTTTCCATTTTTGATATAAAAACAACCTCTAAATAGAAGGATTTTTTGTAATTAACGCGTGAAGCTTCTGAGAAATAGAAAATTGGGAAAAGTAGAAAGCACGGTCGTGAATTCAAGAGCTTCTTAGCGCTCATGCGCCAATTGCATACACTTTACTGCATAAAGGAATATAAGATGTGACTTATTAATCACCCATGTGATCTGCGAAAACGCATTTGGCGTATGAGCGCTCAAAAGCTCTTGATTTCAAGTGAGTGGTACCCTCATATTTTTTTTTATTTTGAAGCTAATACTTCTCAGCACTTGTGAGCTCACGATCGAAATTGAATTTCTAGAAATGAGTGATCCATCAGTAAACATTTCAATCATTTCTGATACGTGGAATCTGATGAAATCATTTTTCATCAATTAATGCACTCAATTATGGTATAACGTATTTTTATATGCATAGAGTAAGATTTATGTTATTTATAATCTGGCCTAAGTCATCAACAATGGTCCAATTTCAAATAAAAAAAAATTAAATGATGATATTTTGACTGACAGTTTTTTATTTTTCACATTTCACTTTATCCGGAAATATCGATGATCACTTAAAATATAGATCAGTGAGAATTTTAATAAAATGAAACATGAATAATATGGAACATAGTTGAGTAGTTTTACGGTACCTAATAAATTTTCATTGGATTCACTGAATATGAAAATGTTCTATGTAATTGCATCATATTTCCTATACGATTTACCATGCTACCAAAAACAAACGTGTTTCCATAAACGATTCAAATGTTTATTTCATAGGAATAATCAACTTCTTAGGAGATTTATTTGAATTTTGAAATATAAAATCGGATATTCAGAACTGAAAGTGAATTTGGGAATATAAAACTCGAGTAACACATTTCCAATTCAAATTTGAAGAAAAATGCGGAATTTCCTCAACCAATGAGAGCCGACAACATGTCTACAGAACTTGCAACCTACTTGTCGACCACGTTTCATTTGAAAAAATTGTTTTTATTGTCAATTGTTTTTATCATCGCCAGACAATGGTCATAATTAACTTGTTAGAGGAACTCTGACATCCTATTATAGATCGAACAAACACGCTCGTCAATCATATCGATAAATTCGTGTTTATCGTCTTTTAAAGGAAGACTCATGAATAGGACGAGCAATCGTTGTTTAATAACAAAACTCCATCTTCATGGCGATCGATCGGAAAATGGTCGAACAGCACGAGTCGACTGTGGAATTCGAGGAAACGGAAATTAAAAATGTTTGCGAAATTAGTCATGTTATTGAGGCTAAGGAAAGAGTGTTGTGAAATTTTACACGATGGATTATTATAACTTTAAAGGTGTGATAGGATGTTCGTTATGACATCTTATCTCAATCATCCTATCTGAAATGATAAAGATTTGAATGACATGTTGTCAGACCCAGGATGTCAACTAAAATTTTCACAACATTATGTGAAAAGTTATTGGACTCCCTCAAAACCGGGAATGAATCGATTTTTTTTACTTCCTAGCATGAAAAAGCATAGCCAGCTCAATTCAGATTATGTCATCATTTATAATCAACGAGATAATCAATAATAACATTATTACCACCATTAATACTAAATAAAGATGTTAGTAAATTAATTGCATTATGTGGTATATTGATATTCACTTCTCGCTGGAAGTTGAAGGTTGGTTTTCCTTGTCCGAATGTTTCCACATATAATTCTTCTCAGAAATAATTTTCTAATTTATCCATGAATTTCCTATTCCTATAACTTTATGCAACAGTGCTAGATTTCTATCCACTATGGCTTTAAAGCACTAATATTATCAACAGCTTTATCGGCCAACAAAGAAGTTGATGAACGCCGAAAGCAGTGAAGGAAAATGAGATAATCAACTATTGTAATCTGAGATAATCAGCTATTTCATTGGACAATTTTCCAAAAGTGTTTTCAACTAATGACTGCATTGAACATTTATTATTTATATTACTCAGAGAAAAACGTCTTTGTCTTATTTTCGCCTTCCCCAGAACCATATAATTGCCAAAAAGGGGACAAAATCAATCGAATAGTTTTCTTTGGAGATGATAACGCGCTATTTACATAAGTGTTAATGGAATCTTTGAAATGGTGCGCTTTTTCGGCAAAATATACTAGTGATACGAGTATACTCTCGCTATCTCTATTTATTCTTTCTATCATCCGAGCTATCATCTATTTGTTTCATTACACATCAATCACAAAATTCTTTGAAGTACTTTTCGCAAATTCCTCAGGATTTTGGTGACAGCAAATCCACCACTATTTTTGAAGAAGTTTCTTCAATAGTCTATTTACACGTTTTCACAATATTTATTTGAAATATGTACTTAGGAACAGCTTAATAAATGCTACCTCTTTTTCAATTTCCACAAGATCAATATGACTACCCTTATTAATCATTGTAACAGAATTCAGTTCATTCATGATATTCACAAATGGAACATTTTCTTTCGATTTTTCAATTAAAATCTTGCATACTTGCAAAAAATAGTATATACACCTCGGGAATTGTTTCTGCCTTAATTCAAAAAATTTAGGCTCGAGCTTCTGTCCCAAACTTCAAAGGGACATGAAAAAAGCAATTTAATACCCTTCGTGTGAAATATTCTATTATGCATTATCAGGACACTATCGAAATAATGTTTATCTCAGGCTGTACTATCCATATGCAATATTATAAAATATGAATTATAAATGCTAGTGCTCTATGAACCAATTTTGGTAATGGCCCACTCTGATTCAAGCTGAATTTTTATAATGGTATATTCTATTGTTTACTTATTGCTTCTCGAGTGGAAAAAACAATACATGGCAAATTTCACCATACTCTAAGATTAAATCATTGAACACAAGTTTTTCTTTTGGTCTATTTTCAAACGATTATGAGTTGATATAACATTATAACAACGAAACATTCTCATTGCAGTTTGAAATGGTATATATTATGTATATGCCAATGGCAATATAAGACATTTTTTGTGGTCCATTTTCAAAAACTATAATCTTGTGAAACATTTTTGATTGTTTCGAATTTGCAGGTGCTAAACTTAAATTTCAAAATTATTGACATCGATGAAAATTGAATGATCTTGAAGACAAGTAATGTTGATATCAATCGACTCATAGAAATTACAAAGAAAAGCCTGTAGCTGAACATTTTTCTCGGATAATCTTGAATCTATATCGGCCTAATGATTTAACGTCCGTTATAATATGTTCGTGGTCAGTTGATCTAGCTATAGGAATGATCGTTTCTTCCTTGTAATTATTTCATAATTAAAATTGATCAAAACATTCAGATTCGGTGGTTGGGAGATGCTAGCAATATAGTGACTACTAACGAAGAATTGATAGAAATACCTACATACTTTGATTGGGCGTCAACGAGGGCGTCAAGCAGTTTTGCAACTTTTTTCCGATATTTGTTTAGTTTGACTCGAAATTTTTTGAGGATATGAAAATATCAAAAATGAAACAAACTATAAGAAGCACTCAGTTCTAAAATTTTGACAATCGAGTGGTTCTGGTAAAGCGATAAATATAAAATAACGTATATTGCGTGAAATTGTTATTTCACATCTAAATGCATATTTTCATTGAATTTCGCTCTTTTAGGGCCAAGAAATACATAATTGGGTTTTTGAAGCAACATAAGGCTTACTAAAGATGATGTCTAGTACTTGCCATCAACAACTTTGCTATTTGTGAATGATACCAACATTTTTGTAAATGAAGAGTTTACGTTGATCTCTAAAGAAAAGTGATCGATTGATTTTTTTGAATTTCTGAATAGTACATGGTTGTGCGGACAGAGAAAAGACAAAGATGTTTTTCTGTCAGTTATAGAAATGAAAAATGTTGTACACAGCCAATAGGTGAAAACACTTTTGGAAGATCGCCAAATAATAACAGCTGAATACCTCAGATTACCTGATTCATCTTCGAAGATATGGGCCACTGATTTCGGCGCTAATCAACATCTCTGCTGGCCGATACAGGTGCTGATATTAGCGTTATAACACTTCATGGCGGTTGGAAATCTAGCATTAGTGTTATGTACAAAAAAAATTTACAAATGATTTTTGAAAATATTCTTGTGGGTGAACATTCGGAAAAAGAAAACCAACGAGTGGAAAGGATTAATATTGATATACTAAATAATTGAATTGATTCACTAATATCTTCGTTCAGTATTAGCGGTGAAAACAATATTAATGTAATTGTTAATAATAAATAAATACATATAATAAAATAATCTTGAATTGAGTTAACTATGCTTTCTTTCCTAAGGAAGTAAAAGTACTACCGCTTTGAGGGAGCAAAATAGCTCTTCATATATGGGTCGTTCAAAAACATAATATTATGCTGAATAGGTACACCGAAACTGTCATAGTGACTGAACCCAAATCTATAGCTGGAAGATTACCCTCAGTTGTCGAACAAAGCTGTTCATTTTGAAAAGAATTGATATATCTATAAGCTGTAGTATAAATGCTGCACTTTTTTCATGCACGATTGAACCAATCTTATCTCATTTCCGCATTGAACCAACAAACCAATCGTCATAACGGACGAACTTTATTTCCGTTCTTGTGAACGGAAATAAAGTTCATCTTCTAAACCACCAACTGTGGCTCAACTGCACGATATGACATTAATTCGAGAAACACGAAAAACTGAACAAAATTTAGTTATGTTGACTAAGATTTCGAAATATTGCAAAATTGACCTTTATATATAGCGGATAAGAAAAAAGGTCTCATATTTTTTCTGAAAATTTAAAAGGGATAAAAATTAAATATTTGTCCTCTACTACCGCGAAATGGTGTTGAAGTAGAATTTTATGACACCTATCAAAAATCAGACCAAGAGCAGTATTAACGTCAACAATGAGACCGAGAATGAGACATAGTGACGAATTTTTTATTGCGTTCGACCTGTTGATAACGGAGTGATAATGTTTGTTAATAAATATCAGATATAAATTCATTTCATGATTAACAATTTCAATTTGTGATCGGTGATTAATTATAGTCTTGAGAAATACTATCACTGATAATAATTCAATATTATTATCTGCAAATGATTGCAAAATCGACGTTTAAATAAAATGTTTACGAACGAGTCAGAATACTAAGTAAATAGGTAGTGTATAATTGAATAAAACCACCATTATTTCAAGAAGATAATCAATGCGCTGAAATATTCGGGGAAAATCAATGAAAGTTCCGAAAAGTATCTGGAAAATGAAGTTTATTCAGTACAATAGCTCATTCGTAGGCTTGGGGTCGAACAAAACATTTTTCTAATGATTCATCACCTCTAGATGATAAAGATTGCAATTTACACTTCAATTGAGCGAATCTGTGGATTCATCAGCTCTAAAATTCGATATTTGAAATGAAATTCAAGTAGAATATTGATGATTTAACTGTGAGCTCTTGAGATTATTGAACTATTGAGATTATTACTAACGAAATATAACGAATGATAAATACATAAATAAAAGAAGATTGTTTATTCATTATTCAATTTTTCGTCGATTTCGGCGAAATAAAGAATTTCCTATTAATCACATGTAATTTACCTAAGAAGCCTTTTGTCCGTGCTGAAAAAATTAGACTACACTTTTATGTTGATGACTATTTCGTTAATAATGAGACCAAATTTGATACGGTTGTACTTCAACCCTTTTCTTTTAGAAGTATGTTGAACTACCCGGCGACCACCGTTCATAATATTTCCTTTATTATGACATAATTTTTTTGAAAACTTTCAGAATACATCACACAAAACCTGAATAGAACTAGATTGCCGGTGAAAATAGCATAGTTTTTTTTTCCTCAATTTTGATACTAAAAATAACTTATCTATCAAGTGCAATTCTTGGAATACCTATCAAAGAGAACGTTTATATCTATCCCTAGCACATTCTCGATAATTTTTAAATTTATCATTCAACGTTTCCAATCGATTATGCAGAAATGATTGTGTAAGCTCCAGGTGGATCTTCATGAAATTTGATCTTAACTGTTTTCAGATCGTGTGTTCAATGAACAAAATTAATAATAATAAAAATTTCAAAATATTCATGCTTGAATAAATTACTGTTATCTGCTTTCAATACATCATTGTCTTGATTTAGATAGCTTTGCATGCCACGCATAAATGGGTAAATCACTCAAGAAGTAATCAATACCTTGGCCACTGCGAATTCCCGAAAATATTCCACCAAGAAGGCCTCTTCTGTCTGGACTCCGGAGGAGTGCTTGGATCCACAACACCCTTTCGCCTCTTTTTTTCGAACTTGATGGCATGCCAGGATTTCCTTCTGGACTTCTTGTCCACAATTAGCGTCACCTCCTCCTGTATGTTAGGCCAGGAGTCTTCCCTCACCCTAGATATGGGCGACTCATCAATCCAATGCTCCTTCTCGTGGACCACTTGGAGAACTTCCGTATTCATCATCATCATCCTGCGAATTTTCAATTTACATCGCCACTTTCACTGAACTGGATGAAATCGAAGAAAAACACTTTGTTCGTTGTTCACACGACAAATGACTTTCACAATCGCGATGTCTCTGGGCAAAATGAAGAAGTCGATCACAATACCGGGGTCTTTTCGAATCGAAACTTCGGTATGGAAACTCGAAAAGATGTGTCGAAATCGTAGTTGGCGCTCAGCTTAAGGGAGTGTTCGCGATTGGTCGCGTCTTTATGAGCAGTTACTTCTAAGTGCACTAACCCGCTTGCGATACGTGCTATCGTTGTAGAACCGCTGGCTGGCTTAGAGCGACTGACGCTGCACGCTGCTACTTTCACAAATCCGTTGTGTGAGCTGGTGCCGCGCTCTTTTCCGTTTTGTGTCGAAGAGTAGTCACAAGGGAAATATATATGTCACTTCTGCCATTTACGATATGAGTTATCGTCGTGTGCAATATTTGACTTATGGCCCGAAATAGGCTTGAATTAGATTTGGGTTCTAAGCGATGCGGGAGTTATTTTCGGGGAAACCGGATGAGATAATTCGTCTATTTTCGAAGAAATTTTCCACAGAAGTTTTCCAATCGGAATGTTGTTGGATCCGCAATATACAGAATAATCCTAAATTGTATTTACAGGGGGGTAATGGGAGATTCCTTGGATAATTTTCAAGAAAAAAAAGTCCTATGCTTATGCTTTGTTTTCGAGATACAGGGTATTTCTTGCTTCTTACTTTTTTGTGATGATTATAGCAGTTTATCGAATTTTTATATTCATCTTTGCTACATATTGGGTGAATGAGTACCAAAACATATAATTAATTTATTCATCACAGCTTACTAACTGATTTTTATAATAATTTGGACATTCCTGAGGATTACTAATCTGTGCCATACTACAGAACTATACAAGAACCCAAAAAGTGTAGGCTGAACCCATTTTACATTTACACCTGAAAATGTTCTGGAGGAAAGAAGCGGGCACTGTTCCAGGAAAAATATCACTATGTAGATTTTCATTCAAAATTAGCATTTCTCATAATGAAAACCTCGTATTGCCTATTGGAATAACTATGCCAAATTTAAGATGAATATCGTGAGAAGGCAAGGTGTTATAAGAAGAAAACTTAAAAAAAATCAACACTCTATATCTCAAAAACAAAGCGTTTGGAGGCCCATGTTAATAGAACATTTTTCTTAAAATTATCCGAGGAATCTGTTATTTTCATTTGTACTTCCAATTGAGGGACATCCTGTATTATATGTTTATGTCTTCAACAAAGAAAAGGGCGTTCTCACAGAAATTCAGTTGATCAAATTCGACGTTTTGAAACACACACAATTATACTTATACAATCAAACAATGGGCCTGTTCTGAATCAATGATTTTGGTTTATTTTTGTGTATTATGGATATTCAAAATGGATTATTAAATCGCAGATTAATGTGTTTCTCCGATGGACTTGAGTCTAGTTAAGATCTTCAAAAAAATCCATAGATATATCTCAAAAATATAATTCAAATGAATAGTTTTCAAGAATCCTACTTGAATGGTTTTTCAATAAAAGGTTACATTGTGATATTTTCTCTTCTATAACTTCATGAATTCTATCCTCAATGTATTTAATCGATTGCGGAGCATTAACATAGATTATATTTCTCTCGTGGCCCCAAAAGAGAAAGTCGGAAGGTGTTAAATCACAAGATTTCGGCAGCCAAGGGCGATTACCTCTTCAAAAAATAACACGGCCAGAAAATTTTTCTTATAAAATTGCGATTGTTTCGTTGCTTATGTGGCACATAACGCCGCCAAATTGTATTGTATTGTTGAAAATAAACTCCGTCCGCAAAAAAATCTTTCAATTCCTGCCATAAAAAGTGAGTTATTCCCAAGATGGATGAGGAATCGACAAACCTGAGTTTTCGTCAACACTATATGAACTAGAGCAGCAATATTCTCATTCTTGAGCGACGCACATGGTTTCGATTCTTCACATCACTAACTTGTCCCAACAGCTCAAATTTTTCCACCAGTTTCACTATTGGCAGACGAGAAGGTTCATGATGACGCAAAAGTGCTTTAGTTTTGCGAAGTGTGACTGCAAAATTTTTATGCTTTGTTGAAGCGTGTATCGTTCCATTTTTGTTAATGACGTAGTTTTTACATCAAATGTCAAAAGATTACAGCTTCAAAAAGTGACATCTACCCAGATAGCAGGTTATTCAAGATTAAACCTCTTACGGTAAAACCCTTGACATACAAGGTGTTCAGGTTTATTAAGGAATGTCAAAACTTATAGGTCATAAGTACATAAATAAATAAGTCTATAATTCATTCTTGTTATGAAATATTTTTGAAGAATTAAAGTCTTTTGAAAATTTTTCATTATGACCTAATCATAAGAAACCACAAACCAGACTGTATCTATTTACGACTTACGAAAGAAAAAAATTAAAATTGATCTTTAGATATTATTATTGTAAAGTGATGTAGAATGGAATTGCCATAGATTCGAACTGTGTAAGATGCATAGAAACTATGCATCTATGAACAGAACAATTATCGCAGTTCAGTTTCGTTTGCTACAATGCAATTATCGCTGTAATTTTCGATAATTGTTCTCCATATACATAGAATTTTTGACAGGACGGAAATATTCGGTCTAAGAAGCAAGAACAGGAGAAGAGAGGGGGTTTTTGTTTTTGTTGTGGGATTGATGATGTCTGTCGTTTTTTAATGTTTTTTTTGTTCAATATTGTTCACTCGCCAATTGAAAGTTGTTTATTTTTCATATGATGGCACCACGTACAAGCGATAGCTCCTAGCTAAAGCTTCTGTGGTAACCATGTATTCATTCATCTCTTTTATTATACAACTGTATATCGGGTGTCCCAAGGTGAGTGGCCTATTAGATTATTATGGAAACTATTGATGGTAAAGATTTCAAATTTTGTGGATAGATATTTGGCCAGTTAAGGTACATTTTTAAAATAATTTCACATTTCCAGTGTTGCCGGATGTACGACAATTTGGCAACAACTTTGTTATTTTAAATGGGACATCCGGTATTTCTATTTTTTTTATGATACTCCATAAAATATTAAATCTATTCACTCTTACTTTTCTTCCCTATCTTTAACGGTTTTTGAGTTATTAATTATTTTTCGAAATTTTAGATCAAATTGGCGTATTACGAAAATGACTCTAGTTCGCTCAATATTTGAGATTTAAGTCAGAAATTTTGCAAGTCGTTAGATATTGATCTGATCTGTGTCACTGCTTTTGAATTATGGTTGTCAATAATACAGGACGGACCAAAAAAAATCATCATTTACCAAGTTACAAAATAGTAAAAAAGTCTGTGTAAGTGAATAGAAAAATTGTAGAATGTGTTGTACTGATTCCAAAAATTGAAAAATATACTAGGTGTCTAATTTGAAAAAATAAACTTTTTCACAATTTTGTAACTTGGCAAATGATGATTTTTTTTGGTCCGTCCTGTATTATTGACAACCATAATTCAAAAGCAGTGACACAGATCAGATCAATATCTCACGACTTGCAAAATTTCTGACTTAAATCTCAAATATTGAGCGAACTAGAGTCATTTTCGTAATACGCCAATTTGATCTAAAATTTCGAAAAATAATTAATAACTCAAAAACCGTTAAAGATAGGGATGGAAAAGTAAGAGTGAATAGATTTAATATTTTATGGAGTATCATAAAAAAAATAGAAATACCGGATGTCCCATTTAAAATAACAAAGTTGTTGCCAAATTGTCGTGCATCCGGCAACACTGGAAATGTGAAATTATTTCAAAAATGTACCTTACATGGCCAAATATCTATCCACAAAATTTGAAATCTTCACCATCAATAGTTTCCATAATAATCTAATAGGCCACTCACCTTGGGACACCCGATATATTGATGAACTGTAAGTGTGTTTAATTTGGTGAATAAATATTATTATTATTGAATATTATTATTGACAATAACAATCGTATGATGCGGATGAACCATTATTTTAAATTTGAATTCGTCGACGCACAAAACTACTTAATTTAATATAAAAAATCATGTGTGAAATCCGTTGAAATTATAGAAGAAAATTTTTCGATACATTCTTTTAGGAATTCGGATTTCTCGGAAAAAGGTGAAAAAGCTACCCTCCAATATTTTCAAAGACTTCTAGGTCTAGAGCGGGATCTGCCCATATCTTTGGAGAAATTGCACTGAAAAAATATTTACTGATTTGCAGTAAGTACTTCGAAATGTTATTATATTAATTCACTATTGCGAATATTTCTCTACTGTTTCTCTTTGTGTTATGGAAAGAAATAGATAGACAGGGAGTTAAAATTTTTATGGTTTTTATGATAATGATACCTACTCATAACAGATCATAGAAATCAATTATAGTTTTAGAGATACCTATAGAGGAGATTTGTTGTTTTTTAAATGGGCCACCCAATATTTTTCAACGCAGTTTTCAGCCGAAGATTTGTCGAGGAGCATCTCGATAACGGTTTTTCAAAAATGTCATCTTATTATTATTATTATTATTGTTACAATAAGAGTAGAGGTACAAATACCTATAAACTCAAACTTAAAAAAATAACATTCGGAAACTAAATATAACTCAAAACAAAAATTATGGTTTACAATGACAAAAAAAAAATTAGGACGTATTATTCTCGAGGTTGGGTAATCCATCGGTCATATCCATTCTTGAAGGCGTTGGTGGAGGTTGCATCTACAAGATCCCTCGGTAGACTGTTCCATAAGTGGAACACCCTATTTGTGAGGAACTGCTGTCTCTGAGGCGTGCGGAACTGTTCTCTCCTAAGCTTAAGTGAATGGCCCCTGAGGTGATTGTAGTTTCTGGAAAACAAGCGACGGATATCGTCGCCAAAATGATTGCGAAGGGCTTTGAAGGTAAAAATGATATCGCCTCTTGTTCTCCTGTCTTCAAAGTTTGGCAAACTGAAGAGTTGCAGTCTTTCCTCATAAGAGGGTCTAATGGGTCCATAAGGAAATCGAGTTACCCACCGTTGAACCGACTCCAGAAGAGCTGCGTCTGCTCGAGATGAAGGCCACCACGCTGGTCCTGCATATTCCAGAATAGGTCGCACATAATATTTTATCAGTTTGCTGAGCGTAGCATTGTTACAGCCGTTAAAGGATTTTGAAAGAATGAAAGCAGTCTGCTTTGCCTTGCTAGTAATATGCGCAATATGTTTGGACCACGAAAGGTCGGTCGTGACAGTCACGCCAAGGTCACACTGATGCAAAACAGAAGGAAGGGTTTTACCATCAAGACGGTAGTGAAAAGATGGGTTTGTTTTGCCAATGTGTAGAACTGAGCACTTATCAACATTCAAAGGCAACAACCAATCAGAACACCACTGAACCAACCGGTCTAAATCCTCCTGAAGAGTGCTATACGATGAAAGAGGGTTGTTGTACAACTTCGTGTCATCCGCGAAGAGGAGGCAAGGGGATTTTAAAATACATGGCAGATCGGATGTGTACAGGAGAAAGAGAATGGGCCCAAGAACCGATCCCTGCGGCACGCCTGACCCAACTGTTCTGTTGGATGAAGATAAAGCATCACCCACTTTCACACGAAATGTTCTGTTGGACAAAAAAGCTGAAATCCAGCTCAGGAGATTTCCACGAACGCCGAGATGATCCAACTTCGAAATGAGACGCCTGTGTGGAACCCGGTCAAAGGCTTTAGAAAAGTCAAGATACAAAACGTCCACCGGAATGCCGCGGTCGTACGACTCAGTCCAAGCAGACAGACCTGTTAGAAGATTAGTAAGAGTGGAGCGGCCGGGAATAAAGCCGTGTTGCTCCCGCGGTATGATAGAGTGCTCCATAGCAAATTTGATAAGTTGGTCACAGATTATGCGTTCTAGAACTTTGGCGACTGATGAGACTAGACTTATTGGACGATAGTTCAGTGGTGAGAGCTTATCACCCTTTTTGAAAATTGGCGTAACCGTGGCAGACAGCCAGTCACATGGAAGACAAGAGTCTCGGAATGACTTGGAGAATATGGTGGATAAAGGCACCGCCATAGCCTTAGCACAATATTTAAGTAAACGTGAGGTAATACCATCACGTCCGGGAGAGGTATCAACTTTTAGTTCCAAGAGGTATTTCTCAACGGTTTCTTCATCAATCCAAACATGTGACATCCCAGGAATAGACCGTTCTGTTTGACAAGTCGGGATAGGTCCAGGTGGCTCTGAGGTGAAAGCTGAAGAGAAGACATCAGCGAGTACATCCGCCGACTCCACAGGACTCCCACACATGTTACCATCAAGCCTTCTAACAATCGGTGCCCCAACCTTAGAATTGAGGAAGGATCTTACGTATTTAAACATCCGTTTAGGGTTCCTGGACGAGACCAAATTATTCTCAAATGCTGCCTTGGATGACTTGATTTCCTTACTGACGAAGTTGGAAAGGTTACGATGATTTATGTAGTCCGAATCAGCTCTGGTTCTCAAGAATCTCTGCCAGAGAGATTTCTTTCTTCTCACTAGTGCCAAAATACGATCATCAATCCAGGGTCTCAAAGGATTAAATTTAACCTGTTTTGTATACGTATTGGATGCAATAGCAGTCTCAACAATTGAGAGAAAGGTAGACCATATAGCATTCATCTGATCGTCTGCAAGGATCAAGCTCCAGTTCTTCGATGACAGTTCCGCAGCAATGCCGTCATAGTTCACTTTCCTTATGGTTTTGAATTGATTATTTTGGGAAGTGGGAGCCTGTAACTGGATTTCAGTGGCCAAAGTTAAATGGTCAGATTTTCCGAATGGTGCTAAATATTTGATCTCTGATACAGTGTCTGGGTCTGATGTGAATCTTATTTGAAGATATTGAATTCTTCGACTTCATTGTTTTGATGGGACATCTCATACATACGATAATATTTTTCATCCATTTCGAGATTTAATAAATTGTTCTGGGATTTTTCTGTAATTTCTATGTTTTGTATTTCACTCATAACACATTATAGAAATTTATTACCGTTTTAGAGATATGGAGGAGAGTTGGTAGTTTTTAAATGGGTTATCCTATATGTATATGACTCGATTATGACCTACAATGAACACAAAATGAATTAAATCTCGACATTAATATTTATATATGTATAAAGTGTCCCTTCAAAAAATGAAGTCGAAAACGATTTTTCAAAAATATCTTATCGTTAACGGAATGCTTTTCGAAAATCTGCGGCTAAAAAACTGCCTTAAAAAATATGGTGTATTCCATTTAAAAAAACCAACTCTCCTCTAAATCTCTAAAACGGTAATTGATTTCTACGATCTGTTATGAGTTTCATATAAATATATATTTCATAATATAACATATCTTTGATCTGCTTTCTGATATTTTATTTCGAAAAAACGAGATCAGGGGTCCTGAAGATTTTTTCTCGAGATGCTTTTAATAAGCATCGAATTTGGGACACCCTGTACATTGTGTTCAAATTTTTCCTTAAAATTGTTTAAATAACCCCAGCAAGCGATGTTTTCCTACCAGGAATTGAACCAACCTGTATAGTGTAAGTGCTTCGGCAGTGCACCAGTGAGTTAAAAGTATCCAGGATAAATTTTCAAAGAAATAGGTTATGAAATAAATTAATCGAAATTATTCAGATGATTGCATATGAAAAGAATTCAGAGGAAGCGATGGGTTCCAGAAAATTTAAAGGATATTCCGATGACTAAACGGTGTAGATATTTATTGCGTACCAAGTGAGATTGAGAGCCCTGAAAGTATCGGATTATGGTCGTTAATTCATGAAATAATCGGAAATATGCTTTCTGCGGAATACCATCGTAAACACGTAAACCCTCGAATCTCTCCGCAAACATAGAGACTCTCGACAGTCGACTCCGTATTTTTAGTCTGGCATATTTATGTCAGTGTGCCGAGAACAGAGCGGTGGCAGTTGTTAAATATTAGCTCAGATCGTGATAGGATGATAGAAGGAGTGTTTTGATAGCTGGATATAAATGGCGACCAAAACATGCGGTGCATACCAGGAGTGGGCTGATCATCCCACTTGTCTGTACATTCAACGGTTAATTAGGATGAGGGTGGATGGCGAACTTTGTTTATGCCAAGTGACAGGTCAATGCGACATCTAGTGATGACGTAAGAGAAAAATATTTCTGTTTAAGATCTTTCACCGGAAAGTAATAATAATTTATTCATAAAAATTTCGAAATATCTCGCGTGATGTTAATGCGAGTAAGTCATTATTGAAAATGTACCTAAGTTTGATATCAAATTGAAGAATTACAAATTACAATAACTGATTCTCCAAATTGGTTATAGAGACTATCCAAATTGAATCTTCGAAACGAATTTCAAAATTTGGAATTTTTCCTTTTTATTTCACAAATTGGCCTAAGCCTCAGAAGGTTAAAACAACTTTATCTTTGAATCTTCGGAATATATAAGCATGAGAATAATGAGTGCTATAAGTACAAACGAAATAAATGCTGAATATATACATTTACCTCATCATAAAAAAACATTTATTTACTCGGTTTCGGTAGTATGTAGTTACTGAATGTCAAAGTAAGATGTACCTACTACACTACTTATAGTTTTTACTTTGCGTCTGTAGTATATACTCCAATATGTGTAGCAAATATCTCTTTGAATATCGATAGTACTAGGACGACGATTAGAGAAATCGAAGCCAGGGTTCGCCAAGGATCGTCAGCTCGGAAGCTTATTTGATTATTTGTTTCATCGTTTTTGTTACACAACTAAATTGTAGAGTCAACTCGGAAAACATTTAATATTTTTCTTGCTTGTGAGTTGTTTTATATTGGTATTACCTATAATGGTTGTTTATGCATGGTTCTGAAATAATGTCATCAGACGAAGAAATGCCTCATGAAGAAGATTCCAAACAGAAATAAGAATCCAGTAATTCAAAGAAAGGAAAAAACCGAATAAAATAACTTCATTTCTTTGTAATTAACAGATCTACTGTCAAATACATATTTCATTATAAAAAGGCAAAATTCAATATGTTCACTATATTGAATTCAACAAAATTCCAAATTTGTAATACGCAAAAGTTGAGTTTTAATTTCGAGATATTCACTAGGATGTTGTTTCTCTGATTGAATTGGTATTATGCTTCCACAAAAAAAAAGGTTAAGAAAAAATTCACCTAGTAATAATAACTTGAAGTCGAGGGAACATTGAACAATATACCGGAAAAGAAGGATTGAAATTTTTCAAATCTTCAGGTGCAGCCTATATCCACGATGATTATATATTTATGATGAAATTACTACTTGTCTCAAGTAGGGAAGTAGGTCTTGTACTTCCTTCTTTTAATTATAGGGTAAGGCTCACCTCAGAAGAAGGACCATTGTTACAAACCATTATTATATGCAATTGTTCATGTAATACTCACTTTACTATACATCTCTATAAAAATGAAGAAAATATTATTGGAATAATGGAGTAATTATTTTACGTTTTTTATGATTAGTTAAGACCTTGAAAATATTTTCCGATAAGTTATCGACTTCTTTCTGTGTTTGAAAGAATAGGTACTTGTAGATAGATTCTTGAATTTTTTTCATGAATCTCAGATTTTTTCAGAATATCAGCATGGATAGTTGAAAACAAAGAGTACAGAAACTGCGATCATTGATTTAACGCCCTTAAGTCTTAAAGACATGGGGAGAGGTGGTGTCCCATAGGGGCTGTTTATTGACTTCTGGAGCTTTCTAGTACATAAAAATTTGTTCCGTAAGCTATATCAATATGGAATAAGAGACAAGCAGTTGAATCTAAGGAGGAGTTATTTGGAAAATAGGCATCAAAAAAAGTCCATTGAGGTTAACGGTATTATCTCCGAGTAATCTGATGAAATGTTTGAGATTGGAGTTCCCCAGGGAAGTATCCTGGGGCCTCCACTCTTTCTGATTCATATTAATGACTTACCGAAGAACTTTAAACAGATGAAAACGTTCAATTGGATTTTCCTGCAATCGCATCGATAGCTGAAGATGGACATGCAGATGACACGGATCTAATTGTTGTCTTGATATTGATGATGGACTATATGATAGATTGTTATTTCGGCTGTTTCCATCCATAGATAATGGAAACAGCCCAAATAACAATCTATGACACGGACCTACTGATTATATTACCTTATATTTCTGGAAGTTCGCCTAAAAATGTTTTTCCACTGTCTCAAATGAGTGTCTACAAACTCATCTCTACATGAATTATGCTAGGACGCAATAGTGATTTTTAGTGCATCGTATTCAAAATTCATAAAATAACAAGTTATTGATCTTTTGGGAAAGTCCATAAATGTAATAGTATATCCAAAGTCACTTGAACTAGTCTATAAAAACGCTTGGTCCCTTTGAAGTAGATACTGTGATCCACTAAATACTAGGGTTTATTTGAAAGTATTGATAAGCAATAAATTCCCTGACCCTAAAGGAATTTCTGGAAACTTGGACAACCCTTGTATAATCGAAATATTCTGGCTTTCTCTAAGTGACTTTACATATAGGTACTATACCAGTACTGATTTTCTGGGAATAATATTTGAACATCAGTTGTGTTAGTCAGAACATATAATTTCTCTTCGGAGTGAATTAAATTCTGTTCTCTACCCACTACAAATTTTGAAAAAACAAGCAGACTATAATATAATCAGAATTATTATTATTATTATTATACTCGGTATATCCGCCAAAACATCTTGTCGAGGGCATTTCAGAAACCCAAGAATCCTAAAAACCATGGGACTTTATATCATAAAATGTATCCTCTTCCTGAAGAAATATGATCAATACTTTGAGGGCTATAGAAATCTAAATAACACAAGACGCATTTTTCTTCCCCATTTTCTGATATTATTGTATTAACACAAAAAATGTAGAATATATGTGCATCAAATTCTTCAATAATATATATCGTATTTGAGTAAAAGGCCACAAAAAGTTAAATTTAACGGTGTAATATCTTCCGGTATTGAAAATGAATACGGTGTTCCCCAGGGAACAACTTTGGGAAATTTGTTATTTCTAATATATATAAATGACATTATAAAAAATAAGAAACATTGTAAAATATTAGCATTTGCGGATGATACCATGTTATATATTACGGGAGAAAATAGTGATCATATGGTTAATATTATGAATGAAGATCTAGAAATAATAAATGACTGGATGGGAGATAATAGACTGATAGTGAATTCAAATAAATCGCAATATATGTTTTTTGGTAGCGAAATTAGATTAAAGGAAATTAATAAAGAAAATATAAAAGTGTCAATAAACAAAAATATATTGAAAGAAGCAACATCAATTAAATACTTGGGAGTAAAAATGGATCAAAATTTGAATTTTAAATTACATGTTGAGTATATTGCGGGGATGTTGGCACAAAAAATTCAGTTCATAAATAGAATTAGTGACAAAATAGATATAAAGACTAGATCGTTATTATTCAGGGCAATAGTTTTACCTCATTTGGACTTTTGCGCGTCATTATTTTTCAACTTGGAATCGAATAGCATAGATAAGCTGCAGAAAATCGTGGTATGAGAATGGTCTTGAGGTGTAATAGAAGAACTCCAATTAGGTTGATGTTAGAAGCGTTGAATTTGATGAATGTAAGACAAAGGATTAAATTCAGAACATTAGAAATGATTTATAAGATTGAACATAAAATGCTGCCAAACTATTTATCTGAAAATATTAAGTATATATCTGAAGTGCATGAGTATAATACAAGAAATAGAAATAACTTTTATGTAGATTCTTTTCGTACCTGTTCGGCATCAGGGTCAACACTTGTAAAAGGATTAACTTTATATAATGAATTGCCAAATGAAATAAAAAATTGTGATAATTATAGGAATTTTAGAAAATTATTGATTTCTTACATTAAGGAGCATTATGATTGAATTATTGTATTTCTGTAATTTCATTGTTTGTAAATAGTATATTTTGCTAATAAAGGGTATTATTATTATTATTATTATAATAAGCTTCCAAAAAAAATCAAACCTTATTCAGATAATTTAAGAATGTTACTCGAAAGCTACTAATGAACCATGAACCTTACCTTCTCTATAAATGAGTACCTGGATACCGATCTCCAAATTTGAGACTTATTTCTATTGTTTTTTCTGTTTCATTCTCTAAGTTTTTTTTCGTACTTATATTATTTCTGATTATATGAAAATAAATTTGTATTTTTATTATAAGAAATGAAGCGAAGATGAATATAATTCATTATTTTTTTCTTGAGTTGGAAATTGATATTGAGTTCTTTTTATAGATACCTTATTTTTTTTTTTAATCGTTTTCGAAATTCAACCCACACGTGTTTTCCACACTTGATCTTAATATTGCTAATCTTAACGCTTGCCGCTTCTGAAAGTTTCCGCTATTCAACCACGTGTGTTTATTGTCTGTTGTTTGGTTGACAAGGTCGCCAACACAGGAAGTTTGAACAAGAATTTTTATATCAGACTCAAAGGTAGTTTCGTATTCGTCATACATTCAACACTCATATCAAATAAGACTACGCCAAAATTGTGAAGACAATTTTCAAATTGAGACGAACCTCCTATTTTCTAGTAAAACGTGAAAATACATTGCAATTCTTGATATATGGTTTATAATTTCACCCCATAATGTAGATTAAGTGCTAACTATTATTATAATGCTCCACTCAATTAGTCCTGGGCCTAAACAGAAAAAACACTGTTTTCCTTAAAAATTCGACTTTATGAGTCGACATCTTCAAGAGTGATATGTACCCCAATACTCCTCCAACTTTTCTGGAGCTTTCGAAATAGGTTTCATCCTTGGCAATTACTTCTTCATTGAAGCACCAATAGGTACGTGTCTCCGGAATTTTCCATGGCCATTCGTTTCACTATTTTGCAATTGATTATAAATTTCAGTTCAATAGGTATTCTTGCAATTATTGAGAAAATTAAATTTCATATGGATATATAATGAATTCTTCTCATTAAAGATTTTAACCAAGATATTCGGATCCTCAAAGAACCCTCAAAATTTTAAGTCTCTTAGTATGTACGTACATTCTGTTCGAGACTCACGAAATATTTTGCGAAGTGAATTTTTCAGTGAGTTGAATCTAACGATTTCTCACTATTGTCGGTCCAAATTCAAAATGTTGTTGCCAAATCATTATAGAAAACAAGTAAAGACATTATCAGCACAAAATTACTCGTATATCGCAAGAGTGTACACTACCTTTCTCACTAGGTTCTTCAGTATAGATTCGTTTTGAATTTGTGCAGGAATGGCTTGATTTATTCTTTCTATTTTTGAAAGAAATCTTTGTATTGTAGTTTGAAATAAATTCGCTGAATTTAAAGTTCTTCTTTTTTATCACTCCGAAATTTAAGAGGTTCAGCAATAGTATTCCAATTATTTCAATCATGAATTTCAAAATTTTTTGAATTTTACATTCTGATGAAAAAATAAGAACGGGCCCTTTGAAGTTTTTCGAAAAATATTATACGCTCTCTCAGAATATCAATGAATGGGAATATTATCGAATAAGGAAGCGATAAATGAAAATTGGATCATGTTATCATTTTAGAAAAATTGGGAATCCCATGAAAATGAAAAAATGTTATAATTCATCATCGAAATAATTGGGATAAGATTGAAAAACTTTTCAATTTGCAAAATGATATAAAACGAAAACTATAAATTTTTCTGTGAAAAAATTAGAGAATTTATTCTAAATGAAACTAATTGTAAGCCAAAATTGTAAGTATCGATCAAGCGATTTCCGCACAGAATCAAAATGAATCAGCACTGAAGAACCTAGTGAGAAAGGTAGTGAACACCTTTAAGATCCTTCTTCTTTTGTTGGTGCCTATCCTCTGTTGGCTCCGCATTATTTTGTTGACTGCTGTTCTGGATATTCGTATGACGTCATTCTTTGAGAAAGCATCCTTAAGAAGCCTTATTTTTTTCTCTTAATTCGATGCCGTGAGAGATGTATCGTAAAAAAGCTATATTCTGGACGATAAAAAGCAACTCCTACAATGTCAATATTTTCAATTAGAAGCTTAGGATACATAATATTCGTGTTCATAGCCATTAAATCTACATGAGGTTGAAGAATACTGATAAGTCTTCCTAGTTGAAACACGAACACGTTTAAGGAGGTGTTGTCCCGTAAATCGAGGCAATCCCGCCTTTCGACTAGCAAAGGCTCAAGACCTTGTGATTTGGGCCCAGAATCAACACTTTACTTATCGACAAATCTCCTATCTAGATTGAGCGTTTGGAGTTCACTGGGTGCCATAAAACAAATTCAGGAATTCCCCTGTTACATGGGAGCACGATCAAGTTCTGGGATAAAATTTCGCTTGGTTACAGGATTTTTAGACGTCCAATTTTCACATGAGGATTTTCGCAAGACGGGTGCTTTTGTCAGATATTTTTGGGTGTCAGACTTCTATCTCATATATGAAAATGCCATAACATGAATCATGAGAAACATATTGAAAAAAACATAATGTCCCAGTTTTTGAGTATACCCCTCAATTGCTAAGATCTCAATTCAACAGAACATGTGTTAGCGCTTCAGATTCAAACCATTTTCTTAATCGTGAATACACTTATAAATCCTAGATTTGAGTTAATCAACAGTTAGATAACCTTATTTCAGTATAGCATATTTATTTCATATCATGCAGTATTACTGCTTGTGGAGAAAATATTTAATAATGAATTTTATATGTTATAATTTTTGATGGAATATGTCATCTGAATATTTTTCTTCTTCCTAATTTCATAATTTGACGTGACACGGTTATTATTATTATTTTTTCTAGTTTTCTAAGGATGAAGCGTTCTAATATTCTCCTGGAATCGGAAAACAGCTCACTATTTTCATTATTCCAGGATTTTGAATATGTGTATATCTAACGGGTGTTTTATTAAGAGTTTGAGAAATTCAAATAATCAAACAAGATGGAAATATTGAATGAATTTTTATTATTATAATCTGGTACATAATTCTATGGATAAAAATGGAACTTTTTTATGACGGCCCAATAGATGAATAAAGAAGACAAGGAACATGGAGGAGTGAGAGACTAGTTTCCTTAAATAACAGAAACATAACCATCAAGGATCAAATGACATTATTGTGTTATCTTAGATGAGGGTTACTAAATTGTGAATTTATAAATGAGATTATCATCCGAAAGAGTTTTCAATTGTAAAATAGATTTAGATGGCGTGTTTTTTGGAGAATTCCTATGAAATCAAAAAATAACTTTTTGTTTTTATTGGTTACAGCGTTTGTGGCAGATGTTATCCATGTAAAACCTCACATTCAGTTAGTTAATTTGTTTGTTTTTTTAAAATTTGTTATTTATTGATTGTATATTATTGATCTTTTGCAGAAGCCCTGAAAAAGCATTAAATTGATGCGAAAGCTTGGCATAGAATAAAGAGTCATTTACTCCCAAAACTCGAGCCTAAAGACCCTTAAATTTCATTCAATTTTGGCTCTTACAAATATTGCATTCCTCTACTGCCCTTCCAGGTGTCGATTACCTATCAATACGTTGATGACCTTCTTCTTGCTATTCCCGAAGACAGGACTGCTACGACTTTGGCAGTTTTCAATAACTACGACCCACACATTAAGTTTACTGCAGAAGAAGAAACTAAAAATGGTGTCCCATTCCTTGACACCAAAGCTATCAGATGTGCAGGTAACATTGTAAAATTGGATTGGTACCAAAAACCGACCTCTTCAGGTCGTTATATACATTATAGTTCCAACCATTCTTGGGCTATGAAAACTAACTTAATTAAAGGTATGTTTCGTAGAATTAAGAAAATCTGCCATCCAGATTTTCTTCATAACAGTGAAGAAAAGTTGCTTAAGATCTTTGAGAACAATGGTTACCCCAGGATGTTTTTGAACAGATGTCTGCATTCTCTAACTTCTAACCAAATCGACGAAGTCCCACAGATAAGAACATCGACATTAGTCGACCCTGCCACACATGACAAATATGCAAGCCTACCCCTCATTCCAC